>NC_140581.1:338001608-338635517 GCF_964204655.1 Triturus cristatus | reverse complement strand
AGGAAACCGCAAAGGCGACACCGCAAGGTGTCCGTCTGGTGACAGTGCGCTCTATAAGTACCCTGACATTTACATTTACATTTAACTAATTCAATGCATCTGAGAGTGTGGGGTTATGGAGACTTGGTCACTGTTAAAGGGTGCTAGTGAGAGAATCCGTGGTGGGGGTGGTCATTGTGGGGGGCACCAACAAACATTGTCGCACAGGGCACCACCAGCACTAAAGCCGGCCCTGGGAAGTATGCACAGATAAGCGCTGAAAATGCCGCTTTAGGTGACTGCTTTTTTTTGTACCGACTGGGCCACCAAAATAATCTGCTGGCAACCCTAACCATAGGACTGGAAGTTTGTTGCAGGATCAGCACATTATTTATTTTCTTCACCCTCGATCCCCGATTAATGCCGCAATAGTTTAACTTAGATATTAAAGTCTACGCCCCCGTCAATAACATGCTGAGTTACTTCATGGGTCTGGGAATGCACCCTGCATTCAGACAACTCATTCCTCATTCTCGCCCTTCATTGTCATGCTCACCTTGCACTCACAGCGATCACAATGCACTCACACTGATCACCATGCACTTGCACCATTCACCCGCTCACCTTGCACTCACAGTGATCACAATGCACTCACACTGATCACCATGCACTTGCACCATTCACCCGCTCACCTTGCACTCACAGTGATCACAATGCACTCACACTGATCACCATGCACTTGCACCATTCACCCGCTCACCTTGCACTCAGTGATCACAATGCACTCACACTGATCACCATGCACTTGCACCATTCACCCGCTCACCCTGCACTCACAGCGATCACAATGCACTCACACTGATCACCATGCACTTGCACCATTCACCCGCTCACCTTGCACTCACAGTGATCACAATGCACTCACACTGATCACCATGCACTTGCACCATTCACCCGCTCACCTTGCACTCACAGTGATCACAATGCACTCACACTGATCACCATGCACTTGCACCATTCACCCGCTCACCTTGCACTCAGTGATCACAATGCACTCACACTGATCACCATGCACTTGCACCATTCACCCGCTCACCCTGCACTCACAGCGATCACAATGCACTCACACTGATCACCATGCACTTGCACCATTCACCCGCACACCTTGCACTCACAGTGATCACTCTGCTCTCAAAATGCACTTGTCCTGCTCACACTATACCTCAACCTGCAGTCACACGAGTACACTACTCATCCTGCACTTATGTGACACTTCACTCACCTGTCCCCCTCACTACTCAATATGCAACTCACTCAAACAAGCCCATCAGTAATCATACATTCATTCATCCCATTCTGAACTTGCATCCGCACCCAAAATGAGAGAGGACAGCAAGGGAGTGAGAGAATTTGATTGAAGAGGTCAGGGATGAGGAGAAATGTGAATTGCCGCAGAGAAGTGTGGACACGCAACAAGTGAGTGTGATCCAAAGGTGAGGGCTTCTGTTAGAACAAATGGGAGATGTGGAAGAGGAATGGGGGGACTGGAGAGGTGTAAGATACAAATAGACAAAAATTTGAATGAAGAGACGAGGTGAATGAGAAGTGCTGAGGGGCACGGGAGGTGACAGGGCCAGAGAGGCCATGAGATACATGTGAGAGACTGTTAGAGATGAGGGCAGTGAAAGGACAGAATGGCAAGAGGTGATTAAAGGTGAAGAGAGAGGTTGAATGGGGAGAGTTCAGAAGTTGTAAAAAGGGGTGAAAGAAAATGACCTGCAAAGTGAGAGAGGGATCCGGGGTTAGGAGAGGAGAGAGGGATGGAAGGGAGGGGGTGAGAGGAAAGCTGCATGGGTAAAAGGCTTAACTCTACACAAAACCGCCAGGGTTTTAAGGGACCCCTGCTTCTTCCGGTCAGGGCCATGTGAGCTTCTAATGTGGCAGCACGTATTGCTGCAGAGTGGAAGGCCCTTCACAAAGGTTGACTTGAAATCTTTCTGATGATAATTGCTGTATTTTGGTTATAAATGGGTACTGATTGGGTGAAATCTTTCCTCAGCGTTACTGTGTGTAACGAATATCAAAATAATGAAGCAATGCTATCCCAAAATACGCGGCATCACATAACCTTATTTACATTTTCATCCCACGCAATTTAGTCAACAGGTTTAGACATTTTTGTCAAGAGGGGGTCCTTACGCCTCAAAATGTTGACAAGGGGGTCTCGGCATCCAAAAGTTTGAAGACCTCTGACTTAGAGTGTGCTTGGGTTTTGTAGTAGCGGAGCTTTCGGCACCAGTGATTTGTTCTATATCTGATTCACTGTCCACAGAAGAGCTAAGGTCTGATACTGAAGACGCTGTTGGTATCTCGTTTCTTAGCCCCGCTCTGTTGTCCTGATTGGTTTGGAATCTGACTACTTTACGAGTAGTTTTGACAGCCTCGTATTTCCGTGCAAATGTAAAAATTTGACCTGTTCCATAATCTGATTTATCACGTTGGAATTTGAACGTTTTACGTTTTTTTATTATGTCCTCTTCCCTTTAGAGTCTTACAGTCATTTCCTCTCTTAATTTTGACAGACCAGTGCTAGTTTCCAATGCCACAATCTGTTCGTTAATCTCATCAATTTTTTTTTGAACTCCACTCTGTCACTGTCGGCGTATTTAATGAGAATACAAATCAAATTTTTTGAAGCCTCCAAATTGCGTTCTGCCCACTCCCGCAGCATGTTCAGATTCGGATTCTCGTAGCTCGGGGCGAGCATGATGCGGAGACCACGCGGAATTCTACCCACTTCTAAATATTTTGACAATGATTTATGCTCCCACCATTTCGCCTGTTCTGTTTTCATCAGCTTTTCCAATTGTTTATAAAGGTCTTTTAAACTTGAAGGCTGACTGATGGTTCCCGTATTAATTACTTGCTTTTGGGTTTGGGAACTAAAACACTCGGTGAACATTACATCCGCTGCTTCCTCCCTGCTTCGTAACATGTCGGCTGACATTTTATTTGCAATTCCAACTTTGCGCGAGTTCCAGTAATTACTCCACTCGCAGCACACCTCTCACCAGACAATCTCAGTGTCTCCTACCTCTTGCAGTGCTTTTCGGACACGTACGCGTTCTTCGACCCGGCCGGTTCCTCTTCACCGCAATTCGTTGGTTGTTCTGCCGTCTGGGGGTTACAGGACCTTTTCCTCACGGAAAGAAATTTACTTCCGGTTCTAAACCAGATTCGGCTTCACGTCCCGATACCCAACTCGAGAGGGGGTCCATTAATCCAAGTAAGCCGCCTTGGAAAATATAAAAGTTAAAGCTCCAACTTTCTCTGAAAGCTTCTGGTTGCACAAAACTTCAGCAGGAGACGGACACCCATTCCTTGGTGCTATTTAGTTTATTCAATGCAATGCCGCCATGAAGTGTTTCGGGCTGAACAGCCCTTGATCACATGACATGCCATCCACCATTTCTCCCTTTTAAAGTGATAGTGCAAGTAAATGACTGTGAAGACAGACTATCCAACTGTCTTCCGTGTTGCCCTCTAGCAGCATAATGCAAATACATGATATGGGTTACTGCACCATTGTATAACTGTGCTTAGCAGCGTGATGATTTATTTAAACATGCAGCAAGTAAAACGCCTGACGCGTTTCGGTGCAGCCGCACCTTGATATTTGGGCTCGAGTGGATTCTTTATGAACTTTGGAAGAATCATGGTTGGAGTTTGAAGAGGGTCGCGACCTCTTCTCGAGCCCGCCGCCATCAAGAGGCAAAGACACCCGCGATTGTTGTGGTTTGTATATATATATATATATCAATATATATATATATATTCCAATTTTTCGTACTGCACACCATTCCTTTCCTGGAAAACAGACGATACGGACCCAAGTTTGTAGTGCTGTAATTTTATTTCAGTTTAACGCCCAGCACCAACCGCCATTATGCGTTTCGGTCTCACACAGACCTTGATCACATGACGTGCTTTCGTCTTCCTGAATACTATTTAAAGTGACAGTGCAATACAAATTTCTAATTAATAGACATAGAAGATGAATTCAAGGCAGCAAAATAACACCAAGCAAAAGATTGTAAATGCAAATAGATGTTAAGTCCAAGAATAAATTATAAAATATCATGATCAACAATATTATAAATAAATAAATATTTAAATATTTAAAATAATTGTAAAATTGCTAAAAACTGCCAATAAACAGCATGTTAGGAGCTAAGAACAGGTAAATATACATTGAAAATAAATAAATTCATAAACTATGAAAATATCTTCTCTCTGCTGAATATTTTTGATAAAATACCCATAAGCATATACCTGTAACAATCTATTGGCAACGTTTGCTGCTAACATTATTATGCCCAAGTGGGTCTAATAAAACCATTATGTCTATAACATCGAGTGCAAATATCAGTGCCACCATATGTGCAAAAGTGCGAAATATAAATATATATAAAAAAGAGGAAAAGTTAGTTAATAAATTACAGAGAGGGAGCAGCCCAATATTCATTTTGATTATTTACAAGCAGGAAAAATTAATATCATGATCTCAGTCCTATATGTTTATTACTTATAAACAGGTAAAGAAATCTTCACTAGAGTTGAGACCATTAGGTGTTTTGCAATCTAACTCTAATATGTATCTGGTTTCTAGCTGTTTAAGAAGAGCCTCACGGTCTCCACCTCTTCTTAGAGGGGGAACTGTGTCTACCACAAAGTATTTCAAGACACTCACATCTTTGTCATGCGACACTTCAAAGTGCCTGGCAACGGGGTAAGCCTGATCGCCATTGATTATTGCTCTCATGTGCTGGAGTATCCTTTTATGCACCTGCAATTTGGTACTACCAACATAACTCAGGCCACAAGGACACTCCAGCACATAAATCGCAAAATCAGTTTTACATGTTAATTTTTTATCAATGCAAACAGGTTCCTTCTTAAATGGAATTGTATAATCCAATCAATTTATCCCGTATTTACAAGCTTTACAGGTGGAACACTTTCGAAAACCTTTACTTGTGTCCAACTAAGTTGCACTGGATCTCAACTCGGCACTACTTTTCACTAAAGAGTTATTCATAGATTTTGCTTTCCTGAACGTTATATTGGGTGACTTTGTTAATTCACTACCCAATATCAGATCATTTTTCACAAGTGTCCAGTTTTTATTCACTATCCTACGAATAGTCTTGTGCTGGTTGCTGTACGTCAGGATGAGTCTCGAGGGTTGTGCCATTGTCTTAGGTGACTTGGTAGCATTAGTAGTTTTACATAATAGAGCCTGTGATCTCTCCATTCTGTTGGTTTTTTCTATGGCTAGATTAATTTCACTCATTGAATAACCCCTAGCTAAAAATCTCATTTTGCTCTCATCTTGTGCTCTTCTACACTCTGAGTCAGTGCTACAAATCCTCCGTATTCGCAGCATCTCCCCATACCGGATGCTGCGAATTAGGTGGACAGGGTGGTGGCTAGTAGCATGTAATAATGTGTTGCCTGATGTTGGTTTACTAACCAATCTAGTTTCAAGATTATTGTTGACAACCATTATTTCAACATCCAAAAAGAAAATGGAATCACTACTGATCTGACCGGTAAAATGTAAGTTTAAATTGTTGACATTGATCTGTTCCATAAAATGGCGAGCACCCGCTTCGGTGCCCTTCCAAATTATGAACAGGTCATCAATATAACGATACCAGTGCATAACATGATTAGATAAAACATCAGCAAACATGATTTTTAAAACCATTTCTTCCCAGTAACCCATATGTAAGCAGGCGTAGCTTGGGGAAAAGCAAGCCCCCATGGCTACGCCTCTTACCTGGTGAAAGACTTGATTTTGGAAAAGAAAATAGTTATGGTTAAGGCAAATAGAAATCATGGACAAAAGCATCTTATTATGTTCATGAAACAATTGTGAACGAGTCTCTAAATAATACTTTATCGCCTTAAATCCATCTCTATGATTGATGCCTGTATATAGTGATGATACATCTAGCGAAATTAAGAGAAACTTGTGTTGCCATTTGATGTTTGTCAATTTTCTTAATAAGTCACTTGTATCTTGCACATAGGAAGGAAGACTTTTTACAAAATCCTGCAGATAAAAGTCAACAAATTTAGATACATTTTCCAATATGCTTTTGCAGGCTGAAATTATCGGTCTGCCTGGTGGAATTTTCTCATCTTTGTGGATTTTAGGTATAAAATATACCA
Source organism: Triturus cristatus (assembly GCF_964204655.1). Lineage (NCBI taxonomy): Eukaryota > Metazoa > Chordata > Amphibia > Caudata > Salamandridae > Triturus > Triturus cristatus. The sequence goes on along the minus strand of NC_140581.1, from coordinate 338,629,301 downwards.
CTGGCATGACAGGGTGATCATTCTTTAAAAATTTAAACTCATTATCAGTGAGAAGCCCAGCACTTTTCCATGCAATCAGGTTGGTGTACAGTAGATTCCATGAGGATTTAACAACCAACATGGTACTGCGGCGATAGCAATCTCGATCATTGAGTTGTTTCAATGCTTCAGCCATATAGAGATTACGTGGCCACAACACCACATTTCCTCCTTTGTCTGCCTGTCGGATAATGATATCATCATTGGCCTGCAATTTCTTCATAAGTTGGTAATACATGGTATCTTGCTTGGTGTAGTACTTCACAGTAGACAAATGCTTAGTATATAAACTTTTGAGCTCTTGAGTCACTTTGTCATTGAACACGTCAATATTGTCCCTTAGCATTATTGGACAGAACTTAGACTTGGGTTTGAATGAAGTTTTTACTGTTGTTAAAACCAAAGCCTGTTTGTGACTAGTTCTCAGATTCACACTGAAGGCAAATGAGGTCATTCAATAGGTTTGTATCACCTGTTGTTAATATTGATGGACTGAGTTCATCATGTGTTGGTATCGATTTGAGATTTGATTTACCTGGTCCTTGCAATAGGTGATATTTGCGCAATTTTGACTTTCTTATAAACCTATATAGATCAATTTGTGTTTTTATATATATATATACATACACACACACACATATATATATATATATATATATATATATATATATATATATATATATATATATATATATATATATATATATATATATATATATATATATGTGTATTACCTACTGGCGGTCACCAGTAGGTAGCTATAGTTAAGACCTATTTTTCATAGGAAATCCGCAACATTCAATTCCCAATAACTTTGCCGATTGACCATTCCTCGCGAAATTTTCAAAACTTTTGGCCAGCTCCTATCCTGAAAGTCTCGGGATGATTCGTGTAGCGGGGGCTGAGAAAAAAGAGGGGTCTCAAAACATGTTTTTCCCATGCAATTTCCCTTAGGACCTTTAGCCGCAGCTACAGCCCGAACTGTTGAACGGAATTACACCAAATTTGGCAAAGAGGTAGTCCTCTGTTCAGACTCGTGCCTTTTGCATAAATGGTGTCAATCTGTTCAGTAGTTCCTGAGAAATTTACAGTTAAAAGTACATATATATCTATGGCCACACTGGATCCACGCACCCTGAGCGCACCCTGAACGCATCCTCCCGATCACGCGCTGAATGCTAATTCGCTGTCAAGTGGTTGTCAACATTCAAAACCAGGGACTGTTGGCAGCCATTTTGTGCCTCGGTAGAAGCGAGGCTGAAGAAGTCTGTGGAAAAAGTGTACAAAACGTATAAAGGGGGCAGGATAGAAATACTCTGACCCTCTAGACCTGCTTAGGGGGTCTCAGAAGGACTCCCAGGGCCCCCCATTTTTTTTTTTTAATCCGCAAAGTGCACACAGGGTGCGCAGATCCTGCCGTAAAAAATAAAAAAATAAAAAAATAAAACAGAGCTTTTTTATAATTAGGCCCCGGGGGGGTCAAATACCGGGCGCAAAATTATTAAATTTAAAGGGGGCCCAGAGGGGCCCCCCAACCCCGGGGACTGCCACGCCCCCCGGGGCTTTAAAATAAATTGGGAGGGGCTCGAAAGCTCCTCCCAGTATAATTTGTGGGGGTCTCAATGGCCCCTGCAAGCCCAGGGGACCACCACCCCCTGGGGCTTTATGTATTGAGGGAGGGGGGCTGCGTGGCCCCCCTCCTGGAGCCCTCGAGGGCCCTGGGACTGCCACCCCCCAGGGCTGGCATCTGCAGTGTCCTGGGGTGCCCACCCCCAGGACACTGTTGTTTACTATGAGAGGGCGGGAGTTTTCCGCCCTCCCATAGCAAACTTGGTTTGGATTTTGAAAGAGAGAGCAGGGAAACCTGCTCTCTCTTTCAAAATCCAAACCATGTTGCTTTTCCACACGGGGAGCTGCATGTCAGCAGCTCCCCATGTGGAAAAGCAATGCCAGATCCCAAAGGATGCGGGGAGCCGGCTGGGACTGTGGGGGCGTTGGGGCTCCCCCCACGGTCCCCAATGTTTTTTATAAGCCCCGGGGGATGGGGTCCCCGGGGATAATACAAATTAGTGATAGGGGCTATTTGTTTTTTACAGTAAAATTAGGAGTCGCGCCTCCAGCGCGGCTCTCAGCGTGGCCTCCTGGTGTGCACGCTTTGGATGCACGACTACTAACCTGTAGGGTGCGTGACTCCAGCGCGTTTGGTGCAAGACTTCTACGCGCCGGATGCACGATTCTAACGCGTTGAGTGCGCAACTCCCAAAAAAAGAAAAAAACTATTAAAAAAATAATATAAGTATATTTAAAAGAATATAAAATAATAAAAAAAATATATATTTATTTAAAAAAATATATTTATAAAAAAATATGTGTAGTGTAATGTGTAGATCTACAAAAGACTGAGTGGGTTTTTACAAACTTGTATTGGTGTGCCAATGGTTGAAACGTGGTACTCTATATTTTATACTGAATGATTTAAGGTTATACTACTGTGTGATGAAGTGTTTCAGGTTGTCACATTGATGATGTCATCAGTGATGTGATTTGAGATGTCATGAGTGATGTCATCAGTGAAGTCACTGACCATGTCATGAGTGATGTAATATGTGACGTCATCAGCAGTGCATTACGGGGGCGCGAGTTATAGTTAGCTGAACTAACTATAACAGGGGAATTTCACTGGTTTTGTACGAGTGAAATGTCCAACTAACTATAACACCCCTGAAACCTATGGTTTTTTCAGTGAATTTCTAAGGTTTTTTAAATGCTAATTTCTAACTATAACGTGCCTGAAACCTATGGTTTTTTCAGTGAATTTGAAAGGTTTTTTAAATGCTTATTTCTAACTATAACATGCCTGAAACCTATGGTTTTTTCAGTGAATTTCAAAGGTTTTTTAAATGCTAATTTCTAACTATAACATGCCTGAAACCTATGTTTTTTTAAGTGAATTTCTAAGGTTTTTAAATGCTAGTGTCTAACTATGCCTACAAAGGTAGGACATGTGAACAAAGAAGAAAAAACCCACAGAAAGAAGCAAAAGAAATGCAGCAAGAAGCAACAGAAGTCCACAAAGACGAAACGTGCAGGAAGAAGCAAGACATAGGAGCAGAAAGAGGCCTTGTTGCAAAATCATCCTGTGCCCACAACTTTTTCAGACGGGTACTGGTGGTAACTGACTCTGACTAACCAGGCCTAGAGCCACTGCTATGCTAAAAGACACTTAGAATACAGTGAAAACACCTACATACACTACGGAACACTATGCGTTGGGCTACCCCTTTCATTAGCATGACCTCCTCTGTAAGGCCCTAGTACATAATAGGGCAGGGCAATTAAAACTACCTCTAAGTCAGAGGTGCAGAAATATGCTACTTTAAGTAGTAGTCGCATTTGCAGAGTGGTGGAGAAAGGGTGCTGGGTGTCCAACCAACGCTCAGGAATTCCGCTGCGTGGGACTTACAGGAGGTACCAGGACGGATTCTTGGCCCCCAAACTCCCTCAGGACTAAATTGGACTTCATCCCCCATCCCGTAGACTGCCACGAGTCACGTTTGCAGAGTGGTAGAGAAAGGGGGCCATGGCCTCCAAAGACGTCTTAGCAATCCAAATGTGTGGGAATTACTGGAGGTAACAAGAGGGGTAGTTGGCCCCCAAGGACATCCTTGGGGGCCAAAATCCCAAACTATTACCTCCAGTCAGTCCCACACAGCAGCATTTGTAAGTACTCATACCCAGCCACGCCCACTTTGCCCACCGCTCTACAAACGCGCTCCCTGGCATGCTCTTGGATGGGGATTGAAGTCCCCTTCACTGCTCTGGGTCCTTTGGGGGCCAACTAGCCTACCTTTTACCTCCAGTAAGCCCCACGCAGTGGGATTGGTGAGAGGTAGACAAAGTCCATGCCCCCTTTCTCCACCACTCTGCAAACGCACCCCCTGGCGCATTGTTAGTTGAGGGATTAAGTCCCCTTGAATCCTGATGGTCCCTGGGGTCCAACTAGCCCACCAGGTACCTCAGTAAGCACCACTGAGCTGCATTGCAGAGAGGTGTAAAAAGGAGCATGGCCTGGACCACCTCTCTGCAGCGCAGACCTGTGGCGCTTATTGGAGGTACCTGGTGGGCTAGTTGCCCCTCAGGGGCCCTCACGATTGAAGGGGAATTAATTCCCCAACTTAAAACGCGCCACAGGGTGTGTTTGCACACATGTCACCTCAGGCCCCACCCCCTCCCTTTACCACTGTGGAAACGCGCCCCGTGGTGCGTTTTAAGTTGGGGGATTAAGTCCCCTTGAATTCTGAGGTTCCCTGGGGTCCAACTAGCCCACCAGGTACCTCCAGTAAGCATCACAGAGCTGCATTGCAGAGAGGTGTAAAAAGGGGCGTGGCCCACCTCTCTGCAATGCAGTGCAGTGGCGCTTACTGAAGGTACCTGGTGGGCTAGTTGGCCCCCAGGGACCCTCAGGATTGAAGAGGAATTAATTCCCCAAATTAAAACGCGCCAAAGGGCATGTTTACACACTTGTCACCTCAGGCCCTGCCCCATCCCTTCACCACTGTGCAAATGCGCCCGTGGTGCGTTTTAAGTTGGGGGATTAAGCCCCCTTGAATCCTGAGGGTCCCTGGGGTCCAACTAGCCCACCAGGTACATGCAGTAAGCGCCACAGAGCTGCGTTGCAGCGAGGTGTAAAAAGGGGTGTGGTCTGGACTACCTCTCTGTAACGCAGCCCTGTGGCGCTTACTGGAGGTACCTGGTGGGCTAGTTGGCCCCCAGGGACCCCCAGTATTCAAGGAGAATCGATTCCCCAATTTAAAACGCACCACAGGAAGCATTTGCAGAGTGTTGCTGGGAGGTGGAGGGGCCTCCGGCATGATCGAGTCTTTTAAAAAAAAAAAATTAGAAGGGGGCCTATGTGGCCCTCCTTCTTTTTCCTTTCTTTGGGCCCTGGGGACCCCATCCCCCAGGGCCTGACACCTTTTAAAAAAAATATATATATGAATGGGAAGGGGGCTGCATGGGCCCCCCTCCCTTGGACAATTCTGGCCCAGGGGACCCCATCCCCGGGGCATGGCCACATATGTTTTTGTTATTTATGGAGGGGGGCTGCATGGCCCCCCTCCTGAGGCCTCTATTGGCCCCGGGCACCCCATCCCCCGGGGCTGGTCTTTATTTTTTTATTTATTTTATTTCTGGGGAGGGGGGCCGCGTGGCCCCCCTCCTCCCGGGCCACTTCTAGCCCCAGGGACCCCATCCCCCAGGGCAGGCCCTATCCATTGGGGACCATGGGCGGAGCCCCAATGCCCCCACGGTCCCACCTGCTCCCCGCTTCCTGCAGGAGCCGGCATTGCTTTTCCACAATCTGCTTTGCTTCATTGAAGCGAGAGCAGGTTTCCCTGCTCTTACTTCAATGAAGCAAAGAAGTTTGCAATGACAGGGCGGGAGCCGCACGGCTCCCGCCCCGTCACTACAAACAGCAGTGTCCCAGGGGTGGGATCCCCGGAACACTGCAGGAGCCGGCCCTGGGGATGGCGGTCCCCTGGGCCATCAAGGGCTCCAGGAGGAGAGCCGCACTACCCCCTCCCACCTATTGCACAGCGCACCTATTGCACAGCCCCGGGGAGGTGGTAGCCTCCCTGGTCCACCGTAATTACATTATTGCATGCCCCCGGGACGTGGCCCACCCGGGGGTAAATAGTAACGAAGCGCAGGAGCCCGCGCTTCGTTTTAAAACATTTTTTGGACAAAATATGCGCTGGGTGCGCGAATCTTGCCGAATTTTTTTTTTCAAATGCTCTTTTTGGCTATGGGGGTCCTTGTGGGACCCCTGACCAGGCCTAGGGGGTCAGGGTGTTTCTACCCTGCCCCCTTTTCTTGTTTTTCGCATTTCTTTTACTCTTTTCTTGTGACTCGGTTCTACTGAGTCACAAGATGGCTGCCACACTTACTGGTTTGGAGTGTTGACAGCCAATTAGAATAAAGCTCGTGGTCGGCAGGGTCCGCGGATCCACCGCGCCCCTATATATCAAAACTTTTATTTTTTTATTTTCTCAGCAACCACTGAACAGATTTACACCATTTAAAAAAAGGGTGCTTTTGGAACCAAGCACTACCTTTTTGCCAAATTTGGTGCAATTCTGTTCAGCAGTTCGAGCTCTAGTCGTGTCTAAAGTTTCCTATGGGAAATTCATTTTTGACCTCTTTTTTTTAAATTTCTCAGGAACTACTGAATGGACTTACACCATTTAACAAAAAGAGCTCTTTCTGAAACAAGGGTTACCTTTTTGCCAAAATTGGTGTAATTCCGTTCAGCAGTTCAGGCTGTAGCCATGTCTAAAGTTTCCTATGGAAAATAACATGGAGAAAACACGTTTTGGGACCCCCTTTTTTCTCGGCCCCCGCTTACCGAATCACCCCAAAACTTTCAGGATAGTAGCTGACCAGAGTGCTCCACAAGTTTTGAAAATTTTGCGAAGATTCATCATCCGGCACTAAAGTTATTGGGAAAACAAAGAACGCTTTTCGTATGTAAACTAGGTCCTAACTAAAAACTACCTACTGACGACCGCCAGTAGGTAATATATATATATGACATGTGATCAAGGCCCTTTTACCGGCCGAAAAGCGTCATGGTAGGCAGTTGAGAGCAATAAAAATATTTTTCTTTTGCTATTAAGAGGTGTTCGACTGTTACTTTTCGCCACACCAGGAGGTTCAGGAATGATTGGATTCAACTATATATATATGAGTATATATTATCTACAGGCGGTCGCCAGTAGATAGTTATAGTTAGGACCGTGATTCCATAGGAAATCTGAAAATTCTATTTTAAATAACTTTGGAGCCGGTTGACGAATCCTCGCAAAAAATTCAAAACTAATGGGGTGCTCCGCTCAGCTCCTACCCTGAAAGTCTCGGGGTGATTCGTCAAGCGGGGGTTGAGAAAAAAGAGGGGTCCCAAAACGCGTTTTCCCCATGCATTTTCCCATAGGACCTTTAGTCGAAGGTACAGCCCGAACGGCTGAACAGAATTACTTGAAATTTGGCAAAGAGGTAGTCCTCAGGTCAGGCATGTGCCTTTTGCATACATGGTGTCAATCTGTTCTGTAGTTCCTGAGAAAACTGCAGTTAAAAGCACATAAATAGCTATAGCCGCGCACTGTGCGCGCACAGTACGCGCACGGTGCCGTGCGCGGGCGTAATTCTGATTGGTGGATTCCTGTCAGTCAACATTCGAATCGGTCGAAATCAGGAAGTGCCGGCCGCCATTTTGTGTGTTTGGTGTGTGACAGTGAAAAAGAAAGGTGGAGAACGTGAAAAGGGGGCAGGGTTGAGAGGTTCTGACCTCCTAGCCTTTGTCAGGGGGTCCCTGAAGGACCCCGAAGGGTGAAAAAAACATTTTATTTGTTTTTCAAAAATTCGCGGGGTGAACAGAATTACTTGAAATTTGGCAAAGAGGTAGTCCTCAGGTCAGGCATGTGCCTTTTGCATATATGGTGTCAATCTGTTCTGTAGTTCCTGAGAAAATTGCAGTTAAAAGCACATAAATATCTATAGCCACGCACTGCGCGCGCACAGTACGCACACGGTGCCGTGCGCGAGCGTAATTCTGATTGGTGGATTCATGTCAGTCAACATTCGAATCGGTCGAAATCAGGAAGTGTCGGCCGCCATTTTGTGTGTTTGGTGTGTGACAGTGAAAAAGAAAGGTGGAGAACGTGAAAAGGGGGCAGGGTAGAGAGTTCCTGACCCCCTAGCCTTTGTCAGGGGGACCCTCAAGGACCCCGAAGGGTGAAAAAAACATTTTATTTGTTCTTCAAAAATTCACGGGGTGCGCGCACCGTGCGTGCACGGTGAAAGACCTTAAAAAATTTTTTTTTATAAACGAGCCATTCCATATTACAGGATACAGTCAATCTATAGCTATATACATAGGTACTTTATTGTAAAATAAATATATAAAAAATATAATAATACATACATAACTTAGCATTTAAAAAACCTTACAAATTCACTTGAAAAACAATAGGTTTCACACACGTTATAGTTAGGAATTAGCATTTAAAAAACCTTGCAAATTCACCTAAAAAACCATAGGTTTCACACATGTTATAGTTAGCTGGACATTTCACTCGTAAAAAACCAATGAAATTCCCCCGTTATAGTTAGTTCAGATAACTATAACTCGCGCGACCGCCACTATATCACAAGGATGATGTCATCAGTGATGTCATGAGTGATGCCACTGACCCTGTCATGAGTGATGTAATATGTGACGTCATGAGCAGTGGATTGCGGGCGCGCGAGTTATAGTTATCTGAACTAACTATAAAGGGGGAATTTCATTGGTTTTTTACGAGTGAAATGTCCAGCTAACTATAACATGTGTGAAACCTATGGTTTTTTAAGTGAATTTATATATATATATGTTCTGCTCAGTGGGGAAGTGTCCAAGAAATGAGCAGCACTCGAGCGTAGGAAGAATACCCCATTGCTTTAATCGGTGCAGGCAGCATGTCAGGTGTTTTTAAATCACCAGTGATCATGCTGCCTGCACCGATTAAAGCAATGGGGTATGCTTCCTACATATAAGTGTATAAGTGGCTGCATGGTTTTGTGAATACCTATATGAATGTGTATATATGGGTTATTGATTGGTTGTCTCAGTATCTGTATGGGTGCCTGAGTGTTTGTGTGGGTAGGGTGTGTGTGACTCTGTGCATAGATGTGTGAGTGGGTGATTCTATGGTGCATGGAGTGCAACTGTGATGGACTGTATGGTTGGGTGAGTGTATGTATGAGTGTGTTAGTGATTGAATGTATATCTCAGTTGTACATGTGTCAGTAACTACATATGTGAAACGCAGTGTATATGTGTGTAAGAGTATAGAATTATCTATATGTGAGAGTGTGTGATTGAGGGAGTGCCTGTATGGATGAGTGTGTGCTTGTATTAGTAATTGTATAAGAGTGTCAGAATTTGTTAGTATTTTTATGAGTAAGTGAACTTGAGTGTGTTTAACTATATAGGTGAGTAAATTGGACTGTGATTAATTATTTGCATGACTGACTAGGTGTGTCAGTACCTCAATGGATAATTGGCGGTGTGTGAGTGTCTATATAGGTGTATAAATGCATATTATAGTCCTGTACGGAGTGACTGTAAGTCTGAGTGACTGTACAGGTGAGTGAGTGGAGATGTATGTAGACCTAAGAGTCAATGAGTGGGTATGTAGTTATTGGTATTGGAGTATCTATGGTTTTCAAAATGGCCGTCTGAAATTTTGAGTCGGTGTATCAAAGGTTATATTAGGGTGTGAGAAGATGCACTAATTTATCACATGGATGACATCATCAGTGATGTCATCAGTGATGTCGCTGACCATGTCATGAGTGATGTAATATGTGACGTCATCAGCAGTGCATTGCGGGGGCGCGATTTATAGTTAGCTGAACTAACTATAACGGGGTAATTTCTAGGGTTTTGTACGAGGGAAATGTCCAGCTAACTATAATGCCCCTGAAACCTATGTATTTTTTAGGGAATTTCTAAGGTTTTTTTAAATGCCAATTCCTAACTATAACGCCCCTGAAACCTTTGTTTTTTTCAGTGAATTTCAAAGGTTTTTTAAATGCCAATTCCTAACTTTAACGTGCATGAAACCTATGGTTTTTTCAGTGAATTTCAAAAGTTTCTTAAATGCTAATTCCTATCTGTAACTTATCTCTGAAGATATCAAGTTTAATGATTTTTATTGGATTTCTATATTTTTCAAATTCAGTGTGTCAATTTCATTAATTATCTTTTTTTTAAAATACTTTTTTATCACCATTTTTCAAACGTATTTTTTCAATTAAATCTTTTAAAAATTAAAAAATGTTATGTGAACTTAATGGGGTTTTACAACATATTTTTTATTTTTTACAACATTTTTTTTTAACTATATGTTCAAAACTGTATTTGATATATTTTTTTCAATTTTTTGGGATCTGCGCACCCTATGCGCACCGTTCTCGATCCCTACGTGATAGCATCCACGCATGGTACGAGTTGGGTACGTGTTTAGTGTGCGATCGCAATGCGACAGGTACGCGACTCTCAGCCTATACGTGACACGTTCGATGTACGTAACGCGACGTTTATGCGCTTCCGCAATGCGTCATGTGCGTCTATGACGCGGTAGGTGCGCGGATCCCGCGAAATATTTAACATTAAAAAAACATATATATATGTATTTCATGTGAATATTAATTGAAGACAAACTCTAAACTAGTCTTAAAACTAATATATTTTTACATCTAATCCTATAATTCTTTTTAATTCAATTTCGCGGATGCGTGCTGGGTGCGTGCTGCGTACGCGCAGGGTGCGCAGATCCCATGTGACCTGCAAAAAAAGAGATTTGATTGGTTCATTACACTTCCTCTTCTAACTATTGAAAGACTCCACCCATTTCAATCATTCTTCTTTGACCTTCTTTAGAGCACCATCTCTTTGGAGAGAAGAAGAATTTTTAGACTAAGTTTACACTTAGCTCTAACTTTTTTGAACAAAAATGGCTTCAGGGCAGCAGGCATCACCTGCATCACCTCATACTTCTGAGGATGAATTTTTGCTGGAGGCACCACCCAAAAAACGTTTTTCTTCAGAGGTGTGGAAATTTTTTACTTTTCCCGAGGGGCAGAATAAGACCAATGCCACCTTGGTCACGTGCAAGATTTGCAAAAGAGTTCTATCGAGAGGGGATCCTAACAAGAAATACTCTTGCGGCACGGCAAGTATGATGAAGCACATGAGGACCCTTCATCCGAACAATCTTGCACAAGAAGAGTGCCGACGGATGAGAAACACTCCTGCTCCTGCGCCATCCACCTCATCGCAGCCGAGCACATCAAGTGCATCCATCAGCCCAAACCTTGGACATCCGTCCTCAATTTCAATTTTTAAAAGTGCTCTGCACTAAGTGCAATAAGACTTTGTGCTATGGTGAGCAGTCGATCGATCTGATCTGCCGCCAGCAAGAAAGTCACATTTGCTAGTTTTTATTGTTCCCTGAAGTTCATTGTTCGGTTTCTCCTGCTTTGTTTTTTGTTTTTTTGATTTGCAGAAAAACCAAATAAATTTAAAAATTGTTCAGAGAACCCCAAAAAAATTATAAATGAAGAAAGAAGAAAAAAAAAAGATCTTGTAAGAACTAACTTTCTTGGTTTAAAAAAAGAGCTAAGTTTCTTTGTTAGTGTTAGTTTAGATGAATGTATGTGTAGTATGTAATTGACTGAATGAATGCATTAGTAGTGTATGGTGAATGTATAAGTGCAGAACTATGAGGAAGTGCTGCAGCATCACACAGTAACCTCTTTAACTGCAGTGTGCTGTAGTACTTCCGAAGCACAGGGATGCAACATATGTACATAAATATGTTGCAAATCTATGCTTCTCTCTGCACGGCTGCTTAAACTGCAGCCATGTGGTGACACAGGCACCCTTGCACCATAGTGCAAGGATATCTGTGTCATGTGCTGTTTGTTTTCCTGCAGGAAGACACACCTTCCTGCACAAAAACAATGAGAAAATGCATTTTTCTTCTTCAATGTATGCTGAACATTTCAGCATGCATTGAAGATATAAAAATGTGGAGAAATTAAAACAATTCTCCTTGTTGTGCTTTCCTTCACATATCGAGATTTATGATTTCTGATAAATCTAGACATGTGTCTTGTTCTATGAGTATTAAGTGCAATCATGCACAACAACACTTATAGAACACCCTTTCAACACAAAGTGGTGTGCATGATGAGGTTATATTTACATGGAGTATGAAAAGTGCACAGAGTGCCTTTTCCCCTCTTTGTAAATATAAAAGAGTATCTTGCACAATAACTATGTTACAAAAAGTGACATATTTCCGTTTTTAAATTTCCTTGCGAATGATAGAAGGTAAGCACAGAGTTTTGTCTGCAAAGATGTTCAAAGAAAAATGATTGAAATGATTGCGGTCCTTCAACAGCTAAAAAGGTGAAATATTATGAACCCCTCAAATCTCTTTTTTTGCAGGTCACATGATATCTGATTATGGTCAGATTTCAAAACTACATAAACAGAGTGTTTTTAGAATCGTGGTTCTACTTTGTAGCTTCTTGCAGGCCTCTTCATTCTGCATATTGAGACTTAGTTAAACTTACCTTCACAGTAATGGGAATAAAAAATTGTATACATTTTTTTCTGTTTTTCATTCAAATATAAATTCATATAAATGCTTATTTTAAAATTTGGATCTGTGAAAGAAAAGGAAAAAAAAAATATAACATGTAATAATACATTTTTTACAACACAGCATAATTTCCACAAAGTAATTTTTTTGCCTTTTTTGCTGTTCTCAGAATATATTAAATTTCACTAAAAATAGTGATTGCAATCGGACTCATCACTTAACAGCGGGCAAAAAAAACACAATCTCAAAGATTGTTAAAAAAAAACAACATGCCATTCTCAAAATACCAATCACAGAAATATAAAATGCAAACAGCTAACACACTTGTTTAACTTTAACTTACAAAAACTGTAAATCATGTCGCTATAAAATATTCACCAAATCTAAAGTTGAATTTTTGGAGGATGTGCCACGCCCACAACGTTTTCCTTCAGTGATGTGGAAATTTTCTACTTTTCTCGAGGGGCAAACAAAGACCAATACCACCTTTCTCATGCACAAGATTTTCAAAAGAGTTCTGTTACAAGGGGATCCTAACAAAAAATACTCATGCGTCACAGCAAGTATGATGAAACACCTAAGGACCCTTCATCCAAACAATCTTGCACGAGAAGAGTGCAAACAGATGAGAAACACTCCTCTTCTGTATCTGTAAAAAAGAATCACAAATAAATGTGTATTAATAACTTTCAAAATTATACTATTCCATTACTGTACAAACACATTTTATATAAATACTGACTAAGAAACTATGTCCCTGAACCACAAGTGTGACGGTGGTTAAACCACTACATGCATAGTGCATACTACTTTGAAGCAGTTCATGCCCTAAAGCCTACCTCACTAAAACTCTACATGCTAACTGACTAAATGATTACAGTACTATAAGGAGACACACTGGGTGAGTGACAGGGTGTTTGCTAGAAGAGTATGAATACTAACTAGGGAATTGAAGGTGTGAAACACAACTGTGGAGGTGATTAGAGGACTGCATCCATACTGCATAGGCATTTAAAGCAGTCCATGTGCTAAGGCCTGGCTCACTGCATGACTACTTGGGTACTGACTGAATGATTAGAGTACAGCAAGGAGAGTGCCTAGGTGAATTTATAAGTGCTAGGCTTTTCGCACAGGGAATGAATTAGTACTTGGTACTGAATGGGTCACTAGAGGAGTGCAAAGGCAGTGACAAGATGTTTGCTGGATTGTATGGATACTGACTAGGAAATTCAAAGTGTGAAAGACAAGTGTCTAGGTGGTTAGAAGACTGCATGCATAGTGGATAGGGGTTTGAAGCAGTCCATGTGCTAAGGCCTGGCTCAGTGCATGAATACTTAGGCACTGACTGAATGATTAGAGTACTGCAAACATAGTATCTTGGTGAATTTATAAGTGTTTGAGTTTTCGCACAGTGAATGGATTAGTACATGATGCTGAATGGGTCACTAGAAGACTGCAAAGGGAGTGACAGGGTGTTTCCTGGAAGTGTATGGATACCGACTAGGGAATTGAAGGTGTGAAAGACAATTGTGTAGGTGGTTAGAGGACTGCATGCATAGTAGATAGGGGTTTGAAGCAGTCCATATACTAAGGCCTGGGACACTGGATGAGTACTTGGGTACTGACTGAATGATTAGAGTACTGCAAGGAGAGTGCCTGGGTGAATTTATTAGGGTTTGGCGCAGTGAATGGATTAGTACATGATGCTTAATAAGGTCACTAGAGGAGTTCAAGGGGAGTAACGGTGTTTGCTGGAAGTGTATGGATACTGACTGGGGAATTGAAGGTGTGAAAGACAAGTGTGTAGGTGGTTAGAGGACTGCATGCATAGTGGATAGGGGTTTGATGAAGTCCATGTGCTAAGGCCTGGCTCAGTGCATGAATACTTAGGCAGTGACTGAATCATTAGAGTACTGGAAAGAGAGTGCCTTGGTGAATTTATAAGTGTTTGGGTTTTGGCACAATGAATGAATTAGTACATGGTGTTGAATGGGTCACTAGAGGACTGCAAAGGGAGTGTCAGGGTGTTTTCTGGAAGTGTATGGATACTGACTAGGGAATTGAAGGTGTAAAATACAAGTGTATAGTATGTTAGAACACTACATGCATACTGCATAGACATTTAAAGCAATCTATTTGGTACTTAGAAACTGACTAAATAATCAGACTACTTCTAGGACAGTGCTTAGGTAAAACTTTTACATTTTTAGTTCTGGCACAGTGAAGAGAATAGTACATGGTACTGCACCTTAGTGTCAAACCCTGACTCATTTTATCAATGCATAAGCAAAGACTAGCTTCTAATGCTACTAAAACTTGACAACATGACAGGTTTTAAAAGAGTTATCTGCTAAAAAATACACAATGTTACCAAATGCTTCTCTCACAGTGGTTCCCAAATGCACACAGACTCACAGTGTGATTCTAGAAAACAACCACTATACCTAATAGTTTACCAAAAATCATTCACTACTGTGGAAGTGGTAAGGGAACTGCACACAATCTTCATATTTCAGGACTGCACTTTTGTGCCAAAGCCTGACTCATTTAATCAAAGCATAAGCAAAGACTGGCTTCTAATGCTACTAAAACTTGACAACATGACCGGTTTGAAAACAGTTATCTGTCAGCAAATACACGATGTTACCAAATGCTTCTCTCACAGTCCTTACCCAAATGCACACAGACTCACAGTGTGATTTTAGACAATCAACACTATCCTAGGAGTTTACCAAAACTCATTAACTAGCCTAGGAGAGTTAATGGTACTGCACACAATCTACATATTTAAGTACAGCACATCAGTGTCAAAGCATGACTCATTTAATCAACGCATAAGCAAAGACTGGATTCTAATGCTACTAAAACTTCACAACATGACAGGTTTTAAAAAAGTTATACATGATGTCACCAAATGCTTCTCTCACAGTGATCCCAAATACACACTAACTCACACTGTGATTCTAGACAAGCACCACTACCCCTAGGAGTTTCCCAAAACTCATTCACTACAGTGCCAGTGGTAAGGGAACTGCACACAATCTACATATTTCAGGACTGCACTTTTCTGTCAAAGCCTGACTCATTTAATCAAATCATAAGCCATAACTGTCTTCTAATGCTACTAAAACTTCACAACATGACAGGTTAAAACAGTTATCTGTCAGAAAATACACGATGTTACCAAATGCTTCTCTCACAGTGGTTCCCAAATGCACACATACTCACTGTATGATTCTAAACAAACAACACTATCCCTTGCACTATACCAAAACACATTTCTTCATCTAGAAGTAGTACTACATTTTAGTATAGAAGCATAACATAACTCATCTCACAAATAATTCATAAACAATGACTGGTTTCTAATTCTACCAAAATATAAAAACAGCACAGTTATTTGTCTGCAAACACATGAAAAACACAAATGCTTATCACAGAATGGTTTCTACATGCACACACACTGTCAATAGAGAAAAAAAGTACTCCCTACACTTTAGCAGGAGAAATACATTAGTCTGATTAAAATCAAAATAATCTACATACATCCCCTCACAATTAAATAACTCATCTTTCAAGTTCTTTTGTAGATTAAGAAGTATATCAGTCACTCACCTTATTTTCTTTTACAGAATCTCTGCACCGTGCATCTCTCAGCAAAAATAAAGAATGGAAAAGTTTCCTTTTCATTTTCCACACATATACATGTAAACATCAAATCACAATCCTTCACACATAAACTCAAAACCAAACACACATTTCTATTGGTTAAACATTTCAACCCTTTCCAACTGAAATACATTTCAACCCTTCCCCCAATCTGCCTTCTGCCTGTTACCATAGAAACAGGTCATAGAACACTGCACTAAGCACACAGGTCAGAAGTTCAGCACACAATGTTCCTACACAAGAGAGGAAGTGTGCTTCACTTTTCAACATATCAGCTAATCATATATAATGTTCCTTACAATCTGTTTTTGTTAACCAATAAGAATCATACCTTTAAAAAACAGAAATATACACCCTACCTTTCAGTGTACAAAGTAGTCATACAACCCATGATTTCTTGTCTTTTTTAAAAAAAAATCAGTGGATCCGCGCACCCAACGCAATAGGATGCGCGCACCGTGCGCGCATTTCGCCGTGTTTTTTTTTAAAGGGGGCCCCAGGGGGTCCTTCTGGGACCCCCTAAGCACCTCTAGAGGGTCAGAGTATTTCCACTCTGCCCCCTTTATATGTTTTACACACTTATTCCCCTTGCTTCTTCAGCCTCGCTTCTACCGAGGCAGAAAATGGCCACCAACAGTTCCTGGTTTCGAATGTAGAGAGACACTCGACAGCCAATTAGCATTCAGCGTACGATCGGGAGGGTGCGCGCTCTGTTCGGGGAGGGTGCGCTCACGGTGCGGGTAGGGTCCGCGGATCCTCCCCGGCCATAGATATTTATGTACTTTTAACTCTAATTTTCTCAGGAACTACTGAACGGCTTCACACCATTTATGCAAAAGGCACGAGTCTGAACTGAGGACTACCTCTTTGCCAAATTTGGTGTCATTCCGTTCAGCGGTTCGGGCTGTAGCTGCGACTACAGATCCTATGGGAAATTGCATCGGGAAAGTGTGTTTTGGGACCCCCCTTTTTTCTCAGCCCCCGCTTGACGAATCACCACAACATTTTCAGGGTAGGAGCGGAGCAGAGCTGGCCAAGAGTTTGGAAAATTTCGCGCGGATTCGTCAACCGGCACCAGACTTATTGGGAATAGAATGTTGCGGATTTCCTATGGAAAATAGGTCCTAACTATAACTACCTACTGGCGACCGCCAGTAGGTAATATATATATATATATATATATATAATGACAGGCACTTTCCTGTGTTCATTTGTTATGCCGCAAATAAAGCACTTTTGAATTCCCCGTATTCAGCATCTGGCAGTCCGTACCTGGAGGGTTCCATCAGGAGAGCGGTGGGCCAGCATTTTGAGTGTTCATATAGATATGCTTGCAGCATTGGAAAAAACACGACTCCACCCACTTAGTAGTAGGGATTTCAAGATTCGAGGTGCCTACAATTGCAAAACCGATTTCGCAATATATGTGCTGACGTGCACGTGTGGTCTTCAGTATGTGGGAAGTACCACACTGCAAGTGCACAAGAGGATTCTTCAGCACATGAGGGCCATATCTAATGTGGATAGATCTTATCCGGTAGCCCATCATTGTGAAGCAGACACTTATACACCCACTCATTCTTCAATGCAGCTTGGCATATATATAAAACAAATTTAAACTTTACAGAAACACACAGTCACTGGATGATGTCATCAGTGATGTCATTTGAGATGTCATCAGTGATGTCACTGATCATGTAATGAATGATGTAATATGTGACGTCATCAGCAGTGCATTCCGGGGGCACGAATTATAGTTAGCTGAACTAACTATAACACCGGAATTTCTATGGTTTTGTATGAGTGAAATGTCCAACTAACTATAACGTTCCTGAAACCTATGGTTTTTTCAGTGAATTTCTATGTTTTTTTAAATGCTAATTTCTAACTATAACGTGCCTGAAATCTATTGCTTTTTCAGTGAATTTAAAAGATTTTTAAAAGTACATTTGTTAGTCTAGTGTACCTGAATCCTTTATTTTTTCTATTTCCTATAGCTATACATATATATATATATTTTATAAAAATTGTGAATAAGTTTTAGTTACAAAAACTATATTAATTCTTTTTTTTTAATATTATACAGAAGTCGCTCACCCTTCGCGCATCCTACACGATGGCTGCGCGCATTCCGGTAACCATTTTGAAAAGTCGCGCTGGGGTCGCGACTTCGGTGTAATTTGTAAAGTATGAAATATGTTTAAATTAATTATAAATAAAAGTTTTCCTTCAAGTGTTTGTTTATATTTATTTATAAAAGTATTTTTAAAGTATTATTTGGAATATAATTTTGTCAAAAGTAAAGTTACGAATAATATTATAGAAACTTTTATTCATAGTTTATATTCATATATGTAACATTTCACGGGTGTGCAAAGGGTGCATGAAGTAGGCGCGCACCATACGCGACTTTATGTCAGTGAAAAAAAGAAAGTATCTGATTGGTTTACATCATTTTTATTCTAGGAGAGGGAGTATACATCCCTATGAACTTCCCTTTATCTTTAACATATATTGAGAGAAGACCTATTTCTTGCTTCTCTGTCTTTTGAGATTTGTTTCTGTGTATATTTGATTTTTTGATAGCAAGAATGGCATCTAATCTTGCTACAGTAGATCCATTTGCTGTGGAGGAGGAGGAACAGCTTCAGCAGAAGAACCAGAAGAAGAAGGAGAGTATTGTATGGGCCTTCCTTATAGTACCAGAGGGTCACAAAAAAGTCAATGGAACAAAAGTGACTTGTATAATATGCTCCAGAGTGCTTTCAAGAGGATGTTCTAGTGTGAAGAAACACCTGGAAACAATATATCCAGTCCATCTTGCAAGGGAAGAGCAACGGAGGAAGTTGAATGCTGCAGCAGAGCAAGACCATAATGCTGCATCAACATCTGGTCAGCAAGTTGCAGCTCCTCCAAGGCCCCACATCATGCCTGAACTCTTGAATGCAACTATATGTTGCAAGAAGTTCAATGTTCAACTCTGCATTGCCGAACAATGCCTTGATATTATTACTGATGCATGAAAGAACACAAATGCTAATTTTTTTCAATGTGCTTCTGTTTTTGTTAAAGTTTTTCTTGATCCTCAGTTTTTCTGTTATTAAAAAAATCAAAAACACACAAAAAAATTACAAAAGTTAAAAAAATACAAAAAAAATACAAAATTGTAAAAAAAAGATAAAAAATAGGTTCTCACAGAACCACATCTACCGGTTAAAAAAAGAAAAATTACCTGAGAGATTGTATGAGAGTGTGGAGACTGTGTGGGTGATTTTTTAACTGCAAGGCTACTACATGGTTGTTTTATGAATGTATCAGTAGTAGAACATGATTGAATGAGTTCATGGATAATAGTTTGGATGATTTGAGGTGTACACGAGGAGTGACAGAGTGATGGCTGGACTGCATAGATACTACCTGAGTAATTGAAGGAGTGAATCAGTAGTATGTACGTAGTTACAGGTCTGTATGGATAGTGTACAGAGGATTGTAGCAGTGCCTATGTTAGTGCCTGGGACATTGTATGAGTAAGTGAGCGGTCAAAGGATGATTACAGTGCTTTTAAGAGAGTGCATGGTGAATTTATAAGCGCTTAAGTATTGGCAGAGTGATTGGATAAGTACATTGTGCTAGATGGGTGATTGGAGAAGTGCATGGGGAGTGACAGGGGGATTGCTAGACTGCATGGGTACTACCAGGGTATTTAGAGGAGTGAATCAGTAGTATGTAGCTGGTTAGAGGTCTGCATGGACAGTGCACAAAGGATTTTAGCATTGCTTGTGTTAGTGCCTGGACCATTGTATGAGTACGTGAGCAGTGACTGGATGATTACAGTGCTGTAAAGAGAGTGCATGGTGAATTTATAAGTGCTTGGGTATTGGCAGAGTGATTGGATAAGTACATTGTGCTAGATGGGTGATTGGAGAAGTGCATGGGGAGTGACAGTGTGTTTGCTAGACTGCATATGTAGTACATGGCTAATTAGAGAAGTGAATCAGTAGTGTGTAGCTGGTTACAGGTCTGCATGGATTGTGCACAGAGGATTGTAGCTGTGCTTGTATTAGTGACTGGGCCATTGGATGAGTATGTGAGCAGTAACTAGAATGATTACAGTACTGTAAAGAGAGTGCATGGTGAATTTATAAGTGCTTGGGTATTGGCGGAGTGATTGGATAAGTACATCGTGCTAGATGGGTGATTGGAGAAGTGCATGGAGACTGACAGGGGGCTTGCTAGACTGCATGGGTACTACCAGAGTATTTAGAGGAGTGAATCAGTAGTATGTAGCTGGTTAGAGGTCTGCATGGATAGTGCACAGAGTATTGTAGCAGTGTTTGTGTTAGTGTCTGGGACATTGCATGAGTACGTGGCTAGTGACTAAAAGATTACAATATTGCAAGAAGGGTGACTGAGTGCATTTATAAGAGCTTGGATATTGTCGGAGTGATTAGAGAAGTAGATAGTGCTTCATGGGTGATTGGAGAAGTGCATGGGAACTGACAGGGGATTGCTAAACTGCATGGGTACTACCAGAGTATTTAGAGGAGTGAATCAGTAGTATGTAGCTGGTTAGAGGTCTGCATGGATAGTGCACAGAGGATTGTAGCAGTGATTGTGTTAGTACCAAGGCCATTCCATAAGTACATGACTAGTAACTGGAATGATTACAGTGCTGCAAAAAAGAAATGCATGGTGGATTTATAAGTGCTTAGGTATTGGCGGAGTGATTGCATAAGTAGATAGTGCTGGATGGGTGATTGGCGAAGTGCATGGGACTGAAAGGGGGATTCTTAGACTGCATGGGTAGTACCTAGGTAATTTGAGAAGTGAATCAGTAGTGTGTAGCTGGTTAGAGGTCTGCATGGATAGTGCACATGGTATTATAACTGTGCTTGTGTTAGTACCTAGGCCATTGCAAAAGTACGTTACTAGTAACTGGAATGATTACAGTCCTGCAAACAGAGTGCATGGTGAATTTATAAGTGCTTAGGTATTGGTGGAGTGAATGGATAAGTAGATAGTGCTGGATGGGTGATTGGAGAAGTGCATGGGGACTGACAGGGGGATTCCTAGACTGCATAGTTAGTACCTACGCAATTAGAGAAGTGAATCAGTAGTATGTAGCTGGTTAGAGATCTGCATGGATAGTGCACAGAGTATTGTAGCTATGCTTGTGTTAGTACCAAGGGCATGGTGAATTTATAAGTACTTAGGTATTGGTGGAGTGATTGGATACGAGGATAGTGCTGGATGGGTAATTGGAGAAGTGCGTGGGACTGACAGGAGGATTCCTAGACTACATGGATACTACCTGGATAATTAGAGGAGTGAATCAATAGTATGTACCTGGTTAGAGGATCTGCATAAATAGTGCACAGAGTATTGTAGCAGTGTTTGTGTTAGTGTCTGGGCCATTGCATGAGTACATGGCTACTGACTAAAAGATTACAATACTGTAAGGAGAGTGCCTGAGTGCATTTATAACAGTTTGGATATTGACGGAGTGATCAGATAAGTAGATAGTGCTGCATGGGTGATTGGGGAAGTGCATGCGGACTGACAGAAAGATTCCTAGACTGCATGGGTACTACCTGGGTAATTAGAGGAGTGAATCAGTAGTATGTAACTGGTTAGAGGTCTGCATGGATAGTGCACAGAGTATTGTAGCTATGCTTCTGTTAGTACCAAGGTCATTCCATAAGTAGATGACTAGTAACTGGAATGATTACAGTGCTGCAAAAAGAGTGCATGGTGAATTTATAGGTGCTTAGGTATTAGCGGAGTCATTCCATGAGTAGATAGTGCTGGATGGATGATTGGACAAGTGCATGGGACTGACAGGGGGACTCCTATACTGCATAGGTAGTACCTAGGTCATTATAGAAGTGAATCAGTAGTATGTAGCTGGCTAGAGATCTGCATGGATAGTGCACAGAGTATTGTAGCTATGCTTGTGTTAGTACCAAGGCCATGGTGAATTTATAAGTGCTTAGGTATTGGCGGAGTGATTAAATAAGTAGATAGTGCTGGATGGGTAATTGGAGAAGTGGATGGGACTGACAGGAGGATTCCTAGACTGCATGGGTACTACCTGGGTAATTAGAGCAGTGAATCAATAGTATGTAGCTGGTTAGAGTTCTGCATAGACAGTGCACAGAGTATTGTGGCAGTGTTTGTCTTAGTGTCTGGGCCATTGCATGAGTATGTGACTAGTAACTGGAAGATTACAGTGCTGCAAAGAGAGTGCATAGTCAATTTATAAGTGCTTAGGTATTGCCGTACTGATTGCATAAGTAAATAGTGCTGGATGGGTGTTTCGAGAAGTGCATGAGACTGACAGGGGGATTCCTAGACTGCATGGGTAGTACAAGAGAGTGCATGGTGTATTTATAAGTGCTTAGGTATTGGCGGACTGATTACACAAGTAGCTAGTGCTGGATGGGTGATTGAAAAAGTGCATGGGGACTGGCAGGGGGATTCCTAGACTGCATAGGTACTAACTGGGCAATTAGAGGAGCAAATCAGTAGTATGTAGCTGGTTAGAGGTCTACATGGATAGTGCACAGAGTATTGTACCTATGGTTGTGCCAGTACTAAGGCCATTATGTTGTGTTTCGATTTAGATGCCCACACATAGGTTTCCCTGAATCATGTCCATATATAGGCACAATTCGCATTGCCCTTATTTAGGCATAGAATCCCAGTACTTATTTAGGCATTAGCCATGCTATCCAAATACAGGCATGGTCACCTACATCCGTCCATCCCTACATCACAACGAGTTCTTAGAAACCAGACCAGTAAGCCATTGGGACTTTCCCTAGCTAGGATTATTGATTTCTCCAAGAACTCATCTATTATGCATGAACTACTATTCCTTAGGGGTTCATTCATGACGTCTTCCTCTGCCCGACTTTACGTTAATACTAGAAATCTTTAAGAACCTTCCAGGTATAAATATACCTTCCCTTACCATGGCAAACCACGGCTCGGCACGGCTCAGCTCGATACAGCTTGCCATGGGAAGTTCGGAAGGAATTTGAGTCCCCGCCTGACACACTGACCAGACGCTGTCATCCCTGCTCGCAGAGAATCCAGCTTCCAGTGTTCTGACTCCCTTCTTGGGGTGTTAGAGTTTGAGATTCGGAAAGAGATTCCCACCTCTCTCATTCTAAGGTATGGAGCTGACTAGAACCTAGAGGGACTCTTGGCATATAAACTTAGTATATACCATACTATAGAAAACAGCACCTACTTCTTACCTTGTACTACACTTAGGTTAGGTACACTGGGGTAGAACTATTTAGAAGCATCAGATGAGTATTCACTTTTTAGCCTGTGTTATTTATGTATGTATATATGAATATACGTCATAGCTAAAAGACAATGCTATTGCAGTATTATTTCTTCTTACTGCTTACGCTGTGCGTATTATATCTTGCTTATTGCCTAATGATTGTAACAGCTCATATCTCTTACATGAGAAACAAGACTGTTCAATAAATCCTTTTATTGAAACGCCCGTCTATCTATTTCTGTGTAACTCTGAAGAAACTAAGCATGCACGATTGACTGAGTGAAACTGTTATCTATTGTTTCCATGATTCTGAGACACGTTCCGATTCTAAGGGAAACAAAGTTGTCATGTGTATGCGGTTGTCAGAAACTACTCACTTCTTGTTTATTCGAGAAGTTTCTAGTGACCTCTAAGTTAGCTGGCACACAAAGTAATTAAGTTTAATGAACTCGATAGAGGCATACTGACCTTAGTCCAATGCAAAAACTATAGTGTATATTATTCCAATGCGCAGAGCCTATAAGGGAAATAGGAAATACACTACATGGCGCCGAACATTTGGTAAGGCACTAATTTAACGCTAGATACTAAAGTAACTCAGTCGTGCTTTTCTCAAAGACCTCTACTCATAATTCTCCATAAGACGTCTGGAGTGGGTAGGGTTAATATCAGCCATAGCTGAGTAGGACGAGAATCCTATGTATTAGCTGTTTGGTTTGTTCAACGTTGAAGGATACAGTGTTCCAAAATATTGTACACCTTATTTTTGTTCCCTTGAAACTTGTTCTACACTTTTTCATTAAACAAATGTACCTTAACGGGGAAACAGAGGCTACGGCTGATCCAGTCGTATTAGCTTTTAATACTACAGGTTTAAATGAAACCGATGAGGGTGTTATAAACATCCCTTCAAACTTAAGGAGAGCCATCACTCTAAAACTTATAAATCATAGCCTAACACCAATAGGTGGTAGAGCAGTTTTTGTGATAGAGGCACATGAATCTTTTCAGACAGAGGTATTCTATTCATGGATTACATTCCCAGGATCAAATCCAGTAACACAAGTGTTTCACTTCTTTAAAGAAGATGAACCACCTGAGGAATACATTCCCTTCGAGGATATTGAGATTCCACTCACATACCAGGGGCATCAGCTCTGGTTTAAAGATGCCCTAAAACATTACAATCACATTACCAGACTCCCTCCACTAGGTAGACCAGGAGCAACATGGCCGATTTTAGCCAGCTACACACCTCATCCTGACATTGAAGCAATGTCAGACGAGGAATTACTCACTCAATTAAAAGAGTTAATACAAATTTGCAGACAATTAGTCCAATATGCCATGCAGACTTTTACAGTCCAACTACAAACAACCATTACAAATGAAACCCCTCGTCAGGGGAATACACTAAAAATTTGAAGAAAATCAGCAGAAGTAACAATAGCTCACCAGAACCTGAAGGAACTTCTGGAGATAGTGGGCTTGAATGAGTATATCACAGTTGAGATTGTAGACACTAGGGTTAGTTCTCCCCAAAAGTTATATGAAATAACACTCCAGATGGAGGGAGACATACCAAGAAAAGTGAAAACACTCTTTTGAGAAAAACTTTCAAGGGGTTATGACATACTTCTAGCAGAAAGGGACTGGCCACCAGAATCTGTCAGGCAGTGCCCACATGGCAAAGACATCATTATGCCAGCCTTCTCCAACCATGTTCCTATAAATTTAAAATATACTTATGCTAGGAAATGGGCAGTAGCCCAGGCCCCAGCATTATAAAAAAATCATGTAGGATGGGATGAGGACTCACCTCACCATATAATTCAATTAAAATGTCAACCTACTGCACAAAGGCAGTACCCAATTAAACAAGAAGCTAAAACACAGATTAGGGAGATCTTAGGTCAACTTGAATGCCAAGGGGTGATTGAAACATGCACCTCATCAATGAACAATCCTTTGTTTCCTGTTTCCAAACCAGACAACACATATCGTCTAGTTTTGGATTAGAGACACCTAAACACTTGTTCTAAAACATTTGCTGTGCAAAATGCACACAGTACAGCATTAATGAATAACTTTGTGCGTAATAAATATAAAACCACATTAGATATTTCAAATGGTTTCTTTTGTCAAAATATAGCACCTGAAAGTAGGTACTTGACAGCTTTCTCAATAATGGGGACCCAGCGTCACTTTTGTCGACTCCCACAAGGTTTCAAGAACAGCCCGGGGTTATTCTCAGCGAGAGTAACAGAGTTACTACAAATTTATGATGACAAGGCATTGTCATATGTCGATGATATCTATCTGACAGACGATGACCTGGATAGGCACTTGAACAGGGTGAATACCATTATACTGGGCTCCGCCTTGAGGGCTATAAATTCAACTTTAAAAAATCAAGAATTTCCCATCTCAATGTCCTTTTACTAGGATATCAGCGTTCAAGTGAAGAAAAAAGCCTGGCAGCTAACTTTTTAAAAAGGTGTGAGCTGCTCCAACCTCCAAAAACGCTGAAAAACTTACAGTCGATTCTAGGTTTCCTTAATTTTGGAAGAACTTACATTCTAAATTACGCGGAAAGGGTTAAACCTCTCTACGAATTAATCAAACCTGATTTCAAAATCAAAAATTGGATACAGGAACACACAGATATCCTGTGTTCACTACAAGCTGACATGTTAGCAACAATCACTTACAAACACGCGTACATACACGCAGTTTAGTGATCCGAATAATTTCTATTCATACTTAACTGTTAGTGAATGTGAAATAGTACCAATTGCATACAAATTACATTTGTATACACAAGCGGAAATGCGATACCTTCTCTGTCCCGCTGCCTAATCAGCAGGATGTCGGAGAATCTTTGTTAGATGTGTATCCCCACCCTATCATCTCACTTACTGAGTTCCCTGTGATTTCCCAGGAGCAATCCTTGGTGCTTTTGAAATCTTTGAAATCTGGTTCCTCCTCTGACCCTTGCCCAGCCAAAGTCCTGTCTGCTTTAGCGGAAGTGATTAATGCCATAGTGAACCCTATTTTGAATACTGCCTTGCAGGAAGGGTCCATGCCACAAGCGTGGAAACACACCAATATCCTCCAGCTGCTGAAGAAACCCACAGCTGACCCTGAGGTTGCCAGTAATTTCCGGCCTATCTCACTCCTGCCTTTTTTCTCTAAGGCAGAAGATAACTATGCTAATGGAGTTTTAACTAACTTTTTGGAAACCAATCATTTGTTGCACCCTAGCCAGTCAGGTTTCAGAGCAAATTTTAGCACTGAAACAGCTTTGCTAGAGATGGCTGAAACTATTAAAGCTACCCTGGACAGAGGTGGCAATGCAGTCTTGGTTTTAGTGGATCTCTCAGCTGTCTTCGAAACCGTGCCCCACAATAGATTACTGCAAAGACTTAGGGCGAATGGTATTGGTGGCACGGTATTGAGATAGTTTGCATCTTTTTTGGCGAACCGCTCCCAAACTATCTGGGCTCCTCCTTTTGCTGCAGAGATCTCCCCTTTGAACGGGGGTGTTCCTCAGGGCTCTATATTGAGTCCTACACTATTTAATTTGTATATGGCCCCACTTGCCCCTCTTGCCAAGGAATCTGGGGCTAAAATAGTGTCTTACGCTGATGACACCCAGCTGCTGTTCACTTGCGAGAAGGGCGCAGATTTCAATGGCACTCTCATTAATTCCTTTCTTTCTAAAGTTTTCTCCTGGTTTAGTCACAATCATTTAAAATGCAACTCAGAGAAATCTGAGATTATTTTTTTGGGGCAACGGCCCTCTGAAGCTTGTCATACATGGTGGCCACAGGACATGTCCCCCCATGTGTCTTCTGTCTCCACTGTGAAAAACCTAGGAGTCAAGTTGGATGCATCCCTCTCCATGAAAGCTCAAGTTCAGACTGTAGCTGGGGCATGTTCTGGACTATTAAGAATGCTGCGGAATTTCCTTCCCTTGCTTTCCATCCCTTATAGGAAAACTGTTGTCCTGGCCTTGGTAATCTCCAGGCTGGATCATGTGAATTCCTTGTATCTCGGCCTTCAGGATTATCTCCTGAGCCGACTACAAGTGATTCAGGACTAGGCCTGGGCGGTAAATTCCGTTCCGCTCGCGGAATTTGCGGAATTTCGGTAATTTCGCGTTCCGCTGAGAACGCGAAATTGCCCAAAATTCTGCTTTCCGCGACTTCGCGAAATTTTTTCTTGTTCGCGTTCTCAAAATGCGTGTTCGCGAGATATTTCTCCCCGAGCACGCAAACAGCAACTGCGAACAGGAAAAAAGCATCGCGAACAAGCAATTCCGCGTGTTCGCGGAATTTCTGCATGTTCGCGGAGATTTTTTACCGTTTCGCGGAGATTTGCGTAACGCGATTACGCAAATTCCGCCCACCCCTATTCAGGACACAGCGGCAAGGGCCATTTTCTTGATTGGGCCCAGAACCCATACCTCTCAGCTTTTGTCCTCACTGCACTGGCTACCGGTGCAAAAAAGAATACACTTCAAGGCCCTGGTCCTGGTTTTTAAAGCTTTCCACAAGTTTGGAGCACCTTACCTGGGGGACAGATTTCAACCTTATCTTCCCCAACGCACTCTGAGATCTTCTTCTCAACTTCTGAGTACCGTCCCTAAGGTTCAATTCTCCCGGCTAGGGCATAGATCTTTTCATGTTGTGGCCTCTAGGTTGTGGAATAGCCTACCTTTTGCTATCAGACAGAGCCCTGACCTTCTCATTTTCAGAAAAAGTCTAAAAATGTGGCTCTTCCAGCAGTGAAGCTTTGAGTCGCGGCTGTGCATGGTTTAATGTTTGTGGTCTACGCGTTTTGCCCTTGCGCCGAGACACTCCTGGGAGTAGCCGTGCGCTATACCAATACAGATTAACATAACATAACATGACAAATGCATTATTGTTGTGACTCCAGTACCAGCCTTAGAGGCGGTTACAAAAGCGAGCATTCCAAATGCAAAAGCTTTACATCGAAGATGGATACAATGGGTTAATTCTCTTGCTGCCACAGATGTTGAATACATTTTGATCCTAATTTAAAAACACAAGCATTCCTGCAATACGAACACGAATGTCCTCTGCCTATTGAGATTCTCCCTCTTGACCAGTATGAATGTATAATTTATACTGACGGATCAGCACAACCCGCTATGGAAAGTAAGCAAGCTTACAGTGCAGCATGCGCGATCGTTAAAGGTCGTATGCGCAATGGTAAATTCCGACCGATGGTCACTAAAACACAATCTCTAGGAGATTGTACAGCTCAGCGAGCTGAACTACAAGCATTCAAATTGGCACTTGAAAATACAGATCGTGAATTCCCCACGCTTATAGTGTGCGATTCCTTTTACTGTGTTCAATCATATAATGAATATTTACAGAACTGGTTTCAAAATGGTTTCAAAGATGCAAAAGGTGGCACAATGAATCATAAAACGCTTTGGGAACAAGTAGTTCAGGTGCGAAACAGACTACAAAACACTCACGTGATACACACACTGAGTCATCAACGTGATGGCGTTCACGTTGCAGGAAATTAATTGACTGACGAAGCCGCAAAGGGGGCTGTGCAAATGGCTTCCGTAGCTGTGATCACTCTTTCAAAAACGAAAATAGACAGTGAGATATTGTTGGCTGTCAATGCTTCACGAATAATTCTAGATTGTTTGCAGGAGTGGATAGCCGAGCACGAGATTCTCACCCCATTTCAGGCCGGATTTAGGAGGAACACATCCACCATGGACCAGATCTTCCGTTTAATTCTGCTATACTGGAGGACGGTCACAGTAGAGGGTGGCAGACTCTACATGGTGTTTGTGGACCTCCGGTCCGCGTTTGATATGGTTCCTAGGGGGAAACTGTGGGCGGTGCTTTTGGACATGGGAGTCCCACATGCAATATTGGGGGTATTGATGAGGTTGCATGCACAGAACTTTGCACAGGTTAGATGCAGGAGAAATGGGGCATTGTCCTCCAGGTTTCCAGTTTGCAGGGGGGTCAGACAGGGCTGTGTTTTGGCACCAACACTGTTCTGCCTCTATATGAACGATGTAATATCGCACCTGGACGCGGTTCCCAATAACGACGCACCCAGATTGGCAGGCAGGAAGGTGCCGGCGATAATGTTTGCCGAAGACACCCTCCTGCTTTCCAAGTCCCCTATGGGGATACAACGCGTATTGAACGGGTTTATGGATTTTTGTCGCTCCCGTGGTCTAGAAATCAACGTAGAAAAAAATGAATTTATGATCTTTAATCCCCCGGCATCCACCCGCCTAACACCTATCCTGGGCTCGGTTAGACTGGAGAGGGTACAGACCTTTCAATACCTAGGGGTCACGATAAATGAAAATCTCTCGTGGGGCCCCCCACAGGTCAAGTCCCAACTCAAATTGTCTCAATTATCGGGGGCATCCTTAAGATGTCAAATGCATCAACATTTAAGCCAGTGAGTCCTGCGCTTGAGATTTATAAAGTCAAAGTAAGGGCAGTGGCTCTCTATGGGGAGGAACTCTGGGGGCACTCCTGCAGGCTCGAAATCCCAAATGTGGAGAATAATTTTATGCGACAGTTATTGGCGCTTCCCCAGAGTACACCCCTCCTACCACTAAGGTTAGATCTAGGAATAAGTCCCATTCAGGATGAGCTAGCCCTAAAACCTCTCAGGTTCTGGCGGAGGCTCTGGATAACTCCTGAACTCCTAAATTACAGGCTTGAATTGAAGGACGTATTGGGCCATAGTAAAGCAGCAAATATACCTTGGCTTGCATTTGTGAAACAGGAACTGGAAAAATGGGTTTACCTGCTCTGTGGTATGAACCAGAACTGGCGTGTAGGGAGGTTTCAGGTAAATCCCTTGCTAAGTCTTTCAGGGTTTACAAACGCAACATATGGCTGCACGATTCACGAGTTGGCATTATGACAAAATTATTTTTAAATAATAAGACTGCTTATGTGTTTGAGGACTTCCTGAATGTTATCTATCCAGTAGCAGCAAGGAAGCTCTATATTCAATGGAGGTATGGTACACTACCATTAAGGGCCTTTACAAGTAAATGGCCCTCCTCCGTGAATAAAGCTTGCCCAGGCTGTGGTGCCGTCCAAGAGGATGATCTCCATATACTCTTTTTTTGTCCTGCTTATAGTAAAGCCAGGAAGTTCTGGTTAGTACCTTTATGCAAGAACCTGGGCTTTGACAAATGCTCGGTTGCTTCGGAGAATTCTCAAGACCGATACTTCAGGGCATATTGTCTTTGCACTATCGAAGTTTCTGATAGCCATGTGGTCCAAGAGATGTTTTATAATGGCGAATAGTAGCCAGGGGTGATTGTTTATTCTTGTTTTTATGGAATTTTATTGTATAATATGAATTGACAATTTTATACTATGTGTTGAAATGTCTGTTTTTATTTGTAATCTTTTATGGCTCAAATAATGTCAAAATAAAGATCAAATGAATGAATGCTTCAAGCAAAGGCAGTGGTGCAGCGTTACCTAAAAAATTTCCACTCAAATACTTGTATATAATTGATGCGAACAACGTTCCGTTTGCTCAAATCCCTGGAGTGGGGGATAGGGTAATTCCAAACATGGAACGTAGAGCAGTTTTGATTTATGAAGCACATCTGGGAGAGGGTCTGTCACATCAGGGAATCTCTAAAACAATATTAACATTAAAAGAGATGTACTGGTGGCCTGGAATGAATACACTGATTCACATCTTCATCAATAACTGCATGGACTACAATAGAGATCGCAGTGCAGAACACCACCAGACACCAGACTACGAAGTAGCCTGCCCAGTGCAGACACCATTGTTAGGCAGCATTAGACTATCTACGTGCAGACGTCCTTTTGGACAAATGCAATCCCACAAACACTAAGTCAAGGTTCCTATGGATGTGGCCTCAGCGCTCAGCTGACGCTCAAACTGTTATAAAAGATTTGCGAGTCTTTATCGGCACATACGCAATAGGCAAATACACTCTGACCAGGGCCCTGTGTTTAGCTCTCGGGCTTACAAAGAAGCCATGGCCAGTTTGGGTGTTGCATTGTGGTACTCCTCTCTATTCCATCCTGAATAGAGAGGAGTACCACAATTCTGTTGTGGAAAGGAAAAACCAGGATATAAAGCAGTCTATAACAGCTAGAGTATTAGGTTCGGGTGATGGGTGGGTCAAACATCTTTATGGGGTCCAACGCTCATTAAACAATTTGCCAAGAAGTTATCTAGGGGGGGTCACTCCATATGAGGTCCTATTTGGGACAAGAATGTGGGTTCCTGATCTCGAATGTAAAGGCATAGTGGTGGAAAATAAACCATTTGATATCAAAGATCGTTTGGCTGTCTTACAGAACTTAAATGAACTAAGATTGAAACAAAGCAACGTATTCCTGAAGCCAACCACCACTGGGGAAAATCCAGCCATTCCAGCAAGGCCTGTCTGGATCCCAAAGCTTGGGGATCTAGTCAGAGAGAAGATCGCGGACAAGAAGGAATTTGGGCCTTCTTACAGACAACCAGTACCTGTCCTAGCCATCCACGGGACAAGAGCAGTACTTCTGCCTCCCCTTGCTGGTAAAAAGGAGAAAAGATTTGTGTCCATCAACCTCATCAAACCACACTATGTGGCCAATACTAAGCAGTAGGCCATGTGGACTCTGACCAAGTAGCAGACGCTCTCCTCTAGCTACTATCCAAGAGGTTCAAACTGAAAGACTCATCACCATTGAGTTCAACAGTAAGAAATGAAGGACTAAGCAACAATGCTATGGAACTCATTCCTCTTGAAACCCAAATAACAGTTCATCCTGAAACATCTGTCTACACCAGCGTAGCAAGTAATCAGCTGGTTCCAGCAATTTCAATGAATCCTGATGCAATTTCAACCATTGACAGAACTGCCTCTGGCTATTTCATGAACTTTGATACGTTTTCTGAGGATCCAAGCGAACCTGAAACGGCGCCAGTCAAAAGAACTTTCAAAGGACAAGCACAAGACTTCTTTCATCACATAAAAAAGACTTATGTGGTTTCACCATGGATTGAACTATGGATTATTTCTGGAATACTTTTCTTTCTGCTTTGGCTAGCTTTAGTAATGACTCTGAGCATGCTGATAAATGGAAGGTATATTCACTTGGACACAGAAAGTAAAAATGTGAATTTACTTTTGAAACCACACAAATCATCCCATTGTGAAGCAAGAGACTTGTCAGCAGTGAACATCACAGCCGTTCCTATACCAGATGGAATAGTTGGGGACAAAACGGATTATGATATTTTCAGCCCGTCGGAACTCTTGAAGATTCCACACTTATTTAAAATTTCATTAAGTGACTTTATTACCTCCAGTACCTATTCTGATGATTCGGACTTTGAAACTGTTAATATAATGATGTCTGATCTAGAAAGATCTGCTGCATTCTCTAACCACGAATACGAAGAGGGTTCAACAGACTATGAACACCTTTTTTATTATAACCACTATGGTCATCATTTCTTGCATACATCTGCAACACCTAGAAATGTATTTATGTATAACCAATGGGAACATTGTCCTACACCACCAAGGGGTAGCTCAAAAACATTTGCAATGAAGTTTCCATATTTTTCAGGGTACAATACATCCAATCCAGAAATGTTTTACTTTAAAAATGTCAACAAAACAGGAATGAAAAATATGTTAACCATTACGAAACAGATTTATTCTGCAGCCTTGAGTACCCAACTGTCTAGACAGGGTTTTGAGTTTTGGGAAAACACAATTGATTCAAAATCTGTCTGGGGTACAAAAGATTGGCAAGTGCAGGGAATTGAAGCTTTGTTTAGAGCCTGCATCATCCCACAGGAAATAATGTTTTTGAATGACACTATCCTACAAACGTCTTGCCTTGGGTTAGCCAAGATCAAAGAGATGAACACACCTTCTGTACCAACTCCAGCTAGCAATAGCACTGAACAGGGAGCGGTGACAGTAGACATACTTTTACAAAACAACAGATCAAATTCCGAATGGTAAAAATGGTTCCTCTGGCCCACAGACGCAAACAACTGTCATGAAAGATTCTTGAAGAAAATACAGCGTTTTACTATCAATAGGCCAGACCCACGCTATGTTCAAAGACAGCATCCAGGGGTAGAAACAACATACAGTGTAGGAAAATTATGCCTTGATTGGCTACAGACATCTACACTAGAGGATATGAAACAACACTTATCTTTACTTAAAGAAGACGCAAACCTTAGGGATTTCTTGTTAGGTCCAAGAAAGCCGCGTCAAAAACGTTTCATATATGCTGCCATCTATGCTGCTTATAATGAAATATGGAAGGTTACCCAAGCAGACACCGCAGAAAGAATACGAGCAATTGATCGTATTAATTTAGAGAAATCTCTCGCTGTGGTGGACAATGGGTTAACGACTCTGTCATCCAGGATATATTCATTGGGCATCATTGTATCCTCTGCTATAGACATTGTAGAACAAGATTTGGTCCTGCTGCGACCAGGCCAGTCTCAATTACGTTCTATTCTGTTATTAGGCTAAACGCCACAAAACTTGCGTGCAGGCTATGTGCCTTGGCGTTTCATCAACACGTCTTCTCTGTTTTCTGACACAAAGTGAAGCAAAGTATACAGTGCTGAGCATTGAAAAACTGGAAAAATTGCCATTTACGGTAGCAGAAAAACCGGCTACAGAATGATCACTCAAGACAAAATAACTCTGCCTGTTGCAACTTTCTATTTTCAGTATTGCCTCAAACACATGCCACAGGCAAATATGAAAGGTTGGGTAAAGATTAAGAATACATCAAGACATCCTGGGATTTACCTTACACACACAGATGATGGAGTGGGGGGCGTGAAGTGTTTCTTAGCGGTACACACTGTGAAAACGCACTGAGCAGTTTACTCATATGTCGGAATATTAGTTTACACGGGGCCTGTAGTGGTTCTACTGCAAATTTGTCCTGCCACCTGCAAGGTTCACCAGCCGCTGTGATTAATCCAACGTTTGGCCAACTTTCAAATGGGAAGAGATTCCCATGTCTCTCATTCTAAGGTATGGAGCTGACGAGAACCTAGAGGGACTCTTTGCATACTATAGAAAACAGCACCTTTTCTTACCTTGTACTATACTTAGGTTAGGTACACAGGGGTAGAACTATTTAGAAGCATCAGACGAGTATTCACTTTTTAGCCTGTGTTATTTATGTATATATGAATAAATGTCATAGCCAAAAGACAATGCTATTGCAGTATTATTTCTTCTTACTGCATACGCTGTGCGCGTTATATCTTGCTTACTGTCTAATGATTGTAACAGCTCATATCTCTTACACGTGAAATAAGACTGTTCAATAAATCCTTTTATTGAAACGCCCGTCTATCTATTTCTGTGTAACTCTGAAAAAACTAAGCATGCACGATTGACTGAGTGAAACTGTTATCTATTGTTTCCACGATTCTGAGACATGTTCTGATTCCAAGGGAAACAAAGTTGTCATGTTTATGCGGTTGTCAGAAACTACTCCCTTCTTGTTTATTCCAGAAGTTTCTAGTGACCTCTAAGTTAGCTGGCACACAAAGTAATTAAGTTTATTGTACTCGATAGAGGCATACTGACCTTAGTTCTATGTAAAAACTATAGTGTATATTATTCCAATGCGCAGAGCCTATAAGGGAAATAGGAACTACACTACAATTCCATAAGTACATGACTAGTAACTGAAATGATTACAGTGCTGCAAAAAGAGTGCATGGTGAATTTATAATTGCTTAGGTATTGGCGGAGTGATTGCATAAGTACATAGTGCTGGAAGGGTTGATTGGAGAAGTGCTTGCGGACTGACAGGGGGATTCCTAGACTGCATAAGTATTACCTGGGTAATTGGAGGAGTGAAACAGTACTATGAAGGTGGTTATGGGACAGCATTGTTAAACCAAGCACCAAACATTAGGGGGTATATTTCAACTGTACCTCTCTAGAGACTTATAAAAAACAGTCTCATCAGAAAGACCTTAACTCAACACATACAAGTAGAGACATCCTTCACACACACGCCCATGCACATTTTAAAACTTGACAGACTGCACTTCTATTTTGAAATATATGGTTACTGCCTGCATCATTTTATGAGTACAAACATACTGACTGGTTGATTAGAGTACTGCTAGGAAAGTACATGGCGAATTTATAAGTGCTTCTGTTTTGGCACAATGATTAGATAAGGACCAGGGACTGACTGCGTGATTGGAGGAGTGTAATTGGCACTGACAGGTGAAGGCTGCACTGCAATGGTGGTCCTCAGGAGATTTTAACACTGCATGAGTTAGTACTTGGGTCACTGCATGAGTATGTGGATACTGAATGCATGATTAAAGGATTGCAAAGAGAGTGCATGGTAAATTTATAACTGCTTGTGTATTGGCAGAGTAATTACATAAGTACATAGTGCTGGATGGCTCATTGTAAAAGTGCATGGGCAGTGTTAGGGAGATTACTAGACTGCATAGGTACTACCTGGGTAATTGGACAAGTTAATCAGTAGTATGTAGGTGGTTTTGCATTGATACTGCACAGAGGATTTGTATGCGTGCATATCTTAGTGCCTGTATCGTTGCATGAGTATGAATGTAGTCACTTATTTTTTTACAGTGCTGCATAGAGACTGGATGGTACATTTATGTGCTTGAGTATTGGCACACTGATTGGATAAGTGTATAGTACTGGATGGGGAATTGGAGGAGTGTATGAGTACTGATAGGGCAATGGCTGCTCTGCAAGGACAGTGCTTATTGTATTGAAGTAGTGCATGAATCTCAGCTGCTACTTTACCATTTTACAACTACTTTTAATGTTACACCTAGCCAAATACAAAGCAAGAACCATTCACATTTCTCTGCTATAAGTCTCACTATATTCTAAAAAACATAAATGGATATCTCTCTACCACAACACTATCTACACCTCATAAATTCACAGAACAAACTTCTATTTTAAACCAAACACCAAATATTATGTGGCATATTTCAACTGTACCTCTCTAGAGTCTTATAAAAACTAGTCTCATCATTAATACCTAATCTCAATATATGCACTTCCAATTTGAAATCAACACCTAAAATTATGTGGTATACTACTAATGTACAGATCCACACACTGAAACAAACTACCAGAATCACGAATCCCTATTCCAAAACACACATAATACTTTACAGAATTTATATTAAACAACATTTAAATACATCACAAAAAACTGCAATAAACATTTCTTCATTTCAAAATATATCTCAAGCTTCAAATTTCATGTATTATATCATGGCCCCCCTCCCACAATATAAAAAGCCCTGGGGGTGGTGGTCTCCGGGGCTTGGGGGGGCCTTTGAGCCCCCCACCGATTTATTTTGTAGCCCCGGGGGGTGGCGGTCCCCGGGGCCCCTCTGGGCCCCCCATCAAATGTAATATTTTTGCTCCAGGGATTCGGCCCCCCTGGGGGCTAATTATTAAAGAAGCGCGGGAACCCGCGCTTCCTTTTATTTATTTTTTTACGGCAGGATCCGTGCACCCTGCGCGCATTTTGCCGTTTTTTAAACAAAAATAAAAAAAATTGGGGGCTCTGGGGGTCCTTGTGGGACCCCCTAAGCAGGTCTAGAGGGTCAGGGTAATTCTACCCTGCCCCCTTTATACGCTTTGCACACTTGATCCACTGATTTCTTGAGCCTCGCTTCTACCGAGGCACAAAATGGCTGCCAACACTTCCTGGTTTGGAGTGTTGACAGCCAATTAGCATGCAGCTCGAGATCGTGAGGGTACGCGTTGGGTGCGCATAGGGTGCGCAGATCCTCCGAGGCCATAGATATATATGTGATTTTACTTTTGATTTTCTCAGCAGCTACTGAACGGATTTACACCATTTAACCAAAAGGCACGTGTGTGAACCAAATTTGGTGTAATTCCGTTCAGCAGTTCGGGCTGTAGATGTGATTAAAGGTTCTGTTACAATTAAAAGAAAGATACATAGTCCAGGTGATGTAGTTCAGGATCGTTGTTTTATTCCTTAGATAGGATCCACAACAAGTTCAGATTAAGCTTAGATTAATCTGAGTTGTGGGCGACCGTTGACAGGGTCACTGGTGGGGCATTAGAGGCGCCAAGTTCCTTCAAATCCAGAAGATTAATTTACTGAAAATTGATTTCTTCAGATTTAATAGTCCAAATAGCACACAGGTTCATGAGAAATGATTCCTTCACTAATAAAAAATCCAATCAGCACGCAGGTTCTTCTAACTCGTCGCCAGTGTTACAATTAAAAGAAAGATACATAGTCCAGGTGATGTAGTTCAGGATCGTTGTTTTATTCCTTAGATAGGATCCACAACAAGTTCAGATTAAGCTTAGATTAATATCCATAAATGCCCCACCAGGAGCAGCCTCCCTGCTGCTCAGCCCATCTCCAACTGATCTTTCCTTCCACTCAAACACACTCAACATTCCGATGACATCACACAGACTGAGCAGCAAGGCAAGGACAGAAACAGAGAGTAGATGCATTATAAACTTCCTAGATTACAACAGGTTCCTATGGAAAATTGCATGGGGAAAACACGTTTTGGGACCCCCCTTTTTTTATCGGCCCCCGCTTGATGAATCACCCTGAGACTTTCAGGATAGGACCGGACCAGAGCGCCCCACCAGTTTTTTTTAAATTTCCCGAAGATTCGTCAACCGGCACCAAAGTTATTCCAAATAGAATGTTGTGGATTTCCTATGGATAATAGGTCCTAACTATAACTACCTACTGGCGAGCGCCAGTAGGTAATATATATATATATATATATATATATATATATATATATATATAAAAATCATAAAGAAAAAGGCCCTTGCTTTGAGAACGGCAACTTCAGCTGCAGGAAATCCTCTCTTTATTGTAGGTATGCACAACACAGCATATTACACCTCCACATCAAAAGCACCATACGCGTTTCGCAAGTGCATTCTGGGTTGTGCAGTTTATTTACCATAATGGCATTTTTTCTCAAAGTGATATGCAGATGATACTGTGTCCGTAAAAACATCATTCCCGTGGTGGGGTGGTATGGAGGTAAACTCGCAATGTTCTGCACAATTTCCTACCCAACAATAGCCGGTCCTCAGCTCCATGTGGCACTTCAATTCGGGTGCTGTGGCCCGCAAGCTGCGCGGGTGGTATTCTCACGATGAGGACTATTTTCTCATGCTTTTCCCACAGAGGTTTGGAAGGTTATCTATAAGCTAAACTGAGAGCATATTTTCTGTAAATTCACATTATCTTTCTCAGTCATGTGAGAATGAAGTCTGACCTTCTCAGTAAAACATGTACATCCAACAAGGGCAGAGCTGTCAGTTGATTCCTTTGTGTTCTACTGCAGCTTCCCAGAGTGTTCTAAAGAACAACTAGAGCGCTAACAGTCCTACTTATGACAAACGTATTGCACACCTGAAGCCATCTTGATTTGAATAAAGTGGTAACTCTTAAAACATTTAATTTAAAAAGGAACAAAATGAGGGGGTTCATTTTGCCATAGAAAGTATGATTAGTGCGGGGGCATGGCTTGCGCGCCGCGGCGAGATGGCGGTTCGCGCTTGAGCTCCGTGAAGAACAAGGGCTGACGGAGACTTTGCCGACGCTGAGGAATGCCCCGCTCAGCGCCGAAGATGGAATATTACATGGGAAACTGCCGTGTATCCTACGAGGGAGTTTTCTAGAGGTGGAAAGTGGCCAGAGTTCACTTTTTGGCATTCTAAGGTTGCGCTTCATGTTTTCACGAGCGGCCGCCATTTTGTTTCTTCTGTGAGGGAGTTCTACTTGCGCTTCTACACGACGACGCTACTGGATTATCCTGTCAGGAGTGGAGGCATACAGGAGCTGGTGACGTTTTTTTTTTCACCTTTATTGAGTTTATTTTGTCTTTTCCTGCCGCCTATTGCAGTGCTGCCCCTTGTGTGAACTTGTTGAGGTTTCTGCTACCATATTATTCGTCAGACGCACTGCCACTTCCTTATGTGAGGCTTTTTTGCTCTGGGCTTGATTTTGGCTATTTTCGTAGTCGGTGAGGGCCTACTTTCGCCTGCAGCACATGATATTTTTTGTGAGGTGGTTTTTCTGACTGGGTTCGCCTGCCATATTCTCTGTTCGGCGTTTTTTGATGCAAGTACATTATCTCTTCCTGTCCATTTTTCATCTTGCACATTGAGTGTTTTGCAGCCCCTGGCATTTCTTGCTATCACTATAGCTGAGGAGGGGTATTTTGTTCCTATTGAGGTGGCTTGCCCTATGGCTGAGAACATGGCCCCTTCACCGAATGCTAAGGACGTTAAGGAATCTAAAGCATCTCTTAAGAGGTCCAAACAGGTTTCCCCAACACCTGAGCCTGCTTCTAAAGACACTAATTCGACTCTTGAGTCCATCCTGACGCGCCTTAATGAGGTCTATGAAATTGCGCAGTCTACTAAGACTAATACAGATTTATTGCAGGTGGAGGTGTTAGCTATCAGGAATGATTTCAAGGCCCTTTCCCTTCGTGTTTCAGGTACAGAAGCACGGATTAGTGGCGCAGAGGATACCATGCAAAAGCATTCTAGATCTCTCACGCAGATAGAGCGTTCCATGGCAGCATTGAGGAAAGACCTCACTGAACAAGAGGATCGTAATCGTAGATCTAATCTGCGAATTTTTTGTCTTCCAGAGGATGTTGAGAAAGAGGCATCTTCCATGATTGAGTTTCTTTATCAATGGATTCCATCTACACTACAAATTTCTTTTCATAAAGATTTTGAACTGGAACGGGCACACCGTGTCCCCTCCTTTCGCCCCAAGTCTGCTACGCAACCAAGAGCGATAATTTTTAAACCGCTGCGTCATCAACATACAGAGCAGATTTTGGCTCATATGCGGAAGGTTAGAGCTGTCTCTTGGAATGGTCATCCTATCTCAATTTCTCAAGACTTTGCCAGGGACACGGTGATAAGGAGGAAGGGCTTCCTTAATCTTCGGAAGCGTTTGTCTGAGATGAATATCCCCTTCTCCTTTGCTGGTCCCTCAAAATTCCGCATTACTTTCAAAGGTCGTGTCAGAATTTTCGACGAACCTGCGGATTTGGCCTCGTTTTTGGATAATCAAATGGAGTTGCAGATGGAGCTTCAAACGGGGGCTTCACATGTTCCTGGTTCTTCTGGCACCTGATGCGGCTATACATAATCCATTGTTTTTTTGTCTTTGTCAGATCTATTAGTCTAGCTGCTTTTAGATCTGCGCGGTGGTCTTTTTGTCCATTGGTTTTGACGTATTTCTGTCGCCTCTTGGTGCTCCCCTATTATCGTTATGGTGTTTTGGTCTTTAGTGTTGTTAGTTTTATTGTATAAACCCCTTAATTTTTTTGTCGTAGCATCTCATGTTGGCTTGCCTTCACTCCTGGTCGCGTGTCGTCCTGTTAATCCTTGCCTCCCCAGTTTGTTTCTCGACGAATTAGGTCTTGGTCCTTTTCCTTTCCCGTTGTTTGTCTTTGGTATGTGCGTCGACTTTTGTGGTGAATTTTGGTTATCCTATCCTTTTGTGGTCGGTCTTTTTGCTTCATGGTTGTTTTCTGTTATCTCGTATTTTTTGGAGTTGGTCATTGTCTTTTTATTTGCGTTATTAACGTGTTGCTGTATGGTTTGTCTAGGTGTTTTAATTATATCTGTTTACTAGGTATTTATTTATGACTATATTTAGAGTTAATATGGGTCATTCATATAGTTGTTAGTTATACCTTCTTTATTGATTTTTTCATTGAGTGATTTTAGTACATTGTGTTATTAATTGTCTTTTTTGAGTAGGCTAGTTTTTTATAGATGCTTTGTAAATTGATAGATCTATGCCTCTCTTGCCTACATGTCCACCTACTTAGGCAAGTATACTTATTTTGCCAGTTTTGGTGTATATGGCTTTATTTACTCATGGCCAGTTGTCTATAAATTTGTATATAGATTTTACATATTTATATGTAGTATTAGTTCTCTTATTTAGCTGCCATAGGGATTCACGGACTTCTATATTGACAGGATGTTATATACCGTTTTTAGTATGTTTCACCTATTGTTTCATATTGTATCATATAGTATGCTTTAGATTGTATTTCTTCTTTTCTCTGCATTATGGTCCTCTTTCTCTTGATGGAGTCCGTTTTGGGCTGGTTCTACCTAATAGTAATGTTATCTTTTAGTTCACCTTCCATCAGCTCTTATTGCCTGAACGTGCTTCCTTTTTCTCTCTCTGCTGCTTTTACCGCTCTCTATGATTCATTTTAATTGTTATATATATATTAATTTGGTCAAACATGTTGCCTTTATAGTCTCTCTTTTCGCTTATTTTCTAAGTTATAATTGATTCCAGCTCTTAGTTTTTAGATAGTTTTTCTTTTAAAATGTATAATCAACTATGCACTGTTCTGGGGCTTTTTATGCTGTTGTTGTTATTTCTCCTGTTGGCCCCTCGCTCTTTTTCCCATGTCCCCCCTTGTATGAATTTGGTCTTTTTCAGACCTGCCGGATTGGCCCTTCTCTCTCTCTTTTTCTGTTTTCTTTTGCTTTCTTTTTCCTCCTCTTTCCTTTTTTCTTTTCGGATTTCCTCTTTGGTCTCACCCTGTTTTGTGTTGGCTGTTGATGTCTGCTGCTTAGCTCTCCTGGTTGTTGCGCTCCATTTGTCACATAGGGAATATCTTTTTTTCCTGATAATGGTTCTATGTCTGGACTGAATATACTCTCCCTTAATGTTAAAGGGTTAAATCATCCAGTCAAAAGGTCAAAGATTTTGGACTATTGTAAATCTCTTTCTTCGGATCTCGTCCTTTTTCAGGAAACAAAGCTCTCTGCCAAGGAGGCGTTGTTTCTGAAGAAAGAGTGGGTCTCTGATGTTGCTTGTTCGGATGCTTGTGGTAAAAGGAATGGGGTAATTACCTTAGTTTCTAAACACTCTTGGTTATCTATCGTTTCCTCTGAACAGGATACAGAGGGACGTTGGTTACTATCTAAGGTGTCCAATGGTAATGCTGTCTTATTTGTCATGAATATTTATGCCCCCAACAAGGATGACCCGACCTTTTGGATTGCGATCGCCAAAAAGCTCGAAGATACCCCTCACTCTGGCAATCTTATTGTAGGTGGTGATTTTAACTTGCCAATGGACCTCATCCTGGATAGGCATTCTGCCTTTAACTTTCGTCCCCCTAAAGCCCACAAACAAATGACTAATATGTGCTCTCTTACCCATCTTCAGGATGTTTGGCGTCTTCATAATCCCACTGGTAGTGACTTTTCCTTTTTTTCTTCCCCTCATTCGTCCTTTTCACGCATTGATTATCTTTTGGTTCACTCTTCTCTGGTTCAATTTTCTTCCTCCCCGCTTATTCACCCCATTTTAGTTTCTGATCACGCCGCAGTGACATTTACTCTTACGTCCTTTGTCCCTAGGGCACGAGCTCGTTCGTGGAGACTCAACACAGAAATTTTACATGATGAGTCCTTGGTGCGAGAGTTTTCCAATGACATTGAGACTTTTTTTACTGAGAATGTTGGGTCAGTCAGTTCCCCTGTTGTTCTCTGGGACTCTTTTAAGTGTACTTTCCGGGGTCAGGTCATTAAGTGTATGTCAGGGAGGAATGCAGCCATTAAGAAGGAACTCACGGACTTAGCAGATGAGATCAAACGTCAGGAATCCCTTTTTCGTCACTCTCAGGACAAGACCTGCCTCCAGTCTATTAAGAACTTAAAGTATTCATACAATACTATAGTCACTAAGAGAGCTCATATTGGCCTGCAGGCTCAGAAATCTAAGAGATTGCTGTTAAAAAATTGTGCGGGCAAGATTCTTGCAGCCACTTTAAAGTTCCAGGAATCTTCTTGTAATACCTTCCAAATTTCTTCTATTACGGACCAGTCTGGTATGAAAAAATTTCAAACTGCAGAAATCCTTGAGGTTTTCCGTGATTTCTATAATAATTTATATACCCCTTCGGCCCAAGCTTCTTTTGAACAATGTCAGGAGTTCTTGAAGTCGGTTCCTTTGAAAGTCGTTTCGGAGGAAGATAATCAATCATTAAATTGCCCGATTACTTCTGATGAAATCATTTCCGCGATTAAAGCTACTCGGTCTGGTAAAGCTCCGGGTCCTGATGGCTATCCTATTGCGTTTTATAAAACCTTTATTCCTGTGCTTGTCCCGAAACTCCAATCGGTTTTTGATGCTTTTATTAAGGATGGTTCTGTGTCTGGTTCCGCGGCTGATGCTACTATTGTAGTTATCCCCAAAGAAGGGAAGGATCACGCAGATCCCAAACATTTCCGTCCCATTTCCCTTCTTAACATGGAAGCCAAGATCTTTGCTAAAATTTTAGCTAAACGCTTAGAGTCCTTTATTCCTCAATTGGTTCATCCCTCCCAAACAGGTTTCGTAAAAGGACGACTTGCACGGGATAATATTCGTACTTTTTGTCATATTCTTGGTGCCGCTAAGCGATCTAATCTTCCGGCGGCTGCCTTGGCCCTTGACGCTGAAAAGGCCTTTGATAAGGTATCTTGGCCTTTTCTAAGAGCTGTTCTATGTGCACATAATCTTGGGGATTCCTTTATTCGTATGGTTATGTCTCTTTATTCCCGACCTAGGGCTAATATACGGGTGAATGGAGCTACGTCTTCTTTTTTTAACCTTTGTCAGGGCACTAGACAAGGGTGTCCTTTGTCCCCTCTCTTATTTTTGTTGTCCATTGATCCTCTCCTTAGAATGATTGACTCGCATCCAGATATTAAGGGTTTCTCTTTTGGGTCTCATCAGTTAAAAACAGCTGCATATGCAGATGATGTTCTCATTTTTTCTGATGATATTGAACTGGCCATCCCTGCTATTTCGGATACGATTGCTCGTTTTTCAAAAGTTTCAGGTTATACTCTGAACAAAGATAAGACGGAGATGTTTCCTTTAAATGCTTACTGCTTCTCCTCTCATATGGGTTCGGTTGGCTTTAAATGGCAATCTAAACAGCTAAAATATCTGGGCATCTTCTTTTGTTCCACCCTATATGCTACGGCTACTTATAACGAAGCCCAAACTATTCTTAAGGTGAGACGTCTCTTAGAAAATTGGTCTCCGAAACATATTTCTTGGTGGGGCCGTATGCAGACTCTTAAAATGATGATCACTCCTATTATTAATTTTGTTTCCTCTATGCTTCCAGTAAGGCTTTCTGATTCCTTCTTTCATGAACTTGATTTGCTTACTTCTAAATTTTTATGGAATGATAGAAGGGCTAGGATGGCTTATAAATTTTTACGGAAATCTTATGATATGGGAGGCTGTAATTTTCCTGATTGGGGGAAGTATCAAACTGCTTTTCTTGCGTCCCAGGGTGCCCTTTGGTTTTCTTCTCCAGCTATTCATGTTCCAGCATGGTTGACAATAGAACAGGAATTGGCCTCCCCACTGCCGACTGCATCTTTTTTAACTACAAACACCCTTTCTATTCCATTCTCTCGCTCTATTATTTTAGACGCTATTGCT
This sequence comes from Triturus cristatus, assembly GCF_964204655.1. Lineage (NCBI taxonomy): Eukaryota > Metazoa > Chordata > Amphibia > Caudata > Salamandridae > Triturus > Triturus cristatus. Next base: position 338,584,482 of record NC_140581.1, on the reverse strand, counting down.
GCGGTTCGTAAGGTGGATAAGAGAGTAGCGATTCCATTACATAAAACTAGGTGGTCGTCTATTTGGCGTAATTCTAAAATCAAAATTAATATTGACTCTGAGTTGATGTCTTACTGGGCTGGGAAAGGTGTCTCACTTGTTAAGCATCTCTATGATTCCAACAATGATCCTTCCCCTTTCTCATCCCTTGCTCAACAATTCTCTCTATCTAATTTGGATTTTTATACTTTTCTTAAGATTAAGGTTGCACTTGCTAAAGTCCACCTTCATCCTTCTTCCCCTATGATTACGCTCTTTCAGCTTTGGATCAGATCTGGTCATGTTGCGTCGCGGATTTACAAATTTTTATCGTCCTCTACACTCCCTTCTCAAACTGTCACACAACAAAAATGGATACATCATTTTGATCATAGTGTTACTGCTCATATCTCTTCTGATACCTGGCAAGATATTGGTAAATTGTCTCTTCGTAACAAAATTGCCCCTTCTCTAACACAGTCTAAATTTTTCTCTATTAATCTTCTTCATTGGACTCCCATTCGTCTATATTCACTCAATCTCAAAGAAGACAACTTGTGCTGGAGCTGTGGGCTTCTACCAGGCGATTTTCAACATATGTTCCTTGATTGTTCCCTTCTCCACCCCTTCTGGGATTTAGTTCACAAACACCTCATGCTCATCTTTAACATCAAATTCCACCTGTCTTTTCCATTAGTTCTTTTGGGTCCGTTGGCGGCCCCAGTCCCTTTGCCCTTAGATCCCATGGAGTTACAGTTGTTGGACCTCTTGGTAACTATTGCAGTCAAAGTAATTCTCATGGAGTGGAAATCTTTTTCGTCCGTCTCTTACCATACGTGGTGGGCTTGGGTTTCCTTTCTACGAAGTGCTCATACGTCAGTGGACCATGCTCATCTCTCTCCTTCTATTTCCTCTGGTGTTTGGAAAGCCTTAGACTCGTACATGGAGTTGGCATCTGAAGGGTTGGTGGAGCAATATCCCTTTGATTTGTCTGGTTAGTGTTGTCCTGTGTGTTGGGTGATTCCTCTGGAAATCCTCTCCTCTTTCTTTTCTTCTCTCTGTCTCTCTTTTTCTTTCCTCCTCTCTTTCTTACTCTTTCCGTCTTTTCTTTTTTCCTTTCTTCTCTTTCCTCTTCTCCCTAATTTGCCATCTGTGGGTGATACTTTTGATATATATCTTTGCCAGTTATCATTTTGGGTCTTCCCTTCTTAAGTAATTTATTTATCGGATGTCTGTAAATTAATGTATGACAATGATTTGCTCTCCTATTTATTAATTCTACATTAATGTATCTATTACCTTATTGTCCGATATCAATTGTATCACTTTGGCTTGTATCTTATGCTTCATATTTGCGCTTTTAAAATAATAAAATTCTTTTGAAATCAAAGAAAGTATGATTAGTGCTGCAGAAAGAAAAATTAGGGCACCTTTTGAGTGACTTCGCAAATCCTCTTCTATTTCATTAAAAAATTCTGACGTGCAGACTGAAACATGCACTTTGAATGCCAGCAGCAGACTTCCCTGGTGAGCAGTAGCTTTACTACAGTGATCTAATAAGCAACTAGAGTGCTAACATTCTGAATTTATGGCAAATGTGTGACATGTCTGAATGCCTTCTTGATAGAATCAAAGTAAAAAACTGAAAGTATTTGCTACTGAGGAGACTGTAGTAAAGGAGGAAATTAGGAAACTTCATAACAAATAAGTCTCCCAAAATGGCCACCAGAGACAAAAGAGCCCAAATGTAGCCCAAATATCACCCAGATGTAGCCCAAGTACAGCCCAATGACAGAATTTCCCAGAGTGTTCTAACGATCAACTAGAGCGCTAACAGTCTTACTTATGACAAAAGTATGGCACACCTGAAGCCATCTTGATTGGAATAAAGTGGTAACACTTAAAACATTTATTTTACAAAGAAACAAAATGAGGGGGTTCATTTTGCAATAGAAATTATGATTAGTGCTGCAGAAAGAAAAATTAGGGCACATTTTGACTTCTCAAATCCTCTTCTATTTCATAAAAGAATTCTGACATGCAGACTGAAACATGCACTTTGAATACCAGCAGCAGACTTCCCTGGTGAGCAGTAGCTTTACTACAGTGATCTAATGAGCAACTAGAGTGCTAACATTCAGAATTTATGGCAAATGTGTGACACATCTGAATGCCTTCTTGATGGAACCAAATTAAAAAACTGAAAGTATTTCCTACTGAGGAGACTGCAGTAAATAAGGAAATTAGGAAACTTCATAACAAATAAATCTCCCAAGATGGCCACCAGAGACAAAAGAGCCCAAATGTAGCCCAAATATCACCCAGAAGTAGCCCAAGTATAGCCCAATGACTGAATGTCCCAGAGTGTTCTTAAGAACAACTAGAGCGCTTACTGTCTTACTTATGACAAAAGTATGGCACACCTGAAGCCATATTGATTGGAATAAACTGGTAAAACTTAAAACATTTAATTTAAAAAGGAACACAATGAGGGGGTTCATTTTGCCATAGAAATTATGATTAGTGCTGAAGAAAGAAAAATTAGGGCACATTTTGAGTGACTTCTCAAATCCTCTTCTATTTCATTAAAAAATTCTGATATGCAGACTGAAACATGCACTTTTTAATACCAGCAGCAGACTTCCGTGGTGAGCAGTAGCTTTACTACAGTGATCTAATGAGCAACTAGAGTGCTTACATTCAGAAGTTATGGCAAATGTGTGACATATCTGAATACCTTCTTGATGGAATCAAAGTAAAAAACTGAAAGCATTTCTTACTGAGGAGACTGCAGTAAATGAGGAAATTAGGAAACTTCATAACAAATAAATCTCCCAAGATGGCCACCAGAGACAAAAGAGCCCAAATGCAGCACACATATCACCCAGATGTAGCCCATATGTAGCCCAATGACAGAAGTGTGCAAAACACTTATTTATTGTGTATTTGCAGTTTATATAGTGCAGACTTGTCAGGTATTGGAGTGCTTTACATGAGCATTGGTTACATCACACAAGATCAAATTCATTTTGGTTGTAGACATGGGGAGATTAAGTGATTTGACCAGAATCACAGAATGTTGAGCTGAAGCAGAAACTCCAACCTGGTTCCCCAGTTGCAAAGTCTGCAGCTCTGGAAGTAACACCACATCCTCTCCCCTAGGTGCAACATTTAATCAAGTGGTCAACTGGATAAAACAACATAAAGATTACAAATAATTAAAAGTTCTTTGTCGCTATTTGAAAACTCAGAAAATATGTCCTCATTTTAGTTTTTTAGAGCACTAACCATAATTTTGATGCAAATAAGACCCTCTCATATATGTAATTTCTAAAGGAAATGCTCTAGGTATTACAGTTTTGATTACATCAAGATGACGTCAGGTGTTCCACACATTTGTAATAAATATAGAATGTTAGCAATCTAGTTGTTCATTGGGATACTGTTGAGAGGCAGAGGCCAGGGGCACGGACTCTGAAAATTGAAGGCAGGTAGAAGAGTGCAGAGGCAACAATTTGATCACACTGGGCAGGAAGGAAGGGCAGTGGCAGCACAACTGACTATGGAGGGCAGTGGAAAGGGGGGCAGGGGCAACAAACCAACAATACAGGACTGGCAAGAGAGGCTGTGGAAATATAATATACCATTGTGGGCATAAGGAAGAGGCAGTGGTAGTACAACCATACATGCCATCAGACCCATTTCAGCCAGGAAACGTCCAATGTTTTTAAGCTCAAATGGGCTTTATTTGATCTGTCTCCTGTCTACAATCTCCTCTTTTAAATGTAACTCAAAGAGGAAAATAAATACCCCAGTTTGTTTTCAAAATCTCCCTCTTACCAAGTTCAAAATGTTCGCAAGTGTGGTCTTGGCTCTGGCCCCGGGTTTTCTTATCCAGTCCCAAGTACGTCCCTCTGGTAGAGGGGGCGGACTGGCGATTTTGCATAGAGATCATTTCTCTTGCAGAATTAGCAATGCTCATATCACAGACTCAGAGAGCTGCCATTTTACCATCCATCTGGCCCCGACAACCTCTCTGGCAGGTCTTCTGGTGTATCGCCCCCCCGGCCATTCTGGTCCCTTTGCTAGCGCCCTACTAGAATCTATCTCAGCACTTGCCCACTCTACACCTAACTTTACTGTGCTAGGGGACCTCAATATTCACTTTGATGATCCCCTAGACACAGGGGCTGCTGATCTGATACTAGACTTGGCTGCTTACGGCCTCCAACTGGCCAATACCGGAGCCACCCATATCAAGGGCCACCTGCTAGACCCAGTTTTTACAAATGTCCGCGCCCTCCAGGCCAAACCTTCTTGCCCCCTCCCTTGGACAGACCATTTTTTGGTTCCTCTTTTCTGGCCAGGAGAATTCAGGAAGCCCCACAAGCCCGCCACGTACACCCAGGACAGGGCATGGTCCAGACTCTCAACTGAGGACTGGGCCAGAGCTCTGGAATCGACGACCCCAGCCCCACCGGGGGACCTTGTCGTAGCTGATAGCAATTTTAGGAAGTGGATTTCCGACTCACTCGACTCTATCATACCTATAAAAACCCGTGAAGACAAGAGCGGAAAGACAGGCTCGGCCCCCTGGTTTAGCCTGAAACTCAGAGCCCTCCGCAAGGAATGTAAAAAAGTGGAGCGACTGTGGAGGAAGGACTGGCTCCACTCTAGTAAAGACTCCTACCGGAAGACTGTGAGAGCATACAAATCTGCTTTGAAACTTTCTAAGGCCTCTTACTATGACGATAGGATAAAAAATGCCACAAACTCCGCGAGAGAATCCTATCTCATCGTCAAAGAACTCCTAAAGATACCACAACCCCCTTCATTGACCAGGGCCCTACCGGACAGGAGTAATGAACTTGCAAAATACTTTGACTCTAAAGTCTCCCACATTTTAACTTCACTTCCACAGCCCAACCAGCTACCCTGCTGGGACAACGTGACGCCTGACACTTGTCCAGTAGGCGACCCTCGCCTGCAGCTTAATGCTTTTAGGGCGGTCTCATCGGACGAAGTTGAAAAAACTCTGGCCAAGATGAAAAGTGGCTCTCCCCGTGATCCTGCTCTCATGAGGTTTTTGAAAGCAGTCGCCTCTGCGATTGTTCCTCCAGTTCTGGAGTTGATCAATGCCTCACTGTCCCAAGGCTCCGTCCCTCCTAGTTGGAAGGGGGCGGTAGTTAAAGCCCTTCTCAAAAAACCCCAATTGGACCCCGCTGATCTGGCCAACTACAGGCCGATCTCGCTCCTCCCGGGCATCAGCAAAATTGCTGAAAAACTGGTTAACGTCCAGCTGTCCCAGTTTCTGGAATCTAACAATCTGCTGCGACGTTCCCAAACGGGGTTTCGCCCTGGCCAAGGTACGGACACTGCCCTCCTCGCCGTCATCGAGGAGGCAAGGTGCATTTTGGATTCAGGGGGGTCAGTGGCAGTGATCCTCCTGGACCTTAGTGCAGCCTTTGACACAGTGAATCACCGTGTCTTGCTCCACCGGCTGGCCAGGGCAGGACTCGGGGGCACTGCGTTGGCCTGGATAGAGTCATTCCTGTCGGGCCGTTCGTACCAGGTCTGGGATGGCAACTCCCGTTCTGACTCTCTTCCTTTGACAAGTGTGGTTCCCCAGGGTTCCTCACTTAGTCCCACTCTTTTTAACGCATATATGGCCCCTCTGGAGGATGTAGTTGCCCCCTTCGGCATCAAGATTGTGAGTTATGCGGACGACACGCAATTGGTCGTCTCTCTCTCCCATCTTGATCAATGCCCAGATAATCTCCTGCACTGCCGCCAGAAAATCCATCTCTGGATGTGCGAGTCCTCACTCAAACTTAATGGGTCCAAAACAGAAGTTATGCTGATGGGCAAGAAGTGGTCAGCAATTCCATCATCTGTTTGGCCCGATATTATGGGTGAGGTACCCGCCCCCAAGAAAGAAATCAAGAGTCTTGGGGTCTGGCTCGAACCGGACTTATCAATGAAAACCCAGGCAACTAAAACAGCTGGAACCTGCTTTGGACTTATGCGGTCAGTCCGCAAGATCCTTCCTCTGCTTCCCCTTCAATCCAGGAAACTCCTGGTTCAAGGACTGGTCCTTGCACTATTGGACTACAGCAATGCTGTCTATTTAGGAGCCCCTGAAGCTACTCTGGGCAAGCTACAACGAACCCAAAATGCGGCTGCTCGGATGCTGATGGGTCTTCCTTCCAGAACCTCTGCCAGACCTGCGCTTAAGGCTCTCCACTGGTTGCCAGTGCGAGAGAGGATCGAGTTTAAGGCAATGTGCATCGCTCACAAGCTCCTCAATGGACAAGGCCCTTCGATCCTAGGAGATATGGTTACCCCGTACAAAGCCTCGAGATCTCTGCGCTCGGACAGTGAGCGACTGGCAAATGTCCCAAGTTTAGGAAGGTGCGTACTGGAGGCCATCGCTTCTCTGTAAAGGCAGCCACACGCTGGAATTCGCTTCCCCGCAGTTTGCGGGTGGAACCCTGCTACTTGCGTTTTCGCAAGCAGCTCAAAACTCTGCTTTTCCCTAAATAAGTTTTTTCCTCCCCTCTTGGCCAATTTCAAGCTCTCACAGCGCGGGGATGCCTCCGGGTCACCAGGCGCTTTACAGATCTTTAAATAATAATAATAATAATAATAATAATTGGATCATGGTAGGCAGGAGGAATTGGGGTAGGGACATGGAATCGGATAACAGAGGACAGGAGGGACATGAAGAGGTGCACCAAACTGACCCTACAGGGCAGGCATCAGGGTTTGCAGAAGCACAATACACCACACAGGGCATGCGGGATGGGAGTGCAGCACAACAATCCATAGAAAGCAATAGGGAGGGGACAGGACCATGCACATGGACAACAGAGAACAGAGGGGAAAGAGGCAATGGTAGCTAGCTGACCATAATGGACAGACAGGAGAGAAAGCTGCAGCATAACAGACCATAAAGGGCAGGAGGGACGGATCAGGGGCATTACAATGGAACAGACAAGCCAGGAGGGAGGGAATAGGGGTCTGCACATGGAAACAGAGGGCTGGGGGCAAGGGGGCAGGGCGGGAGCAGCAAGATGACCATGAAGGTCAGGCAGGATGGGCACTAGAAACAAGACACACCATGGAGAGCAACAATGAGACTATGATGGCATACACACAGACCATGGAGGGAAGGTGGGAGGGGGTCAGGGGCAGCTAGCTGACCGCACAGGGAAGGTGGGAGAGGCCATGGCAGCACAGAAGACCATGCATGGAAAGCGGGAGGGTTAGTGGCAGCACAATGGCTATGATGGGCAAGAAGGAGGGTGCATGGGGCATTCACAAAGGACCATGGAGGATAGAAGGGAGGGTCAGGACCTGGGCACAGACAAGAGTTCAGGGGAAGGGGCCTCACAACAGACCGCATGGGGCAGGCAGGAGGAGCAGTTGCAGCACAACAGACCAGGGAGGGCAGAAGAGTGTGGCAGTAAAATGGACCATGGAGGACAGGAGGAAGGGGATAGGGGCATGGCATGTGTACAGGCAGGGTGGAGGTGGCAGGGGCAGGTTACAGTCATCTGACAATGCTAGGCAGGTGGGAGGGGAGTGGCAGCTTAACAGAACACTCAGAGTAAATAGGAGTGGCAGGTCCATGGAGCATGGTGGGCAAAAAGGATGGAGCAAGGGCATGCACAAAGACATCGGAGGGCAGGGGGAAGGAGAATAGGGGCAGCAAGCTAAGCACAGAGGCTAAGCAGGAGGTCAATGATGGGCCATAGAATTGGGCAATGGAGGGCAGGAGGAGTGGACTGGTACATCATGCTAAATGGAGGGCAGTGGCAGCACATCAGACCATCAACAAAAAATATTATGGTGAAGGCCCTTGGGGATGGGGTCCCCAGGGCCAATAAATTAGAAAAAGAAGGGGGGCCACACAGCCCTTCTTAAAAAAAAAAGACCGCCATCGCGCCGGAGGCCACGCCCCCTCCTTGCAGCACTCTGCAAATGCGCCCCCTGGCCAGTTGGAAGTTGGGGAATTAATTCCCCTTCAATATTGAGGGTCCCTGAGGGCCAACTAGCCCAACAGGTATCTCCAGTATGTGCCAGGGAGCTGCGTTGCAGACAGATGTTCTGAGGCCATGCCCCTTTTTACACCTCTATGCAACGCAGCTCTGTGGCGCTTACTGGAGGTACCTAGGGGGCTAGTTTGACCCTAGGGACCCTTAGGATTCAAGGGGACTTAATCTCTGAACTTAGAACGGCCACAGGGCGCGTTTACACAGTGGTGAAGAGAGGGGACGGGGCCTGAGGTGACGTGTGCAAACACGCCCTGTGGCGCGTTTTAAGTTGGGGAAATAATTCCCTTTCAGTCCTGAGGGACCCTGGGGGCCAACTAGCCCACCAGGTTCTTCCAGTGAGCGCCACTGCTCTGCGTTGCAGAGAGGTGGTGCAGGCCGTGCCCCTTTTTACACCTCTCTGCAATGGCGCTTACTGGACGAACCTAGTGGGCTATTTTGCCCTTAGGGACCCTTAGGATTCAAGGGGACTTAATCTCCCAATTTAAAAAATGGCCACAGGGCGTGTTTACACAGTGGGGAAGGGAGGGGACGGGGCCTGAGGTGACGTGTGCAAACACGCCCTATGGCTTGTTTTAAGTTGGGGAAATAATTCCCCTTCAAACCTGAGAGCCCCTGGGGGCTAACTAGCCCACCAGGTGCTTCCAGTGAGCGCCACTGAGCTGCGTTGCAGAGAGGTGGTCCAGGCCGTGCCACTTTTTACACCTCTCTGCAACGCAGGTCTGTGGTGCTTACTGGAGGTACCTAGTGGGCTAGTTGGACCGTAGGGACCCTCAGGATTCAAATGAACTTAATCTCCCAACTAAAAATGGCCACAGGGTGTGTTTACACAGTGGTGAAGGGAGGGGACGGGGCCTGAGTTAACGTGTGCAAACAAGCCCTGTGGCGCGTGTTATGTTGGGGAAATAATTCCCCTCCAATCCTGAGGGACCCTGGGGGCCAACTAGCCCATTAGATGCTTCCAGTAAGCGCCACTGTGCTGCGTTGCAGAGAGGTGGTCTAGGCCATGTCCCTTTTTACATCTCTCTGCAACGCAGCTCTGTGGTGCTTACTGGAGGTACCTAGTGGTCTAGTTGGACCCTAGGGACCCTCAGGATTCAAGGGGACTTAATCTCCAAACTTAAAACAGCCACAGGGCGTGTTTACACAGTGGGGAAGGGAGGGGACGGGGCCTGAGGTGACGTGTGCAAACACGCCCTGTTGCGCGTTTTAAGAGGTAGTTTTAATCCCCTGCCCTATTATATACTAGGGGCTTACAGAGGAGGTCATGCTAATCACAGGGGGACCCCAACGCATAGTGTTCCCTAGTGTATGTAGGTATTCTGAGCGTCTTTTAACATAGTACTGGCTCTAGGACTGGTTAGTCAGACTCAGTTACCACCAGTATCCATCTGAAAATTTGTGGGTATAGGATGATTTTGCAACAAGGCTTCTTTCTGCTCTTCTGTTTGTTCTTTCTGCACATTATCCTTCTTCCTGCACTTTTCTTCGTCTCTCAGGACTTCTGTTGCTTCTTTCTGCATTTCTTTTTTTTCTTTCTGTGTGTTTTTTCTTCTTTCTTCACATGTCCTATCTCTGTAGGCATAGTTAGAAATTAGCATTTAAAAAACCTTTGAAATTCACTGAAAAAAACATAGGTTTCAGGCACGTTATAGTTAGGAATTAGCATTTAATAAACCTTAGAAATTCACTGAAAAAAACATAGGTTTCAGGGGCGTTATAGTTAGCTGGACTTTTCACTCATACAAAACCACTGAAAATCCCCCGTTATAGTTAGTTCAGCTAACTATAACTCGCGCGCCCGCAATGCACTGCTGATGACGTCACATATTACATCACTCATGACATGGTCAGTGACATCACTGATGACATCTCAAATGACATCACTGATGACATCATCCTTGTGATAGAGTGTCAGAACTCCTCTCCCCCTAATATAACCTTTGATACACACATTCAAAAATAGAAACTAAAACTTTCAAAACAATGGACATACCAATACCAGTTACAATAACCTATTCAGTAATTCTAAGATCCATATACACATCCACTCATTCACGAACAGTCCTATACAGTCACTCATACATGTACTCACTCATCATATGTACTCATACACCTATACATCCTGTTACACAACATCACTCATCCATAGTTATTCACACACATAGTCACTCATGCTAATAAAGAATCAAACATCCATTTACTTGCATATACAGTTATACACACACACCACCATACTTACTTCTACAGAAACTTACACATACTTAGTCTTTTAAACAATCACTTATAGAAACACATACTTATTCATTCAGGAACTCTTTCAATCTCTCACTCTCACATATACTCACTTATATACACCAATAGTCACATATACTAGTTTAAAACATATGTAGTTACTCATAAAGACACTATTGAGACAGTCATTCACTCACTAACACACCCATGCACACACTCATCCACCCATACAGTCCTGCACACATGCTGTCTTCAACACATACAAACAGTGAGTCACTCATTCATGCACCTATGCACTACGTAATGCCCCCCACCGAACCATACAGACACTCAGACACTCATACTGATACTCAAAAAACCAACTAATAACCTATATAGACACTCATGTAACTACTCACCAACCCATGCAGCCACTTAGACACAAAGTGAGAGACTGATACAGATATTTACATATTTAAACATTACTCACTAAGCCATGTATTCACTAAGATACACTTAATTAGTAAGTTATACAATCAATTTTTCAAAAACAAATCATCCATTTAGACACTTATATACCCATTTATTCTTCCATCGACCTTGAGATATGCATATATAAAACATATGTAATTTTCAGAAAAACACACATTCGCTGGATGATGTCATCAGTGATGTCATCAGTGATGTCAATTGAGATGTCATCATTGATGTCATGAGTGATGTCACTGACCATGTCATGAGTGATGTAATAAGTGACGTCATCAGCAGTGCATTGCGGGCGCGGTGAGTTATAGTTAGCTGAACTAACTATAACGGGGGAATTTCAATGGTTTTGTACGAGTGAAAACTCCAGCTAACTATAACGCCCCTGAAACCTATGGTTTTTTCAGTGAATTTCTAAGGGTTTTTAAATGCTAATTTCTAACTATAACGTGCCTGAAACCTATGGTTTTTTCAGTGAATATATATATAGATATTCAATGATTTAAGGAACATTAAAGAATCAACCTTTAAAGAACTACATCAATGGAAAAGAACAGGACTCCTGAGTAAAAATGAATTTGGTTTCCTCAAAAATGACTACCCTATTACTCCTGTGCTAAATTTCATCCCTAAGGTGCATAAGAATGTTACACCAATACCTGGGAGACCTATCATTTCGGCCCAGAAGGGACTATTAGAACCTATGTCCAAATATGTGGATTTTTTCTTACATGAATTTGTAGAAACTTTACCTTCATATATACGTGACACTGGCAATTTTTTATCAAAAATTCAAGGAATCAAATGGAAACACGAGTATGTTCTGATTGTCATGGATATATGTTCCTTATATACGAGCATACATCATTCGGATGGAATAACAGCAGTTAAATATTTTCTATCCAAACGTAACATTGAATTTTATCAGCATAATGCAATGTTGTTGAAAATGATTGAAATTTGCTTGCACAACAACTATTTTTTATTTAACAAAGAAGTTTATTAGCAATTACGTGGGGTGGCGATAGGGGCATGTTTCTCTCCCAACTACGCGTGTCTCCACGTTGGTTGGTGGGAGGAGCACGTCCTCAGAACCACCCACGGGATGCTGTATAACACTCATGTTAAACATTGGTGGCGTTTCATTGACGATGTTTGTGTGGTATGGGAAGGGTCAATGGAATCAGCTAATCATTTTGTCAATGAGATTAACATTAACAACTTGAATTTGAATTTTTCTGCAACTATTAGCAATTAATCTGTGCAGTTTTTGGATGTGGAAATATATATCAAACATAATACAATCCACACCAAATTACATAGAAAAAGTACTGCAGGCAATGCTGTACTTCACGCTAGCAGTTTGCACCCCAACCACCTAATAAAAAGTATCCCCTACGGGGAATTTTTAAGAATAAAACGTATCTGTAATTCTGAAAATGATTGCACGCTCTGTCAAAAAGAAGCATTCCTAAGATTCATGAGACGAGGATATAAAGCTAAAGATCTAACAATAGCTATGGACAAAGCCAATGGTCAGACACATAATGTTGAAGTACCAGTCAGTTTGAATTTTAACACCCCGGATAAATCCAACCCAGAACCTACTAGTAGTGATAATATGGTTAGACTCATTACTACATTTAGCTGTCAGGACAAACAGTTTAGGAAAATAATTTATAAGAACTGGCCCATTATTAAAACTGACTTGACTTTGTCTCAAATGGTGCCTGATTTACCTGTTCTCACATTTAGATTTGCACCCTCCATGAGAGACGCACTAGTGAGAACTAGTCCTGAAGTAGTTACTTCTTCTAACTGGCTCAGTAAGAGAACAGGCTTTTTCAAATGTAGCTCATGCCGAGCTTGCAAGTTTGGGAAAAATACTAACAAAATTACTACAGCATTTGAGTCTAACCCTCTGAAAATCAAAACTCTGCTAACCTGCCGGACAGAGTATGCTGTCTACGTGCTGGAATGTTCCTGCAAATTAAAATACGTAGGCAGCACCAAACTGCAAGTGTATAACCGCATATTACAACACTTACGAGCCATTGTGAACTCTGACCCCAGCTACCCAGTGGCCAGACATTTCAAATATGTTCATAAAAATGACCTCAAAGATTTGAGTTATTATGTAATAGACTCTGTACCTAGGTCATTAAGGGGTGGCAATAGGGAGAAAAAGCTCAGGCAGTTGGAGTCTCACTACATACTCACACTTGATACCAAAATACCTAATGGTTTAAACACAGGAGAGGACTTACATAATTTTTTATGAATTTTAACATTTAGTTGTGAAGTTTGCCTGTTCTCCTGCAGCCTGGTACTCATTGAGGTTTTGGCCTATATTTGAATTGTCCAGTGAATTGACTTCTATGTGTTGCTTCATGTTTTTATTCCCAGTTTTGTCTTGTTTTGGCTAGGTTTTACTACTGGTTTTATCTGGATTCTCTGGCTTTTACCTGTGGTTTTACTTGGCTTTTACTGGGCATGGTTTTGGGGGTGGCTACATGAGCAATTTTAGTATGTCTTTTATCTTTCCCCTATCCATTTTCTTTTTATTGTCCTTACTATGTCGTTATGTATTTCATTGTTGTCATGTTATATTGATGCACTGGCACTTTATCTTGACATCCTTACATAATCATCATACAACTCTGATATTATTATTAAGAGAATTTATTGTGATGATTACCAATGATATGCACTTTAGCGAAGTATTTACACTATTAGCGTGATGCACTTGCACTTTATTTTCTATTATCTTCAGTCATTGTTTAAATTTTGATATTTTACATATTTCATTCTATGATGATTGGCCATGATTTGCACTTTAAAAACACTCTCTGCACTTTATGCTAGATAGCTAATTTTATGCATTTATGCATATTATGTGGAAATGTGAAAGCATCTTTACGGCATTTTTCTCCTTTTTAAGAAAAATGATTAATTCTTCAGCTTTTATTATTCTAAAAACTGGTAATTTATGTGATAAAAATAACCATGATGTAATGAGTTGACATTTTTCACTAATTATTTGCATTATTTGCAATTTTTGATTCTTACATATTTTACTATGACAGTATTATATACAACCGTAGTATTTTTTCTATTTCCCCTGAATGTAGAAAAAAATGTTTTGCCAGTTTTTTTTAACATCTAAAAAAAGTATTTAATGAGGATTGGCCCTTGGTGCGTCATGTGATCAAGACAGCGTCCTGCTGTCGAAACGCGTCATGCCGGGCACTTGCTGTACGAATATAGCTGAATAAGGATGCAATAAACCTGCACTGAAAACGCACGCTGTGGTCCGTACCTGTTTCTTTGCTGATAAGGAGCGAGCCAGGAACGCTTATCTTCATATATATATATATATATATATATATATATATATATATATATATATATATATATATATATATATATATGTGTGTGTGTGTGTGTGTTTGTGTGTGTGTGTGTGTGTGTGTTTTACACAACCAAAACCACTGAAATTCACCTGCTTGGAACGTGGATCGAATACAAGAAGTGGATTGGGTTCAGTCAGTGCTTACCTACGAACTTAGAGGAGGTGTCCAAGGAGGGAGCATCGTCGTTGGATAGCCTAATTTACATCTAGGCTGGTGAGAGGAGGTCCCAGGCTGGAACACTGGATGACAAGTGTACTGCTATGGGTCAGGTTTATTGATGATGTTTTTGTGCTGTGGCAGGGCACAGAAGAGAACATTGAGTTGTTCATCACTGACCTGCATGATAATAATTTAAACCTCAAATTTGTGGGACATCATAGCAGAACATCTATTGATTTTTTAGATGTTTGAGTTACTGTAAAAGAGGACCGGCTGGAGTCTAGTATGTTTCAGAAGACAACTGTGGGTAACACTATCTTACATGCAGGTAGTGCCCACCCTGCACCACTCATTCAAAGTATATCCTTTGGTGAGTTCTATAGGGTGAGGAGAACCTGCAGTGATTTCAAAGAGTATGAGAGAGTAGAATATGAGATGACTAAATACTTCATACAAAGAGGGTACTCTAAGAAAGTCTTTCAGACGGCATCAGACAAAGCAAGGAAATTGAATAGGGATAAGATATTTTTTTAACCATCTAGAACACAAATGAGAAAGAGCTATTTTAAGAAAGCATTGGTATCTTATCAAGGGGGATCCTGTGTTGGGTCCAGAGAGCAGAAAATACCCTGAGATTGCTCATAGAAAATCGAAGTCTCTTAGGGACGACCTGATAAGCAGTGAATACCAAGGAGCAGCAAGTAATCAGACATAGTTGCGGGAGACGGCATTGCTTTTGAGCAAGGGGAGCTGCTGACATGCAGCTCCCCTTGCTCAAAAGAAATTCTACCTTGCTTCATTGAACACAAACAAAACCGCTGAAATTCACCAGTTATAGTTATCTCAATTGACTATAACTTCTTCCCTAAAGTAACTATAACTCATGCCTTCACCCTGCACTGCTAATTACCTTGTATATTATATCACTTATGACATGTTCTATCACATCATTGACATCACCGATAACATCACTGCAATATTTCAAATGACATCGTTGATAATAGTACTGTGCATGACGGGGACACGAGTTGTGGTCACTTTAGGGCACAAGTTATAGTCCCACTTCTGTATAAGCGCCTGTACAGTATATTCTTTTTGCACTGTATATAGCCCACACATGGAATATGCTTCATTTAGAGTGTATGAACCCACTTCTCAGTGCACACTCCACTTATAGGGTGGAGCACAAAATTCACTAAATTAACCTGTGCTAAACCCTGGGTAGCGTGGCACAAAAGAAAGCACTCAGGCTTAACTTAGAGGCAATGTGAAAAGTATTAATTAATGCAGCACAAAAACGGTAATAAAGTGAAAAGAAAGCACAAGAAAATACCACATGAATTTAGAAAAATAGAGTAAATTTAAATAGATTATTGTAGGCCTAAATTACAACAATTTAAATATTAGAACCTAAGTTATGAATTTCGTAAAGTTCTTAATAAAAACTAGCACCTAAAAGAGCAAAGCTTCAACAGTGGGCATCTAGTCACTCGAGACCAGCTCAAAGTCGAAAAATAAGGCCAATCACGATGGAACGTTGTTAGACTTGGCATCTTTTGGCGTGTTTCCCCTTGAGTTTTTACATTCTGACCTCCTGGTTTTTGACTCTGTTTGTGCTGGCTTAGAGTTTCTGTGCACTTCTCTCACTGCTGATCAGTGGAAAAGTGCAAGTGCTCCTGTGGTAAATTGTGTTATGGATTGGTGTTTCCATGATTGGGTGTTTGATTTACTTGTTAGTCCCTAGTAAAGTGCACTGAGTGTTTCAGGGCCTGTAACCTAAATGCTACAAGTGGGCCTTTAGCACTGATTGTGCCACCCACGTGCGTAGCCCTGAAAAGGTAAACCAGACCTGCCAATGCAGAGTCTGTGCACAGTTTGTAACTGCTACGTCGACTTGGCCAGTGCACACACTTGCCAGTCTCCAACCTTCCCTTTTCTGACATGTCAGCCACCCCTAGAGTAGGGCCAAGGTACCCCTGTGGGCAGGGTGCAGTGTATGTGAAAGGTAGGGCATGCCTTGGTGTGTGTGGCATGTCCTGGTAGCGAATTATGGCTCATTTAATTTTTCGCTACTGCAAGGCTACCTGTTCCCCATAGGACAGAAGGGGAAGTTTATTTATAACATCTTATAAACATAACTGGCAAGGGGAATTAGGTAAGAAAATAAAGTTTAGTATGCCTGAACTCAGAATCTAAAGATGCATCTTTTAGTGAAGGCGATTTTAAAATTCGGTGTTTGAAAATACCACTTTTAGAAAGTAGGTATTTTCTTGCTCAGTCATCCCGTGTGCCTCTGCTGGAATGTGGATTGCCTGTCTGGGTTTTGGATGACAGAAGGCTGGGGAGCAGGAGTGGCTCCAGATAGTCTAGGTGGGTCAGGATAGGGCTGAATAGACCTGGGCTGCAATGGGGGAAGGTGGAGGAGATTCCCTTGCACCTCAAAGGGCTTGGTCTGCCTCTTTGGAGAGCAAAGGATTTTGGGATATAATTATTGGGGCCCAGACACCTGAACTTTAGAACTCTTTTGGATCAAGAAGACTGCCAAGAAGAAGAGCTGGAGAAGCTGTGAGGAGGAAGTACCAGCTGTGTGCTTTGCTATGGTGGCCTGCAGTGGCTGCTTCTGTCTTGGGCAGTGAAAGGACTGGACTGAACTTTCTGCAATCTACTTTTGTGACTTTCTCCAAGGGCTTGAGGTAGAGCTTGCCCCCTATTCAAGATGTCTCAGGAACAGCAAAGACTTCAAGCTCTTCTGCCCTCAGCATTGGGGACTGTGTGTTTTGTGCTGCAACAGAAGAAAAAGCAACCCGACACCATCTATGATGCTGCTGCTGATTCCGTGTCCTGAAGGCACTGCAGAGGGCACCGCCACACTGCGACCCTGGTCTCACCGACAGCACCTGCTGATGCCGCCACTGAGCCGCTGCTCGCAACGCGACCTGTGGGCACTGCGCTCCCCACCACCTCGCTTCACAACACGCCTTGGCCTCCGTGACGATGCAGCTCCACGCCAAAATCGATGCCGCTGCTTGCACCGTGGTTCGAGGGCACCGCTTGTAAAGTTACACGATGCATCACCCTCAGCTCACACCGCAGATGTGGCCTATCGACGCCGGTGCCATAGACTCCAGTTCATCGGCCATCAACAGCTCTTCAGCAATGACGACACCGCTGCTTGCACCGCGACCTGCCAGCACAGCAACGAGCACCGCATTCACTTCGTGCCGCAACCCTGGTCTCACTGACAATGCCATCTGATGCCGCCACCAACCCACTGCTCGCACCGCGACCTGAGGGCACCGCACGCCGCGCTGCTGCACTTTGCACCACTGCACCCGATGCCTGCCAGCACCAGCGCCCCTGACTCCAACAGAGAGGAGATCGATCTGCAATGCGTGTGACTTCGAGGGCCCTGCTGACTCCTGCACCAACCTCTGGAACTGACGTCTGTGGACACCATGCTTTTGGAACCTCAATGAGAGGTCGCCGAAGCCCTGCATTTCTAAAAGGTACTGTTTGTGGGTCTTCCCGAGGCCGTAGCTGACCCGCGACGCCGCAGTCAGTCAGAACTGTTTGGATTTGTTTGCTCATGATACCGTGATAGCCCCAGACGGAGCTATCGACATCAAGGAACTGTTTTTCAAGCATATGTTGATAACTGGAGATTTTTTAGTACTGTATTGTGTATTGGATATTTTCTAAACTGGTGTGGTGTCCTTTTGTAGTGCTTACACTGTATTACTGTTGGTTATGTGCAAATGCTTTACACACTGCCTCTAAGATAAGCCTGACTGCTCGTGCCAAGCTACCAAGGGGGTGTGCAGGGGTTATTTTAGGAGTGTAACTCCCTTATCCTGACTAGAGTGGTGGTTTCTGCCCGAATGTGGCACATGCCCTAGCCGACCAAAAATCCCATTTCTAACAAGCGTGGATCGAATCCAAGAAGTGGATTGGGTTCAGTCAGCGATTACCTAAGAACTTAGAAACATTTGTTCAAAAAAAATTCTGAGTAGGTAAAGTTCAGTGGGGCAAGGATGCAGGAGGTGTCCAAGAAGGGAGCATTGTCATTGGATAGCCTTGGGTCAAAGATGCAGTGACTATTTCTAAGTTCAGACTTAGTTTCTGAAATTGAAGTCAAAATGTTCCAGCAGGATTAGAAAGGGAGCTGTAGCAGAAGACAGTTCTACAAGGCCAGATACCCCTTTGGCGAAGGGACACTGAAAAGATTTACTGCTGCAGAGAAAAACAAAGTGGAAGAAGCTGCAAAGTCAATCTGACTGGTGATGCACCCCGGGCGGATAGGCAGGCAGGTTGGTCCCTGTCTCCTCCTGGTTTTCAGAGCAGTTTTTAACCAAAATATTTCCAAGTCCCTACTTTTGGATTTTGGCAGTCTGGTCACTTTCAGTACCACTTTCAAGTGTCTAGGACAGGAGAGGCAACACTTGGAGGGTTAGGACTTAGATTTAGGTTGAAGGAAGACTTTTGTGTTCCTGAGACTCAGATCAGAAGGACAACAAACAAGCTCTCTGGAGACACTCTGGTGGTCCTGGGCTTAGGTTGTAGGTCCAGTTCTTCTTCTCCAGGCAAGATGGCAGCATGTCAGAAAGGCAGCAATTCAGCAAGGCAGCAGCAGGTCAGCAGTCCAGCAAAGTGGAAGTCCTATTTTAGCAGCACAGGAGTCCTTCCTGGCAGAGTATCCACAGATCCAGAAAAGTCTTTAAGAGCTGGTGTCGGAGATCCCTATTTTTTACCTTGGTGCCCGCCTTCTGGAAGGTGGGAGAAGCTTCTAGAAAGTGGCTTTGAAGTGCATGGACTGTTCTGACTTCCCTGCCCTGGCTCCAAGCTGGCTACAGTAACAATGTGTAGATGTTAGGTCTATTGTGTGAGGGCAGAGCACTCCCTGTTCAGTTGGAAGTGGGGCTGTGCTCACCTCCATCCACTCATCCTTCATCCTGCCACCAGATGACCCATCCAGGCACACCTAATCCCTGTAGTGTGTGACAGTCTGGGAGGAATTGCACTCATGTGACCCAAGGCTGGCTAAAGGCTAAAAAGGGCTAAGGGCAGAAAAATGCCAATTTTCTAAAAGTGGCATTTTAAAACTTCTCTGCTGGACTGCTGACCTGCTGCTGCTTTTCTGAATTGCTTTATTTCTGCCCTGCTGCACTCTTTCCTGCAGAAGAAGAACTGGACCTACAACCTGAACCCAGGACCATTGGAGTGTCTCCAAAGGGCTAATTGCTGGCCTACTGCTCTGAGTTGCATCATTACAAAAGGCTCCCTTCTCCTTGATCCCACTCCTGAACCCAGCCTTAGTGAGTCCTAACTAGGCCTGGGCATAGTACGTGGAGTTTTGCTACTCGGAACACTGCAAAGCTAAAAAAAAACTGCGAAGTTCCGTGAGTGGTAGAGTGTAGTGCGAACTGCAGTTTGTACTGGTATTCCAGCCGCTCGTGTAGAAATTCTACCCGAGCGGCAGCTCGCGCTATCACAAACTTACTGTTCGCAATCGCGTGAGGGGAAAAAACTCTACTGCACATCGTGAAGCGGAGTTTTCTGCACTCTGCGAACTCCGCAGAGTGCGAAGGGCAAAAAACTCTGCAAACTCTGCGAACGGAGCAAAGTTCACCGCCCAGGCCTAGTTCTAACCCTCCAAATGGTGCCCCTCCAGTCCTGGTTCTTTGGAAGTGAAGCTGAAAGTTGCCTGAGAATCAGGGGGGAGACCAGAACCAACCTGCTCACCTATCCGCCCAAAGGGCATCACGGGTCGGATCGACTTCACACGTTCGCCCACTATGTTCTTCTCTGCAGGAGCAAATCATTTCAGCAGTCCTGCAGCAAAGGGGTATGCGACCTTGTTGAACTGTCTTCGGCTACAGCCCTCTGCCTCGTCCCGCTGGAGATTTTGGACTTAGGGCCTGATTTAGATCTCGGTGATAGGTACTCCAACACAGCGGTGACGTATACACAGCGGTGACGTATACCCAGTACGCCGAAAAATAAATCCCATAGTATATAATGGGATTTATATTTTGGAGGATGGGATATCTGTCACCTTTGTGATGGAGTAACCCATCCATCGAGATCCAAATCAGGCCCTTAGTCCGAACAAGAACTATTCACTGTAGCTTCGACTCAAGGCTATCTGATGAGGCTCCCTCCTCGGACACCTGCAGCCTCGCCCTGCTGAACTTTACCTTCTCAGAATATTTTTCTCAGGAATGTTTACAAGTTCGAAAGTAAAAGCTGACCACTTCTTGTATCTGAACCGCACTTATATTTTTCAACATTGAAGCAGTCTCCCATGACCAGTTGTCTGTAGTTGGCACTTTTATATTTCAGGTGTTAGTTTTTATTGAAACTTTAAAAATGTATACCTCTGGTTCTACTGATTGTAATTTTGTCATTTTTGTGTCAAATAATTTATTAAAATTTACTTTATAAATTGATGTGGATTTTTTTTCAGTTGTGTTGTCACTCTCACAGTTTGTGTGCCGCGTACATACTTTACACATTGCCTCTAATTAACCCTGACTGCTTTTCTTGTGCCAAGCAACCCATGGCTAAGCACAGGTTAATTTACTGACTGTTTGTAGTTCACCCTGCAATAGATTGTGGCTGTTGCTTGACCAGGGCGCACACCCCAGTCAATCAACAAAGCAATTTCTCACATTACTGTTCAGCTGTGTGGATCAGGACTTGTATTTGTGCAGTGCCATACAGTAATTTGTGTAACACAGAAAGCCCAGGTAAATGATTTGACATCGAGGTGACCTCTTTTTAAATTCTTGCTTAGATTTTCATTGGCTGTTTTCCCCATTCTCTAAGTTTAAGTACCCCTACCTTCCTTTTTCACCACAGAGAAGGAGCTTTGCAACTTTGTTTTTCATTTTTGCAAAAATGACAAATAAGAAATGCAGTGATACATGATAAATGCTTTGCGCACTTGCGACCCCATATGCATATACGAACATGGGCATTAAAATAAAAGAAATAACCATTACAGAAGATATATGTGGGGTGCCATGAATAAAAAGAGAAAAAGAGGGGAAGAGAGAGAGGTATGAGAGTGTGCGATGTCTATTCGTAGATGGTGAGAAGCATTCTCTCAGGGGCTCCATGAGATATGAGCCTAATCATGGTCATCATCGGTAACATCAGTGTTCAGTGTTAACAAATAATCCCATAGGGCCTGACAAATGTTTTTGGGTTTGTACATGGGAGGTTGTAGGGTAGTGTATGTTTTGCTGCTGGAGTCACAGGGAACCTGGTCTGCAAGGAATGTTCAACTGTCCACCAGAGAGAAAGCAGAATACCCATGATAGGGCTGGGAGTAGTATATCCTCCTGAGGCCTGTATCAAGAGAAGTTAAAAGACAGGAGAGAGGAGAGGAAGCTCAAGCTTGAGCTGGCCAAATAACAACTGGAAACTGAGAAGGAGAAGGCTAAGGCTGAGTGGGCCTTGCCAGAGAAACAGCTACTGTTTGAGCAAATAAAGAGCAGGAGGAAGCCAAAGGCAAGGCAACCTTCAGGGCCTAACAGTGATGGTGGCAGCATACCAATGGTATCTGCAGGAGAGGTGAGAGTCTGCCTATCTCAGGAGCGGGTGCCTAACTATGTGGTGGCAAAAGCAAAAAGAACAAATGATGGACGGAATGCTCAACAAATCAAACATTCACCCAAGTCACAGATCTGGGTTTAATCCATTTTTTTTGCTCACCACACCACCTCAACTTGGACCCAGCCATATGCAAATCAGTCTTGATTGGAACAGTCCAGCCCGAACAGCCAGGCCAGTTCCCCCTGGACCAGAAACAAGAATCCTGGAATCAGTTTCAGGGTATCACCACTCATCAGGCAGGCTAGCTTGAATTCAGTGGCACTGTGAGCATTGGACCCACATCTGGGTATACCCTTACCACTTAGGGCAACAAAATCAAAAAGAACAAACGATGGACAGAATGCTGAACAAATTACACATTCACTGCCAGTCACATATCTGGGTTTAATCCATTTATGTGTTGCTCACCATGCCATGGAAGGTGGGAGATGATATAGACAAATAGTTTGCCAAACATGAGGCTGCACTCGGGGTATGCAAGGTCCCAGAGAAATACTAAAGGGGAAGTAGCCTGTGGGAACAAATGCCCACACACTAGACGCAGAGGATCAGATATGCCCCCATGAAAGCAATACCTGCTGCTTCGTTTAGGCTGACCCCTGAGTAAAACAGTCAGAGGTTCAGAGACAGCTGCAAGCTGGGTGGATTTCTAAATTATACCAACAAGGCACTGAAGGACTGGGTGAGGGGCAGCAGAGTGAGTGATTTTACTAGGCAGTACAGCCTAATCCTGAGGGAGCACATGGTCAAAAGTTGTTTTACAGAGCTGCACCAGCACCTAGTGCACATTAACTTATATGGTTCTAATAAATCAGGGCAAAACTTTGGTGCACTATACGTGTCTCAAACTTAAGGAGGGCTCATGACATGTCATAAGATGATCGAGTCTTCCTATAGAGACAGGGATTGAATTTAAAAGCTTAATGGTTAGAATCAAAACAGACCAATTGCCTGTGACCAGAGCGTTTTAAACAGAAAATTTAGAAGTGACTTTAGCCATTCCTTGATAATTCATGTTACATAACATGAGCTAACCCTAGCTCCCAAACAATGAACTCTCAAAAGTCCACTAAACCTTCTATTTAATGAAGACTGTATAACTCGCTCAGTGAGTACATGTGTACAAATATTTAGGTCCAGATTTTGACTGTTCAGATTCCTAACTTACCCAATGCTACACATTTGCATAGATCAGTTTTTGAGTCTTATCCTTTCAGCTGCTGGCTTACCTCAACCAGCTTTTTTAGACCTCTCACCTAATACAAATGGCTGTTTGAATGTAGCCTTCTTCTTCTACTAAAGTGCTTGCATTTAACAACCTAAGGGTTTGCTTTAGAACTATTGCCATCTTATCTACTCCTGTTAGCTGCGTCCAGTGTATCTTGCTGCAATATGCTAATGCTGCACGAGTCAGCACAAGAAAAACAGACTTTTTGCTTTACCGGTGCTTGTTTACTACAATGTGTTGTACAGTATAGAGGGTACAGATCATTACCTCCAAATCCTAATCTCTATTGAACTTTACTTGGAAAATCTGCCTTTTCAGCTTTATTACATTATTTGCTAGTTTTTTCGGCACCATTACCTACAAAACAGCTCACAAAGCATACAAGGGATGAAATTATTAAATACTTTGTTTAATTTTGAAGCAATTCGTTTTTATTTAATTAATCTCCTTTGCAAATATTAAAGTACTCAACAATTCTAATTAACATTCATATATTTAATTGTTACCATTGTATAGGATTAGTGTTAGTGATGAATTATGTGATTTAAACATTAATGCAATACAATTTAGAAATATGTATTTGTCATTATTTAGGGACAGGTAAGACTTAGAAATAATGTAGGGCTCTTGCTAGTGTAGTGGTAAATGTTCATTATTTTTAATAACATATTTATATGAATGTAAATGTATCAAAGTAAATAATACATATTTGTTAGGGTTAGCATTCACATTAGGCTTATTATAAATGCATATTTAATTTAATAAAGCAATATAAATTGCATATATTTACTATATATTTACAATTTAGAGTTAGCACTAATATTAGATTTAGAGAAAGAAGTCATTTAAAACTTAATTTTAGATACTAAAATCGCAATAAAATGAATTTTAAATATTTTAGTAGAATACATTAGGGTTAGAGGAAAGGTTAGCATGAGGGACAGGGCATGGAAAAAGTCTTTAATTTAATTTAATATAGCCTTATAGCCCATTGCCGAGGGCTATGCCAGTTGTTAAAGGCCTAGAACCCGAGTTGTAGGCCCAAGCCACAGGCGAGGACCTATATCGAGGGCCTTTTTAGGTCTCGGACTAGGCAGCGCATGCGCTGTCTCATCAGAGAGATGCTGTATACAGTATAGTGGGAGAAGCTCCGCCCACTTTCCAGCCTTTTTTTTTATTGGCTTGAATTATAATTCCTGCTTTCTCATTGGTCCTTGGCTTCTTAATCCCGCCTCCTGGCGGCCATGTCGTCATTTTTATCTTTTACTAGAAAAACTGCTTTGTTCCCGTGGCTCTCCTCATTCCCTCCTGTAGTCTGTAACTTCTTACACCACAACCACTCCCCCACCTCCTCCCGCTAGTGTTTTCTTTTACCCCCGCACTTCAGTGTAAAATGCAATAGGGCTCGCGTAAATACGAGCCCTATTGCATTTTCCGTGCTTGTTTGCCATCTCATTGGTGGGCAAATTCGCACTCTTTGTCTTGCATGCGCGCGATGCCTTACATCGTGCGCATGCTAGACAAAGGGAGGCAGAGACAGCACAAGCAGTGAAGCAGGACGAGGTGAAGCGCGGCTTTGGGTCGTTTGCCTCTCCTGCTTCGGTAGGTGGAGACAGAAGCAGCGCCCCAACAAAAAGATGCCCCAACAAGGAGCACTGAACGGATTTCATTTGCAAACCGTTCCCGCAGCGCTGACTACAAGCAGTCTGTCAGATGAGCCATCAGAGGGGTGCAATGGGGCAAGAGCTCCGAAAAGAGCTGAAGAGAAAACTAAACATGTTTGCTTTGATTACCAATGATTACACAACACCGGCTCACTTGCTGCTGATGCATGCATTCCGGAGCACAGCAGATGGAACTTCTCTTCCGGTGCAGTAGGAGAGGTGGTCTCCTCTGGGGTATCAATGTTCTAACCAATCGAAGTGCTCAACAGGATGCCCATCCACATAGTCTCTTGTTCAGTCAGGCGGTGCCTTGAGGTGAGGACCTGGGGTCACAGAGCTGCTTCATACGCGGAGGGAACGAGTTACGTTTGTAAAGTTATATAGCGCAGCTTATCAAATCACATCTGGGGTATCCAGGTGCTGTCCATGTTCACGGGGAGATTAAGCGGTTTGTCCAGAATCAAGGGATGTTGTGCCGACGCCAAGACTCAAACTGGATCCCCGGCTGCTCTGGCGCTGCGCTACATCCACACCCTATGTTACAGGCATTATTCCTTCATAATGGAGGGTTTGTTTAGAACCTAAACATTAAATATACAGCACTCAACAGGACACGGGGAGAGGGTGGTAGTTTCACACAGGATGACTGTGTTCCGACAGGAGGCCCTTTTAGGGTACATTTAATGAGCACCTCTGTGTATGAGTAGGCATTGAGCATGAAATTAGCTGTGAAACAACAGAGCACTGTACAAAAAAGGACAGTGGAGAATAATAACCAGTACAAGCAATGATAACAATTTCCAAGTGCTATAAATAACCGGTAGAAAAACGACCTCCTCTATCGCACCGAGGGGCATATTATCAAAAAAAAGGCGTTAAAATTATCGCCGCTTTAGCGGCAGAAAACTGCCGCTAAAGTGGTGATAATGGGCTTGATAATATGCTCTTGAGGATTCCCATAGAAGCCCATGTTCTGGTGTCAACATGGACTTCTCTTGGAATTCTCTGAGGCATACTATCAAGCCCATTATCGCCGCTTTAGCGGCAGTTTTTTGCCGCTAAAGCGGCGATAATTTTAACACCGTGCTTAATAATATGCCCCTGAATTTGCCGAACGCTGAATTGTTCTTGTCAGAGCTCAAACTGGTGCCTGTCACACGTGTCCAACTCATGAAGCCTCCCTGCTTGACTAGTTCGTAAAAAAGTGTGTCTTTCATCACTTGGTATCAACAGAGGTGTATTTTCTTATACCAGATGAATAGCCCAGTCCAAAAGAGACATAAACTGGGGTGAAAAATATTCAAAAGGACGAAAAGACGTTAAAGTCAGTAGCTCTTAAAAGCCTCAGTTGTGATGGTATCACTTAGTGATAAAATCGAACCAACCAGCTGAAAATTGGCAGAATGAAAACATACATGTTTATATGAGTAAGTAGGTTTTGGAGTCAGCCAAGGTGCTCACAGGCTTTGATGTTAGTGTAACCTGGTTCAGGGTCGGTCAGCCTTATACGGCAACTTTGCAGTGCCAGAAGTCCTGGTTTGATAGGTCAGTGTTTGGATTATTTTTTGGTTGTATGTGGACCTGCGTTTTGGTTTGGTGAACGTTTTTTACAGTTGATGTCTCTGATATTACCACAAACATTCTCTGCAGCAAGCACAAGTGCCTGCAATCTCCTGCACCTTGCCAAACACCTAAAAAAGCCAAAGAATAACCTGCAATAGCGCCCTCTGCAAAGCCGATGTTTCTGTTATTTTATAGCACAGAGTGGCTCATTTCAGCGGGAATTGCATGGTAAGTCATTCTGTAATTTCTTCGCCATTTCGCCACTTTCTTATGTTTGTCAAGGATTTTCTAATGTGTGATCACCTTCTCAAAAGCCTCAGCGTGTCTTAATATAATCACCACGTCACCTGTGGTCCTGCTCTGCCAAGCGATAATGGCATTGGGTGTGCACTCTGTCTGCAACCACCGAGTCTGCCGTGGCATCGTAAGGCCTGTGGCACCCTCCCGCTCTTATGCCTTTTGTACGGCATACCATGCCTTCCCCCATTCCCCTTCACTTCCTCTCCCTTCTTTATTGTCCCGTCTCTGTCCTTCACTTTTCCCGTTTCGCTTTTCATTTCTTTCTTCACAAACCGCGTCTCCTCCTTTCTGTTCCCAATGCTAGCTCTCCCGTTTGTTTGTTGTTCTATTCCACTCTGCTCTCTGCTGGTCTTCACTGTGCTTCCCTGTTCTGCTCTGCCCTGTTCCCTTCTGCCCTGTTCTGTTGTGCACTATTCTGGTCTGCCCTGTTCTATTTTCCAATGTTATGTTCAGTTATATGCTGCCCTGTTCTATCATGCACTGTTCTGTGCTGCCCTGCTCTATTTTGCATTGTTCTGTTCTGCCCTGTTCTGCCCACTTCTCTGCTGGCTTTTTCTTATGGGCGCTGTTCTGTTCTATCCAGTTTTGCTCTGCCCTGTTCTGGCCACATCTGTGCTGCGTTTTTGTGTTCGGCACTGTTCCCTCCTGCTGAGATGTTCTGCCCACTTCTAACTAGTAAGATGAAGAAACTGGGGGGGAGGTCTCTCAAAGGGCCATAGCCAATCTAATAAAGGTCGTGGCTTAAAACACATAAGCTAAACAACTGTGCTTAGCATAGTGTGCCACACTACTGCTATTTTTCTGCTTCTGTCATCGCATCCACATATATGATACATGTAACATTACACCTACAACAAGCCAGGACTATTGCCTTTGTCAATGGCTGTTAGTTGCATATTACTAAGGACAATTAAAAGATGTACTGCTTCTCTGTGCTTGTTTTATTTTAATAGCATCATAATGTTTCAGGCCACGTAATATCTAATACTAGATTGGCATCTAGTCTCCTTGGGACTCACAAACTTCTTCTCAACCATTTCCCTATACCATCCTGCATAACTTAGCACAGGAACATTCTTCTCATATGCGAGTTTGAGCTATTGACGTAAATAACAATGCCTTTTATTTTTGTCTTGGATTTTAAAACATAAATAAAAGGCATTGCCATTTACAATGCCAATAGCTTAAACTTGCGTGAATCCGAGACCTATTGCATTGCAAATGCTTGTTTTACAACTGGTGCAGCCCGAGGCAGAAGGGCTGTAAGCCATTTAGAACATTCCATCCACTAAGGGTAGAATGTTCTAAATTTAAAAGGGAGAAACAGAAAGACAATCATTGGAATGTTGGAGCAGAAGGCTAATACCAGAAATGATAAGCCCAGAACAACTCCATTGTCTGCTATGAATCTCTCAATGTTCTAATTTAATTTAATAAAATTTAACTTCAAATAAATGCTAAACTAATGTAATAACAACTGGTAAAGGAACATATTTAGGGTTAGGTTTATGCATTGCAGTTAAGGATAAGAAAATGATATTATATCGATAATGATTATTTTAATCTTAAAAATAGGCTGAAGATTTAAAATCAGGATAGGTAAGAGTGTCAAAATAAAGGTAGAAAGAAGCGATAGTAGCAGGAATGGTAATGAATGGTCTGTATGCAGAACACATCTTTTTTCCAAGTAGTAATTGATGATAATAATTTTCACTTAGCACTAAGGCTATATCGCATATGGAGCACAGAATTCATGTAATTCCTCTGAGCTACCTATTCGGCAGCTTTCTTTCGTATTGTGAAGACCAATATAATTGTTTGAAGCGATAGGTCTTTAATGGATGGTGGAAGCTTACATAATAATAAAAATGTAAGTATGAGAACATGAACCATATTTTCTACAATCATTGTCGTGCAAAGTGCCTTCAAATATGGAACTTAAAAAAACAGTAAATACTGGTATTTGGAACAACTCACCATCCCATATTTTTGAGACAGAAAGATACGGAATACTAAACAAGTAGGCTAATCTGATTTTGGCAACAATAACAATCCGGGCGCTAAATTACTTTTATTTTCATGAAAAATGTTCCATAAAAATTCAAGTGAATAAGACAAACACATAGTTCCATTTAAAGCACATATATTCACAATTAGCATATATGTGCTGAATTGATTAGTTTGGTAGCTGTTTTCATGCTTAAAGAGTTTTTGGAGAAAAACAAATTGAATTTACTTTTAGAAAAGTATTTGCCTAAGTGTACACGTAATTTCTTAGCTGACCCATACTCTCATCATAATTTGTTTGCTTTGCAAATATTGTTTGGATTTTCTCTTCTAGCAAAAGAAATTCACAGTCTGATGCTCTTTCATTTGACATCAGCGTTACAAAGTTTCATGCGTTTTTAATTTCCGATGGTAGTATTTCTTCTGCAAGGATGGGTATTTCTCCTTTCTTACCACCCTTGTTCATAAGCTCCTGCTGAGCTAATCTGCAAATCCTCAGTCTGAGCTGTTGTTTCACCTTAACAGTGTGGGTCATGTGACACGCTGCACGGTGAATTACCCTGTAATCACAAACACAAAAGACTGCATCATGAATTGATGTCCTGTGGTTTCAAATAATGTACATGAAATAGCCAATCATCAACTCAAAAGTTGGGCAAGCAAGGACGATGGACGACTTTAACAAGATGAGGGAGAGGTGGACAGTGCAGAAAGAGTGAGAGTAAGAAAGAGGGAGAGAGGGTGAGTTATAGAAAAGAGGAGGGAGAGGCATAGTGAAAGTAGTAGAAAAAGAGAAGACATGAATTAGAGAAGGGAGAGAGAGATAGTGAAAGAGAGAGAGAGAGGCTACCCAGCAAAGGCTGTTCCAGGGGGATTGGTCCAAGCGAATTCAGGCCAAAGGACAATCAATAATACATGTCTAACACATAGGTAACAAATCTGGGTTTTGGTTGTAGGGTAGCAACCTCATGTGAGTAAGATTATGGACAACCATTACAATATTTCCATTTCGAATCACGTATCAGATAGCTATTAAGAAATGTTATGAAAATGTTGAAGTGTGGTTCCGTCCTTAACTTGTAACAAAAGATCATTTTGAGAGCCCCTAGCGCTACAATTGGGCCTTGCATAAGAAAACATGCAATGACAAGGCCTACAAATTTGGGTTTAATGTGACAGAACATAAAAACAGGCAAGAAAAAAGTATTTTCTGATGCTTTAAATCCAGACCAACTGGATTTGTTAATACTGGAAAGTAGTGGTTTTGCTGATGTGGTATTGGTGCTGGTGGTATTGGTGAGGTGTGATACTGGTGGTATTGATGGTGGGATATTGCTGGGGGCAGTGGCGGCTCCTCCACTATGGCAGAGGAGCATAACTCCACTATTTTTGAGCACTGTAAGGAAAAGAAAATATAAAATGATAATAATTTTGAGTTATTATCATTTTATCTTTCCTTTGCATGTGGGCTGGTGAACATGGCTGCTGCCCTGCTCTCAAGCAGGGAAGGGGAGGAGGGGTTTGCCCACTGCTAAGTGCACAATGACTTTTTGGTCAACCCTCTCGGGCTGCCCAAATCAGTCATGCGCACTTTCCCCTTCCTCTATGCAGGCTGCATTACAGCCTGCGTCGAGAACAGTTCCAGACACCCATTCCCTGGTTCAGGGTCGAACCAGGATGCTCAAAACCAATCACAATGCTGCATTGCAAAGTTGTGATTGGTCAGGGAAGCCTGGCTGATCTTCCTGGCTTCGGAGCAAGGAGCAGAGTTTTGGGGAACTGGCGGCAAGGTAAGTGGATATATATTTTTTTTCATTGCGCAACCCCACAGTTTTTGGGTTTGAAGGGGGATAGGTAGGGAAGTTAATTAAGCAAAAACTAATTCTAAATGAATTCATAATTTTTAATTAATTATGTGATTGATATTAAGTATGTAGATTTTGTAAGATTGATTTATTTTAGTTATTTTTTGATGCAGACTGCTAGGTTTGTAAGGTTTGGTTGGGAAGTAAATTAGCTAATATCTCATTAACAATTAATTATTATTTTATTATAATTATTTAACTTATTAATTATATAAATTGTGCTATACTTATTCATTTTAATTACATTTTGTGTGTTAGTTGCTCTGTGTGCAGGAGTAAAGGGTGGGAAGTGAATTAAGTGATAATAAATGAACAAATAATTATTACTTTATTAATAATTATTTAATTGAATATTAATTATGCAATTTGTGTAATGATTATATATTCTAGATATGTTTAAGTAATACTTACTTGACAATTAATTATGAACTGTCAATACATTATTTAACTGGTTATCAACCATGTAAATAGTTCTATACTTATTTATTTTAGTTATATTTTAAATGTGGGTTGCTAGGTTTGTAGGGTATAGGGTGGTAAGTTAAGTAATACTTTTTAAAAAAATATATAATTGTTTATTGATTTTCATTTCACCTTCCCTTAAATTGTATACCAATATTTAATGTTATACAGCACACTATGGGGCATATTAACAAGGGCTTTAACTCCGCTTTTTTGGCTTTAAAAGCTAAAGAAGCTGAGATAATAAATATTGCCCTATCAACAACAGGGTGCTAACATGCAAAATCGCGTGTTAGCACCCTTTTTCACTACGCTTCCCTTTGCATCTCTAATGAGATGCAAAATTGGCGTTCCAGAGCAAAATAATAGAAGAAATGTCGCTAAGCGACATTTCTCCTATTATCAAGCTTCACGCTAACCCTGTTAGAGACAAAAAAAGCAGAGCTAACCACGGTTAACGCTGCTTTTTTACGTCTGCTAATTTTCAGAATTAGCCATGTAATCCAATGGGAGGTGGATTACATGGCTAAATCCACCATAGGCTATCAACAAGGATATCCCTATCCTTGTAGTTTTATCGCTGCACTACCAGCGAAAACCTCCCAAAATGCCGCTATCGCTGGATTTTTTATCGCCTAGGCGGTTAGCGTTGTTAATAACGCGATAACCAGGCGATATTTTCCAGCGATAGCGGGCGTTAATATGGCCCTATAAGCCCTGGAAGGATGAGAAGCGCTGAGCATTAGCCCCGCAAAGTTTGAGCTCGGCAACTGGTCTTCTCATGATACACGGGCTGCCCACCCCAACAGGGGAGCATCTCAGCACCTCAAAGGGGCCAATTGCCTCATAGTTAGATCCACTCCTCATATGATGGTATATTGCATTTGATGTAGAAGGTGTATAACAAACAGGCTACAACTAAAACTCGTGCAACAGGAGCAACAGGCATTCATAGTGTGTAGCATCATGTTTAGCCTGTGGGGCGTAAGGTAGTTGAAGTGTATGTATTTAAATCTCTTATTGCAGGTGGACATGTATGCAAGTGCTGGAGTTTTGTCCCAGCCTTTCCCCATTAATTGCCTTCCAATGTAAGTCTCCAATAGGGCACGTAGGGTCTGTAGGGCATCCACCCTCATTGCCTGCATCATTCTGTAGAGCCAAGAGATCAGGTGGCTGCACTGCCCGAATGTTACCAGCATCTGCAGGAGGTCATGCATGGGTGGATCCAGGGCTAGGTTCCAATACAGCCCCGCAGTGCCTGCACCACCACCTCATATCCCAAAAACTGTCCATCTCCAAAGCCATCTCCCGCCAACAGTTCCTCCAGTGTACAGATGGCCCCCTCATGATAGCAGTTGACCAATATAACCAAGTTAGCTTCCATCCATGCATTAATTTGCCATGCTGTAATGTAGCCGCCTCTTGCCATCGGAAGACTGACAATCTGCAGCATGGAGCATAAAGAGGGGATGGACCAATCCTGGTGAGTGCTGCTCTCTAACAGCAGAGTGCCATCTGGAGAAGTCTGGGCTTCTGGGCCAGCATCACCTTCTCTCCCAAAATCAGTGCTGTCAGTGGGTATGCCCTACTCATGCCACCAAACTCCCAACTTCAAGCAGGCCTATTCCCACTAGCCACAGGGTCAGCCTCTGTAGCTGCACAGCATAGCAGTATATTTTGAAGTCGGGAACACCCAGCCCACCTTTATCAGTTGGTCTCTGAAGTATGCAAAGTGATACCCAACAGCGCTGGCCGTCCCAGACTAGGTCCCTCAGCAGTGCATTCAAAACCCAAAACCACTTCTTTGAGATCCAGGCTGGTATGTTTACAAAATATTACAGTACTCTAGGCAGCATGACAATTTTGGTCAGAGCTATCCTGGCCATAAAAGGGAGCCGGTGTGTGAGCAAAAATGCAACATTGCCTCTAAATCCCCATATTGCCCCACCCAGGTTGCCCTCAATCATGTACGTGTCTGCATGGTATAATTTAATGCCAAGGGTTTTAAAGATCTTGGGCACATATTGGATCCCCCGGAATTGTACAGGGCTGGGAGGTCTTCATAGTTAGGGGATATCGGAAAAAGCAAAGATCTTCAACCAGTTATTACAGAGCCCAGAGACACTCCCAGAACCCTCCAACTATTCCGTGCACCATGGTACACCGGTCCAGGAGTCCAGCATGTAGGGAAGCATGTTGTTTGCATACAATAAGATCAAATTCTCTCTGTCAGGCAATGGGACCTCTCTACTGTGCCCCTGGAGCACAGTATGCTCTCAAAGGGTTCAACAGCCAGGGCAAATGACAGGAGTGAAAGAGGGCAACCCTATGCCCTGGAACAACTTAAATGGTCTGTGATGCAGCTTCCGGTATGGCATATGCATCCTCATACAACAGTTTTACCCATTTCTCACATCCCTCTCCCAGGGACATTCTGGCCATGATGGCATGCAAGTAATTCCAGGCTAGGGAGTCGAAGGCCTTTCGGATACCTAGGGGGGGAACCATCACTTTGGCCCGATAGACCGCGTGGATCTCAGACAGTGCACATAGAGATTATAAGAGTTTTTCCATTTAGGGATGAAGCCGTTTTGGTCTAATGAACAAGGACGGGAAGAGGAGGCAGGAGGTGGTTGGCCAGCATCTTCCTTGGAATCTAGTAATTAAGACTGAGCATTGAGAGGGGACAGTAAGCAGAACGTCTTTGGTTTCTCCTGATGACTTGGGCACTGGCACAATCAGGGCCATAGTGGTCTCAGGTAACGTTCCACGTTCCAATGTCCGTGCATACATCTCTTCCAGCCATGGTACCAATTGTGCTGCAAAGGTCTGACAAACTCGGCATGTAACCCGTCAGTCCCTGGGTTCTACCCTCAGGCTAGGGCCTTAATAGCAGCTTTAATCTAATAAAGTAATACTTAATTTGCAATTTATGATGAATTTATTAATGAATAATGAATTGATTATAAATTATTTAAATGGTGTAATAATATTTTTGTTATGTTTTAGGTGAGGCCTGCTGGGTTTGTCGGGGTATAGGGTGGGAAGTTAATTAAGTAATAATTAATTCGCAATTATTGATCAATTGCTATGAGAGAACATTTCGACATCTAGACTGTTTAATACAGCCGTTGCTGCAAGGTATCTAGGATTTTTTGCATTAGAGTAATAGCATGTTGATAGTGGAGGCCTAAAATGGTCTCCTGTATGTGCATAATCTAGAGGTCAGGAAAAGAGGACAAAATGTAAAAATGGTAGACTTCTTACTCAGCAATGTAGAATTAAATATTGTACTGCCATTGTGGAACGAGAGATGGTGCACACTTGACGTGCTTTGTGCAAACTTTAAGAAACTTTAAGAAAAATGCATTTAAAAATACCTGAGGCATAGAACTGTCATGAAATGATAGTTGCTAAATTGTAGTTGAATCCAGAAATATTCCCTGACATCAGAAAAAGAGTGAAAGTTTCCCAAATCAGATAGGATGCCCACATGTATAAGACTTGCCCTCTGCTACATTTTAATGTCACATTCTTTTTTACTCCTTGAAATATGTGTATAACACATGTAAGAGCATTTCGGAAGTAAGTTGTGCCAGTTTTCTTAATGTCAAGTACCTTCCTCCTGCAACCATGGCTTATTGTGGTGATGCTAGTTGTTGTCTCATGCACGAAACAATACTACAATCAGGCCTAAAGGTCACAATTGATGTAGTAAAAGAGTTAATAGGGTGTCTTCTTGCACACTGACAAACCCTGAGGCTGGTATAGTAAACAAATGAGCATCGCCATCTTTTCCAGAGCCTCCTTTACCTCCTCTGCTTATTATTGTGAGAGCAGTTGTTGCCAAAAGGCTAAGGATCTTCGAAAAATCATCAGTCATGAGCAGGTTTCTGGTTGGGGTTGTTCTATGTGGTCTATCCACATGCTGAAGGATGTCAAAGTGCATGGTTCCCAGGTCAGGGAAGATGGATCCACTCCAGCCAAAACAGCATCCGTGGCTAGATATCGCAGAAAGGTGCACAATTTGCCCCAATTAACACGGAGCACCTGAAACAAATGTGTTAAATCCCACCACTGAAACAACAAGGGAGACACTGGATGCTTGAGCCATGACCCTCAGCCTGGTCTTAGGAGAAAATAGGTTTCCCTGAGGTCATAAGGCAGCTGGACAAGAACAACAAAAGACAGTCAGAGGAGATACGAGATGCTGATGCTATTAGTAATGGTGTTGTTGGCCCAGCCCTTAATTGGCTTAGCGATTTGCTGACTAGTTGCACATTCCAGGTTTTTTCTTCTGAGGCAGCATCTAAAACCCATTTGTCTCCTTACGGTGTTCCTCAAGGCTCCATTTTGATCCCTTTATTATTTAACATTTATGTTAAGCCGCTGGCAAGTATTGCCGAAGAAGCAGGATTGTCTATCTTTTCCTACGCCGATGATACTCAAATTATTTTTTCCTTGTCGGCAAATAGGACTTCTAAGACATCTTCTCTTCAGACAGGTCTCAGGAAAATTGCTGGATGGATGGAAGCCAACTCACTGAAACTCAATGGTGATAAAACGGAGGTCCTTATTCTGGGAAAGAACAGTGACCTCTGGCCGCCTGAAATGGGAACTCTCCCTCAACCCACCACTCAAGTTCGCAATCTGGGAATTATCATTGACGACCAACTTTTAATGAAGCAGCAAGCAGTAAAGGTGGCTTCTACCTGCTTCACAATCCTGAAATGGCTCAGAAAGATCCTTTGGATGTTGCCTAGTTCCACTCAAAGAATGGTAGTCCAAGCTCTTATCACATCTAGACTCGACTATGGCAACATCCTATATTTGGGAGCCAATAAGGATGTGATACGCAGATTGCAAGTGGTGCAGAACGCAGCGTCCAGGCCGCTTTTTCAGATCCCGAGAATGGCCTCT
Source organism: Triturus cristatus (assembly GCF_964204655.1). Classification (NCBI taxonomy): domain Eukaryota; kingdom Metazoa; phylum Chordata; class Amphibia; order Caudata; family Salamandridae; genus Triturus; species Triturus cristatus. The sequence continues at coordinate 338,548,515 of NC_140581.1, read as the reverse complement.
GTTTCAAGTTCCCTTTTTGAGCTTCATTGGCTCAGGGTTGAGAATCGTGTAAAGTTCAAGACCCTGAGCTATATGTTTAAAGTGAAGTCTGGTAGTGCCCCTCAATATCTAAGGGCCATCGTCCATCCTTATACACCTTCGCGTTCTCTCCGTTCATCTACCCAGGCTAAGTTTCTAGTTCCTAGGATTAAACGGTCTCGAATGGGAGGTCAGTCTTTTGCTTACCTAGGCCCACATTTGTGGAATTCCCGTCCCCTATTTCTTAGGAAGGAAACTGTTTTCAGCACTTTTTGTAAACACTTAAAAGCGTGGTTATTTAATCAATAAATTGCTGATAGTTTAGGTTGCTTTTCTCCTTTTCCTGTCTAGCGGCGCTGGGAAACCTTTTTTGGTAGCTATGCGCCTTATAAGATTAATAAATAAATAAATAAATAAATGGTAGAACCAACAACAGAGTTACACACTAAAGGGCCCTGTGGCGTTTACTAAACAGGGAGATTGTTTAGAAAAAGCAGAAAATCCTCAGAATTAAGTAGTGTCAAAAATAGTCCGCAGATTGTACAAGGAGCAAACCAGTAAAATTCCCCGAAACAGCGTAGTCTGAACCATAGTCTTAACTAAACACGGTGATGTTTCAACCAACTGCCACACAGTGCTGGAGAAAGAACACCACCACCCACGTGTGAGGCACATGAAACAGAAGTGGACAAAGATGCGGATGAATCTGCCCTCGTGGTCAGAAGGAAGCGGTAGCATTCATCTCTGCCAAATGGCCTGTTTCCGGTTGGTTCTGCCCTCTGCATCATCACCTTCCACTGCCCCCCCCTGCACTCTGCGACACTCACCTTGGACCTCGACATGGACTGCCATATTCTGTTTGATCGCCATTGACACAGCTATCAGACTGCGGACTGAACTCCTCCTCTACTGATGTACTTGTCATTCCCTGAAGGACTATGGCTGGCCCTCCATGGGCCAACAATGTGAAGTGGGGTTTACATGGCCCTGTACTGCTCCACCTGCAACACGCCACTGAATGTGCAATAAACATTCATGCTAACACAGATGTGTCATGTCCATGATCCTTCAAGTGTGGAAGTATGGATGAATGTAGGGTCAGTGATTCCCCCTTGCGTCCATGTTGCTCATGTTGTGGGACTTGGGCCACAGGGTAACACATTGCCAATCGCGGTCTGGGTGGTGCCGACACGACAACAGGGACACATCCATTAGTCACTTCCCTGCCCAGCCCAGGACGGAACCACGCCCAGAGCCCCGGGGTCATTGCTCACACCCTTACGCTGGACTGTTATACGCCAGGACAGCTCATTCCGCTTACGCTCACGGGGGATGACAACGCTACATGTCCCAGATCTTCATTTTAGGGATCTGCTGTTCACAGGTCTGGTTGTCAGCATGCCACAGCCACTTCCTCACGGCTGGTTTACACCCACACCACACCCATCTAGCACAGGTGTCACAGGACATGTGACCCTGCCAATAAAAAGGGCCGGGCGCACGTGCTGGACACCATTTCCACTCTCTAAATGGGTGTCTCCGTGTGGTTCTCATTTATGCATGAGGGCCTAGGGCCCTGCCACCTCACATTGCCCAGGGCCTGGGGTGACATGATGCTGTCCGCACTACGGGACTCAATCATGAAGGGTTCATGTCTAGCGGTGCACAGACTTGGTGGCACCGGATACACTGCGGCCGGCACACAGCCACGGGACGGTGTCTTGCAGTGTAGTGAGATTCGGGCACCTGAACTGCTGAGCGGGAGTGCAGCCGGCGATGATGCGCTGTCCTGGCAGTCCGGACTGGTTAGGATTAGTGTGCGCCCTGCTGGACCGCAGTGTAGGCCTGAGCCAGCGGGAAGTGTGGGCTTCCCGCCACATGGTGTTGCCTCACGGTTCACATAGTTAGTGGCACCTATAGGGCTGAGCGGGTGTGCATCCTGCGATGAGGCCGTGTGCACTGATATGGTCTCTGCCATTTCATAATCAAGACCCAGATTCAAGTGTGTGACCTGGTGGCCCGCATTGCGGGGCTGCATGATGTGTGGGTGCCATGGTCGCGGGCCCCGGGCATGGAGCTCCCACCGGCACGTGGTGTGCCCTCTTGGAGACACGACGGTGTCTGAAGGTGAGCAGTGAGGCCTGGTTGAGCAGGGGTGGGCAATCACAGCTGGGCGGTGGGAGGGACTGAGGTGCGGCAGCCTGTGTGCGCAGGGGCGGGCAAGCGATGATGGCGTGTGCAACTGTATGGACTCTGCCATTTATGTTTCAGTGAACTGTTTCAGATAAGGGACCTGGGGGACTGCAGTGTACAACGGCACGTGGTTGGAGACATAGCAGGGGCAGCAGGTGAGCAGTGAGGCCTGGGTCCGCAGTGTCGGTACTCTCTCTCCCTCTCTTTCTCTCGCCCTCTGTTTCTCTCTATTTCTCTCTCCCTTTCTCTCTCTCTCTTTCTATCTCCCTCTCTCTCTCTCTCTCTCTTTCTCTCTCCCCCTCTCCCCCTCTCTCTCTCTCTCTTTCGCTCTCTCTCTCTCTGTACTTTGTTGGGCACATAACATACCTTCTTATCTGTATTTCTGTCTTGCAGGCTGTGACTTACAGAATGCCCTGAGAAAACTCGCCGTGCCTCTTCAGAAATGTTGTTTTTGGTTTAATCAGTAATAAACGTTTTATTTGGATTATATGATATGAATGTATGATTTCCCTTTTTCTGGCCACACCTGTATGTTTGGTGTTGTGATTGTGTGACTTCAGGCGATTTGTTTGGTTCATGGTTTAGTGGAGTTGATGTGCATTATCTTTGTCTGAAGGATGGGGGGTGGTGGGTTCCTGGGGGTGGTGGCAGTGGGTGTTGTTGCCCTATTGGGGCTCCAGGCTGCATGTTCAGTTGCTCTGAGGCATCTGTTGTTCTTCATGTTTGGCTATGGGCTGTGCTCCCTTGGCTGGTGCCTGTTGTCATCCTACTTTACACCAGGTCAAAGCACGTGTTAAAATCCTGCTGCTAACGTGCCTTATCGCATGTTTGTGATCTTATCGCCGATCTGACTGGTCATTGAGAATGTTGTGGAGTGGTGTTATCGTGGCTTTTTGCACGGGAACGCCTACTCTGCATATCATTAGCGTTGGTTGCCGGGATCATCTGTGGCGATGTTTTTTGTGAGTGCTGTCGCAGGTAAACTGGTGATATGGGCTCTTAGCACCAGCTTGTGAATGGGGCGATGAATTTATCTCAACTTTGGCTGCGATAAAGTGCCGATAGATCTTTGAGAATATGCCCCATATTGTGAGGTACGGAGCATTTTATTGGTGAGTATTTCACAATAGCGGGTGAATTAAAGTGATTTTAAGGTATTGAACAATAACCATAACTTTACTTTGATGGAAGTATTTCAAGTAATTATTCATGGTTTATAATATTGTTAACCAAAACATTCCTTATGTTTTTTTTCCTGTTTTTTCTTAGGTTTTGGTATGATATATAGAAACAAATTAACAAATATGCAGACTTTGCTTGTACTTGCTTTGGCCACACGCTGTATCTAGTTCCCATGGCACCAAAGACTTCCAGATGCTACCTTTGATTATTCCCAAAAACATCTGGCATAGGGCATTGTCTTATCTGCGTTGTTGCTCTTCCCCCAGAATGTATGGGGCAAAGCTTTTGGAGAACCCCTCAGCTCATGGCCTGAACCCTGGCCCCTCCGGGGAAAAAACCTAACAAGCAGTCATTTTGCTCTGTCCAGCAAACTTTAGTTGCAGGGAAAGGCATTCACCTAGTCCCCTTAATAACTAAGCCTTAAAGCTATGGCCTTCAGCCAAAACATGATTTTGTTATCGCACCCCAGCACGGGCTGAGCACATCCTACAGTTATACTCAATGGGAACTGGCTGCGGTGTCATCTAAGCATGAAATGTGGCCTCAGCCAGCAGCTTGCTGAGCACAGATTGTGACTTTTTCACCATGATATGCCCACTTTCTGACATCAACAATAGCTGATCATAGCCTACCATACCAAGCTGACACTGGGCACACAGTCCAGCTTTCAGCTATATCCTGTGTCCGAAACCCGATTCTTTTTTATTCTATATGGCACTTGTAGAGCGCAAAGCTACCAGTAGGCATCCCAGCATGAATTAGTGCAAGTCTAGCTGACCGGAGAACGCTAAGAGAGGCAGCTATCAAACAGCCAGGTTTTCAGAAGTTTGTGAAAGGGAAGTTCCAGATTGGTTATCCTTAGAGTAAAGAATTCCCGAGCTTGGCAGCATTATATCTAAAGGACTGACCACCACTTCTGATTTTTTAATGGAGAGAACCACGTTCCATTGGGAGTAGGTGGATCACAAATTTCTGCCAGTTATGTAGGGGGAGAACAGGGGTCAGAAGATCAGCGTCTATATCAAGAAAAGCCTTATGGGCTATACAGAGGGCATTAATCCTCTGGGCTACCAGGAGCCTGTGGAGGGACCTCAGAACTTGCCGGGCTGACTCGTGTCTAGGGATGTTGTGAAAAATCCGAGCCCTAGTATTCTGTACAACCTGCAGTTCTCTTACTATAGATTTTGGAGATCCTAGGTACAATTAATTTCCGTAGTCCAGGTTAGATAGAAAGAGTGCTTGAACCACTATTCTTTTGGAAGATGGAGGGAGCAAGTGCAGAACTTTCTTGCACATCCAAAGGATGCCATGGCAGATTGCAGCAATTGTTATAGCCTGGGTTTATTGGTCAAGGCTTTATCCAGCCATACCCTAAGACTTATTGTGGATGTCTTGGGGGTAGGCAGCATACCCAATGAACTCGGCCATCCCAGGCCCAAGTGAAGGTTAGGGGAGTTGCTGAGGATAATAAGCTCTGTCTTTTCCCCATTTATTTTTAAGATGTAGTTGTTCATCCAGTTAACTACTTCCTCTCAACAGGGGTCTAAAACTGGAGATCGGGGATTCTGATTAAGAGAGAGAGTGAAGACCAGTTGACTGTCAACCGCATATGAGATTCTGGTAATCCCAAATGGAAGGACAATGGCTGCCAGTGGACGCATTTACAATGTAAATAAAGTGGAACTTAAGGATTAGCCTTGAGATACACCATAATTCAGTTTTAAAATGTCTGATGTACAGCTTTGCTTAAAGACCTGGAAAGTCCTGTTTCTGGGGAAGGATTGAAGCTAGAAGAGGGCCAGTCCTGAGAATCCTGCAGTGTGGATTCTGTCAATAAGAATATCGTGACTGACAGTGTTGAATGCAGTGCTAAGATCAAGGAGAATAATGGCCAGGTGCGTACCCTGGTCGGGCGCCAAGATATTGGCTTGACAGAGGAGCTCTGGACTGGCAGCGCACATAATGCAGCCTTATATCGTCCCACTGGCACAGTAGTCATTGCGAATGATTTCCCCCGTTCCCCGCTGCTCGGTGGAACATTTTTAGCCCTTTTCCGATGAACATGCAGCTATAATCAGCGCGGAGCCGGTCACTGGCTGCGGCCTGACACGGCCCTCGGAGGCCATGCAACAACAGGGGTCATGGGTGAGCCTGAGGGCGGGGCCGCGGCCATAGTGGAGCACCTCCACGTAAATAGAGCACGGAATGAAAACGGCATCGGAGCATGCAGGGGTGGCATGAGCATCCAGGTCCCGTGCGCTTACATTGACTGGTGGCATACTGCTGTGAGTCCTCCCCCCTCGGGTTGCCCTGTTGCACCATCTCCCCCACCCAGCTCTCTGCCACGTGTCTCGCCATATGCCTCCTGTGGTGGGCAGCTGCTGCTGGGCCCAGGGGCCAGGAGGTGTTGGGACCGCTGCAGCTGATTTCACATTCTATGGGGGCCTCAATTTCTTGCTATGGTGAGCAACGAGCGTAAGCCCATACACAGCACTAAGCAGATGTGGGGGGAATGGCAAGGAGTTACCCACTTCTGGCCCTATTTGTTACACTAGGCTGCTGCGCAATACTGTCACGGAGACTGGCGGTATATTCTCAAATATTGTCTTGATCTGACTCTCACAAGACAGGGCCCTGCTTACTCGGCCTCTTACTTGGGTGCTAGTGCCTTTTCATTATCACACTCTCCACCACAGCGACCTGTGGCCTCCATTTCTCAATATCGCAGCCATCACCCAGACGTCATTGATCATTATGGTTCGTGGTGATTCCAAGCAGCGACTACTTACCTTTGAGAGTGCCAGAACCCCTAGGTGTGATGGTGGCGATGACCCCTCGAGGGGGACGCCTCCGGTTCCTCAGACCCCGATCCGCCCCCCCATGGATGGCACTGCTGCAATGATGGCGGGAACTGCGTGCTTGTTTTCGGGCCATAGATGTGCACTTCGACACCCTGGCAGCCGGGCTGGATACCATGCATGGCCGAATTGAACAGCACAAGACCCGCATTGACGTGGCAGAACACCGCATTTCGGAGATGGAAGATTCACAATCGGCAGTTGCTAAGGGCCTGGAATGAATGGAACGACTCCTCAAAATTACAGCAACCACAGCAGAAGATTTGGAAGCCTGGTCACGGCGCAATAATGTACGAATAGCCGGGGTAGCAGAATCCACTAACACTGGGCCAATGGAAGCATATGTGGAACGGCTCCTGGTGGAACTTTTTGGTAGAGACTCTTTCTCCTCCACATTCGCAATTGAACGGGGCCCCAGAGCACTCACCCCTAGATCATCCCCCGGGGCCCCACCGCATCTCATAATAGCCCGGCTCCTGAACTATTGTGCCGAGACATTGCCTTGCGTATGGCCAGGGTCAAAGGCGATCTGCACTACCAGTGCATGTCTCTATCCTTCTTCCCCAACTTCACTCCAATGGTCCAGGAGGCCTGACGCAAGTTTCAGGATATTAAACGGACCCTGAGAGATGCAAATATTCGATGCGCCATGCTCTACCTGGTGCACCTGCGACTCCAGCTTAATAGTAAAGCTCACATCTTTGACTCCCCTGCAGACGAGGCCGCCTTTTGGAAACACCACAAACTGCAACCAAACTCTTCTCCAGAGAAAAGAAGATGCCGTCCCTTTGTCTACCCTTTATGCACTACACTACAGTTGATTCCACTGTGGTCTGCCCCACTGAACTCAAGCTTGTTGCTGTTTATTTGATGCACTGATGGGATATCCTTTGGTTATATGACTTTTCCTTCCTTCTCTATTATTAGCTGCAAATGTTTTGCTACTATTACTATCTTATTCTCAGTGGCCTCCCCCGAGCGTTGCCTCCCCCCTAGGAGATCTCTTACTATGTTGTTGTGAACTATGGGATTCACCGGATGCTGGTTGGGTAGATATCCAATGTGGGTGGGGGGAGGAGGGTTGGGAGTTTTGTTATGTTGTGTGATAATTGTTGGTTTTATGCAGGAGGAAAAATGTTCCGGCTGGTATAATTCAATTGTACATATTGACATCTTTCCGCACATCTGGCTAGAACTTCTCCCGCACAGTTGGGTGGGAACTTAGAGGCACTAGGGTTGAAGTGCATGTCCTGGAACATAAGAGGCCTGGCTAATCTCCATAAGGATTGGAAGGTGGTGGCTTATCTTGCCAGGCACAAGATACATATTGCTTTTTTGCAGAAGACTCATTATACTCCCATAGCTGACAATCGCTTTGCCTCTACCTGGGGTGCTAATCGATTTTTCACCACTTGCGGGGTCTGCATCTTAGTCCACAAAACCATACCATTCCAGATGCACACTATGGTTAAAGACCCAGAGGGATGCTATCTGGTGGTGGCGGGAACACTTGGCATGAAACAGATACTGTTGATAAATATATATGCCCCCAGTGTAGACGTGAATACCTTTTTCTCTGGTATCTCCACACATATTTCCAAATTTTCCACTGACTCCATTATACTCGGGGAAGATTTTAATCTCATGCTGCAAACTACTCTGGATATTACAGGGTTGGGACATATCACAAAACTACACTACACACAGGAATTCACTGACTTATTAACAACCCACATATGGTCGGATGCTTGGTGACATCTCCACTGATCTAATCGCAGTTTCTCTTTTTTTTCTGCACCACACAGAACGTGTTCTTGAATAGACCACTGGTACATGACCCGCGATCTTTTACTTCACATACTCTCAGCGGAGTACCTACCACGCACCTTATCAGACCACTCTCCGGTGCTACTATTGCTCACAATTCCCTACAACACACAACCCTGGTACTTCCATACTAATGCTCTTCTTGATGCAGTATTTAAAAGCGAGATTAATGACGCTATTGTTGAATATTTCCAACTTAATACAGGCTCAGTGTCCCGATACGCCACTTTATGGCAAGCCTTTAAAGTGTCTATCCATGGCATTTGCATCACTAAACAGGTGGGAGTTTTACGCACCATCTGATGTGATCTAGACTTGACGGAAAGTGTGCTGAAGGATCTTGGTAAATGCACCCTTACGGGAAACCCCCCTTCTTCTTTGCATCAAAGGGCAAAGCTTCTTGAAGAGTTTCAGGAACTCACAGCTCATGAGGCTAACTACTTTGGGAAATACGCTCGGGTATATGGGGACGGAGAGCGCCCGGGACGAACCTTGGCCAGAATGCTTAGCCCCCAACACAAATCTTCTTATATAACTCAGCCGCAATTAGATGATGGTACACGCATTACTCAGAGCATGAATATATCATCTACTTTTTTTTCTTATTACTCTTGTCTGTGTGCAACGCGCTCCCCACCTGTAGATTCATCCCTTTCTGAATATCTGACATAAGTAGCAATGGTCTGGATTGATGACAGCCAGCGCCAGTTTCTGGCCTCCCCCACAACTGCTGACGAAGTATCACAGGCAATGAACGACCTCAATGGGCACATGCATCTGGCACGGACGGGCTCAAAGGTGTCTTTTATAAGACATATTAGACTTTGTTGGTCCCCCCTCTTGGAGGTTCATGAGGAGGCTCTTGACTCGGGACCACTTCCACCTATGATGCATGAAGCTGTCATCTCTCTGCTTCTTAAAATTAGCAAACCACCTGATAGATGAGCCTCATATAGGCCCCTATCTCTTCTTAAACAAGACTTTGAAATTCTGGCTAAGATACTTGTGACCCGCATCTCATTCTTTATAGATCAGATAATCTCTCCTCTCCAGGCTGGTTTTCTCCTGAATAGGTCCACATCTGTCAATTTACGCACAATATTTGCAGTACTCAATCAAATCAAGCCCACTCTTCCCACTGCCATGACACTACTGGATGCTAAAAAAGCATTTGATTCCTTAGAATGACCTTTCTTATATTCAGCCCTTAATAAGCTAGGATTTCCTTGCGGTTTTTGCGATCTCATCCATCTCCTGTATGCCAGCCCCGTGGCCCGGCTCCTGATAAACAGTGAACTTACAGATCAGTTCAATCTGTCGAGGGGCACCAGACAGGGCTGTCCACTTTCACCCCTACTATTTATAATTGCCATGGAACCACTGGTGCAATATCTCCAAGAGAGGCACCTCCACCACGGTCTCAGGTTCCACCAAGGACCTCTCCTGGATTCCCTCTATGCGGACGACGTTCTATTATTCGTTTGTGAACCCGAGACCAATCTTCCCCCGCTTATACGAGAGGTGGTGTCATTTGGTTTTTTTTCTGGCCTAGTAATAGACTGGTCCAAGTCCATTTTATTTATTTATTTATTTATTTTGAGAGTTTTATATAGCGCTGGCTAGACCCGGAGGTATCAGAGCGCTTTACATAAGGTTCCACAGAAATTACAAAATGACATCAGTTACACGTTACATCAGTTACTAGAAGTTACTAGAAGCACTGGCTAGACCCGTGGGTATCAGAGCGCTTTACATTAGGAATCACATTATTACACAGTAAAAAACAGTTACAGGTTACATCGGTTATACAAAACACATTTAAATAGTATGGAAGAAGGATAAATAGGGTAAATAGGGGTAAGGGGGAAGGGTGTAGGTGGAAGGAGGGAGATACCAGCCCTAATATTCCCACTGACAGATGCCACACCCCCTTCACATTGGACTTTCCACTGAAAAGGTGCAACGATCCCCCTCAATATCTTGGTGTCATACTACATCGCACCCCTTTCGAAGTCATCCACCTAAACTACGGCCCTGATATAGACCTACTGTCCACGTAGATAGATCAGTGGATTAGGCTCCCACTGTCGCTTGCTGGTAGGGTAGCCATTATTAAGATGGTCGTACTGCCCAGTTTTTTGTATCTCTTTCTAAACTTTCCCATTTCCTTCATTACTAAGTTCTTCCGTACAACAGTAGGGAAAGTTTTGGATTGTGGAGGGGTACAATTTACTATTCCCACTCCTGTCAATACAACAGTAGGGAAAGTGTTGGAGAGCGGAGGAGTAAAATGTACTATTCCCACTCCAGTCAGAACAACAGTATGGAAAGTGTTGAATTTGGTTGGGGCACATATACTATTCCCACTCCGATGACTGCAACAGTCGAAAAACTGTGGATAGTGGAGGGGTAAAATTTACTATTCCCACTCCAGTCAATACAACAGTAGGGAAAGTGTTGGATCGCAGAGGGGTCAAATGTAGTATTCTTACTTCAGTCAGTACAACAGTAGGAAAAGTGTTGGATAGCTGAGGGGTAAAATATACTATTCCCAGTCCAGTCAACACAACAGTAGGGAAAGTGTTGGATTGCGGAGGGGTAAAATGTACTATTCCCACTCCAGTCAATACAACTGTAGGGAAAGTGTTTGATAGTGGAGGCGTAAAATATACTACTCCCACTCCAATATGCAACAGTAAGGAAAGTGTTGGAATACAGATGGGTAACATTTACTATTACCACTCTAGTCAATGCAACAGTAGGGAAAGTGTTGGAATGTGGAGGGATGAAATTCACGGCGGTCGCAATGTGTATATTTTGCCTCGCGGTGTGTGCTGCAGGCTGAAGCACACACCACAATACAAATTATACACATTTAAAACATCCCTGCACTATGTGGCAGGCACCATGCAGTGCCTGCCACATGGTGCAGGGATTTTTAGGGAGGCACCATAGGTGCCTCCCAGGCCCCTTAGCGGAGAGCCAGTGAGTAAGAGGGCCCTGCTAAGGGCTCCCCAAAGTCACTTTCCGTCTGCCTTTTCATGGCAGGTGAACCCCCATCAATGGGCAGGTGGAAAGGTACACCCTAATCACTACGACAGTGCCTGAGCAGGCACTGCAGTCTTTGCAGGGAATAGAAGTCCAACCGTCACCCTGACGGAATCGTTGATCCTGTTGGACTCGGCGACCTTTCCTCTGACAGCTGAGCTCCGACTGCCTCATCCTAATTCGGCAATCGAATCCAATGGGCTGGATGGCACTGGGACCGCCACAGATGGCCTGATGGTGGCGGTCCCACCGCCATCATAATCAGGCCCTACGTGACTGTCTGGTACTTGGAAACAATTGTTCCAAACTGAATAGGATAGTACATGCATTTGTCTTTGTTTTTGTTCACTTTGTACTTCATGTACCTTATGTCATCCAATGTTATAGTTATTTATCTACATGTGTAGTAAGCTTGAAAGTATTGATTCCCAGCACTCCCAAAAAACAATGAATAAAAAATAAATACAAAATATTACATTAAAATCAAATTACTCTTTCCAGAGGGATAGTCAGACAAAATAGAATGAATTAAAACTATTCTTAAATCCTTACATAACGGCAGTCATTAAAGGTGCTTTAAGCCAAGCAATGCTGCATTTTGATTACAGTGAAATAACAAACTCTTGTTTTCAGATATGATAAAATATCTGCTTTCATGGTAGTTCTAATCTGGGTTAACTTGACAAGTATTTCAAGTGAAATTAGGCCTGGGTGGTAAATTTCGTTCCGCTCGCGGAAATTGCGATATTTTGACATTTTCGCGTTTCGCGGAGAGCGCGAAAATGTCAAAACTTTCGCAACCTGCCGCGAAACAGAAGTATTTTTCTTGTTCGCGCTTTAAAAATGTATTCTCGCGCGCGTGGTCGCGACTTACCGGGTCCCTGCATTCGCTGACGAGTTTTCCTATCCGTTCTCGCGCGCCACAAGATGTTGGATTGTTGGTACCTGCTCGCGCTATCCCACGAGAGTTTGCGATCGTGAACACACCATTGCGATCGCGAACAGGAAATAAGCATTGCGAGCAAGATGGCCGCACCCATTAGCGACCGCATGGGCAAGTTGGAGATATATTTCTCCGCGAGCACGCAAAAACACATCGCGAACGGGCGGGAAAGGCAATCTCCGCATCTTCGCGAAAGTTTCGCATGCTCGTGAAGATTTTGCGCAATTTCGCGATAATTTGTGAAAGTCAGTTTCGCAAATTCCGCCCTCCCTTAAGTGAAATGAGAAAATTCTAACATTATCTATCACCAACATCTGACTTAACATGACAACAAAATTGCCTTATTGTGGACCGATAGGAGAACAATTCTTTACTGGACATGACCCTTTTTTGGTTTCATCAATTGTGTGTTAGAGGTTAATCTTCTGTGGTTATTAATTGATAAACCAATAACCCATCCTAGAGATTTTGAGGCTTGGAGATGCTGCGACAATTTTCATGTGTTTTGAAGAATGCAAGGCATAGGAAACCCGAGACTGAAAGCGTACAGTGCTCTAGACAAATAGACCTCACAATAAATCAAAATTAGAATGTTACTGTCACCGCAATAAAGAGAGTTCCACTCAGAATTGAGACTTCGAGTGCAGTTTGTGAAAAACTCATTCCATCATATAAATCAAAATGCAGTGGTTGATTGAGTGACACAATAAACTAGTAGGAGTATGCATCTTCAACTGATAGCCTCAGACCATGCCCTTTAAGGAAGGAACTTAAATGCTCGCTTTCAAAAATTAAATGGATACTCACCAAGTCATGGCGACTGCATCTGACTGCCATCTGATGCCTCGGATACTCTGTTCTCTGCTTCAGCACTTTAGAGGACCTAAAGTACTTTTATGGACATCAAATTATTTTCTAGACATCTACTCCTGAAAGCCAACCATCTATTGAGTTGTGTGTCCCTTAAAACCATGGGTACTCTCAAATATTAGGCCAGGGCCCACAAAGTACCACCTGTGGTGTGACCGAGGGCCGCACTGATGCCAGCAGGGTGGTGGTAATGGGTCTGGGTGGGTCAGGGATTGTGTAAAGAGGTCTAAAAAAACGTAAAATAAGTGGGCAATCATTTATTTGCAGGTTAATAAATGCTTGCCCGTTTATTTAACATAATTTTCGGAATATTAGTGCTCAGCAACTAGACAGCCGCTCGTGTTCCTGTTCAGCAGGGGGGCCGCATGTAAAGGTCAAGAGGGCAGCAAGCGGCCCCGGGCTGTACTCTGAGTATCACTGCTCCCAACCTTCCTCAGGATTATTTTGCAGCGTTTCATGACATCTGCCATTGACTTGAAAAGCTGTTACTCAACTCCTAATGTATGGTTGCTTATTTTGATACGTTGTTGATGTAGTTGGCCAAGGTTATTGCCTAGAAACACATTCTTCACGTTATTAGAATTTTTTATTTTTTGCCTTACGCCTTTTGTCCTTTTAGATGTGTGCTGCATTGAGTATTACACCCCTTACTTCACCTCATCCTTCTCTCGGCGGGATCAAGCGTGGATCTCACCACACACTCCTCAGAGAGAGTGAGGTGTCCTTGTGGACCCGTGATGCAACTCTGCGGGTGAAGACACTGCATCCAGCTGAGGGAAAGTGCCAGGGAGTGTCCCTGTGCCTTTCCACTCACTCCATCCAAGGCCAGCTGAATGTTCTACACGTGTACAATTTAAGAGCAGTGCTTTATAGCACAGTCTGCTGTTTATATACTTACACTAATGTATACGTCAACAGATAATACAATGCCATGTTCTTTCATTAATCGGTGAGGGACGTACCACCAGTGGGGCAGCAAAATGTAAATCACAGTGCCCTTACTGCCACTGAGCAAAGAAACCACATATGCTAGTTTGTCAACTACAACCACTCATATACTTTGACTACACCATCAACAGCAGATTGTAACCAAAATTTAAGCAGCAGTGTTTTTCCATCCTTCATATACATAGCTCTGCGATGTGATCAAAAACTACTAGGTCGGTGATACCTATATAACCGAAATAAATATTTCATGTCACACTTTCTGATAATATTTAGTGGCTGGCCCATTTTAAAAAACAACAATCATTGTCAAAATAACATCTTATATTAGCACAGTAATTGTACACACACGCGCGCGCGCGCACACACACTACACTAATATAGCTAACATCTTTGCAAAGGTTGGATTTGATTGGCATTTCTTTTTCTTTTGCTGTTCGGTCCATATTTGCGGTTTCACTTTTTCCAAGAGGTTCAGTTTCCACCTAACAAATGTTCTGCCATTATCAATCACAAGCGCCGACTCTGGAGGTTTTTTTTAAACTGCTTTTTAATATTTTCCTTAAGATTCTTGAATTGGAAAGAATAAAAACGAGGAGAGAATGAAAAAGGGAGCTGCGTGTTTTATTAAATTAAATTGAGACATTAACATCCCGCTGAGAAATACACGTGAACATTACACGTGAAACTTCCATGCACAGCAGTCACATTCATTGAACAATTCTGATTAGTTGACAGACACTTAGTTCAGAAGGATTGTTGGCAGCAAAAGATTTTCGTTTCATTTTTAGACAATTCATTCTGTTATCATATTTAAAGTGCAATTTTCTCTTCTATTGGAACATTTTGATGAACTTGCCTTTATTTAAAATAAGTGTTTCCGTCCTTTATTATTCATTTTTTAAGAGGGATTTGCATTGAGTCTCTTGCTATATTTTGGTTAGCTAGATGTGAGGAGTAGAATTTAAACAAAGTGTGGCATTAATTGCACAGCCCAAGTGCGTCACAGGGGGCATGCGCACATTGACGCAGCTCGTCTGTAGGTACCAGCCAGTTCCCAGGGTGTGACCTCCTCCCCAAGTGATCACGGGCTGCGTGGAGATGACAGGAGGGTCGGGGGACACTTTCCTCACAGTCTGAGGTTTCCTCGGTGCCATCTGCAATCAGATTGTTAGCATGTCACTCCAATCTGTCAGGATCCCCCGAGTGCTGCTCGGCCAGCCATGAAGACAGGCCGTGTGTACCGCCGGCGGAGGTCCCTTAGCAACACCCGCCCTCTCAGACAGGCAGCTGGAAGGGGGCATCGCACACAATACCTTCACACCAGCGGCTGCCAAATGAGCTATTTATCGATGACCCCTGAAGTAACGGGACGGCGCGCGCACTGGGGAGTGGACAGACCCCAGAGCGCCATCGGTCTAGTTAGCACAGATATGTCATTTGTTTAAAAAAAAGAGAAAGGATGTTATTGGCTGCAATGACGCAGGCATGCACCTAAAATGCACACAATTGTCTTTCTTCAAAACCCTGGCTATGTATGTAGTGCGGGAATGCAGCCGCTAGATGACACCAAGAGATAATGCCATTTTTTATGCCTCAATTTATATTCACGGTTCAGCTGTCATTTCCAGAGGTGACATTCTCGCTGAGGATGTAATTAGGACAACTGAGGTAAGCAAATTAAGCGATCTGGCTCGTATAAGCAGGTACCTTCCTTCAATATTACCAATTACTGTCCTAGAGTGCAGGGAACCTGGAATTTACGTTCACGCGGACTGTAGACGTTAAAACAGTATTTATTCCCTCGTGCGCGCGCATACCTTCTAATTAGTTCATAGCATAAACGGGTAACTTGAAATTAGCAGTTGTGTTTGTCTTTTGGAGCGCTTGTTGGCGGGGCTGGCTTGTGAGAACGCATCTGAGGTGTCTGCGTTGTCTGCGCCGAGGCGGCTTTATTCGCCTTCCCTTTCTCTGCCTTTGCAGGTGCAGGTTTAGAGAGCACGTGCGCTCACTATATTATTGATGCACTTAAGTGGAGTGTTGCAAAGCATGTAATTACCGCGTAGGCTTATGGCCCTGAAGTAGGCGCGGAGAGAGGGGCCGCATATCCGTGATGTGAAGGACGTACGGGGATGATTACAGAGCCAGCGGTCTCCTTCCATTCCCGGCCCTTTGTGTTTAGCTGGTTGTCATGGCAAGTAATTGGATAGAATTTAAGCCACTTTCTCCCAGGTAGGGAATTCATAATTTTACCCTTCACCTAATTTTGAGCATACTTTGAAAGAATCCTAAAGTTCCCGAAGGAACGGCGCGGCTTCATTAATGAGGTGACCTGGCTGCCTCCCTTTGAAGCTCAGCTCTGCCCCGCATTGGCCCACAGTCCATAATTGTTGTCTCTCCCAGGCCGCAAGCGCGTCATCACTTACAGGCCTGGGCCTTGCAACCACCGTCTGCTGGAAAGGTTACATTTATTGTAACGTGTTGTTCGTAAAGCCCTCTCAAATATTCCTATTGTGAAATTAGCGCATTCTTCAGTTTTTTAAATGTAATCCCTGTCACCCTCCTCAAGTGTGGCACGCTTAGACGTGAGTCACGGGACCTATCTTAAATAAATAACCCTAGTGCCACCCAGAGCAGCTGGCGATGGCTGGTCACAGGCGTCGTGCCACGACCCCCTGCCGCCAGCACTACATGTGCCTCTAGGGCAGAAACCTGGCCGGGCTTAGATCGTCTTTCTCTCGTGCAGACAGCTGCCCTGGGAAGCAATCCTGCGCCTAGGGCCGCGAGGTCTGAAAACGCGCTGCCATTGTGGGTGAACATGTGGGTCCAGCTGGTGGCCTTTCCGCAGCGCTGGGACGAACCCCGCCGCCCCTACCCCCTCCCAGTGCTAAATTCAGGGACAGCATCCGGCTCCATATGGCAGCACTCGATGCCTGCTCCCGCCCCTCCCCCACCATCTGCCCCCACGCCACTGCAGCACCGAAATCACCACAACCACTGGTGTGCACAATCTTATTTTACTCTGTACTTAAGATAATTTGGCGCCCATCCAGCATATTTAGTCAGTGAACGTGATGTATGTACCACGCCAATAGTTTAAACTTATTTACAGTGAATGACCCAACTCACGCACCCATCTCCCAGAATCCCTTGTGTAAGGGACCTTACTAATGAAGCAAGGGCGTAATGCACAATGATTCCCTCAGCACAAACTGATGAGGCCCCCCTGAGTTTGCCATATCTCGCAGATACACATTGACCTTGAGTTGAACAGAACATTCTGACCTGTTGGGGCCTCCTGCTATGAATCCTGTTGAATGTTCGAATTATTTGAAGCCAAGTAAAGTGTGTACATACTTGAAGTCACATTTCTCGCACGTGTTCTAATAGGCTGCCTGATTTTCGTTTCCAGTTTTAAATACATAATAAAAGTTTTGCAGCTCTGTCTCTCATAATTATATAGCCGCGTTAAGTGAAGCATATGTAATTTTAGAATCGCTTAATGTGCCCCCCTTTTATACTGAAATCTGCTTTTATGCCAGATAAAAACAGCAAATGACACCAATTTAAACTATATATCTTCTAGGTGAACATTTTTTAATAATAGACATTTGATAAATGGTATTTAAATATATTAATAACGAACATAGATCAAGTGAAAATAGGTAGAACAAAGACAGCTATCTACATAATTCATACATTTGAAATAATCTACCCCATTGAAACCTGAAAGATATTTTATGAGACCTACCGCAGCGTTCACCACCCATTGCAGGCATAAAACGGATGCTTATTTATATTTTCTCAAATTCACTTTCTTCTATATAGCGCTCTTGCTGCTATAAGGCTGATTCGCAGCGGCAGTGAGTGCCAAATACAAAAAATAAATGACAGGAAGAAGAAAGGGCAGTTATGAATGTATACAAGATTAGTAGTTTTATATTTTTAATTAAGCGTGCATAAAATAGCGTATTTTTTCAAACATTTCTAAAAAATTCATGAACATTTTATGAACTTTCGCAAAATTATGAAAGTGGTGTAAACTGTAATTTGTCTGTATTGTGTTCATACCTCACTTACAAAAGTCTCAGAGGATATCAGCAAGAGTTTGATTCTAGTCGAAAATTTCTCTCGGTGAGTCAAAACATTATGTAGTTGAACTAGTTCCCACAGCAAATCAGTACAGCGAAATGGCGTAATCCAAAAATGTCACAAATATGAGTTTTATTAAAATGTCAACCACACTTATCTTGAAGGAAGATTTCAATGTTTCTCTCAACTTCATAAATAGTAAATTTGAAGGTGGAAGTGTAGTAAAAGGTTGTTCCAGCACAGGAATCGCTGCAATTAAGGGATTTACCTTTGAGTGATGGATGGTCACCACACTGTAGAAAATAGACTTTAGGCACCTTGCTAGCAGCTAGAGTGGGAAGCCACAGCCACGTTGATGGGGCATCTGTATGTAGATCAGGGGTGTCCATAGTAAGCCCACAAGAGCAAGAACCATTTAAGATGTTATGTATATCTACATGAGACGAATGTACATGTAATGAATCCAAACAGAATCAATAGTCAATGACTAGCGTTTACGTCTGACATGGATCCGTTTCTTATGAGTGTAAGTAGAACACCACTTTTATACATGAACATTTTCATTTCATTGAAAGTAAATTTGGTAGAAAAGGTAGCAGATTCAAATCTGCCATTCTGTGACTGTGATTGTTGAACATTTATTTAGATCCCAAAGGCCATTCTTGAAATCATTGCGCGACTGTTACACTCACACCTATCTGTGTTCTCAGTAGAGAAGTCAACAGTTTCCCACACATGCAATGCATAAGCCATAAGTCCACTCAGATATGCATAAGGTCTTTCAATAATCCATATTTTTACCTGTGTTAATGGAGATGAGTCTATACAACAGAGAAAGAAACTTCTTCTTGTTCTGGCTACAAACAAATCTGTGTATTTGTTTAATAACAGGAGTCATCTGATTTACTACCACATTTTAATGGAGGGCCTCTCCCCGCAGTTCCCAACATTGTCTCTCCAATGCTGCATACACACCATCTCTTTTGGGTTTTGCAAACTGTTTCCTGTTTGGCTACATTTATGCTAGGTATTGTTCTTAAAGACCTCTCCAATATTCCCGATGTGATTAGCGTTTTCTTCCATTTGTTATTTTTTATTTTACAACCTGTCACCTTCTTTGTATGTGACACATTTAGTCTTGAATTACGGGGATCAATGTTGAAGTAATAAGCCTGGTGTCACCCAGAGCCGAGGGTTGTGGTCAGAGCCATAATGGCAGACCTCCACCACGGGCACTACATGTGCCAGTGGGGCCAAAACCTGGCCAGGCTCAGATGGGTATTCCCTTGTAGAGACAGCTGACAGGGAAGCAATCCGGTGCCTAGGGATGCCAAGGCTGAAAACGCACTGCCGCTTTAGCAGCGGCCGCCCCCAGAGGGGTCCTCACAGGCTAGTTGTCATACTGACCACCGGGTATCTGAAAAATCTGGTTTGGGCAACCTCATCGCACCCATCAGCAAGGGAGGGATTCTCCCTGTTCCCTCCCAAGTCAAGGGTGCCCCAAAATAATGGTTACGGATGTCCGGACTCCAGCAGGATTGAGATCTATTTTTTATTTCGATAGCCCCTTTTAGTCAGCTTTTGGCTAGTTTTTATGTTTCCACTAATGCACTTGACTACTTCAGTCGATTCAGCCTATTAGTGAAAGTGTAGTGGTACTGTGAATTAGACAGTATCACGTGTTTCCAAAGTGGCAGAGGCATCGTAATGGAGGTGGATAGAGGAATCTAGCAATTCTTCCCAAGATTGCAAAGAGATGAACTCCTTCTATAGCATGTAAATGATGGAACAATAGTATGCATGTGGCAGTACATTGTGCAGCAGGCCATTACTCTGCACAATATGGGCCTCATTACGTAAAGAGCAATGTCCTCAAGCTGTAAAACAGAAATATAATGGAAACAATAAAAGGTCTCCATTGTGTCACTCACTCTAACTCTTCACACTTTCAGGTGACAGCATAACATTTATCGAATCTGGGAAACAACCTTTACAATGCCGTCATTACAACACACTACTTTTACAACACAGTCATTACAACGCAACATCCTTACATCGCATGCCATTACAACGCAGCCATTACAACCCATGTCATTCCAACTCATGTCACTACAACGCATGCCATTACAATGCATTATAAGATAAGTAATGGGGGTATAGTAATTTTTAACCCTACACTATCCAACACTTACTCTACTGTTGCATTCACTGGTGTGGGAATAGTAATTTTAACCCCTACACTATCCAACACTTACCCTACTGTTGCACTCACTGGAGTTGGAATAGCAATTTTTACCCCTACACTATCCAACACTTACCCTACTGTTGCACTCACTGGAGTGGGAATAGTAATTTTTACCCCTACACTATCCAACACTTACCCGACTGTTGACCTAAAAGTAATATGCGCTGTAATGCTATGCGATGTAATGGTATGCATTGTAATGTAATGCGTTGTAAGTGTAGTTTCTAAAAATGTGTTGTGATGACATGCGTTGTAAAATCATGCGTTGAAATGGATGTTGCAATGTAGAAACTGTGTTGCAAAAGCATGCGTTGTAAATGTTTGCGCTGTAATGTCATACAACCTTGGATCTCTATGTATCTGTTCTCACAGTCATTCTTCTATCTAAACACTGAACACAGTGTTATGTAATGATGACACATTTATTAAAAATGTTCTCTTTTACAAAATGTTCTCACTGTGGTTCTTGTTGTAAAACAAATCCCTTCAACAATATATACAAGACATGACAAATTGACTACATCTATCAATAAAGTTTAAAAAAACACATTATCAAATAGATAAAAAAACAATATCATGAGATCCGCAAATCCATTATACTTTAAAATAAAAAATTCACAAATTATCTATCTATTATGCTTTAAAACAAAAACATCACAAAATCAAAAAATAACAAATTGTTGATGCAGCGTTTCAGTAGATTAGACTCGATACACACCACCTTCTTTAGGACAACATATTTACAACAGAAGTTTATCTTCAGCTGGTCAGTTAGATCCACCACCTCCTTCAAATTATGTAGGGTGGTCTTGGAAAGAATTCTTATATCATCATGGATCTTAATAGGTCCAGTGATTTTATAATAAATTACTTTCTATTGAGTCTTTTCTATAAATGAACTCCTCCAATGGGCTTCAACGAGGAAATCACTTGGTATGGTACTGTTGCCTGGTCCCACACAGAATCTCTGTTGTTTAGATTTGTTCTACCAAGCCAAGGCCACTCTGAAAATTACTTTATACCTGAACATTACGGGAGTGCTTCCTCTGTCTTTCCCCATGTTCTTAGTATTTTTCTAATCCTAAAATAAAACACAAACAAGAACAAATGATCTATAGTACAGGAAGTTTCCTAAGAAAAATACTGAGCTGTCACTGTGTGTGGTGCTGCAAGCTTGTGACAAGAGCATCACAGAGCTAAACTCACCAATTCCCCAGAGCATCATCACAGGACTAGAATCATCAATGCACAAGAGCATCACAGGAAAAACTCACCCTGTGCACAATACCTCTCCTGTGCATATTCACCATAAATTAGAGGTTCCCTTCAGCATCAATGTACATTACCTTTCACTATCCTATGATTTTGATTCTCTTTGCACCTCCCATGGCAGCATCACATGATAACTATTCAACACATGAAATCTTCAGGTCTGAGAGCACTCAAGAAGAGACAGCAAAGATGATCTCTATGTGCTACTAAAGGGATCCTTCAATTAGGACGTAATCCCATCACCCATCGAGGTGGCATGCTTCATCATCTGGGATTCTCCACTTGACAAGACACCCTAGCCCTGCCAAGGGCTACTACCCCCTCACTGTGAGGGAGGAACTCAGGGATGTTTTTTGTTCCATCTTTGCTGTCTCTTCTTCAGTGTTTTCAAACCCTAGGATTTCATGTGTTGAATCGTTATTGTTTAGGGATCCAATCCTTGCTGTTCTCTAAATGCAGTAGGAGCCTACCCTTAACTGTGTTGTTTCATAGCATCACATGATAACCTTCACCTATGGAGCATCTTCTTCCCACAGCCTCTGATGCCGCTGCCTTTCAGTGCCCCACACCACAGCCTCTAACAATATCTAACATTACAGCACTTGATCTCTGAATCAGGCTTTGTTATAGGAGCCTCAAACTGTTCAACCCTGTTAGAAATGGGGGTCTCTGGTTGGCAATGACTGGCCACTGTCCAAGTAGGGACCCTTCTTCCTAAGTCAGAGTAAGCAGACTACACCCTTTGATAACCCCTGCTCAACCCTGTGGTAACGTAGCACGAGCAGCTAGGCTTATCTCAGAGGCAGTGTGTGAAGCATTTATGACCATATATGTATCTATTTATTTATTGTTAAGCGCAACTGTCACCCAAAGGGTATCCTGGCGCTGAGATCCAATCAAACCATCAGATAAAGATGTTTACGTTACTCTTGGGAACAGGTAGGTCTTAAGATCCCTTTTAAAGGAAAGCAGTTCTTGACTACTCCTCAGTGCCAGAAGTACAGAGTTCCATAATGTGGCGGCCGTATAGCTAAAAGCAAGGCCACCCATCCTCACTCTAGTAATCCTGGGAGTCCTCACCAGGAACGCCGATGAAGATCTCAAAGGTCGGGCAGGTTGGTACCAAGAGAAAAGACTCTGAAGAGGGATTGGCCCTAATCCATGCAGCGCTCTAAATACAAGGCATAATGCCTTGAAAACGATCCTCTGCTGCACAGGCAGCCAATGTAAATCAGCTAAGGCTGCAGATGAGGACACAGAGCGTGGTCGCGACAAAGCCAGTTTCGCAGCCATGTTCTGGATCCTCTGCAACTTGAGGATCAGAACCTTAGGAGCTCCCAGAAGTAGTGCGTTGCAGTAGTCCAACCTACTGAGAATGGTACTACGCACTACCTCAGCTCTCGCACTATGAGGGAGCATAGGTAAGATTTTACGCAAGGCACGGAGCAGGCCCATACAAGTCGCTGCAGTCTTATTTACTGAGGCATCAAGCTGTAAGCCCGGTTCAAACAGCACTCCTAGATTACGGGCCGATTTGGCGGCTTCCACAGAACCCGGAATGGAAATTGGCCAAAAATCATCAGGTAACGCACGAGGGAGGCGATCAGAGGAGCAATAAAGAACCTCAGTTTTTGACCCATTAAATTGAAGTGCGTTAGCTCGCAACCATTCTGCTGTGGCCGACATACAACGATGAAAGGTGTCCTTCGAAACCGTCTCACTACCTTCAAATGAGAAAATCAACTGAGTGTCATCGGCATAATTGATGACTGATATGCCGAATGACTTGATTAACTCTATCAGGGGTCGGAGATATAGATTAAACA
Organism: Triturus cristatus; assembly: GCF_964204655.1. Taxonomy (NCBI): domain Eukaryota; kingdom Metazoa; phylum Chordata; class Amphibia; order Caudata; family Salamandridae; genus Triturus; species Triturus cristatus. Next base: position 338,525,196 of record NC_140581.1, on the reverse strand, counting down.
GGATCGGACTAACCGCCGACCCTTGAGGGACACCCTGATTTACCTGTCGTATGGCTGATTGAAATGGAGGTAAGGCCACAGCTTGCTGTCTGTTACTAAGAAAGGACCTTAGCCACCTTAAGGCCAGATCGGTTACTCCCACGCTATGGAGACGATTCAGGAGGACCTCATGGTCCACAGTGTCGAACGCGGCCGACATGTCAAGCAGCACTAGAAAGGCTGACTTGCCCCTGTCAACACGCGTCCGTAGATCGTCTAACACTGTGACCAATGCGGTCTCAGTACCGTGGGCCGGTCTAAAGCCAAATTGGGCTGCATCCAGACAGGAGTTTGTTTCCAGGAAGTTGGACAGGGCTCTCGAGACCCATCTCTCAAGGATTTTTGTCACAAATGGTAAAAGCGAGATGGGTCTGTAGTTAGCTGAACATGAGGGATCTTGTTAGACGGCGACCTCAGAGGAGCCTGGAAGGGGTCCTGACTACCCTGAGACCCACCCTCAAGGTATCGTAGCCGGGCACTGGCGGGAGACTCCCCAGGGGGAGGAATCTCGTATCTAGGATCGTACTTCTGGCACCACACGACACAGAGTGACCACACCGGGTATTCTGAGAAAACAATCTTTATCAAGTAGGTTATCACTGCAAATATGTACAAGGTGAGCACGGGCTCAAGAGTCTCGGAAGGGGTAGGGGGTAGCGGGACAGTCTCTGGTAAAGGTTCAAGCAGGGACGTATCCGGCGCACAGCTCACAATCCTCGAGCTGGGGGATACGATGTCGTAGTCGGGGTCCGGCGGGACCGTGGGAGTCGGTTGGAGCCGCGAGTCACTCAGCGGGCTCAGGTACAGGTTCGGAGGTCTTACGATCTTCAGGGAGCCGCGAGTCACTCAGCAGGGCTCAGGTACAAGTTCGGAGGTCTTACGATCTTCAGGGAGCCGCGAGTCACTCAGCAGGGCTCAGGTACAAGTTCGGAGGTCTTACGATCTTCAGGGAGCCGCGAGTCACTCAGCAGGGCTCAGGTACAAGTTCGGAGGTCTTACGATCTTCAGGGAGCCGCGAGTCACTCAGCAGGGCTCAGGTGGGTCCAAGTTCCAGGAGCCGCGACCACGTCGGCAGGCTCTCGTTGTTCCAGCGTCGAATCTGCCGGACAGACCCAGAGCACCCCTTGTTATAGGTCGACCCCTCTTTGATGTCCGGAGTCTGTGCAGGCAGGGGTCTTGTCACCTGGGGGTCGCTTGTCGGGATTTCCTGCTATAGTCTTTTGATCCTTTCAGGGCCGGGTCGGGAGGAGTCCCAGACACCCAGCAGGCACGGAGCCAGCCCTCAGGGAGGCCGGAGGGCCGATCGAAACCCATCGTCCCAGGGGAGTTCAGAGGTGCGATAGAAACTGCTCCTCCCTCTCTCAACCCCTGGAAGCGTGATGTCCTCCAGCCGGAGTGGCGCCTCTAGGCCCGGGTTGCGCCGGGGCCGGGCGGCCATCTTGGTGCATGAAGTGGACACGCGGGCCCGGGGTGGCCGAAAGGAGAGAGGCCATGGACGGGGACGTCCGGGTCGGTGCGTGTGTCTTGGTGGGGAGGTTCGGCTGGGCCGTGCGCCTGGGCTGCAGGTACCAGGTTTCGGTGGTGCGGGGGCACAGAGAGCCATTCTACGAGGCCGGGTCCAACACGCGTCCCCCCCAGCTGAAAGCCGGAGAGAACTGCCCATCAGCTTGGGGGGTTCTCTTCGCTGAGGCGGAAGAACCGGGAGAGGCCGTCAGCATTGGCGTGGTCCGTACCAGGGCGGTGTTCTACGGTGAAATCCATCCCCTGGAGGGAGATTGACCACCGCAGTAGCTTGGGGTTTTCTCCTCGCATCTGCATGAGCCATCGCAAGGGCCGATGGTCAGTTTGGACTCTGAAATGGGTGCCGAACAGGTAGGGTCGTAGCTTTTTGAGTGCCCAGACCACGGCAAAGGCTTCACGCTCTATGGTGCTCCATCTCTGTTCTCGGGGCAACAGCCGCCGACTGAGGAAGGCGACGGGCTGGTCTAGGCCTTGGTCATTCACTTGTGATAGGACGGCCCCAATGCCATGCTCGGAGGCATCGGTCTGGACTATGAACTCCTTGGCGTAGTCGGGAGCCTGGAGGACGGGGGCAGTACACATGGCCTTTTTTAGGGCATCGAAAGCTTCCTGGCAGGCAGCCGTCCACTGCACTTTCTTTGGCTGTCTTTTAGACGTGAGTTCTGTGAGAGGGCCGACAAGGCTGCCATACCCCTGAATGAATCTTCGGTAGTAGCCTGTGAGTCCCAGAAAGGCTCGGACCTCCGTTTGGGTGATGGGTGGTTCCCAGGCCAGGATGGCGTCGATCTTTGACTGTAGAGGGGCGACCTGGCCGCTCCCGACCTGGTGCCCCAGGTAGACCACGGATCCTTGCCCGATCTGGCACTTGCTGGCTTTTACTGTGAGGCCTGCCTGGCGCAGGGCGGTTAGCACCCTCCGGAGGTGCTGGAGGTGCTCACTCCACTCTGAACTGAAGACAGCGATGTCGTCCAGATATGCCGCGCTGAACTGTTCTAGCCCGGCCAGGACCCTATTCACCAGTCGCTGGAAAGTGGCCGGGGCATTTTTCATCCCGAAGGGCATTACGCGGAAGCGGTAGTGCCCATCGGGGGTGGAGAAAGCGGACCGCTCCTTGGCCCCTTCGGTGAGCGCAATCTGCCAGTATCCGCAGGTGAGGTCGAATGTGCTGAGGAACCGGGCTGCCCCTAGTCGGTCAATGAGTTCGTCGGCTCGTGGAATGGGGTGGGCATCGGCTCGGGTAACATCATTGAGCCCCCGGTAGTCCACGCAGAATCGGAGCTCGGGGGCGACACCGGGGGCCGCTGCCTTCGGGACCAGGACCACGGGGCTGGCCCAGGGACTGTCAGAGGGCTCGATCACCCCCAGGGTCAACATCTTCGAGACCTCCGCTTGAATGCAGGACCGGACCCGGTCAGGAACCCGGTAGGCTCGGTGTCTCACCGGCGGGCTGTCCCCGGTGTCCACGTCATGAACACACCAGTTGGTGACCCGGGGGGTCAGGGAGAAGAGGTCGGAAAATTGTCTTAGGAGCTGGCGGCAGTCCGCTTGTTGCTGGGCAGTGAGGGCTGGGGAGAGGTTCACTCCTTCTACGGAGCCATCCTGCTCCTTGACACACAGGAGGTCCGGGAGGGGATCCGACTCATCTTCGGCCCCGTCATCGGTGGCCAGCAGGAGGCTCAGTTCTGTCCGCTGGAAGTGAGGCTTAAGGCGGTTCACGTGCAGGACCCGGAGGGGATCCCGAGGCGACTGGACGTCCACCAAGTATGTGACTTCACTCTTCCGCTCAACCACTTTGTAGGGCCCAGTCCATCGGTCCTGGAGGGCGCCAGGCTTCACGGGGGCCATGACCCACACCTGCTGGCCCGGCTGGAACTCGACCAGAGTGGCATTCTGGTCGTACCAGCGCTTCATCTCTTCTTGACTTGCCTCCAGGTTGGCCTCGGCCAGTTCTCGGAACTTCCTGGTCTGGTTCCGGAGGGCCAGGACGTATTGGAACACATCTCGGGGGGTGGTCTGGGGTGCTGCCTCCCACCCTTCCTTAACCAAACTGAGGGGACCTCGGACGGGGTGTCCATAGAGTAATTCAAACGGGCTGAACCCTAAGGACTTCTGGGGGACCTCCCGGTAAGCGAACAAGAGGCAGGGGAGCAGGACGTCCCACTTACGCCGGAGGGGCTCTTCTAGGCCAGCGATCATCCCTTTCAAAGTCCTATTAAACCTTTCTACTAGGCCGTTCCCTTGGGGATGGTACGGGGTGGTGAACTTATAGGACACCCCACATTGTTGCCACAGGGACGTCATATACTTCGAGATAAAATTAGTGCCGCGATCGCTCACGACCTCGCGGGGAAAACCCACCCTGGAAAAGATCCCCATCAGGGCCCGGCCCACCACGGGGGCCGTAATGGTGCGTAGGGGAATAGCCTCAGGATAGCGGGTGGCGTGGTCCACGAGGACCAAGATGAAACGGTGGCCTTGGGAGGTGGGGGGGTCCAGTGGTCCCACGATGTCGATTCCGACTCGTTCAAAAGGGGTACTGACGACCGGGAAGGGTTGGAGGGGAGCCTTGCACTTCCCCCCACTCTTCCCACTAGCCTGGCACGTGGGGCAGGACTTGCAGTGGGCTTCTACCGCTGCTCTCATTCTAGGCCAGTAAAAATGGGTCACGAGACGGCTGTAGGTCTTGTCCTGACCCAGGTGGCCGGCGAGGGGGACGTCGTGGGCTAAGCCCAGGAGGAAATCTCGGAAGCGGAGGGGTACCACCAGTACCCGTCCGGATCCCAGCTCCACCGACTTCTGCTCACTGTACAAGATGTTATTTTCCCAATAGATTCGGTGTGTCCCGGTCTGGTCACCTGCGGCTTGGCCCTCGGCCTGGCGCCGCAGCCCGACCAGGGAAGGACAAGTGGCTTGCTCCCGGCAAAACTCTTCCCGAGTGGGCCCGCCCTCGTGGCGCCAATGGGCCAACTCGGGTAGATCTCCCAACTCGGGGACCGGGGCGGGGTCGGATGGTGCGGGTTCGTCGCGGGCGATGGGCCCTTCTGATGGGGGGACGGGAGGACCCTCGGCGGGGACTGCACTGGTCTCTTCGATCGGGGTGTTCTCGACTTCTCTCCGGGGAGTGAGTCGGGCTGACATAGATCGGGTGGTGGCGCACACCCACTCGGGGAGTCCCATCATTCCTAGGTGGGCCTTGCGCTCGACGTGCTTCCAGGGAGAACTCTCCAGGTCGTTCCCTAAGAGGCAGTCGACCGGCTGGGAGGTTCTTACGGCCACCTTGAGTTTACCTATCACCCCTCCCCACTCAAACGGCACCAGGGCTACCTGACACATACTTTCTCTATTGTCTGCGGATATTACGGGGCAAAAGACGTTGGGGAGGATCTGCTCCTCGGGGACTAGGTGCCTGAGGACACCGGTGATACTGGCCCCGGTGTCCCGCAGGGCCTCTACCTGGTGGCCATTGATCTTGACGAGCTGCCCGTATTTCTGTGTGTTGGAGGGTAGGAGGCTACCAGGGATCATCTCTCTATCTCCCAGGGATACTAGGGCCATCGCTGCGGGTTCCCACTCCTCGGCTTCCTCAACCTCCTCCTCCAGAGCTACGTTGGCTATCTGTCTCGCAGGGGTGGTAGGGGAGACTTGGGTGGCCATGGGGCACTCTGGGTCATTGGCGTAGTGCCCGGGTTTCTGGCAACGGAAACATGTGACGGTCACCCGGTGTCCCCGTCTCCCAGGGGGCCCTGTCACCGGTGGGGGGGGCACCGGGAAAGGTGGAGGTTGTGTCTTCGGGGGGCTAGGCTGGGACTCTCTCGGCCCTCCCTGGTTCCCTCCCCCTCTCTGGCGGGGCGGTCCCTGACCGGCTCGGGGGTACTCTCCTACCATGCCCCGGGAGACCCGGGTGTTGGTCCAGCGGTCGGCCTCCACAGCCAGCTTCCGGGGATCTGTGAGCTTGCTGTCAAGCAGATGCTGACGTAGTTCTATGAAGCAGTTCGCAGCCAGATGTTCCCACAACATGAGGTCAGTGAGTTCGGCAAGGGTGGTGACTTTGCTGCCCTTGATCTACCCATCGAAGGCCCGACTGAAAAAGTTTACATACTCCACCCAGGTGGTGCCCGGGATCTTCCTGCAGTCCCGGAATCGCTGACGGTACATGTCTGGGGTGAGGCCGTATCTTGTGAGTAGAGCCTCTTTCATGTGGCTGTAGGAGGTCTGCAGGGAGAGGGGTAGGTCGAGCAGGGTGTCCCTTCCTTCGCTCAGAAACCGCCCCCACAACCCCGCCCCCCAGTCCTTCTGCGGGATCCGATGGGAGGTCATGGCGACCTCGTAGGCCCTGAACCATTGCTGAATGTAATCGTTTTTATAATATTCCTTGACCACATCCTTGGGGATGTGGACCTTCTGTTCCGCTGGGGAGGCCATCTCTCGGTTTCCCGAGGGCCTTCCTTTCTCGCTTCTGGCCTTGAGCTCGATTTCTTTCAAGCTGCGTTCGTGCTCTAGTTGGAGCTTCCTCCCTTCATGCTCCCGTTGGAGCTTCTTTTCTTCTAGTTCGCCTTGTACACGCATTTGCTCTACTGCTAGCTTTTTTTCCGCTAACTTCAATTCGCCCTCGATTTTGAGTTTGGCTAACTCGAGTTCATGATTGCGGCTTCTCTCTCTGTCCGCGAGCTCTTCCGGGGATAGGCCCCCGTCTGGTACGATGCCTCGCACCTGATTGCTACTGCTTTCACTTTGGGGGGGTTCGGCTTCGTCGGGGCGCTCCCCTGTGCCTTCCGGGCGGGAGGCCCCGGTCTCCACCCAAGTTTTCAGTGCTTTCTGCAAATCCTCTTTAGTGTTGAGACCGGTGGTAGCGATTTTAAGTTCTTTGCAAAATTGCTTTAGCTCTTTGTGTGTGTATTCTTCTAGCTGCTCCACCTGGAACACCCTGTTGGCGCTGGTTTCTGCGGGGCTCACGGCGCTTCCTTCTGCCATCTTTGTCGGTAGTGCTTCCGTTGTTCACGGTACGATCTCTAGGTGATGGGCCCGAATCCCGTCGCTTGCCACCAATGTTAGACGGCGACCTCAGAGGAGCCTGGAAGGGGTCCTGACTACCCTGAGACCCACCCTCAAGGTATCGTAGCCGGGCACTGGCGGGAGACTCCCCAGGGGGAGGAATCTCGTATCTAGGATCGTACTTCTGGCACCACACGACACAGAGTGACCACACCGTGTATTCTGAGAAAACAATCTTTATCAAGTAGGTTATCACTGCAAATATGTACAAGGTGAGCACGGGCTCAAGAGTCTCGGAAGGGGTAGGGGGTAGCGGGACAGTCTCTGGTAAAGGTTCAAGCAGGGACGTATCCGGCGCACAGCTCACAATCCTCGAGCTGGGGGATACGATGTCGTAGTCGGGGTCCGGCGGGACCGTGGGAGTCGGTTGGAGCCGCGAGTCACTCAGCGGGCTCAGGTACAGGTTCGGAGGTCTTACGATCTTCAGGGAGCCGCGAGTCACTCAGCAGGGCTCAGGTACAAGTTCGGAGGTCTTACGATGTTCAGGGAGACGCGAGTCACTCAGCAGGGCTCAGGTACAAGTTCGGAGGTATTACGATCTTCAGGGAGCCGCGAGTCACTCAGCAGGGCTCAGGTACAAGTTCGGAGGTCTTACGATCTTCAGGGAGCCGCGAGTCACTCAGCAGGGCTCAGGTGGGTCCAAGTTCCAGGAGCCGCGACCACGTCGGCAGGCTCTCGTTGTTCCAGCGTCGAATCTGCCGGACAGACCCAGAGCACCCCTTGTTATAGGTCGACCCCTCTTTGATGTCCGGAGTCTGTGCAGGCAGGGGTCTTGTCACCTGGGGGTCGCTTGTCGGGATTTCCTGCTATAGTCTTTTGATCCTTTCAGGGCCGGGTCGGGAGGAGTCCCAGACACCCAGCAGGCACGGAGCCAGCCCTCAGGGAGGCCGGAGGGCCGATCGAAACCCATCGTCCCAGGGGAGTTCAGAGGTGCGATAGAACCTGCTCCTCCCTCTCTCAACTCCTGGAAGCGTGATGTCCTCCAGACGGAGTGGCGCCTCTAGGCCCGGGTCGCGCCGGGGCCGGGCGGCCATCTTGGTGCATGAAGTGGGCACGCGGGCCCGGGGTGGCCGAAAGGAGAGAGGCCATGGACGGGGACGTCCGGGTCGGTGCGTGTGTCTTGGTGGGGAGGTTCGGCTGGGCCGTGCGCTTGGGCTGCAGGTACCAGGTTTCGGTGGTGCGGGGGCACGGAGAGCCATTCTACGAGGCCGGGTCCAACAGATCTAAAGAGGCCTTTTTTAGTAATGGAGTTACTATTGCCAACTTCCAGCTGTCTGGGACTGTCGCTGTCCTCAATGACTGACAGCATATACAGTAACACAGTGAAGAACACTACAAATGGACACCACTCAAGTAGTTATAAAAATAAGTATCTTTATATATAGACTTAACACAAGACCAATAACAGTAAAAATCCACAATACTAGAAAATAGGGTTTCTCTGAGAAGGCTGTAAAAATAGTTCAAGGTGCACAAAGAGGTGTTCAGTTCAAGGCAGTGGTCTCTGCGACCCTTTTACTCACAAAGTACCTGGATTCTCCAGCAAAGCAACCAAAAATGTCGCAAGGAGTTGTAGCGAGGATTTTCCTCACGCTAACCAGCGATGCGTTGAATCCTTACCGCAAGGGAGGATGATGCGCTGGGTTGCAGGCAGGACAGAGCGACAAACTTCTGCACCCGAAGCCGGCGATGTGATAAAATCCTTGCCGCAAAGAGAGGATGATGCGCCGAGCCTGTGGCGTGTGCGATCTTGTTGCGATGAAAGAAAATGGCGCTCCGCGAGGGAGCGACGATCCTGATGCGATGCGATGAAAATGGCGAACGCTCGGTGTCCGCGCTGCAATGTCGTGAAGCAATGAACTCCTTGCAATGATCTTTGGTTAGCGAGCGTTTTGAGGCCCGCTAACATGCAATGCGATAATCTTCGGGTTAGCGAGCGTTATCAGGCCCGCAGACAGGTGATGCGATGCACTTGGGTAAGTGAGCGTTTTGGGGCCCGCTGACATGCGATGCGATAATCTTCGGGTTAGCGAGCGTTTTCAGGCCCGTCGACAGGTGATGTGGCGATCTTCGGTAGCGAGCACTCAGCGGCAGCAGAGCGACGATTTTCCTCACGCTTTCTAGCTGCAGCGGTTCGCTAACGGGGGTTAGCGACGATTTTCAGCGCTCTCTTCTCCACAGTAGAACTAGAGGCCCTGGCACTCAGAGGAGCCTCACCTGCAGATAGAAATCCTCGCTGGGAGGAAACAGGAGGCTGGTGGTGGAGTCTGATGTGCCTGAGACTCCAGCAGGAGGCTAGCTCTCTTCTAGCCCTTGGATGATTGCTGTAGCAAAAATAAAAGTTCCTTCAAAGTACTTTCCCTCTTCTTCCAAGTCCAGTAGTAACCACTGCAGGCCAGTACAAGAAACAGCACACAAGCACAAGGACAGTCCTTCTCCTGCAGATTCCTTCAGTTACACGGACAGAGGTTCTTCTTGTTGTCCAGGAGCAATACAAATTGTCGGGGTTTCAGCACAGATATTTATACCCCAAAAGTCTTTGTTCTCAGAAGCTACAAGTCACTGAACCCAGCCAGAACCAGTTCTGCCCAGTCCTGGAGCACTTTGTTTACCAGGTTGCATCCTTCCTTTCAGAAAGAGGGGGGTCTGCCATCAGACGCATAGTAGGAGGTGCAGCCAGCATTGTGGAGGGAAGGCCCAGCCCTATTCAGGTCTCAGGTGCAACTCCTCCCACCCATCTAGATGCAGATCTCTCTATTCACCACTGGGACACCTCACCCTGTCTCCTGGAATTCCCCAGCCCTCTCACTCCAAAACCAGACAGCCAATACACATAACAGCAGAGCACACTGGAAGGCTTAGGCAAGAAAATACCTACTTTCTAAAAGTGGTATTTTCAAACACAGAATATAAAAATAAACTTCACTAAAAGATGTATTTTAATATTCTGAGCTAAATTCGTTTTTCTACCATGTTCTTTGGGTCAGTTAGGACTATAGAATGTAATAGTCAAACCTTCCATTCTGGCCTATGGAGAACAGGTACCCTTACAGTAGTGAAAAACGAAATTGGGTGTAATTCACTACCAGGACATGCTACACACATCAGGACATGTCCTACCTTACACATACAATGCACCCTACCATAGGGGTGACTCACATGATGCCAAGGGAAGGTTCAGGGGCTGGGAAGTGGGTGCACTTCACAGCTAAGATGGCAGTTCTGGACTCCACACAGACTCTGCAGTGGCAGGTCTGAGACGCACTTTACAAGCTGCTTCTGTGGGTGGCGCAAAGCAGCGCTGCAGGCCCACCAGCAGCATTTGGGTTACCAGCCCTGGGCACACACAGGCCACACTACTAGGGACTAAAAGGTAAACCAAATAAGCCAATCAGGGATATACCAATTCACTGTCATATTTACAAAGGGAGAGCATATGCACTTTAGCACTGATCAGCAGTTTTGAGGCCCGCTAACATGCAATGCGATAATCTTCGGGTTAGCGAGCGTTATCAGGCCCGCAGACAGGTGATGCGATGCACTTGGGTAAGTGAGCGTTTTGGGGCCCGCTGACATGCGATGCGATAATCTTCGGGTTAGCGAGCGTTTTCAGGCCCGTCGACAGGTGATGTGGCGATCTTCGGTAGCGAGCACTCAGCGGCAGCAGAGTGACGATTTTCCTCACGCTTTCCAGCTGCAGCGGTTCGCTAATGGGGGTTAGCGACGATTTTCAGCGCTCTCTTCTCCACAGTAGAACTAGAGGCCCTGGCACTCAGAGGAGCCTCACCTGCAGATAGAAATCCTCGCTGGGAGGAAACAGGAGGCTGGTGGTGGAGTCTGATGTGCCTGAGACTCCAGCAGGAGGCTAGCTCTCTTCTAGCCCTTGGATGATTGCTGTAGCAAAAATAAAAGTTCCTTCAAAGTACTTTCCCTCTTCTTCCAAGTCCAGTAGTAACCACTGCAGGCCAGTACAAGAAACAGCACACAAGCACAAGGACAGTCCTTCTCCTGCAGATTCCTTCAGTTACACGGACAGAGGTTCTTCTTGTTGTCCAGGAGCAATACAAATTGTAGGGGTTTCAGCACAGATATTTATACCCCAAAAGTCTTTGTTCTCAGAAGCTACAAGTCACTGAACCCAGCCAGAACCAGTTCTGCCCAGTCCTGGAGCACTTTGTTTACCAGGTTGCATCCTTCCTTTCAGAAAGAGGGGGGTCTGCCATCAGACGCATAGTAGGAGGTGCAGCCAGCATTGTGGAGGGAAGGCCCAGCCCTATTCAGGTCTCAGGTGCAACTCCTCCCACCCATCTAGATGCAGATCTCTCTATTCACCACTGGGACACCTCACCCTGTCTCCTGGAATTCCCCAGCCCTCTCACTCCAAAACCAGACAGCCAATACACATAACAGCAGAGCACACTGGAAGGCTTAGGCAAGAAAATACCTACTTTCTAAAAGTGGTATTTTCAAACACAGAATATAAAAATAAACTTCACTAAAAGATGTATTTTAATATTCTGAGCTAAATTCGTTTTTCTACCATGTTCTTTGGGTCAGTTAGGACTATAGAATGTAATAGTCAAACCTTCCATTCTGGCCTATGGAGAACAGGTAGCCTTACAGTAGTGAAAAACGAAATTGGGTGTAATTCACTACCAGGACATGCTACACACATCAGGACATGTCCTACCTTACACATACAATGCACCCTACCATAGGGGTGACTCACATGATGCCAAGGGAAGGTTCAGGGGCTGGGAAGTGGGTGCACTTCACAGCTGAGATGGCAGTTCTGGACTCCACACAGACTCTGCAGTGGCAGGTCTGAGACGCACTTTACAAGCTGCTTCTGTGGGTGGCGCAAAGCAGCGCTGCAGGCCCACCAGCAGCATTTGGGTTACCAGCCCTGGGCACACACAGGCCACACTACTAGGGACTAAAAGGTAAACCAAATAAGCCAATCAGGGATATACCAATTCACTGTCATATTTACAAAGGGAGAGCATATGCACGTTAGCACTGATCAGCAGTGGTAAAGTGCCCAGAGTCATAAAGCCAACAAAAACAGGTTAGGAAAAATCCAGGAGGAAGGCAAAAAGCTTAGGGATGACCCTGCAAAAGGGGTCATTTCCAACACGACCCCCTTTCAGCCAAAACGCAGGGGAGATCAATCACCACCTCAATGGGATTCCCTGCTTTGGGCGATAGAACACGGAACTGGCCCGCGACTGCAGGGGCATATTCCAGTTCTACGCCAATCTGAACCCTGGTGGATCCCTCTGTCCACACTCTCAGGGCCCACTAAGACAACCAATGGGGAACTCTTCCCCTCACCTGTGGACACTACCTGTGCAGCACCTAACCCTAGCTTGCTCACAGGTGTGTCCCAACAGAGAGACAGCAAGCCATAGTTTCCACGGAGTGTAGTCGGCGATGAGACCCAGGCCCTATACCTCACAGGGCTCTACAACCTCTGTGGCGTCAGAGAGTGGGGGGCAGTAGCCCCAGGCGCCCAGCACCTTTTGTCCACTCTCCCTTCTGTCAGGTCAGGCACCCCACCCTGACTCTGACCCACCAGCCCTGGGCCTGTATCCAGTGGCTGGACCGGAGACTGGGGTGGGCTTTCCCACACCCGGCCCTCCTCCTCACCTGTGGACACCACCCGTGCAGCAACTAACCTTAACTGGCTCACAGGTGTGTCCCAACAGTCAGACAACAATCCACAGTGGTGACTGACAGTAGTCAGTGATGAGACCCAGGCCTTATGCCTCTCAGAGTTCTCAAACCTCTGCGGCATAAGAGAGAGGGGGGCAGTATTTTTGTCCACTCTCCCTCTCACCAGGTCAGGCAAGACACCCTGACACTGACACTGACCCACCAGCCCTGGGCCTGTACCCAGTGGCTGGGCGAGAGACTGGGGTGGGTTTTCCCACACCCGGTCCTCCTCCTTGGGGCTCGGTACCCTCCCACCTGGAGTGGTACCCCCTTCCAGAATTGTCAGGGGACCTGTGGCAGGTGTCCTGCACAATTCGCCCACCAGTTCAGGGGTTCTATCCTGCAACTGGCATCCCAGCCTAGGGTTTGTACCCTTAGAATGGGCGGAGGTCAGGGGTGAGGCTGCCCTCTCCCTGCCCCCTTACTGGGGCCCTGCACCCTCCCACCTGGAGAGGTGCCCCATAACACAAACCGGTATGGGCACTGTTAGCAGTGGCCCCTTCCTCCAGGTCAGGGGGGACACTCTGAACCTGGCCCTCCAACCCTGGGTCTGTACCCTTAGGCTGGGCAGAGGTCAGGGGTGACAATGAAGTGGGTCGCACACCGCTCGTCATACTAGCAAGTAGCCCCATAGGATTCTGGAGAATGAAGTAGCAACGGCGAGTACACCTATGCTACGAGTGTAAAGTAAAATGCCATCCCTGGACACGTGTTTCGAGGTAGTTGCCTCTCGTCAGCAGGGAGCAGGTCTGTATGTGGGGTGCCGGTAGACTGCCAAATATACAAGGTTTAATACCTTTCACGGCGCGCGGGTGCGGGATCCTGGCTCGTCAGCCAATAGCTCGAGGGAGCTTTAAATACAACAATGAAGTGGGTCGCACACCGCTCGTCATACTAGCAAGTAGCCCCATAGGATTCTGGAGACTGAAGTAGCAGCGGCGAGTACACCTATGCTACGAGTGTAAAGTAAAATGCCATCCCTGGACACGTGTTTCGAGGTAGTTGCCTCTCGTCAGCAGGGAGCAGGTCTGTATGTGGGGTGCCGGTAGACTGCCAAATATACAAGGTTAAATACCTTTCACGGCGCGCGGGTGCGGGATCCTGGCTCGTCAGCCAATAGCTCGAGGGAGCTTTAAATACAACAATGAAGTGGGTCGCACACCGCTCGTCATACTAGCAAGTAGCCCCATAGGATTCTGGAGAATGAAGTAGCAGCGGCGAGTACACCTATGCTACGAGTGTAAAGTAAAATGCCATCCCTGGACACGTGTTTCGAGGTAGTTGCCTCTCGTCAGCAGGGAGCAGGTCTGTATGTGGGGTGCCGGTAGACTGCCAAATATACAAGGTTAAATACCTTTCACGGCGCGCAGGTGCGGGATCCTGGCTCGTCAGCCAATAGCTCGAGGGAGCTTTAAATACAACAATGAAGTGGGTCGCACACCGCTCATCATACTAGCAAGCAGCCCCATAGGATTCTGGAGAATGAAGTAGCAGCGGCGAGTACACCTATGCTACGAGTGTAAAGTAAAATGCCATCCCTGGACACGTGTTTCGAGGTAGTTGCCTCTCGTCAGCAGGGAGCAGGTCTGTATGTGGGGTGCCGGTAGACTGCCAAATATACAAGGTTAAATACCTTTCACGGTGCGCAGGTGCGGGATCCTGGCTCGTCAGCCAATAGCTCGAGGGAGCTTTAAATACAACAATGAAGTGGGTCGCACACCGCTCGTCATACTAGCAAGTAGCCCCATAGGATTCTGGAGAATGAAGTAGCAGCGGCGAGTACACCTATGCTACGAGTGTAAAGTAAAATGCCATCCCTGGACACGTGTTTCGAGGTAGTTGCCTCTCGTCAGCAGGGAGCAGGTCTGTATGTGGGGTGCCGGTAGACTGCCAAATATACAAGGTTAAATACCTTTCACGGCGCGCGGGTGCGGGATCCTGGCTCGTCAGCCAATAGCTCGAGGGAGCTTTAAATACAACAATGAAGTGGGTCGCACACCGCTCGTCATACTAGCAAGTAGCCCCATAGGATTCTGGAGAATGAAGTAGCAGCGGCGAGTACACCTATGCTACGAGTGTAAAGTAAAATGCCATCCCTGGACACGTGTTTCGAGGTAGTTGCCTCTCGTCAGCAGGGAGCAGGTCTGTATGTGGGGTGCCGGTAGACTGCCAAATATACAAGGTTAAATACCTTTCACGGCGCGCGGGTGCGGGATCGTGGCTCGTCAGCCAATAGCTCGAGGGAGCTTTAAATACAACAATGAAGTGGGTCGCACACCGCTCGTCATACTAGCAAGTAGCCCCATAGGATTCTGGAGAATGAAGTAGCAGCGGCGAGTACACCTATGCTACGAGTGTAAAGTAAAATGCCATCCCTGGACACGTGTTTCGAGGTAGTTGCCTCTCGTCAGCAGGGAGCAGGTCTGTATGTGGGGTGCCGGTAGACTGCCAAATATACAAGGTTAAATACCTTTCACGGCGTGCGGGTGTGGGATCCTGGCTCGTCAGCCAATAGCTCGAGGGAGCTTTAAATACAACAATGAAGTGGGTCGCACACCGCTCGTCATACTAGCAAGTAGCCCCATAGGGTTCTGGAGAATGAAGTAGCAGCGGCGAGTACACCTATGCTACAAGTGTAAAGTAAAATGCCATCCCTGGACACGTGTTTCGAGGTAGTTGCCTCTCGACAGCAGGGAGCAGGTCTGTATGTGGGGTGCCGGTTGACTGCCAAATATACAAGGTTAAATACCTTTCACGGCGCGCGGGTGCGGGATCCTGGCTCGTCAGCCAATAGCTCGAGGGAGCTTTAAATACAACAATGAAGTGGGTCGCACACCGCTCGTCATACTAGCAAGTAGCCCCATAGGATTCTGGAGAATGAAGTAGCAGCGGCGAGTACACCTATGCTACGAGTGTAAAGTAAAATGCCATCCCTGGACACGTGTTTCGAGGTAGTTGCCTCTCGTCAGCAGGGAGCAGGCCTGTATGTGGGGTGCCGGTAGACTGCCAAATATACAAGGTTAAATACCTTTCACGGCGCGCGGGTGCGGGATCCTGGCTCGTCAGCCAATAGCTCGAGGGAGCTTTAAATACAACAATGAAGTGGGTCGCACACCGCTCGTCATACTAGCAAGTAGCCCCATAGGATTCTGGAGAATGAAGTAGCAGCGGCGAGTACACCTATGCTACGAGTGTAAAGTAAAATGCCATCCCTGGACACGTGTTTCGAGGTAGTTGCCTCTCGTCAGCAGGGAGCAGGTCTGTATGTGGGGTGCCGGTAGACTGCCAAATATACAAGGTTAAATACCTTTCACGGCGCGCGGGTGCGGGATCCTGGCTCGTCAGCCAATAGCTCGAGGGAGCTTTAAATACAACAATGAAGTGGGTCGCACACCGCTCGTCATACTAGCAAGTAGCCCCATAGGATTCTGGAGAATGAAGTAGCAGCGGCGAGTACACCTATGCTACGAGTGTAAAGTAAAATGCCATCCCTGGACACGTGTTTCGAGGTAGTTGCCTCTCGTCAGCAGGGAGCAGGTCTGTATGTGGGGTGCCGGTAGACTGCCAAATATACAAGGTTAAATATCTTTCACGGCGCGCGGGTGCGGGATCCTGGCTCGTCAGCCAATAGCTTGAGGGAGCTTTAAATACAACAATGAAGTGGGTCGCACACCGCTCGTCATACTAGCAAGTAGCCCCATAGGATTCTGGAGAATGAAGTAGCAGCGGCGAGTACACCTATGCTACGAGTGTAAAGTAAAATGCCATCCCTGGACACGTGTTTCGAGGTAGTTGCCTCTCGTCAGTAGGGAGCAGGTCTGTATGTGGGGTGCCGGTAGACTGCCAAATATACAAGGTTAAATTCCTTTCACGGCGCGCGGGTGCGGGATCCTGGCTCGTCAGCCAATAGCTCGAGGGAGCTTTAAATACAACAATGAAGTGGGTCGCACACCGCTCGTCATACTAGCAAGTAGCCCCATAGGATTCTGGAGAATGAAGTAGCAGCGGCGAGTACACCTATGCTACGAGTGTAAAGTAAAATGCCATCCCTGGACATGTGTTTCGAGGTAGTTGCCTCTCGTCAGCAGGGAGCAGGTCTGTATGTGGGGTGCGGTGGACTGCCAAATATACAAGGTTAAATTCCTTTCACGGCGCGCGGGTGCGGGATCCTGGCTCGTCAGCCAATAGCTCGAGGGAGCTTTAAATACAACAATGAAGTGGGTCGCACACCGCTCGTCATACTAGCAAGTAGCCCCATAGGATTCTGGAGAATGAAGTAGCAGCGGCGAGTACACCTATGCTACGAGTGTAAAGTAAAATGCCATCCCTGGACACGTGTTTCGAGGTAGTTGCCTCTCGTCAGCAGGGAGCAGGTCTGTATGTGGGGTGCCGGTAGACTGCCAAATATACAAGGTTAAATACCTTTCACGGCGCGCGGGTGCGGGATCCTGGCTCGTCAGCCAATAGCTCGAGGGAGCTTTAAATACAACAATGAAGTGGGTCGCACACCGCTCGTCATACTAGCAAGTAGCCCCATAGGATTCTGGAGAATGAAGTAGCAGCGGCGAGTACACCTATGCTACGAGTGTAAAGTAAAATGCCATCCCTGGACACGTGTTTCGAGGTAGTTGCCTCTCGTCAGCAGGGAGCAGGTCTGTATGTGGGGTGCCGGTAGACTGCCAAATATACAAGGTTAAATACCTTTCACGGCGCGCGGGTGCGGGATCGTGGCTCGTCAGCCAATAGCTCGAGGGAGCTTTAAATACAACAATGAAGTGGGTCGCACACCGCTCGTCATACTAGCAAGTAGCCCCATAGGATTCTGGAGAATGAAGTAGCAGCGGCGAGTACACCTATGCTACGAGTGTAAAGTAAAATGCCATCCCTGGACACGTGTTTCGAGGTAGTTGCCTCTCGTCAGCAGGGAGCAGGTCTGTATGTGGGGTGCCGGTAGACTGCCAAATATACAAGGTTAAATACCTTTCACGGCGTGCGGGTGTGGGATCCTGGCTCGTCAGCCAATAGCTCGAGGGAGCTTTAAATACAACAATGAAGTGGGTCGCACACCGCTCGTCATACTAGCAAGTAGCCCCATAGGGTTCTGGAGAATGAAGTAGCAGCGGCGAGTACACCTATGCTACAAGTGTAAAGTAAAATGCCATCCCTGGACACGTGTTTCGAGGTAGTTGCCTCTCGACAGCAGGGAGCAGGTCTGTATGTGGGGTGCCGGTTGACTGCCAAATATACAAGGTTAAATACCTTTCACGGCGCGCGGGTGCGGGATCCTGGCTCGTCAGCCAATAGCTCGAGGGAGCTTTAAATACAACAATGAAGTGGGTCGCACACCGCTCGTCATACTAGCAAGTAGCCCCATAGGATTCTGGAGAATGAAGTAGCAGCGGCGAGTACACCTATGCTACGAGTGTAAAGTAAAATGCCATCCCTGGACACGTGTTTCGAGGTAGTTGCCTCTCGTCAGCAGGGAGCAGGCCTGTATGTGGGGTGCCGGTAGACTGCCAAATATACAAGGTTAAATACCTTTCACGGCGCGCGGGTGCGGGATCCTGGCTCGTCAGCCAATAGCTCGAGGGAGCTTTAAATACAACAATGAAGTGGGTCGCACACCGCTCGTCATACTAGCAAGTAGCCCCATAGGATTCTGGAGAATGAAGCAGCAGCGGCGAGTACACCTATGCTACGAGTGTAAAGTAAAATGCCATCCCTGGACACGTGTTTCGAGGTAGTTGCCTCTCGTCAGCAGGGAGCAGGTCTGTATGTGGGGTGCCGGTAGACTGCCAAATATACAAGGTTAAATACCTTTCACGGCGCGCGGGTGCGGGATCCTGGCTCGTCAGCCAATAGCTCGAGGGAGCTTTAAATACAACAATGAAGTGGGTCGCACACCGCTCGTCATACTAGCAAGTAGCCCCATAGGATTCTGGAGAATGAAGTAGCAGCGGCGAGTACACCTATGCTACGAGTGTAAAGTAAAATGCCATCCCTGGACACGTGTTTCGAGGTAGTTGCCTCTCGTCAGCAGGGAGCAGGTCTGTATGTGGGGTGCCGGTAGACTGCCAAATATACAAGGTTAAATATCTTTCACGGCGCGCGGGTGCGGGATCCTGGCTCGTCAGCCAATAGCTTGAGGGAGCTTTAAATACAACAATGAAGTGGGTCGCACACCGCTCGTCATACTAGCAAGTAGCCCCATAGGATTCTGGAGAATGAAGTAGCAGCGGCGAGTACACCTATGCTACGAGTGTAAAGTAAAATGCCATCCCTGGACACATGTTTCGAGGTAGTTGCCTCTCGTCAGTAGGGAGCAGGTCTGTATGTGGGGTGCCGGTAGACTGCCAAATATACAAGGTTAAATTCCTTTCACGGCGCGCGGGTGCGGGATCCTGGCTCGTCAGCCAATAGCTCGAGGGAGCTTTAAATACAACAATGAAGTGGGTCGCACACCGCTCGTCATACTAGCAAGTAGCCCCATAGGATTCTGGAGAATGAAGTAGCAGCGGCGAGTACACCTATGCTACGAGTGTAAAGTAAAATGCCATCCCTGGACATGTGTTTCGAGGTAGTTGCCTCTCGTCAGCAGGGAGCAGGTCTGTATGTGGGGTGCGGTGGACTGCCAAATATACAAGGTTAAATTCCTTTCACGGCGCGCGGGTGCGGGATCCTGGCTCGTAAGCCAATAGCTCGAGGGAGCTTTAAATACAACAATGAAGTGGGTCGCACACCGCTCGTCATACTAGCAAGTAGCCCCATAGGATTCTGGAGAATGAAGTAGCAGCGGCGAGTACACCTATGCTACGAGTGTAAAGTAAAATGCCATCCCTGGACACGTGTTTCGAGGTAGTTGCCTCTCGTCAGCAGGGAGCAGGTCTGTATGTGGGGTGCCGGTAGACTGCCAAATATACAAGGTTAAATACCTTTCACGGCGCGCGGAACACATGTCCAGGGATGGCATTTACTTAACACTCGTAGCATAGGTGTACTCGCCGCTGCTACTTCATTGTCCAGAATCCTATGGGGCTACTTGCTAGTATGACGAGCGGTGTGCGACCCACTTAATGGTTGACTTTAAAGCTCCCTCGAGCTAAACGGCTGACGAGTCAGGATCCCGCACCCGCGCGCCGTGAAAGGTATTTAACCTTGTATATTTGGCAGTCTACCGGCACCCCACATACAGACCTGCTCCCTGCTGACGAGAGGCAACTACCTCGAAACACGTGTCCAGGGATGGCATTTACTTAACACTCGTAGCATAGGTGTACTCGCCGCTGCTACTTCATTGTCCAGAATCCTATGGGGCTACTTGCTAGTATGACGAGCGGTGTGCGACCCACTTAATGGTTGACTTTAAAGCTCCCTCGAGGTAAACGGCTGACGAGTCAGGATCCCGCACCCGGGCGCCGTGAAAGGTATTTAACCTTGTATATTTGGCAGTCTACCGGCACCCCACATACAGACCTGCTCCCTGCTGACGAGAGGCAACTACCTCGAAACACGTGTCCAGGGATGGCATTTACTTAACACTCGTAGCATAGGTGTACTCGCCGCTGCTACTTCATTGTCCAGAATCCTATGGGGCTACTTGCTAGTATGACGAGCGGTGTGCGACCCACTTAATAGAGGTCAGGGGTGAGGCTGCCCTCTCCCCGCCCCCCCTGCTGGGGCCCTGCACCCTCCCACCTGGAGAGGTGCCCCCATAACACAAAATGGTAGGGTCACTGTTAGCAGTGGCACCTTCCTCCAGGTCAGGGGGGACACCCTGAACCTGGTCCTCCAACCCAGGGTCTGTACCCTTAGGCTGGGCGGAGGTCAGGGGTGAGGCTGCCCTCCCCCCCCCTTGCTGGGGCCCTGCACCCTCCCACCTGGAGAGGTGCCCCATAACACAAACCGGTAGGGGCACTGTTAGCAGTGACCCCTTCCTCCAGGTCAGGGGGGACACCCTGAACCTGGCCCTCCAACCTAGGGTCTGTACCATTAGGCTGGGCAGAGGTCAGGGGTGAGGCTGCCCTCTCCCTGCCCCCTTGCTCGGGCCCTGCACCTTCCCACCTGGAGAGGTGCCCCCATAACACAAACCGGTAGGGGCACTGTTAGCAGTGGCCCCTTCCTCTTGGTCAGGGGGTCACCCTGAACCTGGTCCCCCAACCCAGGGTCTGTACCCTTAGGCTGGGCGGAGGTCAGGGGTGAGGCTGCCCTCTCCCTGCCCCCTTGCTGGGGCCCTGCACCTTCCCACCTGGAGAGGTGCCCCCATAACACAAACCGGTAGGGGCATTGTTAGCAGTGGCCCCTTCCTCCAGGTCAGGGGGGACACCCTGAACCTGGTCCTCCAACCAAGGGTCTGTACCCTTAGGCTCGACCTGTGCCTGGCAACCCAGGACTTCTGGGGGAGTGCACCAATTCCCCCCGAGGAAAACACACTCCTCTAGAGTTGTGCAACAGTCTGCCTGGCACACCAGGACTTCCTGGGGAGCACACAGGCCCCCTTGAGGAAAACATACCCCTCCACCAGTTCAGGGCCTTGACCCTGCAACCGATCTACCAACCTGAAAATCCCTTCAGGTGGCGCCGGGGTCAGAGGCGAGGACTCCCTCCCTCTGCACCCCCTTCCAGCATACTGCACCCTCCCACCTGGAGTGCTGCTCTTAGAAAAAAAAATGGTCGGGACACTGCTTACAGTTGTCCCCCCCCCCTCCAGGTCAGACAACACCTGGACCTGACTTCCCAACTCAGGGACCAACCCCTGCAGCTGAACAACTGCCTGGCGAACCAGGACTTCCTGGGGAGTACAAACACCCTCCCCGAGGCTAACACAGAACTCCTGTGTTACGTGACAGTCTGCCTGGCGCAGATCTCCTGGTCCCTGTCCACCTGACAGGGCGCGAAGATCTCCCAGGATAGAAGTGGTGTCACCATGGTCATTCCTCTGGGGCTCAGCCCTCCTGACTGGCCCCTGACCCACTGGTTTTCCCACTGGGGGCTCCTTCCCCCTCTCACCCCTCAAGCTGGACTTCTGCACCCTCCCCCTAGGAGTGGCACTGCCGGACACAAGAACTGATGGAGGCCTGACTACAGGCACTCCCAGCTAACCTAACACGGGGAGACTCCCCACAACTGACGGTCCATCCGGACAGACTAGATTCCCTAACTGGTGTTCCTTCATGGAACCATCCATTACTGGAAAATGAGGTGGGGGCACTTCGGGACCTATCCCAGTCTCACTCCTGCTCCCACGAGACAGGATGTTAGGCCCTACAACCTCCTCACAACAAGGGGACCTAGCTGCATCACTCCGGACCTCTCCCACCGCTCTGGGTTGGAAGACCTCTGAACCACTCCTATTAGGGTCATTCCCTAATGCCTCTACAGAGCCTCTGGTACTCACCCAGAGGTCTGCCTCCTGTGCAAGCTCCCTATGATCAGAGAACTCGCACTCTAACAGGTGTTGGTTTAGCTCTGTGACTCACAATATGCTCTCCCATAATTGGATTACACAGTTCCACGCAGGTGCTAACCTTCACCTCACAATCCAGTGCCTCACATACGTACCCCACACCACTCTCCTGAAATGGGCGAGACATTACATGACTGTCTCTATCACTCAACCCACACTCTTCTGGGCGGTTCTCACACTCATACACCAGGTCTTCAACCACGGGGGAACCCCTCTCCCTGCACCTCACATCTAGAGTCGGTAGGGTGTCCTTCCCCTCACTAGGACTATGGGCCCCTGCGCTAGTTCCCCAATCCACCTCAGGGACACTGCACACCAATGGAGCTACCTCATATCCTTGATTTCCCTGGTGTAGATCAATCCCCTTCTTCGTGTCCGGTGCCACATCTCTGGGTGGGTGTACTACACTGTCATCATTACATAACTCAATTTTGCTGCCACCACTGGACTTCACCCTCACTGGTGAGTCCAGACAATTAAAACTGCGCTCACGGGACAATCTACCCTCCCAGCTAACTTCTCCTTTACTGCTATCTGCACTAAGTGTGCCTCCAGCTGGGCAATCTCCATTTGGAGCCTCTCTAATTCCAGCTGGTTCTCCCTCTCCCTCTGTCTGTCCAACTCCTCTGGGGACCATGAAGGGGAATGGGCACTACTCTGGGCACTAGACCCCACAAGGGACTCCCTACCTATGGGACCCTCCCACCTGTCCACCAACTCCTCTGGGGACCATGAAGGGAATCGGTCACTACCATAGGCACTAGACTCAGCAAGGGACTCCCTACCTATGAGATATTCCATAACACTTTCTCCCTCCTCTTCTGACTCTCCAGAGCCACCCTCAGACCAACTACCCTCTTGATAGGTGTACTGGGACTCCAAGAATATCCATCTCTCTTGTTGCCAAAGCCTCAGGGATGTCTGCAAGGATAGCTGAGTCTCCTTCCTACTCACTGCTAAATCTCTCTCCTCACAGAACCCCCTTAGCTCCTCTAGACTGTAGGTCAACAGTTCATCTATGTAAAAGGTAGGTCTCATTTCAGCAAGATCCATTGTAGCAATAACTGGCAATATCAATCAAAAATAGAATCAAAAACCTCAAAAACGTACGTGGTTATGTTATGGTCTGCACTCACTAGTAGTGTACACTATAATTACTGTATGCAATCATAAATGCAAGTCCAGATCCTCACCGCTGACCACCAATGTTAGAAATGGGGGTCTCTGGTTGGCAATGGCTGGCCACTGTCAAAGTAGGGACCCTTCTTCCTAAATCAGAGTAAGCAGACTACAACCTTTGATAATCCCTGCTCAACCCTGTGGTAACGTAGCACGAGCAGCTAGGCTTATCTCAGAGGCAGTGTGTGAAACATTTATGACCATATACAGTAACACAGTGAATAACACTACAAATGGACACCACTCAAGTAGTTATAAAAATAAGTATCTTTATATATAGACTTAACACAAGACCAATAACAGTAAAAATCCACAATACTAGAAAATAGGGTTACTCTGAAAAGGCTGTAAAAATAGTTCAAGGTGCACAAAGAGGTGTTCAGTTCAAGGCAGTGGTCTCTGCGACCCTTTTACTCACAAGGTACCTGGATTCTGTAGCAAAGCAACAAAAATGTCGCTAAGGAGTTGTAGCGATGATTTTCCTCACGCTAACCAGCGATGCGTTGAATCTTTACCGCAAGGGAGGATGATGCGCTGGTTTGCGGGCAGGACAAAGCGACAAACTTCTGCACGCTAAGCCGGCGATGCAATACAATCCTTGCCGCGAAGGGAGGATGATGCGCCGAGCCTGTGGCGTGTGCGATCTTGTTGCGATGAAAGAAAATGGCGCTCCGCGAGGGAGCGAAGATCCTGATGCGATGCGATGAAAATGGTGAACGCTCGGCGTCCGCGCTGCGATGTCGTGAAGCAATGAACTCGATGCGATGATCTTTGGTTAGCGAGCGTTTTGAGGCCTGCTATCATGCAATGCGATAATCTTCGGGTTAGCGAGCGTTTTCAGGCCCCCCGACAGGTGATGCGATGATCTCCGGTAGCGAGCACTCGGCGGCAGCAGAGCGACGATTTTCCTCACGCTTTCCAGCTGCAGCGCTCTCTTCTCCACAGTGGAACTAGCGGCCCTGGAACTCACAGGAGCCTCACCTGCAGATAGAAATCCTCGCTGGGAGGAAACAGGAGGTTTGTGGTGGAGTCTGATGTGCCTGAGACTCCAGCAGGAGGCTAGCTCTCTTCTAGCCCTTGGGTGATTGCTGTAGCAAAAATAAAAGTGCCTTCAAAGTCCTTTCCCTCTTCTTCGAAAGTCCAGTAGTAACCACTGCAGGCCAGTCCAAGAAACAGCACACAAGCACAAGGACAGTCCTTCTCCTGCAGATTCCTTCAGTTACACGGACAGAGGTTCTTCTTGTTGTCCAGGAGCAATACAAATTGTAGGGGTTTCAGCACAGATATTTATACCCCAAAAGTCTTTGTTCTCAGAAGCGACAAGGCACTGAACCCAGCCAGAACTAGTTCTGCCCAGTCCTGGAGCACTTTGTTTACCAGGCTGCATCCTTCCTTTCAGAAGGAGGGGGTCTGCCATCAGACGCACAGTAGGAGGTGGAGCCAGCATTGTGGAGGGAAGGCCCAGCCCTATTCAGGTCTCAGGTGCAACTTCTCCCACCCATCTAGATGCAGATCTCTCTATTCACCACTGGGACACCTCACCTTGTCTCCTGGAATTCCCCAGCCCTCTCACTCCAAAACCAGACAGCCAATACACATAACAGCAGAGCACACTGGAAGGCTTAGGCAAGAAAATGCCTACTTTCTAAAAGTGGTATTTTCAAACACAGAATATAAAAATAAACTTCACTAAAAGATGTATTTTAATATTCTGAGCTCAGGCATACTAAATTCGTTTTTCTACCATGTTCTTTGGGTCAGTTAGGACTATAGAATGTAATAGTCAAACCTCCCATTCTGGTGTATGGAGAACAGATAGCCTTACAGTAGTGAAAAACGAAATTGGGTGTAATTCACTACCAGGACATGCTACACACATCAGGACATGTCCTACCTTACACATACAATGCACCCTACCATAGGGGTGACTCACATGATGCCAAGGGAAGGTTCAGGGGCTGGGAAGTGGGTGCACTTCACAGCTAAGATGGCAGTTCTGGACTGCACACAGACTCTGCAGTGGCAGGTCTGAGACACACTTTACAAGCTGCTTCTGTGGGTGGCGCAAAGCAGCGCTGCAGGCCCACCAGCAGCATTTGGGTTACCAGCCCTGGGCTCACACAGGCCACGCTACTAGCGACTAACAGGTAAACCAAATAAGCCAATCAGGGATATACCAATTCACTGTCATATTTACAAAGGGAGAGCATATGCACTTTAGCACTGATCAGCAGTGGTAAAGTGCCCAGAGTCATAAAGCCAACAAAAACAGGTTAGGAAAAATCCAGGAGGAAGGCAAAAAGCTTAGGGATGACCCTACAAAAAGGGCCATTTCCAACAAACCCTCCTTCACTCACATCACACCATCCCTTTGTGTGCAAGGACACGTGCAGTGCATTATAGCTGCCTTTTTTAATGACCTTCTCGTCATCCTTTGATGTCACATCCCATGAGCATCAACCCACTAGGCAGTACAACAGCCCGCACCAAGTCTACATCCGCTGCAGTCCATCCTATACGACCACCTCCTGATCATCACAAGGCAGTGTAGAGGTGCCTTGGCCAGCAAGCTAAATCTGTGTACCTAGTATAGAGCTAGTGAACATCTGGTCATGCGTTACTTTTGTAAGATAGCCACTGCTTTTGTTTGTGAAACTATGCAATCGACCATGGCAGTTGTTTTAAGAAGAGCCTGATCTGAAAACAGTTATGAGTTTTGTTTTGGTCACCAGTCTACAATTTTGGACAACCAGGAAGCATGGCTGGGGAAGGAACTATTACTTGCTCCATTTTTTTAAAAAAACAATACATATTTTTATTCTACTTGTTGAAGGAATGGGGCTTTCATGCTCTGAACTGACTAGAACCATTGCTGTGTTATACCATGAATATTCCCTAGTAGAAAGTGGTTGGTGGGGCATCCCTCTCCTGCTCACTATGTAGCTTCGTAATCTAATATAAGGAGTACTAGCGACATTTGTGGACCACCTGCTGGGAACTAAGGGGCAGATTTATGTTCCCTGGCGCATCCCTGCAAATCAGCATGGATGCGCCAGGGAAGATGCGTCACGCAAGTTTGCCCTTGCGCCACCGCAGATGCGCCGCATTTACAATGCGGTGCATCGTGGCGCAAGGACAAGCAGATGCGTGACGTATCTGCCGGCGTAAGGTTGGCGCAGTTCTGAAGTTGTGTCGCAAGGGCGACGCAACTTCAGCACTGTTCCAACCTACCCCATACCTAACATGGTGTGTCAAGCCTTACGCCTGCTTCAAGCAGGCGCAGGTTTTTGACGCATCAGTGTTGGGAAAGTGACTCAGTGAAATCTTATAGATTTCACTGAGTCATTTTTCAGGGGCGTTCCTGCGACGGAATGCCCCCCCTGCGTGGAAACGCCCACATGAAACCTGACGCAGGTTTCATGTGGCGCAGGGCTTTACACCGTGACGCATCTCCATAGATGCGTCACGATGTAAATAGGGCGCAACGTGGCGCAGGGTTTACGCCGCCGCTGCGTCACAAAAGTGACGCAACGGCAGCTTAAAAGTGGCGCAACTGCAACATAGATCTGCCCCTAAGAGGGTGTACTTCCCAAGTACCTATTATATTTTTTGCACTTTAGGTCTAGATATGGGTGTCAAGTTAGAGGGGACTAGTGTTAGGGCTAATGAGTTGGTTTAATTTTTGAATTTGCTATTGTTTGTTACCTTTTAATCTTTTTAATAGTTTTCTTTTTTCTAACTATTTGCCTGAACATTGTATATTTAGGCAATCCTACTTAAAGATTGTTCTGGTGCTCAAAGGCATGGTATGTGCTATATGAACATATAGATTAATAAATAAAGTCAAATAACTGCAGTTGCAAAAGAGCATTCGGCATACTATGGTGCCAGTGAGGTTGCAGATTTCCCCTGAGTCTTGAGTTGATAGTGAGCTTGAAGTGCTCTAGGATACTAGGGTCTGTGGGATTCAGTAATGTTCAAGTGTTGTTTCAATGCCTACTTGAGGAAGAGTTTTCACTGCCTTTTCTGAAAGCTGGAATGTACGTAAGGGGACAGCTGAGGGGGGTGCTCCACAACCAGAGAACTGCAACTCGATGGTGGTGTCTTGGCATGGTTCATGTGTATGCGCACGAATGTGCTGAAACTTAAAGAGTGCAAACCCAGCTCACAAGCAACAAAGCACTGCACACAAGCGAGAGCCCATTGAATGATACAGTTGTGTATGAGGCAAGCAACAGGTAAGTTGTATTCTTTTGAGGCGAAATGTTACTTGAAGTGATAGGTCTTCAGTTTCCTCCTGAGTTGCTGCAGGGTAGGAGCTTTCTGATGTCAATGGGGCTACTGCTCCAGATTGTCGGTATGGAGAAGACCTGTCTTCCTTTTATGGTCGAGCCTTCGAGTGCATACGCCAGGGCATGCGTCTCACTTGCAAGACACTGTTGTTAACAAAAACGAGCCTGCCCGTTGAATACTATTTGTTGGCTTGTATGGCACTCTTCTTTACAGCCTTATAATTGGTCACTGCAGACCAAGCATCATTTCTGTTCCTTTCTGTGGAGCAGAAACCAAGCACTGATTGATTCAAATTAGTCAATGCCTGTCCACTGCTCCTGATGTGATAGAGGTACTGTTTTGCTCTCTTTATTAACTTCTACTGCCTTTTAAAAAGAAGATGTGTAACTGGCAAAACATTGACTCTTTTATTTTATTTTCTCACTTTGCACTTGTGCTTTGTTTTTGCTCGTGGGCACTAGCTGTTCTCAAAAATGACGATTATCTTAATCTAAATATTGCAAAGCAACATTGGTTCTTTCTTATGTGCAATTTCCTAAATTATGCTTTAACACATAATCATGCAGTACACCCCAATCCACCCCACTGCAATCCAATTCTCCCCATTCCAGTCCACCCACGTCACCCCACACTAATACACGCTAATCCAATCCACCTTACACCAGTCTAATCCACCTCACTCCAATCCACCCATAACATACCAATCCAATCCACCCCACTCCAACCCACCCCACAATCCAGCTCCCTCCAATTCACTCCACTCCACCCCACTCCACTCCACTCAAATCCAAACCACTTACCCCAGTCTAATCCATCACACGCCAATCCTCCCAACCCAACCCACCCCAATCCAATCCACCCCAATCTAATCCACCCAGTCCAACCCACCCAGTCCAACCCACATCACTCCACAGCATTTCAGCCCACTCTAATCCAATTCACCCGACTCCAATCCAATCCACCCTACTCCTGTCGAATCCACCCACTCAATCCAATCCAATGTTCCCCACACCAGTCCAATCCAGTACAATGTGCCTCACTGCAATCCACCCCACTCTTATCCAGTCCACCCCATGCCAAGCCAATCTACCCCACTCCACACTAATCCAGTCAACCCCACTCTAATCCATTCTACATCAATCTAATCCACTCCACTCCAATCCACCACTGTTCAAATGTAACCCAAACCATTCAAATTCAACCCAACCTTCTCCACTCCAATCCACACCATGCCACTACAATCCAATCCACCCTAATCCATCCCACCCCACTCCAATCGAATACAATCCAATCCACCCCACTCCAACCCACACTACTCCAATCCACCAACCCAAATCCATTCCACCCCATTCCACTACAATCCTCCCCACCACAATCCACACACTCTACACCACCCCCATCCCCCTCCAATCCAATCCACCTTAATTCACCCCACTCCAGTACAATCCACCAAAGTCCAATCCTCTCCACTCCACTCCAATCCACTCCATTCCACCCCAATCCACCAACTCCAATACAACCCACTCAATCAACCCACTCAATCCAATCCAATCCACTCCACTCAATCCAATTCACTTCCACCCCACTCCAAACCACCCTGTCCAATCCACACAACCCCAGTCCAGTCCAGTCCAATCCACACCACCCTTAACCAATCCTCCCCACCCCACTCCCCCCCACTCCAATCCACCCCACGGACCCCAGTTAAACCCATCCCACCTGCTCCAATCCATCCCACTCCAGTCCACCTTATCCAATTTACCCCACCGTATTTCAGTCTGCCCCACTCCAATCCATCCTACTCTAGTCCACCCTATCCAATTTTCCCCACCCTATTTCAGTCCACCCCACTTCAATCCTCCCATTCCAATCCAACCATTCCAATCTACCCCAATCCACCACACTCCACTCCAATCCACCCACTCCACTCCAACTCCATTCCAATCCACCCAACTCAACTCCAATGCATCCCACTCTATCCTAGTTCACACCACTCTAGTCTAGTCCACCACACCCCACCGCACTCAATCCACTCAATCCACCCCAGTCCAATCCAATCCACCCCACCAAATCCAATCCAATCCACCCCACCCCACCACAGATATATCCACCCCACTCCAGTCCAATCCACCCCACTCCAGTCCAATCCTCCCCAATCCAAGCCAATCTAAATCCAATCCACTCCAAACCAATCCAATCCAATTCACTCTAATCCAACCCACGCCACTCCAATCCAATCCATTCCAATTTGGTCTACCTCACTCCAGTCCAATCCACCTCGTCCACCCACTCCAAACTACCCCACTCCAATCAATCCGCCCCTCCTACCCCGACCCAATCCACTCCACTCCACGTCATGCCACTCCACTCTATGACACTGCATTCTATGACACTCTTCGCCACTGAATCACTGAACTTTACTCCCCTCTACTCCACTCTACAACACTCTACTCCCCCACTCCACTCTACTGCACTTCAACAAATCAACTCTGTGTCACTCTACTCCTCCAGTCCACCTGATGACCGGCCATACCACTAATGTTAAGCCATGCTTAACAGCAGCCACACTAGTGTACACCATGGCTAAAACAGCCAATAGCTGTTGTATAGGAGAGTCCTATAGGCTTTGCCAATGCTTGTTTGTGGTAGGTATAGAAGGAGGCTGTTTTGGTTTTGATGACATCATGGGGGATGGCATTGATCTGTAGGGAGGGATGAGGAAATTATTTGATTCTTTCTAATATTGTTAAAATAAAATCTAGGGTCAAATTTACCACTCAGCAAGTTGTAAGGGGGGATTCGACATGACCCCGCTCTGTTTGCCATTACTACCACCTCCTATGGGAGTTAATGATTCTAAAATATAGCTTTAGGTGAGCAGTGCAAAACATTGATTTCAATGTACAGGTCTGCACTTCTTAAGGTGAATTTCTAAAAATGATTACGTTATCCGAAAAGGAATATTCAGGCAACATAGAGAAAAGTTCAAACCCCACCAGCGTAGTGAAATAAACGGGTGAATATGGTTTCATTATGAAAACTATAAAACACAAATCTGAGTTAGAGATGAAAGTGGAAACAGATTGAAAGTGTACTCAAGTATGGGCATGGTTCACATAGAATATAAAGCAGCTCCACTCTGGGTCAATTGCCTGGGATAAATACACAAATCATTTCAAGCAAATGATATAAGATAAGCTAAGATCATGATGCATCTCTTTATGAGAGTGCACTTTAGAGTTCCTTCCATGTTAAAACAATTTCCCAAGAGGCAAAAACCTCAGAAAAGAACTGAAAATAAGCTCTAATAGGGTCTGCTATGCCAAACATGGTATCTAGCAGTACCCATTAGTTAGTGGATGCTCAAGCACTATCTGATAGGGATAAATATAAAGTGCATCTAATAAAAAGTCTCCAAAAAGGTTAAAACATTAAGTCAATGGAGATTACTCTTGGGGAAGGATATTTGACTCAATCTTAGCTCTGATATACCATATTGAGCATAAAAATTGAAAACTGAATATTCCATGATACTCCTATTGTCTGACTTACAGATTGTCAGGTCTGTATGTTGATTATCAATTTAAAAGAGCCAACAAAGAGGCACAATCCAGTGAGTACGTTACTTTGCATAGCAAAAGAATAAAACATGTTCTTCGTTTTTTACAATTTGGCAGCCCAGGGTACATAGGTTATTTGAAATGCCATCATTTTTGCTCCCTGTGCAAGTAAACAATGCATTTAGCAAGGCCCCTCGCCTAAATTAAAAAACAAGGATCTTGTCTGAGGTGCATTTACATAATCCATAAATTCATTGAGTTTTGGTGCCCATTCGAGGGTCAAGTACAGATTAGTCAAACTACCAGACGATACAGTCGATATTCTATTACAGATAACAGCAACCCAGTAGGACAGTTTAACTGATTACTGGTATAGAGGTGGTTCAGCTAAAATTAAGTTAACTCTAACCTAGTCATCCAGGTTTTTACGTGGGAGACTCAGGAGAACTTGGAAGTCAAATGATTGATCACTATCTCCTGGAGGTGGTCTTCATACAGGGCCAGATCCTTGTCGTCCAGAGTCTAATACAATATAGATTAGGCTTTAGAGAGGCTATGTCTGAGATATGTCTAAGATTTAAGTGTAACCTCAGTAGTAGTAGTGGGGTGCTTTTCAGTAGACTCAGCAAGATGAAGGTATTTCCAGTTCTATAAAGCTGGTCAAAGTTGCAGTAACCCCACAATTCAGCCCCACATAGAGCTGGCCCGCACACCTGAGCCTTGTTTATCTCTAGTGCAAGAGAAATTGGAAATGAATCTGTTCTGTTGGCAAATCTGACAACGGATCCATCTCCATGTTTCAGAGCCAGTGTGCTTTTTTCAATCTGGGCCATCCGAGGTAGTCAAATTGATGGACCCTTTCTAGGCTGTCGTCCTCTAGAACTACTTTCCCCCTGATTTTCTTTCAATGTGTGAATACTATAAATTTTGCATTGTTTATATTTATTTCAAGGCCATGATCCTTGCAGAAGAAACTAACGTTCTCCAAGAGGGTATTTAGACCCTGAGGACTTTTATAGAGGAGAAGCGTGTCATCTTCAAAAAGCAGACCCTGGACCCTCAATCCTGCCATTATTGGGGAGTTGTTCTGGCAGTCGAAGAGGTAAGCAATACTCCTATTGATATATAGCATTAGCGCAGGGCACATCCCTGATGGACACCTCGTCTAATTGGAATGTCTCCAGTTGTTTTCCCACGTAGGCCCCATCTGATCCTGGCAAAACCCCCCGGTGTGCAGTTGCTGAATCAGACAGAGTATACCAATGAGAATGCCAGCTTTCCCGAGGAGCTCCCAGAGTTTAGTCCTCAGAACAAGGTTGAATGCTGCACATAGGTCTACAAATGCAACAAATAGAGACCCCCAATCGATATCGACTGTTTTTCATTTGGTGGTCAGAAACCGTAAGACCTGGTCCACCATACATATATGGGCTTTGAAGCCTGCTTGAAAGTATGGCAGTGTATTACTTGTCCTTATCCAATCCCAAAGCTTTACCAGAATGTTTTTTTAGTATAAATCTTTTGGATATTATCGATAAGATTTATGGGGTGACCCAGGTCTTGACTAGCTCCCTTTTTATAGATGGGGATAATTTCTGCCACTTTCCATGAGTGGGGTATGGGGGCACCGGTTGCTTTTGCATTGCACAAAAAATATATATAGGGGCTCCAGATAAGAGGTTCTGCATGAAGCATGTCAGCAGGAATTCTATCAAGGCCAGGGGCTTTTTCTACTCTCTGAGCCTGAAGATCTTTTTGTGTTTCTTCTAGTGTGAACTCCACTGGGATGGTTCCTGTTCCCATTGCAGAGGAAAAAAAATGCAGTGCTATGGCCCTCATCTTCATGCTCGGCATAAAGAGATGAGAAGTGTGTGACCCACTCCCCCACAGATACATTGCATTTGGGGTGGGCATGGTCCCTATTTCCTTTGAGGGTCGGCAAGCACCAGAACAATCTGGTATCTTCCCCTCTCACAGCTTCCAGCAAGTCCTCCCACATTTTAGTTTCCCACTTAGTTTTACTAGACTTAATTGCCTTGATATAGTTTCTTCTGGAGCTGATGATGTCCGCCCTCACATTGCTTTTAATAGCTTTCACCAGGTCCGTCTTTGTCACTCTGCAGTGGTGGTCAAACCATACTTGGGGTTTCAAAGGTTTGTTATGGGTATTGACCTCTTTCACAAAAAACGGATTAAGTCTCGAAAACAAATCTGCTGAATATCTGTAATCTTAGATGGTGTGCAACCCTGTTCTTTAAATACTATCAGTGCAGCCTTTTTGGATATTCTTTGTGCCAGAAATGCAATACACAGGATAGTAATACCAGGGATCTATTGCAGAGATAGGTTCTAAGGCACATTATCATAGTTATTAGTTTGACAGTTATTTATGTTAAGAATTGAAGACCGACATGAGTAGGTTCTTCATATATATATATATCTATCTGTAGATAGATAGATAGATAGATAGATAGATAGATCGATAGATGATAGATAGATAGATAGATAGATATAGATGTATAGATATATAACTAGATATCCTCTCATTTTTGTTTTAACCAGTGATTTGAATTTCTCTTATTCTAACTTTTTTACTTTCAAACAATTTGACCAATCTTCTAATTGACGATGTGCTTCAAAAATTGTAATCCTTGAAGTTCACAATCACTGCATTACTGCCTTTGTAGGCTTGTCTGATGATAATCGATTTATCATGTTTTATATCATTTAATGCTTTCAACTCCAATTTAGTTAAATTTGACTCACTTGCTTAATTTGAGCAGGTTAATCCGGTGCTCAGCACCGGCACTTAATCATCAACACCAGCTCTATTTTTCCTTTGGTAGGCACAGGGAGATTAAGGGCCATATTATCAAGGAACTGCGATAACTTTATCGCCGCTTTGGCGGCAGGAAACTTCAGCTAAAGCGGCTATAATGGGCTTGATAATATGCCCTTGTGAATTCCCATAGAAGCCCAGGTTCACACCAGAACCTGGGCTTCTATGGGAATTCACATGCACATATTATCAAGCTCATTATCGCTGCTTTAGCGTCAGTTTCCTGCTGCTAAAGTGGCGATAATGTTATCGCCGTTCCTTGATAATATGATCCTAAGTGATTTGCCGAGAATCACAGGATGTTGCCGACGCAAGACTCAAATCTGATTCTTCAGCTCCGAGGTCGGCATTACACCACATCCCTCCCCACTTATAGGGTTTTGTGGCTTCTGTTTTAGGCAGAACTTTACAGGAGAAAAAGGGTGGTAGAAGCAGCCTCCTGACGAGAGCCCTGCCACTTATACTTTTACAAGTTAACCACTGCTTGTATAATTTTGAAATACATCAAAATCACGAATTACCAAATTTTGAAATGCATCCATATCATTATCTGCTTTAGTTTGGTAGAACAAATTTGGATTCTGATTCTAAAATTCTTGACAAGCACAAATGTTATCAATTTCTATTGACTAGCAAGATCTTCAATATCGCGTTCCCGTCTTTCATCCAAACCCATCACTAGTGCAATATCATACATTTGATTGATAGCAATATGACTCCCTTCTTTGTGAATATGTACAGGTTGCTTCAACTTTGGTCTATTGAGAAATTTATCTTTCAGTGTAAGCTGGTGCACAAAAGGTGGTGGCACTGTAACACGTTATTTGGACCTAATGCTCTTCTGTACAAATTGTATGAATAAACACACAATCACAAATGTCAAATCCAGTTTATTACCACAATACAGCAAAACTGACAAGAGAAATGCACTGTTTACTGCCCCAAGGATTGGATCTTACAACTACTTTACATAGAAATTCATAGTCATGGGGCCTTTTCAATGTGTTTTTACCTTACTGAACAAATACTGAAAGTTTTTCCTCTCACACTCAACAATTTATATATATATATATCAATTTGTACCATCAACCCGGTTACTCTTGTTTCTGACTGATTTTCGGCATCTCTTTAAGTAAACACACTCTAAGTTGCAGTATTTCAGTTATGTCTATTAACACTGAGCATTGTGATTGGGTGAACCTTATTTTAAATTGAATGGTCCGGCACCAGCGCGTCAGGTGATCAAGATCGCGGAGGCGATCGAAACGCGTCTGAGGCGGACACTTGTCTGACAATGAAATAAAACGTCAGAATTGAAAAATTTGGAATCGTTTGCTGTCTTTACTTTTGGACGTCAGCATTGTGCGTGGTGAAGAGGTCCTTACCTGTTTGTAGCTCCCTTTGTCTTACTGGGGAGTTCAGGACTTTGTTTCTATATATATATATATATATATATATATATCTATATATATATATATATATATATATATATATATATTTACAATTATTGAGTTTGGGGAGGGGCATATGACTCAAGAGAAGCAAAACTTTGAGTTGGTTATAATTCCCCTCTCATTCCTCAGCAACGCTACTAGATAGCAATAACCAAACACATATGTAAAAAATGATTACATCTTGAAGTAACTCCAACATGTTTTTTGGATCTTAAAATTGAATCACCTAGTTGGAATAGTTAATATGTATAACATAATATATAACATTTTGTAACATGTTCTCATATTTATCATGTTTACGCCCTGGGGATAATCTAACTCATAGTTAGTATTATTAAATCTCATCAGAGCTTAGGGCCTGATTACAACTTTGTCTTCAGACTGCTGTCGTGTCAGCGCCGGATTCACTGCTGACTAGTGTGTATTATGATGTTGGTGGTTTGCAGAACAAAAGACTACTGAAGCACCGCCAACAATGCCAGCCATTCGCCGACTGCCTAGACGTTGGTCAGGGAA
This sequence comes from Triturus cristatus, assembly GCF_964204655.1. Taxonomy (NCBI): domain Eukaryota; kingdom Metazoa; phylum Chordata; class Amphibia; order Caudata; family Salamandridae; genus Triturus; species Triturus cristatus. The sequence goes on along the minus strand of NC_140581.1, from coordinate 338,489,565 downwards.
AAGCAGTTTTCATAGGTGTTGTATCTACGTGTATTGCTGCTTAGCCAGTCTGCTTGGGTGTGTGAGTGGAATGCCTGATGACCATTGGAATGTTGGTGTGCCTGCCTGACTGGGAGGTATGACAGTTGGAGAGAGTGGGCTGAGCAGCAGATATGCAGTTCCTGGTGGGACCATATATGGACTGTACATCAACCATATATCAACCTGATCTAACTCATCTACTATGTAACTACCATCTTATCATCAACCAATAAACAACTACTTGGATCTACCTCATTGATAACTTCGTTTGATTGTGACATTGGCGACGATCTGGATAAAAAACCCTGCGTGTACTGTTTCCTGCTTACCTGAAGTGAAGATTTTGAATTTACAACAAGATTATTGGAAAAGAAACTACTTGAAGAAAATTAAATTTGAAGATAGGAGAAGAACGCCCATTTTATCCCACCAGTGTCCTCCACCATCTGGACAGCCTACCCAGGGCGCTTCACATTCCTCATACTTTAAAAAGAAAATGTGTCAAGATCTTTTAAACTACTGGCTTCAGCACCGGGTTCAAACATATGGAGATGTTCTCGTATGTAGTTTTTTTAAAATTTACCGGTGTGCCTTTAGTAACTTAATGAATTTACGTTTGCCTGCTTTACAAGTTTTCAAGATATGAAATCCTCGACTCATTTTGTCATGCAGAAGTACAACTTTCTAATGCCTGGGGAAGCCGAGGGAAGTTTAAATCTTCCTCTGTCATGGCATCAGCATGGTTTCTTTTGGTTTTGGCTGCACAAAGAAGTTCGTGTTTACATCTTCAATTTATGCATTCCCTGGCGTGTATCCTGCTGTGGCAGCTGACGGTGTTTATGCTGGTTTTCTGCGCTGGGTGAAGTTTGGTGCAACATGTGAGGTTTTTTTTTTTTTTTTCATTTTGGCCAGCGTTAAGGTCAGATGCCTACACCGTACAAACGGTCACTTTCAGTTTGAAAAATTAAATTCTGCTTGAGCTCCAGCGCGCGCTTACCTCCATTTTCCTAACGTGCTGACATCTCGTGACTGCCTATATGACGTTTTCCTGCACCCGCATTATACCTTTTGGATGTTTGGCACACAGAGCGTGCCGTGAGCCACCCGACGCTGCGGAAAAAACGTGCCGCCATTTTAGGAGATGAACTTTTTGCCAACCACGTAATTGTCATTGGTGACGCAAGCCATTTTTGCCAACCACGTAATATTTTGTTAACTGTAATTTTGCCAACCAAGTTTTTTTTTCCCATGAGTGCTTCATTTTCAATAAAGTTTTATGAAGCAGGAAGATCAGCAAGTTGGTCGTTAAACTGGTGTGAGCGAGCCGTTTGGATTACTTTTCAGTGGACAGAGGGTGTCGTTTGATACATCGGCGGTGAGTGGAAGTTTTGCAAGAGTATCCGGAGGCACAGTCTTGTTCCCGTTTCACGTGAACTTGGGAAAAGTTAAATTTGAAGATGATTGTTCCTGTTTCAAGACTTTGTGGCTGAATATTACTGATTGGAGAGTTGGAGAGTTTACAACATGAATGGCGTAAATTGTTTTTTTCGGGTGAGAGAGTTCGCTCACCGGCGTTTGTTTTTTTTTTTTTTCCTTATTACATAAAATGTCATCTGTTTAAGAAGTGCCATTTAATATGCTGGTAATGATTCTTGGCAAGAATTTAAATAATACAGTAATGTGTTGACAATTGGTCTTTAAGAGGAAGTGCACTGGCATGTGTTATGTACACTGTGTTTTTTTACTATCTTTTATTTTACTCATTCTCTAATGAGTGTTTTGTTTACTCAGTTTGCAGTTAGTAAGAGTTTAGCCAAGTTTTTTTTTAAGGACAACGTTCCACTTAGTAGGGCAGTGTTCCTTATCCTTCATGGGCAGTGATCCTGATATTTAAGGTGAAATTGAAATTGTCAAAATATTGAATGCACAATGTGCGGAGTTGAAATTGTCAAAATATTGAATGCACAATGTGCGGAGTTGAAATTGTCAAAATATTGAATGCACTATGTGCGGAGTTGAAATTGTCAAAATATTGAATGCACAATGTGCGGAGTTGAAAGTGTCAAAAATATTGAATGCACAATGTGCGGAGTTGAAATTGTCAAAATATTGAATGCACAATGTGCGGAGTTGAAATTGTCAAAATATTGAATGCACTATGTGCGGAGTTGAAATTGTCAAAATATTGAATGCACACTGTGCGGAGTTGAAATTGTCAAAATATTGAATGCACAATGTGCGCAGTTGAAATTGTCAAAATATTGAATGCACAATGTGCGGAGTTGAAATTGTCAAAACAAGGAAAGGGGATGGGTGCTGTGTAGAATTCTTATATTCTCTTTTGCACTTATTTATTTTCCATTTATCTTCATTCGTTTCGTATTCTTACTATCTCTTGTCTTTGCATTAATTCTTTTCTATTTTATTCTTCTTTCATTTCACATTCTCATTATCTTTTGAGATGTTACATCATTGCTTCACTTGAGATATATTTTCTGAATGCAATGTTTCTACAAGTCTTCTGCATAGTTGTGATTATCTCATTAGGCTTGTTTCTACTGTTGTTTTGATTTTGTAAAGAAAGGGGATGTGTTGTATCTACGTGTATTGCTGCTTAGCCAGTCTGCTTGGGTGTGTGAGTGGAATGCCTGATGACCATTGGAATGTTAGTGTGCCTGCCTGACTGGGAGGTATGACAGTTGGAGAGAGTGGGCTGAGCAGCAGAGATGCAGTTCCTGGTGGGACCATATATGGACTGTACATCAACCATATATCAACCTGATCTAACTCATCTACTATGTAACTACCATCTTATCATCAACCAATAAACAACTACTTGGATCTACCTCATTGATAACTTTGTTTGATTGCGACAATAGGGCAGTACAGAAACGTTCACCATGATAAGAATTACGAGATGGCTTTCCAACAAGCTGACCATGACGGTAAGACCACCTCATACTTTAAAAAGAAAATGTGTCAAGATCTTTTAAACTACTGGCTTCAGCACCGGGTTCAAACATATGGAGATGTTCTCGTATGTAGTTTTTTTATAATTTACCGGTGTGCCTTTAGTAACTTAATGAATTTACGTTTGCCTGCTTTACAAGTTTTCAAGATATGAAATCCTCGACTCATTTTGTCATGCAGAAGTACAACTTTCTAATGCCTGGGGAAGCCGAGGGAAGTTTAAATCTTCCTCTGTCATGGCATCAGCATGGTTTCTTTTGGTTTTGGCTGCACAAAGAAGTTCGTGTTTACATCTTCAATTTATGCATTCCCTGGCGTGTATCCTGCTGTGGCAGCTGACGGTGTTTATGCTGGTTTTCTGCGCTGGGTGAAGTTTGGTGCAACATGTGAGTTTTTTTTTTTTTTTTCATTTTGGCCAGCGTTAAGGTCAGATGCCTACACCGTACAAACGGTCACTTTCAGTTTGAAAAATTAAATTCTGCTTGAGCTCCAGCGCGCGCTTACCTCCATTTTCCTAACGTGCTGACATCTCGTGACTGCCTATATGACGTTTTCCTGCACCCGCATTATACCTTTTGGATGTTTGGCACACAGAGCGTGCCGTGAGCCACCCGACGCTGCGGAAAAAACGTGCCGCCATTTTAGGAGATGAACTTTTTGCCAACCACGTAATTGTCATTGGTGACGCAAGCCATTTTTGCCAACCACGTAATATTTTGTTAACTGTAATTTTGCCAACCAAGTTTTTTTTTCCCATGAGTGCTTCATTTTCAATAAAGTTTTATGAAGCAGGAAGATCAGCAAGTTGGTCGTTAAACTGGTGTGAGCGAGCCGTTTGGATTACTTTTCAGTGGACAGAGGGTGTCGTTTGATACATCGGCGGTGAGTGGAAGTTTTGCAAGAGTATCCGGAGGCACAGTCTTGTTCCCGTTTCACGTGAACTTGGGAAAAGTTAAATTTGAAGATGATTGTTCCTGTTTCAAGACTTTGTGGCTGAATATTACTGATTGGAGAGTTGGAGAGTTTACAACATGAATGGCGTAAATTGTTTTTTTCGGGTGAGAGAGTTCGCTCACCGGCGTTTGTTTTTTTTTTTTTTTTCCTTATTACATAAAATGTCATCTGTTTAAGAAGTGCCATTTAATATGCTGGTAATGATTCTTGGCAAGAATTTAAATAATACAGTAATGTGTTGACAATTGGTCTTTAAGAGGAAGTGCACTGGCATGTGTTATGTACACTGTGTTTTTTTACTATCTTTTATTTTACTCATTCTCAAATGAGTGTTTTGTTTACTCAGTTTGCAGTTAGTAAGAGTTTAGCCAAGTTTTTTTTTAAGGACAACGTTCCACTTAGTAGGGCAGTGTTCCTTATCCTTCATGGGCAGTGATCCTGATATTTAAGGTGAAATTGAAATTGTCAAAATATTGAATGCACAATGTGCGGAGTTGAAATTGTCAAAATATTGAATGCACAATGTGCGGAGTTGAAATTGTCAAAATATTGAATGCACTATGTGCGGAGTTGAAATTGTCAAAATATTGAATGCACAATGTGCGGAGTTGAAAGTGTCAAAAATATTGAATGCACAATGTGCGGAGTTGAAATTGTCAAAATATTGAATGCACAATGTGCGGAGTTGAAATTGTCAAAATATTGAATGCACTATGTGCGGAGTTGAAATTGTCAAAATATTGAATGCACACTGTGCGGAGTTGAAATTGTCAAAATATTGAATGCACAATGTGCGCAGTTGAAATTGTCAAAATATTGAATGCACAATGTGCGGAGTTGAAATTGTCAAAACAAGGAAAGGGGATGGGTGCTGTGTAGAATTCTTATATTCTCTTTTGCACTTATTTATTTTCCATTTATCTTCATTCGTTTCGTATTCTTACTATCTCTTGTCTTTGCATTAATTCTTTTCTATTTTATTCTTCTTTCATTTCACATTCTCATTATCTTTTGAGATGTTACATCATTGCTTCACTTGAGATATATTTTCTGAATGCAATGTTTCTACAAGTCTTCTGCATAGTTGTGATTATCTCATTAGGCTTGTTTCTACTGTTGTTTTGATTTTGTAAAGAAAGGGGATGTGTTGTATCTACGTGTATTGCTGCTTAGCCAGTCTGCTTGGGTGTGTGAGTGGAATGCCTGATGACCATTGGAATGTTGGTGTGCCTGCCTGACTGGGAGGTATGACAGTTGGAGAGAGTGGGCTGAGCAGCAGAGATGCAGTTCCTGGTGGGACCATATATGGACTGTACATCAACCATATATCAACCTGATCTAACTCATCTACTATGTAACTACCATCTTATCATCAACCAATAAACAACTACTTGGATCTACCTCATTGATAACTTTGTTTGATTGCGACAATAGGGCAGTACAGAAACGTTCACCATGATAAGAATTACGAGATGGCTTTCCAACAAGCTGACCATGACGGTAAGACCACCTCATACTTTAAAAAGAAAATGTGTCAAGATCTTTTAAACTACTGGCTTCAGCACCGGGTTCAAACATATGGAGATGTTCTCGTATGTAGTTTTTTTATAATTTACCGGTGTGCCTTTAGTAACTTAATGAATTTACGTTTGCCTGCTTTACAAGTTTTCAAGATATGAAATCCTCGACTCATTTTGTCATGCAGAAGTACAACTTTCTAATGCCTGGGGAAGCCGAGGGAAGTTTAAATCTTCCTCTGTCATGGCATCAGCATGGTTTCTTTTGGTTTTGGCTGCACAAAGAAGTTCGTGTTTACATCTTCAATTTATGCATTCCCTGGCGTGTATCCTGCTGTGGCAGCTGACGGTGTTTATGCTGGTTTTCTGCGCTGGGTGAAGTTTGGTGCAACATGTGAGTTTTTTTTTTTTTTTTCATTTTGGCCAGCGTTAAGGTCAGATGCCTACACCGTACAAACGGTCACTTTCAGTTTGAAAAATTAAATTCTGCTTGAGCTCCAGCGCGCGCTTACCTCCATTTTCCTAACGTGCTGACATCTCGTGACTGCCTATATGACGTTTTCCTGCATCCGCATTATACCTTTTGGATGTTTGGCACACAGAGCGTGCCGTGAGCCACCCGACGCTGCGGAAAAAACGTGCCGCCATTTTAGGAGATGAACTTTTTGCCAACCACGTAATTGTCATTGGTGACGCAAGCCATTTTTGCCAACCACGTAATATTTTGTTAACTGTAATTTTGCCAACCAAGTTTTTTTTCCCATGAGTGCTTCATTTTCAATAAAGTTTTATGAAGCAGGAAGATCAGCAAGTTGGTCGTTAAACTGGTGTGAGCGAGCCGTTTGGATTACTTTTCAGTGGACAGAGGGTGTCGTTTGATACATCGGCGGTGAGTGGAAGTTTTGCAAGAGTATCCGGAGGCACAGTCTTGTTCCCGTTTCACGTGAACTTGGGAAAAGTTAAATTTGAAGATGATTGTTCCTGTTTCAAGACTTTGGGGCTGAATATTACTGATTGGAGAGTTGGAGAGTTTACAACATGAATGGCGTAAATTGTTTTTTTCGGGTGAGAGAGTTCGCTCACCGGCGTTTTTTTTTGTTTTTTTTTCCTTATTACATAAAATGTCATCTGTTTAAGAAGTGCCATTTAATATGCTGGTAATGATTCTTGGCAAGAATTTAAATAATACAGTAATGTGTTGACAATTGGTCTTTAAGAGGAAGTGCACTGGCATGTGTTATGTACACTGTGTTTTTTTACTATCTTTTATTTTACTCATTCTCTAATGAGTGTTTTGTTTACTCAGTTTGCAGTTAGTTTAGCCAAGTTTTTTTTTAAGGACAACGTTCCACTTAGTAGGGCAGTGTTCCTTATCCTTCATGGGCAGTGATCCTGATATTTAAGGTGAAATTGAAATTGTCAAAATATTGAATGCACAATGTGCGGAGTTGAAATTGTCAAAATATTGAATGCACAATGTGCGGAGTTGAAATTGTCAAAATATTGAATGCACTATGTGCGGAGTTGAAATTGTCAAAATATTGAATGCACAATGTGCGGAGTTGAAAGTGTCAAAAATATTGAATGCACAATGTGCAGAGTTGAAATTGTCAAAATATTGAATGCACAATGTGCGGAGTTGAAATTGTCAAAATATTGAATGCACTATGTGCGGAGTTGAAATTGTCAAAATATTGAATGCACACTGTGCGGAGTTGAAATTGTCAAAATATTGAATGCACAATGTGCGCAGTTGAAATTGTCAAAATATTGAATGCACAATGTGCGGAGTTGAAATTGTCAAAACAAGGAAAGGGGATGGGTGCTGTGTAGAATTCTTATATTCTCTTTTGCACTTATTTATTTTCCATTTATCTTCATTCGTTTCGTATTCTTACTATCTCTTGTCTTTGCATTAATTCTTTTCTATTTTATTCTTCTTTCATTTCACATTCTCATTATCTTTTGAGATGTTACATCATTGCTTCACTTGAGATATATTTTCTGAATGCAATGTTTCTACAAGTCTTCTGCATAGTTGTGATTATCTCATTAGGCTTGTTTCTACTGTTGTTTTGATTTTGTAAAGAAAGGGGATGTGTTGTATCTACGTGTATTGCTGCTTAGCCAGTCTGCTTGGGTGTGTGAGTGGAATGCCTGATGACCATTGGAATGTTGGTGTGCCTGCCTGACTGGGAGGTATGACAGTTGGAGAGAGTGGGCTGAGCAGCAGAGATGCAGTTCCTGGTGGGACCATATATGGACTGTACATCAACCATATATCAACCTGATCTAACTCATCTACTATGTAACTACCATCTTATCATCAACCAATAAACAACTACTTGGATCTACCTCATTGATAACTTCGTTTGATTGCGACAATAGGGCAGTACAGAAACGTTCACCATGATAAGAATTACGAGATGGCTTTCCAACAAGCTGACCATGACGGTAAGACCACCTGCTTCAAGTCAACAGAATCTAAGGAATTGGGCTGCAAACTCACCCATATCCTTTTTTACCCTTCAGTCTTTCACTTGGATCCCTTCCTCCAGGTCCCCCTTCACAGCAGCATCTGGACCCCTAAGAAAATGAGCCTGTTGGTGCCAAAATCCAGGTAAGTCCGTTTTGCAGTATTTACCCATTGACTGGACATGGCTCATATGATCCAGTGTCCAGCAATGTATTCGTAGTAGGTCTTTTTTTACGTGTCATGCATATGTGTACATTTAACACTTATGCAGTCACAATAAACACACATGCATCGACACATATGGAAAAAATGTACACGCCGTCAGAAACACAGCCACTGGCGAATCGCAATACAGTGGACGGGTGACTGCTGCCGAGGCGGTCTTCTAAGGACTGCTGTCACAGTGGTCTTCTTGGAACTTCCACCACTGCAGTACAGTGGTAAGACAGCTCAACTTGTAATCAGGCCCATAATCAGATAAAAAATATATTATATCGTGAACCGATGAAAAAAATGAAAAAATTGAGTACAATAGTACTCCATGGATGACCTTATATAGGGAAATACATATAATTGAGATACCAGGCCCCTTCTGTGTGGGGTGGTGCACTGGGGCTGCAATTCCATGCACCAAGTGGTGGGCACCGAGTGGTGCCTGCCACGTGGTGCAGGGAAATGCGGTGCATGCACCTTTATCATTGCAGACGGTGCTGCAGCCAGCAGCACCGCCCGCAATGATAAAGGCCCAGGATGCGCCTGCCAGTATGGCAGGCGCATCCTAATAGCAGTGGTGGGACTGCTGCATGTCTGGCAGGCGGTCCCAAACACCGCTATGATGGTGGGTGGACCAAGTCCACCCACCATCATAAAGAGCCCCTTAGTTTCCATAGGAAAAGCGTTTTTCCTTTTGCCAATATCTTTGGCACTGTTTGACAAATCTTCACGAAATGTTCAAAACTGATAGGGCACTCCGGTCAGCTCCTGTCTTGAAAGTTTCGGGGTGATTTGTCAAGCGGGGGCCTAGAAAAAATGGGGCCCCAAAAGGCGTTTTCTCCATTTTAATCTCCATGGGAAATGTTTGTCGCGGATACAGCCCGAACTGCTGAACGGAATTACACCAATATTGGCAGAGAGGTAGCTCTTGGTCCAGAGTGCACTCTTTACTTTAAATGGTGTATATCCGTTCAGTAGTTCCAGAGAAATAAGACAATAGTAAGAAGCGATATCCGGTGACCCCTGTGGATCCTCAAACCCTCCTGATCACAAGCTTCATTCTTATTGGGTGTTAACACTTCAAACCAAGAAGTGTTGGCAGACAATATGTGACTCGCTAGAACCGAGTCTCAAGCAAAAAGGGAAAAAAAATAATTGAAACAAAGAAAAGGGGGCAGGGTAGAAAAAACCTGACCCCCCAGGCCTGGTCAAGGGGTCCCATAGGGACGCCCAGGGCCAAACAAATAATTTTTTCCTTGCAGGATTCATGTACAGTACGTAAATCCCAATGAGAAAATAGAAAAAAAAGAGGCACGGTATCCTGTGCTTCATTTTAATAAGCCCCCAGGTGGCCAGGTCCCGGGGGCATTCCTGTTTGGTTATGAAGGGCCCTGCAGGAGCCCCCGCAGCCCCAGGGACCACCAACTTTTTTTTTTTTTTAAAGCGTGCGGGGCTCCTACCCCCCTCACGCAGCCCCGGGGCCACCTCCACCTCCCTGGGGCTTTAATTACCAAAGGCGGGGGGCACATGCCCCCCGCAACCCCGGGGACTGCCACCTCCCCAGGACTAAAATAAAGGAGTGTGAGGGTCTCAAGCCCCCCCCACAGGCCCTGGGGACCACAACCCCCGGGGCACTACATAAAAGAAGCTGGGGGTCCATTGCTGTTCCCCGGCCCGGGGCTATGCATACGGAGGGAGGGGTCCACTGGGCCCCCTCCTGGAGCGCTCTATGGCTGTGGGGACCACCACCCCCCAGGATGGCTCCAGCAATGTCCCAGGGTGCCCACCCCGGGACATTGCAGTTTGCTTAACAGGGCAGGAGCACTGCTCCTGCCCTGTCAAAGCAAACTTCTGCTTTGCTTCGTGGAAGCGAGAGCAGAAAACCTGCTCTCGCTTCCACAAAGCAAAACAGAATTGCTTTTGGGCAAAGGGAGCAGCATGTTTGTAGTTCCCTTTGCCCAAAAGCAATGCCGGCTCCTGCAGGAGGAGGGAAGCCGGTAGGGACCGCGGGGGCATTGGGGCTCCCCTCGCAGTCCCCAACGTGAGGGCCAGCCCCAGGGGATGGGGTCCCCAGGGCCAAAAGTGGCCCTGTGAAGGGGACCACATGGCCCCCTTACTGAATTTTCAATAATATAAAAACGAGGCAATGCCCCGGGTGATGGGGTCCCTTGGGCCGAAATCGCCCCTTCCATTTACAAGAAAACAAAACTATGTCTCAGGCCCTGGGGGATGGAGTCCCTGGGGCCCAAAAATGATTAAGGGAAGGGGGGCCACACAGGCCCTCTTCCCCAAAAAATTGAAAAAAAAGCCAGCATCTTGCTGGAGGCTTTGTCCCCTCCCTGCACCACTCTGTAAACGTGCCTTCCACATTCTAGGTTGGGGGATTAAGTCCCCTAGAATCTTAACGGTCCTTAGGGGCCAGCTAGCCCACCAGGTACCTCCAGTAAGCCCCACACAGTGAGATTGCTGAAAGGTGGTCCGAGACCACACCCATTTTTCACCACTCTGCAAACACGCATCTTGGCGCACTGCTGGTGTGGCAATAAGGTCCTCATGTGTCCTGAGGACCTCAGGAATAAAGTGGACTTCATCCCCCAAGCAGCAGTGTGCCAGGAGGTGTGTTTACAGAGTGGTGTAAAAAGAGGGCGTGGCCTCGGACCACTCTCAGCAATACAGCTGTCTGGGGCTTACTAGAGATAACAGGAGGGCTAGTTGGCCCCAGGGACCCTCAGGAGGCAAGGGGACTTCATTCCCCAACCAAGAGTGCCCCAGGGGGCACGTTTGCATAGTGGTGCAGAAAGGGGGCATGGCCTGTGTCCATCTCTCAGCCATCCCACTATCTGGGGCTTACAGGAGGTGTCAGGTAGGCTAGTTAGCCCCTAAGGACCCCCAGCATCGAAGGGGACTTTAATCCCCAGCCAAGAGCACACCAAGGAGCGCGTTTGCAGAATGGTGGACAAAGGGGGCATGACCGGCTATGAGAACTTAGCAATCCTGCTGTGTGGGACTTACTGGTGGTAATAGGAAGGGTAGGTAGCCCCCAAGGTTGATCTTGGGGGCCAACTACTCCTCCTGTTACCTCCAGTAAGTCCCACAGAGTGGGATTGCTAAGAGGTGTTCGGAGGCCAAGCCTCCCTTTCTCCACTAAACTTCAGACTCGCCTCCTGGCACACTACGGGTTGGGGGATAAAGTCCACTTTACTCCTGAAGGATTTTGGGGGCCAAAAAGACCTCCTCGTATCTCCTGTAAGTCCTACACAGCTGAATTTCTGAGCACTGGTCGGAAGCCCAGCCCCCTTTCTGCATCACCCTGCAAACGATACTACTACATTTCAGTGTAGTAATTAGTATTGAAAAAATCTGGAAAATTCACTGGAATAAACATAGGTTTCAGGGACATTATAGTTAGTAATTAGTATTTAAAAAACAGTAGAAATTAACTGAAAAAACTTAGGTTTCAGGGACATTATAGTTAGAAATTAGCATTTAAAAAACCTTAGAAATTCACTGAAAAAAAACAGGTTTCAGGGATGTTATAGTTAGTTGGACATTTCACTTATACAAAACCAGAGAAATTCGGCCTTTATAGTTAGTTGAGCGAGGCAGAGCACATTAACCGAACATAAGCGGTTCGGTTCATGGCAGCAGAAAGCATCTAATTTCGTAGAGACTGCCTTATTCTTTTAAAAACCTTGCTACTTTCACAATATTTTAAATTTTTTATTTTTTACCTGATTACTTTGCACATCGCTGTTTGGGGGAAGGACCTGTGTTCAATACTCCGGGAGGGGATCTTTTAGCTCGGGCATTGTAAACCCAGGTTAGCGGTCTAGCTACGACGGCTTCCACGTTTGCCACAGTTCATAAGGGGTGGATGAAGCAGCTGTGCAGCGAGGCAGAGCCCATTAACCGAACATAAGCAGATCGGTTCATGGCAGCAGAAAGCATCTTATTTCATAGAGACCGCCTTATTGTTTTAAAAACCTTGCTACTTTGCAAAATATTTTAAAATTTTTATTTTTTCCCTATAAGGTTGCATATTGCTGTTTGGGGGAAGGAGCTGTGTTCAATGCTCCGGGAGGGGATCTTTTAGCGCGGGCATTGTAAACTCAGATTAGTGGTCTAGCTGCGATGGCTTCCGCGTTCGCCACAGTTCATAAGGGGCAGGTGACGCAGCCGCGCAGCGAGGCAGAGCACATTAACCGAACAAAAGAGGTTTGGTTCATCTCAGCAGAAAGCATCTAATTTCGTAGAGACCACCTAATTCTTTCAAAAATGTTGCTACTTTGCACAATATTTAAAAATGTGTATTTTTTACCTAATAACGTTGCACATTGCTGTTTGGGGGAAGGAGCTGTGTTCAATGCTCCGGTAGGGGATCTTTTAGCGCCGGCATTGTAAACCCAGGTTAGCGATCTAGCTGCGACGGCTTCCGCATTCGCCACAGTTCATAATGGGCGGATGACGCGGACGCGCAGCAAGGTAGAGCACATTAACCAAACATATGCTGTTTGGTTCATCGCAGCAGAAAGCATCTAATTTTGTATAGACCATCTTATTCTTTTAAAAACCTTGCTACTTTGCACAATATTTTAAAATTTGTATTTTTTACCTCATAACATTGAACAACGCTGTTTGGGGAAGGAGTTGTGTTCAATGCACAGGGAAGGGATCTTTTTGCATGGGCATTGTAGACCCAGGTCAGCGGTCTAGCTGCGATGGCTTCCGCGTTCGCCACAGTTCATAAGGGGCGGATGACGCAGCCGCGCAGCGAGGCAGAGCGCATTAAACGAACATAAGCGGGTCGGTTCATCGCAGCAGAAAGCATCTATTTTCGTATAGACCGTCTTATTCTTTTGAAAACCTGAGGCTTGAGCCGGGTGCTTAGAGAGGGCGCGCGGCGAGTGAGCGAGAAACAGAATTGTTTTAATAATCGTTTTTAAATTTACCTTGCTGCTACTGTCCTTCGCGTTGCTGTTTTGCACATTCCTGTTCCATTGAGCCTCTTTTTGCACAGTTCTTACTTCCGCCGTTGTAAGGCGGAGCCGCCAACTTGGGAGCCTTGGGAGCCTTGAGGTTAGCGCTCTAGGCTTCCTCATTGGCCCCTACTTAAGGACGATGCCTACGCGAACGCCCAAGGCAAGCCCGTCTGCGCCCGTCCGTGGCCGGCCAGGGCAGGGGCCACAATCCCTGACCGAAACAGGTCAGTTATCCGTTGGAGTGCACAACAACTTCGAGCCTTTTGCCCGCGTTTTCATAAAGCCTGTCTCCATAGTCTTGAGGCGGAAGACACTATTAATTGTAAAGAGTGTCAATACAACTGGCGTATTGAACCTGCGCTTAAGACTAAGAATAGCAGGCTCACATGCGGACTACTTAACACTAGGTCCATGCGGAAGCATAGTCTCGATATATATGAGTTGCTCACTGACATGAAACTCGATCTCCTATTTCTTACTGAGACTTGGCTCGACCCCCAACTCTGAACCGGACATAGTCACTTCTCTCCCTACTGGCTATGCCATAGCACGATTGGACAGAACTGTGGGTAGAGGTGGGGGAATAGCTATAGTTTATAAACAGCCGCTATACTGCCAACTCGAACCTCTCGCTATCGCTGATAGTGAGACGGGAGCCTTTTCCATCAAGGTCAACGATGGCACCACACTGAAGGGCCTCTTGATTTATCATGCTCCGGGTCCTTTCACCCATTTTTCTACCAGCCTTATCGAGGGCATAACCGATGCCGCTCTACGCAGGGATAAATTTATGCTCCTAGGTGATCTTAACATCCATTTGGATGACTTACTGGACACAGGAGCCACAGATTTCTGTCAACAACTACATTCCCTCCAATTATACTCCAAATCTAAGGCCCGACCCATCAAAAGGGCCACTTATTGGACCCTATTTTTGTCAATTGGAAAGACATTGTAGTTAAGGCCCATGTTCCTGTTTCTTGGTCTGACCACTTTCTAGTGCCTTTTATAATTAATATCCCTCTTAACAATATCCATACGTGTACCTGCTCTAAATATATGAGCCGCAAATGGACTGCCTTTTCTAAATCTAAGTTCGATATTGCTCTTACTAAAGGTGGCAAACCAGGAGGTGAGGATGCTATAATTGCATCTGATAGATTAGAAATCCGTATTAACAAGGCTTTAGATGAGACTGCCCCTCTTTGCCACAAAAATCCCTGTAGTAGGCTCCAGAAATCCGCCCCCTGGTACAGCAAAGAACTACGTTCAGCGAAAGCAGAGTGTAAACAACTTGAAAGACAGTGGAGAACGGCTTATCTTGACCAAGCAAAACAAAGGTATACAGATAAACGTAGAGAATACCACACCCAGATTAGGCGTGCCAAAACTATCTATTTTTCAGGTAGAATAGAAGAAGCTAATAACTCTACCAAGGAGCTATTTAAAATCTACAAGGAAATTGCTCTCTGTGGCTCTTCGGTTGACCCGTCCTTGGCCTCAGAGGAATCCTGCAACCGCATCGCGGCCTTCTTTTCTGATAAAGTGGCTACCATCTATTCCACTTTTTCGGGAGGGAAGGAAAAGGGAATAGAATTTAACGAGAGTCTATCAGTCGATGTAGGTGCTAACAGCCTGACTAACTTCTTTATTCCTTCTTCGGATGAGCTCCAACGGATCTGTTGCTCCATTAAGTCAGGATCCCCTCGAGACCCGGCATCTCCCAAACTGCTCGCAGAGAGTATTGAGATCCTTGAACCTTATATTAGAGATGTTCTGGAACTCTCTTTCAGCTCCGGCATCGTACCTCAAAGCTGGAAACAGGCTGTAGTACTCCCGCTCCAAAAAAAACCTAATCTTAGCTGGGACAGGATGGACAATCTCCGACCCATCTCACTCCTCCCCTATATGGCAAAAGTGGCAGAAAAGGTGGCTAATCTCCAACTTATGGCCTTTGTGGAGAAAGCCAACCTGCTCCACACCACTCAGTTTGGCTTCCGTGCTCGCGACTCTACGGAGTCTGCATTACTCATGGCCACTGAGACCATTAGGAAAGGGGTCGATGAGGGGCACACTATGGCCGTCATTCTACTTGACCTTAGTGCAGCTTTTGACACTGTAGCACATTTCACCTTGCTACAGTGTCTTAATAAAGGAGGAATCATGGGCTCAGCGCTCAGGTGGATCCAATCTTTCCTCACTGACAGGGGTTTTCAGGTCAGACAGGGAGAACATTACTCTCGTATGGTCACTCTTGATCAAGGGGTTCCTCAGGGCTCTGCCCTGAGCCCCACCCTGTTTAACCTGTATGTCTCCCCTGTTGCTACTATTGTGGAAAGTTACGATCTTCAACTAGTGTCATACGCTGATGACACACAGCTGGTCATCTCGCTGTCACGAGCACCTGATGTTGCGGCATCCATCTTCAGTGCCTGCATGCAGGAGCTTGCATCCTGGATGTCTAATAACTGCCTGAAGCTGAATGGGTCCAAAACTGAAGTGCTCGTGGTGGGAGGTGTACCGAATGTGTGGTCATCGGCTTGGTGGCCAGCATGCCTGGGCTCCACCCCAGTGCCTTGTGAACAGGCAAAAAACCTGGGAGTGATGTTTGATATCGACCTTTCATTCACTCCCCAGATTAATCGGGTGGTTGGAATATGCTTCGGCATGCTTAAGAGCCTAAGGAAGATTCTTGATCTACTCCCAGTCAGTGCCAGGCAGACCCTTGTACATGCTTTGGTCACATCCAGACTTGATTATTCTAACCTTCTGTATCTGGGTGTTACAGCGAGAAGCCTTAAGCGCCTTCAGGTACTTCAAAATGCCACAGCCCGGTTGGTACTGAGGCTTCCCAGAAGAACGCCCTCTAAAGCTGCCTTGAAGTCCCTTCACTGGCTTCCGGTCAGGGAGAGGATTATCTTCAAGGCACTCTGCATGTGTCATCGCATTATAATGGGCAGGGCGCCTGTACCCCTTCACAACCTCATTACCCCCTATAGACCGGAGCGGATGCTCAGATCCTCAGGTACTGGACTAGTAGCCGTCCCCAAAATTCGTAAAGCTCGAATGGGGGGGAGATCTTTTAGGCTTCTTGCAGCTAAAAATTGGAACATGCTCCCGATGGAGCTGCGCCTCGAACCCTCAGAGACCAAATTCCGCAAAGCATTAAAAACTCACCTCTTCCGCTCAGCACTGATGTGATCTCCTTGCTCTAGCCGCCTCTCTTTTCCTTTTAGCGCGGGGACACGCCTGGGTGCGTAACCATGCGCTTTATAAACTTCCATAATAATAATAATAATAATAATAATAATAATAATACTTTGCACAATTTTATAACATTTTTATTTTTTACCTGCTAATGTTGCACATCACTGTTTGAGGAAAGGAGCTGTCTTCAGTGCTCTGGGAGGGGATCTTTTTGTGCGGGCATTGTAAACCCAGATTAGCCGTCTAGCTGCGACGGCTTCCGCGTTCACCACAGTTCATAAGGGGCTGATGACGCAGCCGTGCAGCGAGGTAGAGCCCATTAACCGAACATAAGCAGTTTGATTCATGGCAGTAGAAACATCTCATTTCATAGAGACCGCCTTATTCTTTTAAAAACCTTGCAAAATATTTTAAAATTTGTATTTTTTCCCTGATAACGTTGCACACCGCTGTTTGGGGGAAGGAGCTGTGTTCAATGCTCCGGGAGGGGATCTTTTAGCGCGGGCATTGTAAACCCAGGTTAGCGGTCTAGCAGCGATGGCTTCTGCATTCTCCACAGTTCATAAGGGGCAGATGACGCAGCCGCGTTGCGAGGCAGAGCACATTAACCGAACATAAGCGGTTCGTTTCATCGCAGCAGAAAGCATCTAATTTCGTAGAGACCACCTTATTCTTTTAAAAACCTTGCTACATTGCACAATATTTTAAATTTTTTATTTTTTACCTGATAATGTTGCACATCGCTGTTTGGGGGAAGGAGCTGTGTTAAATGCTCCGGGAGGGGAATCTTTAGCTCGGGTATTGTAAACCCAGGTCAGCGGTCTAGCTGCGACGGCTTCCGCGTTCGCATCAGTTCATAAGGGTTTGATGACGTGGCCGCGCAGTGAAGCAGAGCACATTAACCGAACATAAGCGGTTCGGTTCATCGCAGCAGAAAGCATCTAATTTCATAGAGACCGTCTTATTCTTTTAAAAACCTTGCTACTTTGCACAATGTTTTAAAATTTTTATTTTTTACATGATAACGTTGCACATCGCTGTCTGGGGGAAGGAGCTGTGTTCAATGCTCCAGGTGGGGATCTTTTAGCGCGGGCATTGTAAACCCAGGTTAGCGGTCTAGCTGCGATGGCTTCCGAGTTCGCCACAGTTTACAAGGGGTGGATGACGTGGCCGCGCAGCGAGTCAGAGCACATTAACCGAACATAAGCAGGTCAGTTCATGGAAGCAGAAAGCATCTAATTTCATAGAGACCGCCTTATTCTTTTAAAGACCTTGCTACTTTGCACAAT
The DNA here is from genome assembly GCF_964204655.1 of Triturus cristatus. NCBI lineage: Eukaryota > Metazoa > Chordata > Amphibia > Caudata > Salamandridae > Triturus > Triturus cristatus. The sequence goes on along the minus strand of NC_140581.1, from coordinate 338,471,939 downwards.
ATTTTAAAATTTGTATTTTTTACATGATAACTTTGCACATCTCTTTTTGGGGGAAGGAGCTGTGTTCAATGCCCAGGGAGGGGATCTTTTAGCACGGGCATTGTAAACTTAGGTTAGCGGTCTAGCTGCAACGGCTTCCGCGTTCGCCATAGATTATAAGAGGCAGATGACGTGGCCGCGCAGCGAGACAGAGCACATTAACCGAACATAAGTTGGGTTCATGGCAGCAGAAAGCATCTAATTTCGTAGAGACCGCCTCATTCTTTTAAAAACCTTGCTACTTTGCACAATATTTTAAAATTAGTATTTTTTACCTGATAACGTTGCACATCACTGTTTGGGGGAAGGAGCTGTGTTCAATGCTCTGGGATGGTATTTTTTTGTGCGGGCATTGTAAATCCAGGTTAGCGGTTTAGCTGCAATGGCTTCTGCGTTCACCACAGTTCATAAGGGGCGGTTGACGAGGCGGCGCAGCGAGGCAGAGCCCATTAACCGAACATATGCGGTTCGGTTCATGGCAGCAGAAAGCATCTAATTTTGTAGAGACCGCCTTATTCTTTTGAAAACCTTGCTACTTAGCACAATATTTTAATATTTGTATTTTTTTTCTGATAACGTTGCACATTGCTGTTTGGGGAAGGAGCTGTGTTCAATGCTCTGGGAGGGGAACCTTTAGCGTGGGCATTGTAAACCCAGGTTAGCGGTCTATCTGTGATGACTTCCGCGTTCACCATAGTTCATAAGGGGCAGATGGCGCGGCCGTGCCGCGAGGTAGAGCGCATTAACCGAACATAAGCGGTTCGGTTCATGGCAGCAGAAGGCATCTAATTTCGTAGAGACCGCCTTATTCTTTTAAAAACCTTGCTACTTTCACAATATTTTAAATTTATTATTTATTACCTGATAACGTTGCACATCGCTGTTTGGGGAAAGTAGCTGTGTTCAATGCTCCGGGAGGAGATCTTTTAGTGCAGGCATTGTAAACCCAGGTTAGTGGTCTAACTGCGACGGTTTCCGCATTTGCATCAGTTCGTAAGGGTTGGATGACGTGGCCGCGCAGTGAAGCAGAGCACATTAACCGAACATAAGCGGATCGGTTCATCACAGCAGAAAGCATCTAATTTCGTAGAGACCGTCTTACTCTGTTAAAAACCTTGCTACTTTGCACAATATTTTAAAATTTGTATGTTTTACCTCATAACATTGAACAACGCTGTTTGGGGAAGGAGTTGTGTTCAATGCACAGGGAAGGGATCTTTTTGCGTGGGCATTGTAGACCCAGGTTAGCGGTCTAGCTGCGACGGCTTCCGCGTTCGCCATAGTTCATAAGGGGCGGATGACGCGGCCACGCAGCGAGGCAAAGCAAATTAACCAAACATAAGCGATTTGGTTCATGGCATCAGAAAGCATCTAAGTGACCGCTCAGCCCTCCACAGGGCTTGGTCGCCCCATTCACTGCTGCCGCTCCTGCTTGCCTTTGCCGCCTCCTGCCTGCAGATTCCTTCACTCGCTGCCCGCTGCTCCTGGGAATTTCCCGCTGCTCCTGGGAATTTCCCGCTGCCCGCTGCTTCTTGGAATTTCCCGCCGCTGCCTCCCTGCGGCCCGCCCCCCTGTGATTCCATTCACCGCCCCGCTGCCGCCACCCAGCTGCTCCTCCCTCCCGGCTCCTTACTTATGACGCCCCCAGAGCGATCGCACCTCCTAAACCGAGCCCCAGCAACAAACACCTGATGTGCATCCTGCTCAACACCCACTCCGTTCACAGGATGCCGTCGAACTCTGGAACCTCCTCGACTCGACAGCACCAGACATCACCTTCCTGACGGAAACCTGGATGAACGCCTCCTCAGCGCCCGACGTCGCCATCGCCGTCCCGGAAGGCTACAAAATCACCATGAAGGACCGCGTCAATCAGACAGGAGGAGACATCGCCATCATCCACAAGAACACCATCCGCATCATGACCAACTCCGATGACACCTTCACCTCCGCCGAACACCTCCACTTCCAGATACACACCGACCCCAAGACCACGCTCAGAGGCACCCTCGTCTACAGACCACCGGGACCACGCACACAGTTCAGCGAAGACATCACAGACTTCGTCAGCCCGCACGCCATCAATTCCACCGACTACATCCTCCTGGGGGACCTCAACTTCCACCGGGAGGACAACAAGGACCGCAACACCACTGCTCTGCTGGACAACCTGGCCAACCTCGGACTCAAGCAACTGGTAACCACCCCCACCCACTACGCCGGCCACACGCTTGACCCAGTCTTCTCATCCAGCAAATACGTCACCTTCAGCCACTCCACCAATCTCCAGTGGACTGACCACAGCTGCGTCCACTTCAGCTTCAGTAAAACGACGACCCACCACCACCCTCAACAAGCCCCCCGCAGGAGCTGGAACAAGATCACCGGCGACCAGCTCACCACCTTCCTCAGCCAGAACCCCCCCACCAGCTCAACGGACCCCAACGAAGCCGCCAACAACCTCACACAGTGGATCACCAACTGTGCAGACGCCCTCGCACCACTGAAGAAGAACCCCCCCAGCAGACGCAGCAGCAAGAAAGCCTCCTGGTTCACTGACGAGCTCATCACCTCCAAGAAGAACTGCCGCTCCCTGGAGAACACCTGGCGCACCAAACAGACCACAGACAACATGACGGCCCTCAAACACGCCACCCGCAAACACCACCAACTGATCTGCGCCACAAAGAAGACAGCCTTCAAGGAACGACTGGACAACAACACCCACAACAGCAAGGAACTCTTCAGCATCGTCAAAGAGCTCTCCAACCCCGACGCCGGAAACAATGACATCACTCCCTCGCAAGACCTCTGCGACTCCCTCGCAGCCTTCTTCCACGACAAGATTGCCAACATTCACAACAGCTTCGGCCCACCAACCATGAACCCCACCACCGAACCGATGCCCCCCACCGCCACCCTCCGCACCTGGACCCCAGTCAGCACCGAAGACACAACACGCACAATGAACACCATCCACTCCGGATCCCCTACGGACCCCTGCCCACACCACATCTTCAACACGGCCAACCACATCATCGCACCCCACCTCCGCGACATCATCAACGCCTCCTTCAACACCGCCACCTTCCCGGAGTGCCCTGCTGAAGAAACCAACTGCAGACCCCTCCGACCTCAAGAACTACCGCCCCATCTCGCTCCTCCCGTTTCCTGCCAAAGTCATCGAGAAGACCGTCAACAGACAGCTAGCCGCCTTCCTCGAGACCAACGGATCCCTCGACCACTCGCAATCCGGCTTCCGAGCCAACCACAGCACGGAGACCGCCCTCATCGCAGCCACAGACGACATCAGATCCCTAATGGACAACGGGGAAACTGCGGCCCTCATCCTCCTGGACCTCTCCGCAGCGTTCGACACTGTCTGCCTCCGCACCCTGGTACAGCGCCTGAACAACACCGGCATCCAGGATAAGGCCCTGGAGTGGATCACCTCATTCCTCGCCGGAAGAACCCAAAGAGTCCGCCTCCCCTGTTCCGGTCAGCGGCCACCGAAGTCATCTGCGGCGTTCCACAAGGGTCATCGCTCAGCCCCACCCTCTTCAACGTCTACATGAGCCCCCTCGCAACCATCGCACGTCAACACAACCTCAAGATCATCACCTACGCCGATGACACCCAGCTGATCCTCTCCCTCAGCAGCGACCCGGACGCAGCCAGAGCCAGCCTACATGAAGGGATGAAAGACGTCGCCGAATGGATGAAGAACAGCCGCCTGAAACTGAACTCAGACAAGACGGAGGTCCTCATCCTGGGATCATCACCCTCCGCCTGGGACGACTCCTGGTGGCCCCCCACCCTGGGAGCCACCCCCAAGCCAACGGACCACGCACGCAACCTAGGCTTCATCCTGGACTCCTCCCTCTCGATGACCAGACAAGTCAACGCCGTCTCGTCTTCATGCTTTAACACCCTGCGCATGCTTCGAAAGATCTTCCGGTGGATCCCCACCGAGACCAGGAAGACGGTCACCCAGGCCCTCGTCACCAGTCGGCTGGACTACGGGAACGCCCTCTATGCCGGCACCGCCGCCAAACTCCAGAAGAAACTCCAACGGATCCAGAACGCCTCAGCATGACTCATCCTGGACATTCCCCGACACAGCCACATCTCCGGACACCTGAGAGACCTGCACTGGCTCCCCATCAACAAAAGAATCACGTTCCGACTCCTCACCCACGCACACAAGGCCCTCCACGACCTGGGCCCCAAGTTCCTCAACAGCCGCCTGACCTTCCACAAGCCCACCCGCCAGCTCCGCTCCGCCAGCCTCGCTCTCGCCACCGTCCCCCGCATCCGCAGAGCCACCGCCGGAGGAAGATCCTTCTCCTACCTGGCAGCCAAGACATGGAACTCCCTCCCCATCCACCTCCGGACAACGCAAGACCATCTCTCCTTCAGGAAGCAACTCAAGACCTGGCTGTTCGAGCAGTAGCGTTCCCCCACCCCCCCAGTGCCTTGAGACCCTCCGGGTGAGCAGTGCGCTATACAAATGCCTATGATTGATTGATTGATTGAATTTCGTAGAGACCGCCTTTTTCTTTTAAAAACCTTGCTACTTTGCACAATATTTTAAATTTTTTATTTTTTTACCTGATAACCTTGCACATCGCTGTTTAGGGTAAGGAGTTGTGTTCAATGCCCAGGGATGGGATTTTTTACAGCGGGCATTGTTAACTCAGGTTAGCGGTCTAGCTGCGACGGCTTCCGCATTCGCCACAGTTATTACGGGGCGGATGACGCGGCCGCGCAGCGAGGCAGAGCCCATTAACCGAACATAAGCAGTTCGGTTCATGGCAGCAGAAAGAATCTAATTTTGTAGAGACCGCCTTATTCTTTTAAAAACCTTGCTACTTTGCACAATATTTAAAAAATTTTATTTTTTACCTGATAACTGTGCACATCGCTGTTTGGGGAAAGGAGCTGTGTTCAATGCCCGAAGAAGGTATCTATTAGCGCGGGCATTGTAAACTCAGGTTAGTGGTCTAGCTGTGACATCTTCCACGTTCACCACAGTTCACAAGGGGCAGATGACGCAGCCACGTAGCGAGGCAGGGCACATTATCCGAACATAAGCGGTTCGCTTCATGGCTTCAGAAAGCATCTAATTTCGTAGAGACCGCCTTATTCTTTTAAATACCTTTCTACTTTGCACAATATTTAAAATTGTGTATTTTTTACCTGATAACTTTGTTTGGGGGAAGGAGCTGTGTTCAATGCCCAGGGAGGCGATCTTTTAGCGCTGGCATTTTAAACTCAGGTTAGTGGTGCAGCGGCGACGGCTTTCGCGTTCGCCACAGTTCATAAGGGGCAGATGACGCGGATGCGCAGCGAGGCAGAGCCCATTAACCGAACATAAGCAGTTCGGTTCATGGCAGCAGAAAGAATCTAATTTTGTAGAGACCGCCTTATTCTTTTAAAAACCTTGCTACTGTGCACAATATTTTTTATTTTTTATTTTTTACCTGATAACTTTGCACATGCTGTTTGGGGGAAGGAGCTGTTTTCAATGCCCAGGGAAGGTATCTTTTAGCGCGGGCAATGTAACCTCAGGTTAGCGGTCTAGCTGCGAAGGCTTCCACGTTTGCCACAGTTCACAGGGGGCAGATGACGCAGCCGCGCAGTGCGGCAGAGCACATTATCCGAACATAAGCGGTTCGGTTCATGGCAGCAAAAAGCATCTAATTTCGTAGAGACCGCCTTATTGTTTTAAAAACCTTGCTACTTTGTACAATATTTTAAAATGTGTATTTTTTACCTGATAACGTTGCACAACGCAGTTTGGGGAAAGGAACTGTGTTCAATGCTGCGGGAGGGGATCTTTTAGCCTGGGCACTGTCAACCCAGGTTGGTGGTCTAGCTGCGACGGCTTCCGCGTTCGCCATTGTTCATAAGGGGCGAATGACGCGGCCGAGCAGCGATGCAGAGCACATTTACCAAACATAAGCGGTTTGGTTCAAGGCAGCCAAAAGCATCTAATGTCGTAAAGACTGCCTTATTATTTAAAAACCTTGCCACTTTGCACAATTTTTTAAAATTTTTATTTACCTGATAACCTTGCACATCGCAGTTTGGGGGAAGGAGCAGTTTTCAATGCTCCAGGAGGGGATCTTTTAGCACAGGCATTGTAAACCCAGGATAGCGGTCTAGCTGCGACCGCTTCCGCGTTTGCCACAGTTCATAAGGCGCGGACGACGCGTCCGCGCGGCGAGGCAGAGCACATTAACCGAACATAAGCGGTTCGGTTTATGGCAGCAGAAAACATCTAATTTCGTGGAGACTGCCTTGTTCTTTTCAAAACCTTGCTACTTTGCACAATAGTTTAAAATTTTTATTTTTTACATGATAACGCTGCACATCGCTGTTTGGGGAAAGGAGCTGTGTTCAATGCCCCGAGAGCGGATCTTTTAGCGTGGGCACTGTCAACCCAGGTTAGCGGTCTAGCTGCGACGTCTTCCGCATTCGCCACAGTCCATAAGGGGCAGATGACGCGGCCGCGCAGCAAGGCAGAGCACATTAACCAAACATAAGCGGTTCGGTTCATGGCAACAGAAAACCTCTAATTTCGTATGATCGCCTTATTCTTTTAAAAACCTTGCTACTTTGCACAATATTTTCCAATTTGTATTTTTTACCTGATAACGTTGCACTTTGCTGTTTAGGGGAAGGAGCTGTGTTCAATGCTCCGGGAGTGGATCTTTTAGCACGGGCATTGTATACCCAGGTAAGCGGTCTAGCTGCGACGGCTTCCGTGTTCGCCACAGTTCATAAGGGGCGGATGATGTGGCCGCGCACCGAGGCAGAGCACATTAACCGAACATAAGCGGTTCGGTTCATGGCAGCAGAAAGCATCTAATTTCTTGCAGACCACTTTATTCTTTTAAAAACCTTGCTACTTTGCACAATATTTTAAAATTAGTATTTTTTTACCTGATAACGTTGCACATCGCTGTTTGGGGGAAGGAACTGTATTCAATGCTCCGGGAGGGGATCTTTTAGCGTGGGTATTTTAATCCCAGGTTAGTGGTCTAGCTGCGACGGCTTCCGCGTTTGCCACAGTTCATAAGGGGCGGATGACGCGGCCACGCAGCGAGGCAGAGCTCATTACCCAAACATAAGGGGTTCAGTTCATGGCAGCAGAAATCATCTAATTTCATAGAGACTGCCTTATTCTTTTAAAAACATTGATACTTTGCACAATATTTTAAAATTTGTATTTTTTACCTGATAACACTGCACATCGTTTTTTGGGGGAAGGAGCTCTGTTCAATGCTCCGGGAGGGTATCTTTTAGCGTTGGCATTTTAAACCCAGGTTAGCGGTCTAGCTGCGCCAGCTTCTGTGTTAGCCACAGTTCATAAGGGGTGGATGATGCAGCCGCGCAGCGAGGCAGAGCACTTTAACCGAACATAAGCAGTTTGGTTCATGGCAGCAGAAAGCATCTAATTTCGTAGACACCGCCTTATTCTTTTAAAAACCTTGCTACTTTGCACAATATTTTAAAATGTTTATTTTTTACCTGATAACGTTGCACATCGCTGTTTGGGGGAAGGAGCTGTGTTCAATGCCCAGGGAGGGGATTTTTTAGCGCGGGCATTGTAAACTCAGGTTAGCCGTCTAACTGCAACAGGTTCCGCGTTCGCCACAGTTCATAAGTGGCAGATGACGCAGCTGCACAGCGATGCAGAGCACATTAACCGAACACAAGTCGTTCGGTTTGTGGCAGCAGAAAGCATCTAATTTGTTAGAGAACGCCTTATTCTTTTAAAAAACCTTGTTCTTTGCACAATATGTGTATTTTTTAATCTAATAATGTTGCACATTGCTGTTTGGGGGAAGGAGCTGTGTTCAATGCTCCAGGACGGGATCTCTTAGCGCGGGCATTGTAAACCCAGGTTAGCGGTCTAGCTGTGACGACTTCCGCGTTCGCCACACTTAATAAGGGGCGGATGACGCGGCCGAGCAGCGAGGCAGAGCACATTAAACAAATATAAGCGGTTCGGTTCATGGCAGCCAAAAGCATCTAATGTCGTAGAGACTGCCTTATTCTTTTAAAATCCTTGCCACTTTCCACAATATTTTTTATTTTTTACCTAATAACGTTGCACATCGCAGTTTGGGGGAAGGAGCGGTGTTCAATGCTCCAGGAGGGGATCTTTTAGCACGGGCATTAAAAAACCAGGTTAGTGGTCTAGCTGTGATGGCTTCCGCGTTCGCCACAGTTCATAAGGGGACGATGACGCGGCCACGAAGCGAGGCAGAGCACATTACACAAACATAAGTGGTTCGGTTTATTGCAGCAGAAAGCATCTAATTTCGTAGAGTCTGCCTTATTCTTTTAAAAACCTTGATACTTTGCACAATATTTAAAAATGTGTATTTTTTACCTGATAACGTTGCACATTGCTTTTTGGGGGAAGGAGCTCTGTTCAATGCTCCACGAGGGGATCTTTTAGCGCTGGCATTGTAAACCCAGGTTAGCGGTCTAGCTGCGACAGCTTCTGTGTTACCCACAGTTCATAAGGGGTGGATGACGCAGCCGCGCAGCGAGGCAGAGCACTTTAACCAAACATAAGCAGTTCGGTTCATGGCAGCAGAAAGCATCAAATTTCGTAGAGACCATCTTATTCTTTTAAAAACCTTTCTACTTTGCAAAATATTTTAAAATTTCAATTTTTTACCTGATAACGTTGCCTGTCGCTGTTTGGGGGAAGGAGCTGTGTTCAATGCTCCGGGAAGGGATCTTTTTGGGCTTGAATTCTAAACCCAATTTAACGGTCTAGCTTGCATGGCTTCCGCATTCGCCACAGTTCATATGGGGCGGATGACGCGGCCGTGCAGCGAGGCAGAGCACATTAACCGAGCATAAGCAGTTCGGTTCATGGCAGCAGAAAGCATCTAATACTTTGCACAATATTTTAAAATTTGTATTTTTTACCTCAGAACGTTGCACATCGCTGTTTGGGGGAAGGAGCTGTGTTCAATGCCCAGGGAGGGGATTTTTTAGCATCGGCGTTGTGAACTCTGGTTAGCCGTCTAGCTGCGACGGCTTCTGCGTTCGCCACAGTTCATAAGGGGCAGATGACGCAGCTGCGCAGCGATGCAGTGCACATTAACCAAACATAAGCTGTTCGGTTAATGGCAGCAGAAAGCATTTAATTTCGTAGAGACCGCCTCATTCTTTTAAAAACCTTGCTACTTTGCACAATATTTTAATTTTTTTATTTTTTACCTGATAACGTTGCACATCGCTTTTTGGGGGAAGGAGCTGTGTTCAATGCTCTGGGAGGGGATATTTTAGCGCAGGCATTGTAAACCCAGGTTAGCGGTCTAGCTGCGATGGCTTCAGCATTTGCCACAGTTCATTAGGGGCGGTTGACGCGGCCGCGCAGCAAGGCAGAGCACATTAATTTAACATAAGCAGTTCGGTTCATGGCAGCAGAAAGCATCTAATTTTGTAGAGAACGCCTTATTCTTTTAAAAATCTTGCTAGTTTGCACAATATTTTAAAATGTGTATTTTTTAATCTAATAACGTTGCACATTGCTGTTTGGGGGAAGGAGCTGTGTTCAATGCTCTAGGAGGGGATCTTTTAGCGCGGGCATTGTAAACCCAGGTTAGCGGTCTAGCTGCGACGACTTCCGCGTTCGCCACACTTATAAGGGGCGGATGACGCGGCCGAGCAGCGAGGCAGAGCACATTAACCGAACATTAGCGGTTCGGTTAGTGGCTGCAGAACACATCTAATTTCGTAGAGACAGCCTTATTCTTTTAAAAACCTTGCCACTTTGCACAATATTTTAAAATGTGTATTTTTTACCTGATTACGTTGCATATGGCTGTTTGGGTGAAGGAGCTGTGTTCAATGCTCCGGGAGGGCATCTTTTAGCATGGGCACCCGGGTTAGCTGTCTAGCTGCGACGGCTTCCGCTTTCGCCACTGTTCATAAGGCCGGATGATGCGGCCGCGCAGCAGGCGCGCGCAGCGGGCGCGCCACTGCTGCGCTGCTGGTGCGTCTGAGGCAAGCCTGTCTGTGCCCGACCAGGCCCAGGAGCCAGAACCCCTGGTTCTCCCACAAGAGGTAAGTTCTCTTACACCGCAGATCAGCTGTATGACCTTAGAGAGACTGTTTCACATAAATGCAGTCACTCAATCGCGCCGGCAAGCACTAGGAAAAATTGTCCCACTGTCCTTTTGAATTAGGTTCCCTGGCCATGGCCTTAGCTGTTAAGATCCCATCTTCTCAAACTATTCTTAAAATTTGCCTATTGAACTGTCGTTCGATTCCTAAGCACGCAATTGAACTCCGGCTACTGTTGGAAGAACAAGATCCAGATACCCTATTTCTTACCGAAACATGCTTCACCAACACATCAGATCCTGTGCTGGTTCAAGCACTTCCCCCCGGATATCTGATTCAGAGACAAGATCGCAAATTAAGTTGAGGAGGGGGTTTGGCTATTATTTATATAGACAAAATCAAGTGTCGTATAGCAGCAAGCTTGATTCCTGAATGTGAAAGTCTTTGTTTTGCACTTGGTCTCTCTCATACCTGTATCTTTGCTGAGGTCCTAATATATTTGCCTCCAGGAGCTAATGGCCATTTTAGTGGAGACCTACCAGAAGTAATAGCTAAATCTGTAATGGGCATATTATCAAGACAGGCGATAAAATTATCACCGCTTTAGCGGCAGAAAACCCATCCCCATGCCTTGGTCGGATCATCACATGATTTCCTTTGCATGGACCCCTTTGGTTAGTAGTCAGCCATTGGAAACGGTAAAAAAATGGAGGTGGAATTGGTCTAAACTCTCCACTGAGTCCTGGACACTAATTCTCGATAATACCAGACCCGTGTTAGAGGGCGGCCCCAAAGCCGCTAACAACAGGTTTGATAACTGGCTTGACTCCTCTTTAGATATGTTGGTCCCCAAAAAATGGATGATCAATAAGAAAGGTTCGAACAGAATAGCCTGGTACCCTCCCAAGCACACAAGGTTGAAGCAAAAATGTAAACACTTGGAGAGAAGCTTGAGGAAAGACTTCTCTACCATTAAAAAACCAAATATAGAGAGTCTACTAAAGCTTACAAAGCAGAAATTAGAAGTGCTCATTCCCTGTACTACGAAAAAAGGATTATCTCAGCCTCCAACTCCCCCCGCAAAAGTTTCCAGATTGCCACCCCCCCGCTCCTCCCCTTTCTTCTGACGATATTCTAGGACGATGTAACAATCTGTCAAAGCACTTTTCTAAACAAATTGAAGCTATTTATGTGACTTTTCCCCCTACTTCAGCATTTTTAAATACCCCCCTTTTGGAGGAGCAAACACGAATGCCCGATCTCCTCCTTGAGACAATCAGCCCATGGATATGAAATCGCTAAAAAACTATCTCAACCAACTGAAATGTGGCTCCCCTAGTGATGTGCCCCCCCCCACTATTCTAAGTCAGGTTTCTGAAATGGTTACTACAACCATACTGGACCTTATTAACATCTCACTCTTCTCTGGATCCGTTCCCTCTCTTTGGAAATGGGCCATGGTCAAAGCCCTTCTCAAAAAAATGAGTTTGGACCCAGAAGTATTTGCGAACTACTGGCCGATCTCGCTCCTGTCAGGAATCTAAAAAATTGTTGAAAAATATGTTAACTTTCCTGGAGAAGGGCGAACATTTTCACCCCTCACAAACTGGTTTTAGACCCCAACAGAGCACGTAGACTGCCCTGCTGGCTGTAGTTGAAGAAACCAGGAAAATTATGGATGTTGGTGGTTCCCTGGCAATTGTCCTGCTCGACCTTAGTGCGGCCTTCGATAAGGTTAACCACCAACTACTCCTCTCGAGACTCAGAGAGGTAGGAGTGACTGGAACTGCACTTAAGTGGCTAGAGTCCTTTCTGGATGACAGATCATTCCAAGTATTTGAGGATATCTTTATTTCCGAAAGTATGCCTCTGAGATGTGGGGTGCCTCAGGGCTCTTCCCTGAGCCCCACGCTTTTTAATGTTTATATGAGCCCCCTGTCCTAGGTTGTCAAGCCCTTTGGCATTCAGATTGTCACCTATGCTGTTGACACCCAGTTGATTGTGTCTCTTAACCTATCTGATAATGTGGAGACTAATCTGGCCAACTGTTTTGAAAGGGTCTCAGCGTGGATGGACGGCTCTTTTTTAAAACTCAATGGGGCTAAAACGGAGTTGATGTTTTTAGGCAAAACCTCCACCTTGGATGCCAGCTCCCAAAGATCAGATTAAAAGCCTTGGGGTTTGGCTGGACCATAACCTAAACTTCAAGGAGCAAGCACGGAGGGTGGCAAGTACTTGCTACGGGATCCTGAAGATGATTAGAAAAATTCTCCCTCTGCTGCCTTTCAACGCAAGGAGACTGTTGGTTCAAGCTCTGATTCTTTCTCGACTTGATTACGCCAATGTGCTTTATTTAGGTTCTCCGTGCTCAACTGTCAAAAAACTACAAACTGTACAAAACTGTGCAGCACTTCTCCTTATGCAGGGCCATAATCGGGAGTCCGCATGACCGGACATCGGGTCTCTCCACTGGCTTCCGGTTGCGGAATGAATTAAGTTTAAGGCACTGTTCATCATCCATAAGACTCTTTCGGTTAAAGGACCACCAATCCTTCGATCTATCATCTCCCCCAACCACCCCAAAAGATCTCTGCACTCCAGGAATAAACATCTGGCAGTTGTTCCCAGGATAAATAGATCTCGGAGTGGTGGACGCATGTTCTCATATACCTCAGCGAAATGTTGGAACCAGCTACATAACTACTATCTGTCCTTTCGCAAACTCCTGAAAACTTTTTTGTTTCCACGATGCCTGACTGTAGCACGTTGATGACTCTGCTTCCAGCGCTGGAAGGCCTTCTGGTAGCCATGCGCTTTACAAATGTATATTCATTCACTCTTTCACTAACTATAACTTGTGTCCCTGCAATGCACTGCTGATGACGTCACATATTACATCACTCATGACATGGTCAGTGACATCACTGATGACATGACAAATGACATGAATCGTTGCAAGTATAATTAAAACTTGAATATCGGACTCCAGAGTGCAGCGTCCTTTGTTAAAAAAAAAAAAAAAATATATATATATATATATATATATATATATATGTATGTATATATATATATATTCAGTGAAAAAACCATAGGTTTCACACATGTTATAGTTAGCTGGAAATTTTACTGATAAAACACTAATGAAATTCCCCCGTTATAGTTAGTGCAGGCAACTATAACTCACGTGACCGCAATCCTCTGCTGATGACATATGTGTCTTTATGAAAAAAAAATATTTGTAATATATGTATAGCTAAACTATATAAGGGGCGGATGACGCGGCCGAGCAGCGAGGCAGAGCACATTAACCGAACATTAGCGGTTCGGTTAGTGGCTGCAGAACACATCTAATTTCGTAGAGACAGCCTTATTCTTTTAAAAACCTTGCCACTTTGCACAATATTTTAAAATGTGTATTTTTTACCTGATTACGTTGCATATGGCTGTTTGGGTGAAGGAGCTGTGTTCAATGCTCCGGGAGGGCATCTTTTAGCATGGGCACCCGGGTTAGCTGTCTAGCTGCGACGGCTTCCGCTTTCGCCACTGTTCATAAGGCCGGATGATGCGGCCGCGCAGCAGGCGCGCGCAGCGGGCGCGCCACTGCTGCGCTGCTGGTGCGTCTGAGGCAAGCCTGTCTGTGCCCGACCAGGCCCAGGAGCCAGAACCCCTGGTTCTCCCACAAGAGGTAAGTTCTCTTACACCGCAGATCAGCTGTATGACCTTAGAGAGACTGTTTCACATAAATGCAGTCACTCAATCGCGCCGGCAAGCACTAGGAAAAATTGTCCCACTGTCCTTTTGAATTAGGTTCCCTGGCCATGGCCTTAGCTGTTAAGATCCCATCTTCTCAAACTATTCTTAAAATTTGCCTATTGAACTGTCGTTCGATTCCTAAGCACGCAATTGAACTCCGGCTACTGTTGGAAGAACAAGATCCAGATACCCTATTTCTTACCGAAACATGCTTCACCAACACATCAGATCCTGTGCTGGTTCAAGCACTTCCCCCCGGATATCTGATTCAGAGACAAGATCGCAAATTAAGTTGAGGAGGGGGTTTGGCTATTATTTATATAGACAAAATCAAGTGTCGTATAGCAGCAAGCTTGATTCCTGAATGTGAAAGTCTTTGTTTTGCACTTGGTCTCTCTCATACCTGTATCTTTGCTGAGGTCCTAATATATTTGCCTCCAGGAGCTAATGGCCATTTTAGTGGAGACCTACCAGAAGTAATAGCTAAATCTGTAATGGGCATATTATCAAGACAGGCGATAAAATTATCACCGCTTTAGCGGCAGAAAACCCATCCCCATGCCTTGGTCGGATCATCACATGATTTCCTTTGCATGGACCCCTTTGGTTAGTAGTCAGCCATTGGAAACGGTAAAAAAATGGAGGTGGAATTGGTCTAAACTCTCCACTGAGTCCTGGACACTAATTCTCGATAATACCAGACCCGTGTTAGAGGGCGGCCCCAAAGCCGCTAACAACAGGTTTGATAACTGGCTTGACTCCTCTTTAGATATGTTGGTCCCCAAAAAATGGATGATCAATAAGAAAGGTTCGAACAGAATAGCCTGGTACCCTCCCAAGCACACAAGGTTGAAGCAAAAATGTAAACACTTGGAGAGAAGCTTGAGGAAAGACTTCTCTACCATTAAAAAACCAAATATAGAGAGTCTACTAAAGCTTACAAAGCAGAAATTAGAAGTGCTCATTCCCTGTACTACGAAAAAAGGATTATCTCAGCCTCCAACTCCCCCCGCAAAAGTTTCCAGATTGCAAAATCTCAACCTTAACCCCCCCGCTCCTCCCCTTTCTTCTGACGATATTCTAGGACGATGTAACAATCTGTCAAAGCACTTTTCTAAACAAATTGAAGCTATTTATGTGACTTTTCCCCCTACTTCAGCATTTTTAAATACCCCCCTTTTGGAGGAGCAAACACGAATGCCCGATCTCCTCCTTGAGACAATCAGCCCATGGATATGAAATCGCTAAAAAACTATCTCAACCAACTGAAATGTGGCTCCCCTAGTGATGTGCCCCCCCCCACTATTCTAAGTCAGGTTTCTGAAATGGTTACTACAACCATACTGGACCTTATTAACATCTCACTCTTCTCTGGATCCGTTCCCTCTCTTTGGAAATGGGCCATGGTCAAAGCCCTTCTCAAAAAAATGAGTTTGGACCCAGAAGTATTTGCGAACTACTGGCCGATCTCGCTCCTGTCAGGAATCTAAAAAATTGTTGAAAAATATGTTAACTTTCCTGGAGAAGGGCGAACATTTTCACCCCTCACAAACTGGTTTTAGACCCCAACAGAGCACGTAGACTGCCCTGCTGGCTGTAGTTGAAGAAACCAGGAAAATTATGGATGTTGGTGGTTCCCTGGCAATTGTCCTGCTCGACCTTAGTGCGGCCTTCGATAAGGTTAACCACCAACTACTCCTCTCGAGACTCAGAGAGGTAGGAGTGACTGGAACTGCACTTAAGTGGCTAGAGTCCTTTCTGGATGACAGATCATTCCAAGTATTTGAGGATATCTTTATTTCCGAAAGTATGCCTCTGAGATGTGGGGTGCCTCAGGGCTCTTCCCTGAGCCCCACGCTTTTTAATGTTTATATGAGCCCCCTGTCCTAGGTTGTCAAGCCCTTTGGCATTCAGATTGTCACCTATGCTGTTGACACCCAGTTGATTGTGTCTCTTAACCTATCTGATAATGTGGAGACTAATCTGGCCAACTGTTTTGAAAGGGTCTCAGCGTGGATGGACGGCTCTTTTTTAAAACTCAATGGGGCTAAAACGGAGTTGATGTTTTTAGGCAAAACCTCCACCTTGGATGCCAGCTCCCAAAGATCAGATTAAAAGCCTTGGGGTTTGGCTGGACCATAACCTAAACTTCAAGGAGCAAGCACGGAGGGTGGCAAGTACTTGCTACGGGATCCTGAAGATGATTAGAAAAATTCTCCCTCTGCTGCCTTTCAACGCAAGGAGACTGTTGGTTCAAGCTCTGATTCTTTCTCGACTTGATTACGCCAATGTGCTTTATTTAGGTTCTCCGTGCTCAACTGTCAAAAAACTACAAACTGTACAAAACTGTGCAGCACTTCTCCTTATGCAGGGCCATAATCGGGAGTCCGCATGACCGGACATCGGGTCTCTCCACTGGCTTCCGGTTGCGGAATGAATTAAGTTTAAGGCACTGTTCATCATCCATAAGACTCTTTCGGTTAAAGGACCACCAATCCTTCGATCTATCATCTCCCCCAACCACCCCAAAAGATCTCTGCACTCCAGGAATAAACATCTGGCAGTTGTTCCCAGGATAAATAGATCTCGGAGTGGTGGACGCATGTTCTCATATACCTCAGCGAAATGTTGGAACCAGCTACATAACTACTATCTGTCCTTTCGCAAACTCCTGAAAACTTTTTTGTTTCCACGATGCCTGACTGTAGCACGTTGATGACTCTGCTTCCAGCGCTGGAAGGCCTTCTGGTAGCCATGCGCTTTACAAATGTATATTCATTCACTCTTTCACTAACTATAACTTGTGTCCCTGCAATGCACTGCTGATGACGTCACATATTACATCACTCATGACATGGTCAGTGACATCACTGATGACATGACAAATGACATGAATCGTTGCAAGTATAATTAAAACTTGAATATCGGACTCCAGAGTGCAGCGTCCTTTGTTAAAAAAAAAATATATATATATATATATATATATATATATATATATGTATGTATATATATATATATTCAGTGAAAAAACCATAGGTTTCACACATGTTATAGTTAGCTGGAAATTTTACTGATAAAACACTAATGAAATTCCCCCGTTATAGTTAGTGCAGGCAACTATAACTCACGTGACCGCAATCCTCTGCTGATGACATATGTGTCTTTATGAAAAAAAAATATTTGTAATATATGTATAGCTAAAATTTCATGGAAGAAGACATGGGCAAATAAGTGTCTAAATACAGTATTAGCATCAGCAGAAGATTGCGGTGGCGTGAGTTATAGTTGCCTGTACTAACTATAACGGGGGAATTTCATTGGTTTTTTATCAGTAAAATTTCCAGCTAACTATAACATGTGTGAAACCTATGGTTTTTTCACTGAATTTGCAAGGTTTTTTCAATGCTAATTCCTAACTATAACGTGTGTGAAACCTATGGTTTTTTCAGTGAATATGTACGGTTTTTTAAATGCTAAGTTACTTTACGCCATTCGTGGTGTGCGCGCCCACTTAACGCAGTTCGTTACGTGCGTGTGTGGTAAATAATTTAATTACCGGAACTTAATTTGATGCGAAAAATTAACAAGAATAGCTCAGTAAAATAAGAGGCAGAATCCGTGGTATTAGAGGTTCGGAACGGGCTTTATTCCTATACAAAGGAACATAATTCGAATTATGGGCCTTCTATTCCATCACCACGAAAGTTCAGGAAGGAAGGAACAATACTTTATTGACAGGTAATCATTTTCATAGAAGAGGCATTATAGTGAAACAGATGCAGGAGGCGTAACAGTTGATAACAGAGATAAAAACATACATGCGTAACTAAAATGGGTGTAACTAGGCGTAACTAAAGAACGTCATTAGGTATGATGTCACAAATGGGTGGTTCCATGAAAGAATTTCGCAATGTCAGCAAAAATACTTGGCAGAGATGCGCGCGCAGCAGCATGACGTGTGATTGACGTGCAACTAGGGGGTGAATGGGACTTGACATTTAGCTCTACATGTGGAGACAGGAGTCTGGGGTTATGTCAACCTAATCCCAAATCATATCTAATATCCTATGTTTGAAGAACTGTGTTATCCAAAAAGAGAGGTCTTTTAGGATAGAATCTTATTCTATACTGACTATACTGACTGTTAGTGCGTGTACAAGCGTCTAAGTGTCTACACCAGATGCGAGGGGGTAGAAATCTTCCATAGTAACAGGGCTATGAATTACTTGCATAAAGACAGAGAAGCCGGGCCCTTTTGCACGGTAGCTGGAGGAATGTTTACCTAAACTACTAGACAGGAATGCATCGGATGAGGAGCGGAGCAGAGCAGATAATCTTGAAGGTGAAATACAGTTTTTGGCAGGCAGATAGGCCGACAGGCCGAGTCAGGCATCGTTAGCCGCGCAGGGAGTAAGACAAAGTTCATGGTCACAGATGCAGGCTCAGACTGGAGCTTTCAGAGGCAGAAGGCAGGAAAGGGCTTAATGGCAGAATCAGGGCCTACTCGCCTGGACTGTAAAATGGGATAAATGAACCATATAAAGCCGGTGGCCTTTCATACTTAGGAAAGGAATATCTGACCCATTCATGGCGGATCTGAAAGAGGACATGTTGACGGTGGACGCACATGTGTTTGCGTCTTCATAACTGGAACTGGAGGGAACATACATGTACTTGTGACTTATACATGGAACCGTTGGGGTCCAAGATAGGGGACATAACCGACCATAAAAATCCATATTTCCACATTCCCTCCTTGTCCCCTACTTGCCCTTAAGAGATATCAATCTTCATCAATCCATCGATCTGTTCATATAACATCATTTGTTCTTCTTTCTTCTTCCGGGATCTCGAATGAAAACTTGCATGTGGGATACACGAGGTGGCACACAGACCACAAATCGCTGGCCCACATTGTAGACATAAGCAGCAACTGAATAGTATGAGAAAGCCAATACCTAGGAAGGAGAGCATTCTCCATCCCCAGGCTGACAACACGCCCCAGAACCAACCGGACCAAGTCCAGGTGCCTGGACTCTGGTGTATCTGGCTTACAATCTTATGAAGGCGAGTTATGGCTTTATATACAGACGGCGAATTTTCTGGTATGAAAATGCAACAACTTGATCCGATGACCCTACAAGCTCCGCCCCTATCGGCCAGGATGACGTCAAGGACAAGACGATTTTGAAGCACAACAATCCGCATAGCAGACTGCTCTTCTGTTAAATTGCCTAAGGCGGAAATAGTTTCGTTCACTACTGCTTCAAGGGTTCTGGTTAATCTACGTATCAACTTACTATTAGTGACTGTACCTATATAGGGGAAGAAACCTTTATTGAAATCTGTGTATTTTTCCCATGCTGTTTCAGTGTAATCGACGATTGGGAGATCTCTCTGCTGTCTATTGTGTACTAAATGAGTATTTCTATGATAGTCAGGAGGAGCTAGGAAAACAGGTGGCAAAAGGAATCCTATGTAACAGGTACCATCCCAATCTAGAGGCAAACGTATATATGCAGTCTGGCCACATACGAAGTAGGAATGGCGAGAAGCTCTAAATGTAGACTTGCCTTGATCACTGAATTTTATCACAGTGGTGCATTTACTATGGCCCATATGTATGGAACCATTCTTTCTTACACACAATTCACCTTTAACTGGAAATACTGACATAGCGGGCAAAATTGGTGCAGCTTCGGATTCAACATTCAGGATCATGAGATTAAGCGTGAAATTACCTAATCCATATACTTCATTTTCTAGATCAGTTCCTGTTCTTTTGGGAAGTCCCTCCTTGTTAGGGTAGCAGACTTTAAGCAAAACTAAGTTCAGGTTTCCCCATACCCAGTTGTCTTGATAAACTGTGGAATCCGAATCTAGGGAATTGATCAAACTAAACCATGCTCCACAGGAGCCATTGTGTGTGAACGGATAGGGAAAGAGAGGCAGAATTCCCTTATAGTTCTGATAGGGAGGGAGTCGGCCACATATCCAGCAATTTGTAGCATTGCTAGTCTGATGGGAAGGATGTAACATACTAATGAAAGTGTTATTGCGCAGCGCAAATCTATAGGACAACTCATGCGGGGGTAATTCACTAAAAGAATGTTCAGCAGTAACATTGTAAACATGTTTAGAAATAGGATAATATATGTGCAACAATATACTTGCAGTGATTATTAAAAGACTTAAGAAAAACAAAATTAATAACGTCACTGTGCAATGACTACGCAGTGATTTACAGTACGCATGCTTTTTCATCTGCATTTTTCCGTTTCTTTCTCTATTCAGGTCTAGGGGATACATGTCAGAGACAAATTCGACCGATTCACCTTGGAGAGGACTTAAACAATCAAATTGTCTGACTTCTTAGACCGTAGTTTTAGTTTGTATAGTTCCTTATCGCTTAGTTCAACCAAAGGAAGCTTTGAGTCAATCGGTGAAGACACGCGAGGTGTAACGTTTACATCAGACGGTAGTCCATGAAATTTCTTGATATGACTTGAATGTATCCAACCTTTGCGACCTTCGATCTTCACGGCTGTCCTCGTGGTGAGCAGTACAAGTTGAGGCGATTTCCACCTAGGATCCAGCTGAGTCTTCCGGTCGAAATTTCGCACTAACACCAGGTCCCCGGGAGCTACGTCATGGGGTTTCACCTCGGTGTTGTCGGGAAAGGCTGCAGCTACCTGTGAACGACAAGATTGTAGTGCAGACATCAAGGAAGCCAGGTAATCTGTCAGCATATTACAGTCAACGTCAGTTATTTTACGAGGTATAGGCGTCCCCCACATATTTGGTGGTCTACCGAAGATCACCTCATACGGGGATAGCCCTGTTCGAGAGTGCGCTACCATTCTCATGTAAAAGAGTGCAACTGGTAAGGCTATTACCCAATCGACACCTTTCTCTCTACATATTTTGGACAATCTAATTTTCAGAGTTTGATTATGTCGTTCCACGAGACCTGCTGCCTCGGGGTGTCGGACACAGTGAAATCTCCACTGATAGCCTAACAAAAGTGAAACGTGTTTCATTAGTTCGGATGAGAACGGCTGGCCGTTATCTGAGTAGACAACACGTGGTAAACCGTACCGTGGGAAGAATTCTCGAACTAACTGTTTGGCAGTAGTCGGGGCAGTGTAATCTGAAACCGGGTATGCCTCTGTCCAACGGGGAAGAGCACAGACAACTACGAGAACATATTTGAATCCTCGACATCGTTCCATCTGGATATAATCCATCTGGAGGACTTCAAAAGGGTGATCAGGAGGCTGAAATCCACCCTGCTCTACGGGAATGCTTTTACCTGGGTTAAACTGACAACAGATCATACAGGTACGAACTTTTTGTTTAGCTGCTGCTCGTAAATTTTTGTTGAACCAAATGTGTTGAATGCTGTCTAGCATAGCTTTTTCTCCTAGGTGCGCTGGACTATGTATTGTATTAATGATGGCTTGGACCATTGAGTCGGGAAGAAGCCATATAGATTTTTCCTTCATCATCCATCCTTGATTCGTTTGGATCCCTCCTAATTCAGTCCATTTCTTTATTTCGTCTGGTGTAGCATGTGTCTGTATGTCAATTACGTCAAGAGCGGGATCCTTAACCGTCATGCAATGTGTTGGTGTCGGAACTATTGTCTTTGTCATGTCAGATGTGTGAGTTTGAGCAGTCTGTTTAGCTGTTCTGTCAGCTAGATCATTGCCTTGGGAAATGATATCAATAACTTTCGTATGAGCTTTACATTTCATAATTGATATTGCAGTGGGTAGATGTATTGCATCTAATAAGGCATGAATGAGGGGTCCGTGCTGAATGTGGGCACCGTGAGAAGTTAAATAACCTCTCTCTCGCCACAGCACGCCGAAGTCATGTACAACTCCGAATGCATAACGTGAATCAGTGTATATGTTGACTTTCTTATTCGTAGCTTGAATACAGGCTTGTGTCAGAGCGGTGAGCTCTGCTGCTTGAGCTGATAAGGTATTTATGCAATATGTTTCAATGACTTCAGTGTCTGTTGTAACTGCATACGCGGCCACTAGCTCTCCTGTAATTGTTCTCATACATGAACCAGCCCGGTGGCAGTGGGCTTGCTCGTAGGAGCGGAGGGCTGCATTTGAGCATCTTAGTGTTTTTTAGCGTGCTGTCACGCCGATCAAAAGCGGCGACACGCACTTGTTTTAAATTGTTTGTCTGCACTGTTAACCTGAACTGAAAATTCACAGGTACCTTTCTTGCTTCTCCTGGGGCCCAGCGAGGCTGGCTGGCAGCTGATTCCACCTCAGGCGCCCAGCGGTAGTGGCCGCCATCTTGGATCGGGCTGGTTCGCCCGACCCCACCCACGCCACTCCCCCCACGCTGCTCCTCTATTTAGGAGTATTCCACAGTCTCCCCAGCGATTGCGAGCAGCCCGGTGGCAGTGGGCTTGCTCGTAGGAGCGGAGGGCTGCATTTGAGCATCTTAGTGTTTTTTAGCGTGCTGTCACGCCGATCAAAAGCGGCGACACGCACTTGTTTTAAATTGTTTGTCTGCACTGTTAACCTGAACTGAAAATTCACAGGTACCTTTCTTGCTTCTCCTGGGGCCCAGCGAGGCTGGCTGGCAGCTGATTCCACCTCAGGCGCCCAGCGGTAGTGGCCGCCATCTTGGATCGGGCTGGTTCGCCCGACCCCACCCACGCCACTCCCCCCACGCTGCTCCTCTATTTAGGAGTATTCCACAGTCTCCCCAGCGATTGCGAGCAGCCCGGTGGCAGTGGGCTTGCTCGTAGGAGCGGAGGGCTGCATTTGAGCATCTTAGTGTTTTTTAGCGTGCTGTCACGCCGATCAAAAGCGGCGACACGCACTTGTTTTAAATTGTTTGTCTGCACTGTTAACCTGAACTGAAAATTCACAGGTACCTTTCTTGCTTCTCCTGGGGCCCAGCGAGGCTGGCTGGCAGCTGATTCCACCTCAGGCGCCCAGCGGTAGTGGCCGCCATCTTGGATCGGGCTGGTTCGCCCGACCCCACCCACGCCACTCCCCCCACGCTGCTCCTCTATTTAGGAGTATTCCACAGTCTCCCCAGCGATTGCGAGCAGCCCGGTGGCAGTGGGCTTGCTCGTAGGAGCGGAGGGCTGCATTTGAGCATCTTAGTGTTTTTTAGCGTGCTGTCACGCCGATCAAAAGCGGCGACACGCACTTGTTTTAAATTGTTTGTCTGCACTGTTAACCTGAACTGAAAATTCACAGGTACCTTTCTTGCTTCTCCTGGGGCCCAGCGAGGCTGGCTGGCAGCTGATTCCACCTCAGGCGCCCAGCGGTAGTGGCCGCCATCTTGGATCGGGCTGGTTCGCCCGACCCCACCCACGCCACTCCCCCCACGCTGCTCCTCTATTTAAACGTCCCCCATGTGTCAGCGCAGCGGACGAGCGCAGCGGGCGCGCCGTAGGCTCGCCGGAGTCAAGCCAGAGTCCTGCCCGTCTGCGCCCGTCCGCGGCAGGCCGGGGCAGGGGGCCTTCCCTTATGCCCTCCCGCTGTCATACACTCCCTCTGAACTTCTCTCTTACTGGATCCCTGGCACCATTAGTCCCTCTGTGTCTAATTCATTACAACACTTAAATCTCCTTGCGAGCCCCCCTGCTGCACCCCCTGCTGTTACTCAAAGTTGTCTCCCTCGGCCTCGGGCCGCCGCGCTTACTCATTCCACCCTGCCTGTTTCCCACACGCCGTCCTACAATACCACTGTCACGCTCCTCAATACCAGATCTGTCGTTAGTCATCAGCACGAGCTATACGACTTTCTTGACAGCCACAACCCGGACCTCTTGTTTCTAACAGAGACCTGGCTCAAGGCAGACTCCCTCCCCAACGTCCTAGCCGCACTCCCCCCCTCTTACTCCATCATTCGTGCGGATCGCCCGGAGGGCAGGAGAGGTGGTGGAGTAGCTTTGATAACCCACACTGACTCCCCCTTTCAAATGCTCCCCTCCCCTCTTATCCCTGAGGTAGACTGTCTAATAATTCGTGCCAGCTCTCACTCTACCCCCCTCACTGCTGTTCTTATCTATCGACCCCCTCACACAACTTCCAATTTTGTTTCCTGCCTTCAGGACATCCTCGCCACACTGGTTATTAACAACTCCTCAGTGTTGGTGTTGGGCGATTTCAATTTTTGGCCCAACGATCCCGGCGAAACCCCCCTTTCCAAAGAATTCACCAGCCTCATGACTAGTCTCAACTTTTGTCCCCTCGTTCACAGCCCTACCCATGTTCATGGCCACTCGCTCGACCAGGTTTGGACCCTAAATATCCCCACCACCTTTCCTGTCATCTCCCCCTGTTCTTGGTCGGACCATTTTTCAATCTCCTTCTCCCTCGCGTTAGCCCCTGTGCCTATACCTCTTCTCCCAAAGAACATCTGGGCTAGAAAATGGGGTAAGGCAGACCTGCCATCGTTTTGCTCATCCTTGGCCAACTCTTGCCCTGACCTCTCGGGCCTCGCCGCCCCGGACCAGCTGACTACCATTGATGGCTGGCTGACCCAGGCAGGTGATAAGTTTGCTCCCCTGAGACGGGTCACGGTGAAGCGTGCCCATGCTGCCAATCGTTGGTTTACCCCCGATCTCAAGGAGAAGAAATTAGTCGCACGCAGAGCAGAGCGCGCATGGAGAAGAGAATACAGTCCCGCCAAAAAAACCATCTACCTCTCTGTGCTCAAAGTTTACAAACAAAGTATACTTGACGCAAAGACCCTGTTTTACTCCAACAGGATACTAGCAGCTGAATCTCAATCTAAAGAGATTTTTGCTACAGTACATGAGCTTGCCTCGTCCAACAGAGCCATGGCCTCGATCCCCCCTTCTCAACCGCTTTGTGACTCCCTCAACGACTTTTTCATTGATAAGGTCGCAACAATCAAGGCTAATATTTCCCCCCCTTCCCTCACCTTCACTAATCCCTCCCCCCCCGCCATCACTTCCAAATTCACTTCCTTCCCCCCTCTGACCACAGTTACACTCCCTCCCCTGCTTCAAAAGGTAAAGTCAGGTTCCCCCCTAGACTTTGCCCCTGCTCGCATTCTGCGAGAAGTCTTCCTACACTGCCCCACCCCTTCCCTTACACTTTTAAATGACTCGCTCAACTCCGGAGTGGTCCCCACCGCCCATAAATTTGCGGCAGTCATTCCCATTTTAAAAAAACCCGGTGTCGACCCTTCATCCCCTTCCAATTACCGTCCCATTTCCCTGCTACCCTACCTGGCTAAGGTTTTGGAGTCCCATGTAACCAGCACCCTGAGCACCTATGTGGAAGCCAATCACTGCCTCTCCCCCCGGCAGGCGGGCTTTCGCCCCCTCCACTCGACGGAGAAGGTAGTGATTTCAGTGATGGACAGCCTTCGTGAGGGCATTGATACCAACGTCCCTCAGGCCCTCATTCTTTTAGACCTATCTGCCGCATTTGACACGGTGGACCACTCCATCCTCCTTACCCGTGTCAAGGCGGCAGGTATAGAGGGCCTGGCCCTCACCTGGCTTAAGTCCTTCCTAAGTGACAGGGCTCAGGCAGTCCATCTTGCTGGCTTCACCGCTGCCCCTCGTAAGGTTGCATGTGGAGTCCCCCAGGGCTCCTCCCTCTCCCCTCTTTTGTTTAATTTATACATTTACCCCCTCATTTTTATGTTACAGCAGCTCGAGGTCACGGTGTTCAATTACGCCGATGACCTCCAGCTAATTTTTGACCTTTCCCACTCCACTTTCTCTACTTCAAATGTCCAATCCGTCATGTTGTTCATCCAGGATTGGATGAACTGCAACCACCTCAAACTCAACCCGGACAAGACGGAATTAGTCCTGACCAGAGGTGGTTGCAGTCCTTGGTCCCCCTCCCACTGGCCCTCCTCACTTGGTGCTCCCCCGCTCCCAGTTCCTAAGGTCAAGACCCTTGGCATCCTCCTGGACCCCTCACTTTCTGTTCACTCTCAGGTCAATTCAGTTGTTTCTTCCTGTTTTTTTTCCCTTCGAATCATTAGGAAGATTTCTCGTTTTTTTTCTTTACCTGCCCTAAAAATCATAGTGATGGCCATGGTGCTCTCGCGCCTCGATTATGGGAACATCATCTATAATGGCGCCCCAGCCTACGCCACCCGCCGTTTGCAGCTAGTGCAGAATCAGGCTGCCCGCCTGATCCACGGCCTGCCCAAATACCATCGAGCTACCCCCCTACTGCAGGCCTTGCACTGGCTGCCGGTGAAAGAGCGTGCTCTGTTCAAGCTTGGCTGTACTACTTTCCAGGCTAAAACAGGCACTGCCCCGGAATACATCTGCTCTGCCATCACTCCTCACATACCCGGACGAGAGCTTAGGTCTACTCATCAGGCTCTGTTAACCATCCCCCGTTTCAGCAAGAAAAAGACTGGCGGTACGAAATTCGCAGTGCTCGCTCCTGTTTTTTGGAATTCCCTCCCTCCGGAACTCCGCATGTCATCTTCCTACATTGAGTTCCGGAAGGGTCTTAAAACTTTTCTCTTTTCCCGCGCTTACAATGTTTAAATTCCCCTCTGCTCCTGCCTGCTTCTCACAATCCAACAGCGCCAAGAAACCGCTTGGTAAAAGTGCGCTCTAGAAATGCTTTTAAATTCAAATTAAATTCAAATACAACGTCAGGTCTGGATCTGACAATAGGACGTCTGTCAAGTGTTGTCTAGGTTTCGTCGTGACAGTAATAACTTCAATACAATCATGTGCTAGTGGGTCTGTTCCGTTTACTGGTAACAGTGTGGCAGGATTTAATGTACTACAACGTCTGATTTCTATGTGTGGCTGAAACAATGTTAATTCGTAACCGGTGAGTCTTGCTATAGTCAAGTGTTGTGTTTGCGTTCGGTTCAAGAGAACCTCTACTGCGTGTGGTACTTGTACTGTCAATGGATGTCCTAACACTATGGCATCGCTTTGTCTAATTGCTAAAGCTGTCGCTGCCACTGATTTCAGGCACCCAGGCAGAGCCTGAGCTACGGGATCTAATGTACTAGAAAAATAAGCACATGGTTTGTGTGATCCTGCTTGTTCCTGTGTGAGTACTGACAAAGCAGTACCTTCGCGTTCTGTAACAAAGAGCGTAAAATGTTTATTGTAACATGGTGTTGCTAAAACAGGTGCTTGACATAAAGCTTTCTTTAGGCTTTCAAAAGCTTGTGTATGTTCCTGAGTCCAAGGGAGGACAGTCGATGTGGCTGCCTCCTGTGTTGTCAACTGAATGAGTGGTTTTGCTAGAAATGCATACTGAGGGATCCACTGCCTACAATATGAAGTGAGGCCTATAAAAGCCCGTACCTCCTTTTGTGTCTTGGGTATTGGCATGTTAGCAATTAACTGGATGCGATCTGGTGTAAGCTGCCTTCCCTCCTTGGACAGCGAGTGCCCAAGGTAAACAACTCGCTGGACACAGAATTGCAGCTTAGAAGGGGACACCTTGTGCCCTTTTTCGGCCAAAAATTGTAACACCGTCAGTGAGGCTTTTTCACATTCAGGTTCGCTTCTAGCGGTGATCAGCAGATCATCGACATATTGAAGCAGGGCAGTGTTGACTGGCATGTGGATACTGTCAAGTTCTCGTTTCAGTGCTTGGCTATAGATGCTGGGGCTTTCTGTGAATCCTTGAGGTGCGCGTGTGAATTTAAAGCTTCGTCCATTTAAACTAAATCCGAACAAGTATTGGCTTTCCGGATCTATAGGGACGCTGAAAAAGGCATTCTTGAGATCAATTACAGTAAAGAATGTTGCTTCGGAATCAATGGCTGTCAGTAATGAAGAAATGTCTGGAACTACGGGGTATTGTGGTACAATACATTTATTTAATTCGCGCAGATCAATAACCAATCGATATACTGGCGGGGCTTTTGGATCAGTTCGTTTAAGAATCGGAATTATCGGTGAATTACATACATTGGAGTCGGTTTCCACAACCACTCCTTGGGTAATAAGCTCGTCAATGATTTGCAGTAAAGCCACTACAGCATCTGGGGGTAACTTGTATTGTCGCATTCGTGGTAGTACTACTCCTGTCTTTAGTGTGACTCGATATGGTGTAATGTTCATGCAACCAACATCTGTAGGGCCTTGTGCCCATAAATGTGTGGGTAAAGTCTGCAGTCGGTGATCCATGTCTCGGGACACATAGTGCCCTTTGAAATCACGTAAAAACAATCTTACTCCTTCCGGAGAACAACATATTATAGCTCCTAGAGCTTTCAATGTTTTTATACCTAACAGGTTTTCTGGACATGATTTAGTAAGCAATAAATCTGTAGTTCGTGTCAAGGGACCAATCGTAAGTGGAAGAGGCTGTGATACTTCGTTAATGATAGGTTTTCCTGAAAAACCAAGGGAAATATTCTGTGAGCCTGAGAGGGGTGCCCCTGGAACTTCACTACGTTTTATGGTTGTTCGGCTTGCCCCTGTATCAAGTAAAAATTTTCTATCTTGGCCTAATAGTTCACTGTGTACATAAGGTCCTTGTTGATCCACAGGGACCTCGATAAGGGGTAAACCAACTTCCCTCTCTAGGCTGTTTCATGAGTATCGTTGATAATCAGGGTAGTCATACTGTGCGGTCTGGTACATCTGTCGTGTCGTTGTTGGTGTGGCAGCAATAGGCTGCGGTGGTGGAGCTGGCATAGACTGTTGCGGAGCTGGCATGGACTGTGCATGCTGCGGGGCTCCTTGTTGGTTCTGATCCTGTCTAAGTGGCCGTGGTCTTTCTTTTGTATTACCTATGGCGATATTATGTTTTAAAACTGGACAATCGTGTACATAATGACCTGGCTGTTTACAATAGTTGCATGTCCCTTTTACAGGACCTGCTGAAACACTGGACTGTGTCATACCCTTTTTATGACCGTCAGCTGGAACTGTCTGGGAAACTAGCATTTTCATTTTCGTGTCTTTCATGCGTCTTTGTTCATGTTCTTGTTCCTCTCTAATTCTATTGTGATGGTACTGTAGCATTTGTAACATTTGTGACGGAGTGTTACCTTGCCAGGTACTCTCGAATTTCAATACTCTATTCTTAACTTGGGGCAAGGCATTTTCAACTAATTTTGTCACAAACAGATGTGGATACGATTCGCTACTTGCTTTTATTCCACTATTTATACCAAAACATTTTTCGAATCGGGCATAGAAATCACTAGTGTCTTCATCTTGCTTTTGTTTACAGGCTGAGATTGCACCCCAGTCTTCCTTTTTCGTAGTTAATAAACGTGGCAGTACCTGTACTAGTAAACCTGGTAGTGTTTTGGTCTTTTCCCCAAGCCCTAAACCTGGGCCTCGAGCTGTTTCTTCGTTTTCTAATGCTGTCCAATCTATCTTTTGGTCTCCCACCTCCCAATCCTTTTCCTTGAGTTTTTCGTAAATGCCCGCAGGCATTAATACCTTTAATATTTTCATAATGTCGGGATAGGTATACTCTCCCATGAGCAACATGTCTTTAATTTCACGGTGGAAACCCGCTGGGTCTTTGTCATGACTGGGTACCACTTTCTTCATTTCTAATAATTCCATTTTAGATATGGGTGTGTATACAAACACACGTTTAAACTGATTGTCATCACCTTTTATCGGGTGGACTTCGCGTAAGGGATTCTGTCTATCCATATAATACGTCGTTCTTTCCTTGATGGGCAGTGAGACATGTTCGGGGCATACAAAAAGAATGTACTGCTTTCTGGATTCTAGTATTTCTCTAATTAACTCAGTACCTGAACCTCTCCATTTATTCGTGAGCAATTCTGTCAATATATCAGGTAAGGGACCAGGATCGGAGTGTTGGCTTTTATATAATATAAGGAGTTGTTGAATCATGTAGATACCAGCTAAACGCTGTTCATCTGGGGTGAGGTTCAAAAACGTGTGCGCTAGTGTATCATCACTATATTTTCCGGGACTGTCAACCCAGTGAACGGCTGACCTGGCTAATTCTTGTTCGTCCATAGAATCGAGTATATGATAACCCCTTCGTTCTCGGAGTAATTTGTCAGCGGCTTGGAACGAATGTTCGGGGGACCTTATATTTATTATAGGGTTTTGGAAATCTCTGTTATTAACTGGACGTATCGGACGTATCGGATCAGTAAAGCATCTAGTATTATTACAAGATCTTCCTCTACCTACATAGGCCATTGTTTCTAACTGTCCTGTGGGCAGTTCTAATTCTTCCTCCTCCTCGTTTTGTTCAGGCTGGTCTACCGCTAATCTTTCTTCGTGTATTCGCTCTACTCCTTTGCGGATCTTTCGGCACATAGCTACTATACTTAATCGTTTATCATGTCTCCCCTCTGATATATTCCGACTCCATGTGGTAAGAATTTGCATTTCTTCCGGATTTACCCCTGGTCGATCTTGATTTCTGATCACACAATTTATGAGGAAACGTAACAGTTCCCCCTGTATCTCCACTTTCTGGTACTCCATGGCTCTATTAATACTTTCAGAATCTCGCCCTGACTGGACAAAGTGATATATATTTTCTAAATGTGTAGTCATTCCTGGTAGCCTCCCTAAATATATTGCAGCTCGTCGGATACGTAATGATGCCAGCAGCATTTCGTCCTCTTTGCCGGGCACAGGATCATATCTACAATCTACTAGAAGTTCCTTAAGCATGTCGGGAGTTACTAGTTTGGGCGTACGTTGGTGGGCTAATTCTTGAAAGGAAAGTTTATTTACTCTGGGTGGCGTGGAAAAAATGTTTGGTGTACCTCCTATAGCACCGCCTGGGGTGCTGGATGTGAAAGGATTCGTTGAACGTGATATAGCAACCATAGGTGTGGGTACAGCTGTAGAAACAGATGTGCTTGCCGGAACTTGTATCGGAGTTTGTTGTTGCGGAGGTACAGACGGAGCGTCTTGGCGTTGAACCCCCTCGGCAGGCGGTCTATGTGGTGCAGTATTAGCATACTCGGGAGCTGCGTCATCTAAATAAGAGGAAAGGAAAACATCTTCTGCGGTTCTGGGATGCCCTTTGGGATGTGCTTTTATCGGAAACAATGGAGGTGGCAAGTCTTTGGGTATCTCCAGAGTAGCCTTAGGTAACCCTTCGGCCAAAAGAGGATACATACCATTCATAAGGGCATTTCTTTGTCTGTCTACTTGTTCTGATTTTGCTCGGGTACCTTCTTCAATTAATAGATTTTCTCGGACTTTATTTGAATTCTCCTTACTTTTCTCTTCCTGTCTGCGTGCTTTTTCTGTACGTCTATATGATTCTTTACACCATAATTCAATGGCGTCTTTCTGTGATTGTCTAGCTTTCTTTTTCCATAATTCTTCCTCTACTTTCATGATGCAATCTGCATCCCAGGTCCCAGCTGCGGGCCACCTCTGACTTTCTGGTAATTCCTTAGTGTAGTCTACCCATAAATCAAGAAATAATATGGCGTCTAGGCCATGTTTATGATACATGAAGTACCCTGGAGTGTCCCTAGGAGGAATGGGAACAGCTTCTTCGAGTACCCCTTTTCTAGTTTTGATCTGTCTTAATTTCAAAAAGAGCGGCATATTGAGAACTGATCTGAGACCTAATTTTGAACACGTTTAATACAACAAAACACAATAATGAACAGTCATTCACACCACAATATGCAGAACGTATTTAAAACATTTAACATTTAATGAACAACAATGATGGCCATTTAGGGAACTAGTCACTAAGCATAATACTCGGCACTAACTAGGTAATTCTGAATTATATACTAGACATACTAGATATACTGCTAAACAGTACAGATACACTGCTGAAACAGTGCAGACCGGATTTGTGTACCCAAACCCGTCTTGACCGGCACAACCTATGTGCACGTCAGAACGCCTCCCCGGCAATGGTACTCACCGGGTAGCTCGGAACGGAAGGCCTCGGAACTGAACTGAACTGGACTTGGACCAGACTGGACTCGACTCGATACTTCGGAACTTCGGAACTTGGTGGGCCTCTGTATACCTCGGATCTTGCTCTCTCAGCTAGGCTCTGGTCGGGATACTTCGCACTTCTCACCGCCTCGTCTGGGTGTTGATCGCAGCCTCAGTTACCCCCGCTCGGCAGGAGGGAGATACAGGAAATCCTGTGGGTACGCGTTGTTGTCCGTCCAGCTGTGGCAGGAGACCGGGCCTGCAACGCACCTCCGGCGCGTGAGATGAGAAAGTGTCCCTGTTCGGGCGCCATATATGTGGTAAATAATTTAATTACCGGAACTTAATTTGATGCGGAAAATTAACAAGAATAGCTCAGTAAAATAAGAGGCAGAATCCGTGGTATTAGAGGTTCGGAACGGGCTTTATTCCTATACAAAGGAACATAATTCGAATTATGGGCCTTCTATTCCATCACCACGAAAGTTCAGGAAGGAAGGAACAATACTTTATTGACAGGTAATCATTTTTATAGAAGAGGCATTATAGTGAAACAGATGCAGGAGGCGTAACAGTTGATAACAGAGATAAAAACATACATGCGTAACTAAAATGGGTGTAACTAGGCGTAACTAAAGAACGTCATTAGGTATGATGTCACAAATGGGTGGTTCCATGAAAGAATTTCGCAATGTCAGCAAAAATACTTGGCAGAGATGCGCGCGCAGCAGCATGACGTGTGATTGACGTGCAACTAGGGGGTGAATGGGACTTGACATTTAGCTCTACATGTGGAGACAGGAGTCTGGGGTTATGTCAACCTAATCCCAAATCATATCTAATATCCTATGTTTGAAGAACTGTGTTATCCAAAAAGAGAGGTCTTTTAGGATAGAATCTTATTCTATACTGACTATACTGACTGTTAGTGCGTGTACAAGCGTCTAAGTGTCTACACCAGATGCGAGGGGGTAGAAATCTTCCATAGTAACAGGGCTATGAATTACTTGCATAAAGACAGAGAAGCCGGGCCCTTTTGCACGGTAGCTGGAGGAATGTTTACCTAAACTACTAGACAGGAATGCATCGGATGAGGAGCGGAGCAGAGCAGATAATCTTGAAGGTGAAATACAGTTTTTGGCAGGCAGATAGGCCGACAGGCCGAGTCAGGCATCGTTAGCCGCGCAGGGAGTAAGACAAAGTTCATGGTCACAGATGCAGGCTCAGACTGGAGCTTTCAGAGGCAGAAGGCAGGAAAAGGCTTAATGGCAGAATCAGGGCCTACTCGCCTGGACTGTAAAATGGGATAAATGAACCATATAAAGCCGGTGGCCTTTCATACTTAGGAAAGGAATATCTGACCCATTCATGGCGGATCTGAAAGAGGACATGTTGACGGTGGACGCACATGTGTTTGCGTCTTCATAACTGGAACTGGAGGGAACATACATGTACTTGTGACTTATACATGGAACCGTTGGGGTCCAAGATAGGGGACATAACCGACCATAAAAATCCATATTTCCACACGCGCACGGTGCGCTTTGCGCACCGCGCGCCCACTTTACGCAATTAGTGCCGTGCACGCACGGTGGGCACGCGGTGCGCTACGCGCACCGCGTGCCCACGTTACGCTAGATGGGCCATGTACGCACGATGCACTTCGCGCACCGTGCGCACATGGAGGACATATGATGCGCTTCGTTGTGAAAGGTAATATTTGATTTTTTCACATAATTATTATGCCATGCACAAATGGTGACCTTCGGGCACCATTTGCACATGGGGTGGGGAAAGTATGGATATTTTTTTTTTTTTAATTAATTTTTACCGTACGCGTACGGTAAGCGTAATCGGCGAAATTATCGAATGGCCTTGGGGGATCTTTGAGGACTCCCTCAACATGGCTAGGTGCTTAGGAGCTGTCTAAACAGCCCCTTTACATGTTTTTGGCCTTTGTTTTTTAACCCCCTCTCAGACTGCGAGAGAGAAAATGGCGGCCGCCGCTTCCTGGTTCCGACCGATTCGAATGTTTACTAAGATCTAACAGCCAATCAGAATCGCGCTCGCGCACGGCGGCGTGCGCGTACGGTAAGCGCACCGTAAGCGCACCGTAAGCTGGCTCAGATATATATATTGATTTAAAGGCTATTTTCTCAGAATCTACTGAACAGATTTACACCAAACCTACAAAAGGCACTTCCTTGACCTGTAGACTACCTCTCTGCCAAATTTCAAGGAACTCTGTTCAGCCGTTCGGGCTGTAGCTGTGTCTAAAGGTCCTATGGAAAAATGCATGGGAAAAACGCGTTTTGGGACCCCCCTTTTATCTCAGCCCCCGCTTGACAAATCCCCCCGAGACTTTCAGGGTAGGAGCGGAGCGTAGCGCCCCATTAGTTTTGAAAATTTCGCGAGGATTCGTCGACCGGCGCCAAAGTTATTCCAAATAGAATGTTGCGGTTTTCCTATGGAAACAGGGTCCTAACTATAACTACCTACTGGCGACCGCCAGTAGGTAATGTATGTATATATATATATATATGTATGTATATGTGTGTGTACATATGTGTGTGTGTATATATATATATATATATACACACACACATATATATACACACATATTACCTACTGGCGGTCGCCAGTAGGTAGTTATAGTTAGGACCCCTTTTCCATAGGAAATCCGCAACATTCTATTTTGAATAACTTTGGCGCCGGTCGACGAATCCTCGCGAATTTTTCAAAATAGGTGGGGCGCAACGCTCTGCTCCTACCCTGAAAGTCTCGGGGGGATTCGTCAAGCGGGGGCTGAGATAAAAGGGGGGTCCCAAAACGCATTTTTCCCATGCATTTTTCCATAGGACCTTTAGACAGGGCTACAGCCCGAACGGCTGAACAGATTTACTTGAAATTTGGCAGAGAGGTAGTCCTTAGGTCAAGGAAGTGCCTTTTGTAGGTTTGGTGTAAATCTGTTCAGTATTTCCTGAGAAAATAGCATTTAAAAGCATATATATATGTGGGCGGAGCCTAACCACACATCTCATCCTGAGATCTGATTGGCTGTCAGCACTTCATCCAAGAAGTGTTGGCAGCCATCTTGGGACCAATATACATGATAGCACCTCATTAAAAAGCATTGCAGTTAATAGAAGGTTTTAAGACTTTAGTTACATTATAAATCATTTGTTGATGGTACCATACTCATTTTAGGAATTGTGGTATGTTCTAAGGTGATTTCACCATGTGAAAAAGCCTTCTGCTGGGATATCATGATTGAGAGAAAAATATTTTCTCATGCTTTTACCACAGAGGTTTGGAAGGTGATCTATAAGCTAAACTGAGAGCTTATTTTCTGTAAATTCACATTATCTTTCTCAGTCATGTGAGAATGAAGTCTGACATTCTCAGTAAAACATGTACATCCAACAAGGGCAGAGACTGTCAGTTGATTCCTTTGTGTTCTACTGCAGCTTCCCAGAGTGTTCCAAAGAACTACTAGAGCGCTAACAGTCCTACCTATGATAAACGTATGGCACACCTGAAGCCATCTTGCTTGGAATAAAGTGGTAACTCTTAAAACATTTAATTTCAAAAGGAACAAAATGAGGGGGTTCATTTTTCCATAAAAAGTATGATTAGTGCTGCAGAAAGAAAAATTAGGGCACATTTTGAGTGACTTCTCAAATCCTCTTCTATTTCATTAAAAAATTCTGACATGCAGACTGAAACATGAACTTTCAATACCAGCAGCAGTTTTCCCTGGTGAGCAGTAGCTTTACTACAGTGATCTAATGAGCAAAAAGAGTGCTAACATTCTGAATTTATGGCAAATGTGTGACACATCTGAATGCCTTCTTGATGGAATCAAAGTAAAAAACTGAAAGTATTTCCTACTGAGGAGACTGCAGTAAATGAGGAAATTAGGAAACTTCATAACAAATAAGTCTCCCAAGATGGCCACCAGAGACAAAAGAGCCCAAATGTAGCCCAAATATCACCCAGATGTAGCCCAAGTATAGCCCAATGACAGAATGTCCCAGAATGTTCTTAAAAACAACTAGAGCGCTTACTGTCTTCATTATGACAAAAGTATGGCACACCTGAAGCCATCTTGATTGGAATAAACTGGTAACACTTAAAACATTTAATTTAAAAAGGAACACAATGAGGGGGTTCATTTTGCCATAGAAATTATCATTAATGCTGAAGAAAGAAAATGAGGGCACATTTTGAGTGACTTCTCAAATCCTCTTCTATTTCATTAAAAAATTCTGACATGCAGACTGAAACATGCACTTTTAATACCAGGAGCAGACTTCCATGGTGAACAGTAGTTTTACTACAGTGATCTAATGAGCAACTAGAGTGCGAACATTCAGAATTTATGGCAAATGTGTGACATATCTGAATACCTTCATGATGGAATCAACGTAAAAAACTGAAAGCATTTCCTACTGAGGAGACTGCAGTACATGAGGAAATTAGGAAACTTCATAACAAATAAATCTCCCAAGATGGCCACCGGAGACAAAAGAGCCCAAATGTAGCCCAAAATCACCCAGATGTAGCCCAAATATAGCCCAATGACAGAAGTGTGCAAAACACTTATTATTTAGTGTTTTTGCAGTGTTATATAGTGCAGACTTGTCAGGTATTGGAGTGCTTTACATGAGCATTGGTTACATCACACAAGCACATATTCATTTTGGTTGTAAACATGGGGAGACTAAGTGATTTGACCAGAATCACAGAATGTCGAGCTGAAGCAGAAACTTCAACCTGGTTCCCCAGTTGCAAAGTCTGCAGTTCTGGAAGTAACACCACATCCTCTCCCCTAAGTGCAACATTTAATCAAGTGGTCAACTGGATAAAAAAACATAAAGATAACAAATAATTTAAAAGTGCTTTGTCGCTATTTGAAAACTCAGACAAAATGTCCTTATTTTAGTCTTTTAGAGCACTAATCATAATTTTGATGCCAATAAGACCCTCTCATATATGTAATTTCTAAAGGAAATGCTCTAGGTATTACAGTTTTGATTACATCAAGATGATGTCAGGCGTTCCACACTTTTGTAATAAATATAGAATGTTAGCAATCTAGTTGTTCATTGGGATACTGTTGAGAGGCAAAGGCCAGGGGCACGGACTCTGAAAATTGAAGGCAGGTAGGAGAGTGCAAAGGCAACAATTTAACCACACTGAGCAGGCAGGAAGGGCCGTGGAAGCACAACAGACTATGGAGGGCAGTGGAAAGGGGGGCAGGGGCAACAAACCAACAATACAGGACTTGCAAGAGAGGCTGTTGGAGGGAAGATCTATTACGGGTCAAGGAAGCTAGAGGCGGTCCCCAGAGCCCCGGGAGCCACCACAGAACTGAGCAGGAGAGTGAGTCAGGGACAAAAGGGGCACCTTAATTTGAGCCGGGGTGCCTAGGAACGCTTGCTCCAAAAATGAAGAAAACAGACATATGAGACATGGAATTGGTGGCAGAATACAATGGCAGTTTAATGAGAAGATACAACTTCAAAGAAACCGCAGAATAGAGACATAAAGTACAAAATACAGAATCCAGATAATCATACAGCTGTCATGATATTCTCTGTATCTCAATTAATGTACTGACAGAGAGAGAGAGAAAACACATCTATAAATGCATCATGAGAAACAAGTTACACCAAGGAAAATGTTACCTAGGAACACTCACGTTTACTCTTAGAGCACGCATTCCTGCAATTACAATACAAAATCTTTTAAATGCAAAAGTAAAGAGAACAATGGTTAAACATAACATGACATTTCATATAGGTAAAATAGAATAAGATACTTCAAGCAAAGCAGAGCAAGACATTTTAAGCAAAGGAAGACAAGAGCTCCCATCTCTTGGGGAAAACCTGCACAGCCTGTTAACCTACATACAGACGGCGAGGTAGTCCGTCGATATCTGTGGGTGCTCCCTTTTTATATCATTTTGTGGGCTCCTTTGCACGCTACATCTACCTACGTATGCTACCCAAAAGCTTCGTCTGCAGATTTTACCAGACATTTCGTCATTTACCCACTTAATGCTGACAATGGACTGGGTGAAAAGGTCAGTCTCTCAGGCCAATCGCTTATCGTAAGTTCCATAGAGCAAGCAGAAAATAATGGGTATTGTACGGGAATTCAATATATTCATGTACAAAATCTCCTCAGTCCTCCTAACTTGACGCTCTGCGGTTGCCACTTCCTTAAAAGCGGGAAACCTGCCCAGGAAGCAAGTACCAGTCCAGGATGCAGCCTACTGTATGTCGACAGCTTCAGTGGGATGTTGAACTTTGATACCGAGCACGGAGCACTCGGGTAGGGTGGGGGCTACTAGTTTGGAGCAGAAGGCCTCGCAGACCTGCCTTCAGACTGCTATACACTAAAATTGCAGAGCTATGGTCAATTTAACAAAGAGGCCTACATATTGAACAGAAGGGCCTACACAGGGGTTTTATGCTGGCTGAGTGGTAAGGATGTCTCAGGATAATTATATAGCAACACAGGACCCGCTGGTCAATTTAATACGGCCTACAAATGCGGCTGGCAGGGCAAGGACAAGGGTCTCATACTTCAGGTGTGGACAGAACGGGCCAGGGGCCCCCTGTGATACAAAATCTACCCTCCTTCAAGGCTGTGGCAATGTAATAGACCATTGTGGGCAGAAGGAAGAGGCAATGGTAGTACAACCATACATGCCAACAGACCCGATTCAGCCAGGAAACGTCCAATGTTTTTAAGCTCAAATGGGCTTTATTTGATCTGTCTCCTGTCTACAATATCCTCTTTTTCAATGTAACTCAAAGGGGAAAATCAATACCCCAGTTTTTTTTCAAAATCTCCCTCTTACCAAGTTCAAAATGTTCGCAAGTATGGTACATTGGATCATGGAAGGAAATGGGATAGGGACATGGACTTGGATAACAGAGGACAAGAGGGACATGGAGAGGTGCACCAAACTGACCCTGCAGGGCAGGCATCAGGGTTTGCAGCAGCACAATACACCACACAGGGCATGCAGGACGGGAGTGCAGCACAACAATCCATAGAAAGCAAGAGGGAGGGGACAGGACCATGCACATGGACAACAGAGAACAGAGGGGCTACACGCAATGGTAGCTAGCTGACCATAATGGACAGACAGGAGAGAAAGCTGCAGCATTACAGACCATAAAGGGCAGTAGGGACGGATCAGGGGCATTACAATGGAACAGACAAGCCAGGAGGGAGGGAGTAGGGGTCTTCACATGTAAACAGAGGGCTGGGGGCAAGGGGGCAGGGCAGGAGCAGCAAGATAGCCATGGAGGTCAGGCAGGATGGGCACTAGAAGCAAGACACACCATGAAGAGCAACAGTGAGACTGTGATGGCATACACACAGACCATGGAGGGAAGGTGGGAGGGGGTCAGGGGCAGCTAACTGACCACACAGGGAAGGTGGGAGGGGCCATGGCAGCACAGAAGACCAATGGCTATGATGGGCAAGAAGGAGGGTGCAGGGGCATGCACAAAGGACGATGGAGGATAGAAGGGAGGGTCAGGACCTGTGCACAGACAAGAAAGTTCAGGGGAAGGGACCTCACAACAGACCACACGGGGCAGGCAGGAGGAGCAGTTGCAGCACAACAGACCAGGGAGGGCAGAAGGGTGTGGCAGTACAATGGACCATGTAGGACAGGAGGAAGAGGATAGGGGCATGGCATGTGGACAGGCAGGGTGGAGGTGGCAGGGACAGGTTACAGTCATCTGACAATGCTAGGCAGGTGGGAGGGGAGTGGCAGCTCAACAGAACACTCAGAGTAGATAGGAGTGGCAGGTCCATGGGACATGGTGGGCAAAAAGGAGGGAGCAGGGGCATGCACAAAGACATCGGAGGGCAGGGGGAAGGAGAATAGGGGCAGCAAGCTAAGCACAGAGTTTAAGCAGGAGGTCAATGATGGGGCATAGAATTGGGCAATGGAGGGCAGGAGGAGTGGACTGGTACATCATACTAAATTGAGGGCAGTGGCAGCACATCAGACCATGCATGGCAGGAGGGAGGAGGCTATTCCATGGATTCACACAACAGAGGATAGGGAGGAGGGGGATGGGGCAGCAAGCTAACTGTTCAGAGAAGGCGGGTATTAGGAACTTTATTGTTTTTAAAACATTGAGTCTGTGCGAACTACTTAAAATATGAACAAGTATGCAGCATAATCTCACTTTTATTCAGGAAGAAGAGGACGTTTGTGACTGTGACTCCGGGCTCACTTGGCAGAAACACCCCCTGACCCTCCACCCCCTATCGCAAAATGTAATGCCCGTGAAAAGGGTAGGTGAACACAGTGTTATATAGAACATAGTCCTGAGAGCACGATTGAAAATGAAAACTAGATATAGTGTATGGTATAAACTATGCACCAAAAAGTGTGATATAAGATGAACCGGGCGTGAAATATAATATGCAATACATTGTGCGCAATGACAGATTCATTGGAGAGCGCGAGATAGCACAGGCACTAGCGCGTGCTATGCGATATGCGCCTTGGAGTGTAATATGCACAGGGCAGTGTTGTGTAACCTAACTAGTCTCTAAAGTTGTAATATAAAATATGTGCTGGGGAGTGTAACGTTGCATATGCACTGTGACACAGATATGGATCGCAGATTGTAATATGTATGGCATAGCACTGTGCGTTATAACATAGGCATCGAGGAAGGCACGTTAGATGGGGCAATATAACCCGTGCGAAGACAAGTGTGGCATGACATATTCACGGGGTGGTGTTACAGTGCACATGGGCTAGAGAGTGTCATAGCATATGCACTAGCTAGTGGAATACAACACAGAGGTGTGTGGCACTCGGCAGGCAATGGTGGGTGTAACACAGCATTGGGCTCTGTCAGGAGCGCG
Source organism: Triturus cristatus (assembly GCF_964204655.1). Classification (NCBI taxonomy): domain Eukaryota; kingdom Metazoa; phylum Chordata; class Amphibia; order Caudata; family Salamandridae; genus Triturus; species Triturus cristatus. Next base: position 338,431,243 of record NC_140581.1, on the reverse strand, counting down.
CTGTGACTCTCAAGTGATGTTCGTCCCCTTTCCAGAGAGTAAAATAAAAAGTATTACACATCCGGCAGTGGATGTGTGTTTTATTAACCGTGAGGGGGGTTTCTTGCATAGTTTTGGTCGAATTTTTGTCGAATCCCCTTTGAATGGCTTGGTGTGCATGTGTATTAAATGTGCCCGTCAATAGCTACCCATGTTTGTATAAATAAACGACAAGGGTGTCTACCGGGATTAGGCACGGTAGGGCATCAGACATGTCAGAGCTTCACTAGTAGTGTAAATACATTCCACGTGGATTCATTGCATGCAGTCGCCTTTTAATGAATATCCCGCAAATCGTCATGGTGATAGGTACGTACGGTTTGTCCAGCATGTCCTAGGTGTGTCTATAAATAAATATTTTTTTAAAATAATAAAAAACAGTGGCCGGCCCTAGGGATTGGGGTCAAAAAAATATAATTAGGAGACAGGCCCTGGGGGATGGGGTCATCAGGGCCAATAAATTAGAATAAGAAGGGGAACCACACAGCCCCCCTTCTTAAAAAATTAAAATAAATAAAAGACTGGCATCGTGCCGGAGGCCATGCCCCCTCCGTGCAGCACTCTGCAAACGCGCCCCCAACAGGCATCTCCAGTATGCGCCAGGGAGCTGCGCTGCAGACAGGTGTTCTGAGGCCAAGCCCCTTTTTACACCTCTCTGCAACGCAGCTCTGTGGCGCTTACTGGAGGTACCTAGTGGTCTAGTTTGACCCTAGGGACCCTTAGGATTCAAGGGGACTTAATCTCTCAACTTAGAACAGCCACAGGGCGCGTTTACACAGTGGTGAAGGGAGGGGACGGGGCCTGAGGTGACGTGTGCAAACACGCACTATGGCACGTTTTAAATTGGGGATATAATTTCCCTTCAATACTGAGGGCCCCTGGGGGCTAACTAGCCCACCAAGTGCTTCCAGTAAGCGCCAGTGAGCTGCATTGCAAGGAGGTGGTCCAGGCCGTGCCACTTTTTACACCTCTCTGTAACACAGCTCTGTGGCATTTACTGGAGGTACCTAGTGGGCTAGTTGGACCCTAGGGACCCTCAGGATTCAAATGAACTTAATCTCCCAACTAAAAATGGACACAGGGCGTGTTTACACAGTGGTGAAGGGAGGGGACAGGGCCTGAGTTAACGTGTGCAAAAACGCCCTGTGGCCTGTTTTAAGAGGTAGTTTTAATCCCCATGCCCTATTATGTACTAGGGGCTTACAGAGGAGGTCATGCTAATCACAGGGGGACCCCAACGCATAATGTTCCCTTGTGTATGTAGGTGTTTTCACTGTATTCTAAGTGTCTTTTAACATAGCACTGGCTCTAGGACTGGCTAGTCAGACTCAGTTACCACCAGTATCCGTCTGAAAAAGTTGAGGGTACAGGATGATTTTGCAACAAGGCTTCTTTCTGCTCTTCTTTTTGTTCTTTCTGCACGTTATCCTTCTTCCTGCACTTATCTTCGTATTTGAGGACTTCTGTTGCTTCTTTCTGCACTTCTTTTGTTTCTTTCTGTGCATTTTTTCTTCTTTCTTCACATGTCCTATCTCTGTAGGCATAGTTAGAAATTAGCATTTAAAAAACCTTTGAAATTCACAGAAAAAACCATAGGTTTCAGGCACGTTATAGTTAGGAATTAGCATTTAAAAAACCTCAGAAATTCACTGAAAAAACCATAGGTTTCAGGGGTGTTATAGTTAGCTGGACTTTTCACTTGTACAAAACCATTGAAATTCCCCCGTTATAGTTAGTTCAGCTAACTATAACTCGCGCGCCCGCAATGCACTGCTGATGACGTCACATATTACATCACTCATGACATGGTCAGTGACATCACTCATGACATCACTGATGACATCTCAAATGACATCACTGATGACATCACTGATGACATCATCCTTGTGATAGAGTGGCAGACCTCCTCTCACCCTAATATAACCTTTGATACACACATTCAAAAATAGAGACTAAAATTTTCAAAACAATGGACATACCAATACCAGTTACAACAACCTCTTCAGTAATTCTAAGATCCACATACACATCCACTCATTCACCAACAGTCCTATACAGTCACTCATACATGTACTCACTCATCATATGTACTCATGCACCTATACATCCTGTTACACAATGCCATTCATCCATAGAGTTACTCACACACATAGTCACTCATGCTAATAAAGAATCAAACATACATTTACTTGCATATACAGTTATATACACACACCACCACACTTACTTCTACGGAAACTTACACATACTTAGTCTTTTAAACAATCACTTATAGAAACACATACTTATTCATACAGGAACTCTTTCAATCTCTCACTCTCACATATACTCACATATATACACCAATAGTCACATATACTAGTTTAAAACATATGTAGTTACTCATAAAGACACTATTGAGACAGTCATTCACTCACTAACACACCCATACACACACTCATCCACCCATACAGTCCTGCACACATGCTGTCTTCAACACATACAAACAGTGAGTCACTCATTCATGCACCTATGCACTACGTAATACCCCCCACCGAACCATGCAGACACTCAGACTGATACTCAAAAAACCAACTAATAACCTATATAGACACCCATGTAGCTACTCACCAACCCATGCAGCCACTTATACACAAAGTGAGAGACTGATACAGATATTTACATATTTAAACATTACTCACTAAGCCATGTATTCACTATGATACACTTAATCAGTCAGTTACACAATCAATTTTTCAAAAACAAATCATCCATTTAGACACTTATATACCCATTTATTCTTCCATTGACCTTGAGATATACATATATAAAACATATTTAATTTTCAGAAAAACACACATTCACTGGATGATGTCATCAGTGATGTCATCAGTGATGTCATTTGAGATGTCATCAGTGATGTCATGAGTGATGTCACTGACCATGTCATGAGTGATGTAATATGTGACGTCATCAGCAGTGCATTGCGGGCGCGCGAGTTATAGTTAGCTGAACTAACTATAACGGGGGAATTTCAATGGTTTTGTACAAGTGAAAAGTCCAGCTAACTATAACACCCCTGAAACCTATGGTTTTTTCAGTGAATATATATATATACACATATATATATATATATTACCTAGTTAGGACCTATTATCCATAGGAAAATCGTAACATTCTATTCCCATTAACTTTGGCGCCAGTTGACGAATCTTCGCGAAATATTCAAAACTAATGGCCCGTTCCATTCAGCTCCTATCCTGAAAGTTTGGGGGTGATTCGTCAAGCGGGGGCCGAAAAAAAAGGGGGGTCCCAAAACGCGTTTTCCCCATGTTATTTCCCATAGCAAATTTTAGACACGGTTACAGCCCGAACTGCTGAACGGAATTACAGAAAAATGTGCACAGAGGTAGCCCTTGGTCCAGAAAGCGCCCTTTTTTTTTAAATGGTGTAAATCCGTTCAGTAGTTCCTGAGATTTTCAAAAAATAGTGGTCAAAAAATAATTTTCCCATGGGAAGCTTTAGACACGGTTATAGGAAAAACTGCTCAACGGAATTACACCAAATTTGGCAATAAAGGTACTGCTTGGCTCAGAAAGCGACCTTTTTAAAAATAGTGTAAATCCGTTCTGTAGTTTCTGAGAAATTAAGAAATAAAGATAGTGATATCTAGAGGCACGGTGGATCCGCGCACCCTCCCGATCACAAGCTTTATTCTAATTGGCTGTCAACACTCCAAACCAGGAAGTGTTGGCAGCCATCTTGTTCCTCAGTAGACCAAGGCACAAGAAAACAGGAAAACAAACGTGAAAAACAAGAAAAGGGGGCAGGGTAGAAACACCCTACCCCCTAGGCCTGCTCAGGGGGTCCCACAAGGACCCCCAGGGCACAAAAAAGTATTTTGTTTTAAAACAAAATTGGCGAGATTCACGCACCCAGCGTTAATTTCGGCTGAAAATGTAATAAAAACATTTAATTAAAGCCCATGGTTGGGCCAGGTCCCGGGGGCATTGTTTATATTAAAATGGGGGGCCCAAAGGGGCCCCAGCCCCGGGGACCGCCACCCCCAGGGCTTTTCAAAAATATTTGGGGGGGCTCCTCCGGACCATGTGATTGCAGAGCCTCTGCACTCAATATAGTCCTGTTGGAAGCAGGGCGAGATGGAGAGATGTGCGCAGAGGGGGAGACAGTGGAGCCCGGGCAGCGAGGAGCTGAGCCTCACACAGACCCCAGCCTCTTCCGGCGCCTGGGCAGCATGAGAGGGCTCGGCGGTGGCGGCGGGGGCCTCTCCTTTCCGGCCTGAGCCGGGCCTTCAGAGAGGGTTCGGGGAGCCGGGTGAGGGCTCAGTGCCAGCTGAGGTCCTGTCCAGGCAGTGCCAGGGTTGTGGGAGAGGTAGTTGGTGGTGCTAGCTGAGAACACTTCTCCCATCCAAGCAGAGCCGGGTCTGCAGGAGAGGTCTCGGGGTGCCGGCTGAGGGCTTGGTCAGGGCTGGTGATGCTGGTCCCCTTCAACGTGATCAGGCACTGCAGGAGAGGGCTCAGAGTGCCGACGAAGGGTACCTCAGTCTCCCCTCCAACTAGAGCCAGGGCTGCAGGTGGAGGGGCTTGGAGCAGGCTGTGAACAGCGCTCCCTCCTCCAACCAGTGCCAGGGCTGCAGGGGGCAGAGTGGGGGCTGCTGGAGGGCTTGGTGCAGGCTGACGCTCTGCTCCCCTCTATCTGGAGCTGGAGCGACAGGAAAGGGCCTCGGTGCAGGCGGAGGACTGGAGGTGCGGCCTGAGGGCAGCGCACCATTCCAGCCAGTGCCGGAGGAGCTGCAGGACAGTGTTGTGGTGTGTCTGAGGGCACTCAATCCTTTTTGTGTATTGGAACCGGGGCTGCAAGAGAGGGCTCAGTGCACGTTGAGGGCACAGCTTCCCTCAACCAGAGCCGAGACTGTAGGTAAGGGTTCTGGCTGCCCTTTGAGAGCTCGGGTGCAGATCAAGGGCAACGGTACCCTCCTATCTGTCGGAGCCGAGGCTTCACGAGAGGGCTCGTGATACCGGCCCAGGTGAGCAGCTGAGGACTCAGCATATCGCCCGAGGGCTCCGAGTGCAGACCGAGGAGGTGCAGGCCCCCCCACTAATTCTTGCCCCCATTCATTTTTCTGACTGACTTCTCTCCTCGATTTCTTCTGTCAGGTCTGTCCTCTGTCCCCAAGTCTCACTCTTTCTTCTCCCTTTTCTCTCAACTCCTACCTCCACCCATATTTCTCCTCTTCTCTCATTTCGCTCCTTGTCATCTCCCCTTTCTATTGTGTCTTGTTTTGTTTGTCCCGGCTCACTCCGTTCCGTTCTCTTTTGTCCGTGTCCCGCCTTGCTCCTTAAACCCCTTCCATTCTCATTTTACTCCTTCCCATTTCTGTCTCTTTCTTTTCTGAATGCAAGCCCCCTGCCACCGCTCACCCGCCTTCTTTGCATTTTCTGAACAGACTGCATACAGACATGCACGCACACCTGCATTCTCACACACACCCTGACGCACACACTGTTCCTCTTCACTCCCCACTCCTTTTTCTTCTGTTTAAAACAAGCTTTACCTTGTCTGCTCTCTGCCCTTTATGTCTCTTCTCTTCCATTTTTTTTCAAAATTTTTCGGCGCTGTTCTTTCATCCAGTGGTCTAAAAGGATGATGGCTAAGGACCATAGATTATGCAAATGTGGAACCTCTCTCTCCCCCTATCTGTCTTGTCTCACTCATACATGTTCTTTCCTTCTCTTCTCTTTTCGTTTCTCTCTCGTAGATTTCTCTCTGAACCTTTCTCTTTTCTTCTCTTTTCCTTCTATCTCTCGTAGAGTTCTCTCTGAGCCTTTCTCTTTTCTTCTCTTTTCCCTCTATCCTTCTGCACCTTTCTCTTTCCTCTTTCTCGTGCACTCTCTCCTTTCTGTACTGTTCTCACTTTTAAATTTTCTTTTTATGACCTTCTCTCTTTTTGTCCCTTTGACCGGTCATTCTCTTTTCATTCCTCTCACTACCCTCTTCTCTTTCTAGCTCTCACGCGCACTCTCGTATACACAGCTCCCAATCCCAAACTAGGTTCGCTCACTGCGGCAGACTTTTTCTGTTGCATTCAGACTTACTCCTGCACGCACTGCGATCTTCTGATCAGCCACAGATCAATACGTTTTAAGGCTTAGGCAAAGTGAGCAATTGCCCACAGATCACCTTTTAAGCGCCTCCCTTCCAAAGTGATCTATTTATAATCTCACCTTTGTCTGTTTCACTATCTCAACCTCTCCACTATCCATTACATCTTAAGGATCTTGGTGTCCCAAAGTGAAGACGTTTATCAACTGTTTTGGAGACGGAATGTAATATTGTGGACTTTGTGCAGACTTTATTTAGCACAAAATGTATGAAGAAAATCATGGTGGCTCTGAAGAAGGGCCCCAAACTTTACTTGGCCTAGGGCTCCATAGCATGTTATAAAGTCACTGCCAAAGGTGGCCCTCCAGGACCCGGAAATACCTCGGCAGAGGGCTCCTACCCCTGTGCCAGAGACTCTGCAGTAGAAGGAGGCGAGTTATAGCCAAGACAGATAGTATAATGGAGAGGTGCGGTGCAGATTGAGAGGTGTGGTGCAGCGGCCAGGGCACCTGACTACGGAGCACAGGCTTCACGGTTCAATTTCGGACTCCGGCTTCAGCTCAGCGCCATATGTCTCTGGGCAATATTTCACTTAATTTCCACAAGGGCTCCCAGCGCCTTGAGACCCATAAGGGTGAGTAGTTCGCACTTTACAAATGTGGATTTAAATATTATTAATAATCTATAGAAAAATTACTCATGTGTAATGGTGCTGCCCTTGCCTCGCACAACTATAACAGGCTTTGGAGCTTTTGAATGAACCAGGGTCCGTCCTGTTGGAATTCAAACCTGCACCAGGCAGGTTACTGTTTGATTTCTTCAGGGCACTCGAACCCACTGAGCTACATCTCTGGGAATCAAATATGCCAGAGGGAAGGCGGCTGGACCGCCGGGATTACGTAATGCCAAAATACAAGATTTCCCATTTTTCTATCCTCTGAGAGTTTCATAGTGGTGTCCTGAAAGCAAAGCACATATGCCAAGAGAAGAAATTAGACCTAAAAAGTGCAGATAAAAGTAAGAGTTTGAAAGTTAAGATTACCATCAGGGTGTTGGGCGCCCCCTTCAGGAGGTTGCGCCAGTACACTTCTGTGTAACTGTGCATGGCCTTGAGTCCTTGCCATTTTTGTGTGCTTATGAGGTAGTCGCTCACGAACGCTACGGGGAAACTTTAATTAATTCATTAGTACTTTAGAATGAACCTATATTGAAGTAGGGCGGGAGCGCAGAGGAAACATATAATTCACACTCTCCAGGCGGCCAGGCTTCCTTGAGGATGCCCACGTAGTCACAAGGAAAGCGTGCTGACAAAAAGTCCACCAAATAACTTTATTTCATAATTTCAGTGAAGTAGAACTTTATTCTATTTTTCATGAAAAATCATAAAAGTGGACATGATGAAATTAGGCAAACAAGAAAAATAGGAGGTCTAAATCCCAGCCACCACAGATTACAGAAACCGATGAATAAAACATGCTATCATTCCAATATCAAAGGATTTTTTTTCTCATCCAGGCTGCACAAAGCCAGACTCACGTGGCTTATTCATGGAACTGGAACAAGTGCACCAGTGAGTGACTGCCCTAGCACCCACACATGAGGCGAATGCAAGTGATTATGTGGCTGTCTCAGCAGAAGCACGAAAGAGATGCTGAGGGCTGGAGAAGACAATTAAGCGGAAACCCCCAGCGGGGTGACTCGAAAACAGCAGCGTGGACGGGATCATTGAGTGCCTGTGGGCAGACCCCTGCTGGGGATCGCATATTGGTACAGAGTGCATACTGCAGAGGCGGCTGGGGGCCTGTGTGCGTTGGGCACCTGGGCTGTGCACCCATTCAGGAATATGCTGAGACGCACTTAGCCTCGTGCTGTACTTGCATCAAATGAAAATAACGAGTTTTGTTTTCTATACTTTGCTCAAACCCTCCAGTGCCTGAGCCCGGTAATAACAGATGTTATAATTACCCTCTTTAGGTATGCTAATTAGCGCCACTCGTTTGTTTTGAGTTGCTTCTAATTAATTTTCTTGTTTCCCATGTAGTTCTGTGCCACAATCATGAATGAATGGCTGAACGGGGGCACTTGTTAGCCGGGGGATATGGTCAGAGTTGTGTCATTCTCCCATCAGGCACAAGAGACCACTCAGAAAGAGTACCTGTGTCGGAGTAACAAAGGAGTATAGTTATAGAAATGCTGCATCACCCTAACAGAGGAAAATTATTCAGGCATAAGAGTTGCGAATATATAAAAATACCCACACCAAGAAAATAATTCCTCTTCGATAGTGGAAAACACCTGTAAATTATTTGTGTGAGAGGGTGTGCACACACACAGGCTCAGACCAACCATCTCCATTAACCCAGTGCAAGGGCCCAAATGTGCCGAGTCATTTTGTGGTTGCAAACCTTGTGAATCACAAAATTAGATGGTTTGTAATCACAAAATGGCTTACTTGTATTCCCTAAACGCAGTTTGAGATTCAGTAAAGTCTTAGTAAACCGCAAAAGGGTATTAGAAATGGATAACGAAACGTAATTTGAAAGGGTGACGCTTAGGGCATACCTTCCAAATTGCAACTCAGTATGAGATGTATCAGTGGTTTTTGAGCGCAATTGAATTGTGCCCAGCACCTCAAAGGAGGTGGCAACTCATTCGCAAAAGTGAAGGGGTCGCTTGTGACACTTCGATTCTGAGTGAATGTGACCACCTAAATGGATAGTACACCTGGCACAAAATTTTGAATAAAAGAAAATAACTGCAATGGCAAAAGTGTTACTTTGGTGGCCTGCACTAGCCCTTATGAATACCAGTGGTACGGAATACCAAGGTTGTGATGTCTTCATACCACTTCATGCCTCTTATTTCTACCCTTAACGTATTGTCTATTTACTCCACTCTTGCAGGTTATTTTTCATCCCAGCCTCTCCCTTTATCACTGTTTTCCTCTCCTCTTTCTTCCTCACTTCTTCCTTTTTGCCTTCTCTCTTTTGATCTCTGTTAAAGTTTGATGGTGAAAAATAAGTCATGGTCCTTAAAAATGAGTGCCTGCGCTCCTGACTTGAACCATTGGCACAAATAAAGCCCTACTTGATACAGGATTATAACCAAAAAGCATCCAAAGGGGAGAGCTACTTGCTACTGGAGCAAATAGCCAGCTACTGGAGCAAGTACCCAGCTGGATGAATACATTGTGGCTTAAGCTGAACAGGGCTGAAACTGAACTCATGATCCTTGGGAACAATTCCTTTCCCTCAAGGGCTCTGGGTTGGCTGGTTTGTCTTGGCCCCCCTTCGACGCCAAAACCAGCTATCAAAAGTTTGGTAGTGTGGCTGGAAAACACTCTGCCAATGGAGACCAGAACTACTAAACTTTCTGCCATTTGCTTTGGAATCCAGCATATGCTGTGCAAGATTTTGCCTTTGCTCCCTCGGCGCACATGGTTGCTGGTAGTCCAGGCTTTGATTCTCTCCTGACTGGACAATGGAAACCTGCTTTACCTGGGTGCTCCTAAGGCAGTTACTCAAAAATGACAAGTCGGGCAAAATGCCACTGCATGCACGCTGTTAGGGAACTGTTGGATTGAGACAGCCTGGCAGGGTTTGATGGAACTCCACTGGCTACCTGTTGCCCAAATAATTGAATTCAAATCCTTGTGCATAGTTGATAGAGCCCTCCATGCACCTGGCCACCCTATTTCCTGCCAATTTGTTATCCCCTACTCCCCCACAAGGCTTCTTAGATCCACCAACTCATACCAGGCCACCGTCCCTACTATCAGAAGAGCTAGAAGTAGAGGATGGTCTTTTTGCTTTAATGCAGCAAAGTTCTGGAGTGCCCTCACTTGGCCATCTGATCCACAATCAATGAGCTGTGTTTTTGAAAATCCCTTAAGACCTTGCATTTTAGGAATTTGTTTTCTAGGTACCCCAAGCATCATCGCTTAGTCCCACACATTTCAACATGTACATGGCTCCCATCGCCACCCTCGTCAGACAGCATGGACTCAGCATAGTATCCTACGCCGACGACACCTAGCTTATCCTCTCCCTCATGAAGGACCCCGAAGCCACCAGACTCAGCTTCCAGGAAGGAATGAAAGACGTTGCATCCTGGATGAGCAACAGCTTTCTGAAACTCAACTCATAGAAGATAGAGCTCCTCATCCTCAGACCCACCCCCTCAGCTTGGGACAACACCTGGTGGCCCACCACCCTTGGCAACCCCCCCACCCCCACAGGCCACACCTCCCACACCTCGAACCTTGGCATCATACTCAACTCCTCCCTCACCATGACCCGGCAGATCAACGCTTTCACCTCCACCTGCTTCAACACCATCTGCATCCTTTGCAAGACCTTCAAATGTATTCCCTCCAAATCTAGAAAGATCATCACACACACATTCATAACAAGCAGACTGGACTACGGAAATGTCCTCTAAGCTGGAATCAACAAATCCCTACTACGCAAACTCCAGACCATCCAGAATACTGCAGCCAGACTCCTCCTCAGCATCCCACGACATGAGCACATCACTCAACACCTATGAGACCTCCACTGGCTCCCTGTCAAGAAAAGAGATTTAGGGAAATCTAATGTGCCAATTTTACAGTTTCCTTGTAGGCCAGTGCAGGACACTGCGGGGGTTGATGCTGGAGATCGACTGTACTGCAAACACCATCCTGGATCAACATCAACATCTTGTCATTACCGCCTTTTATCCATTACAATATGCCTATGAGAGGCTTATGACTTATCGTGAAAATTGGTTTGTGAACATCAAGAGGGGATAACGTGGTGTTGCTATATGTATTTAACAACTACGAACACACAGCGATGGTGGCTGCTATAATTAAAGTTATGTAAGATGGTGGCAGTCATTCTTCATTGTTTATTTAAAAAATATGAGCCACTGGGAATGTGCAGTAATAAAGTATAAATGGATCAAGCATTATGGTGCTCGTTTGGAATTAACAGGCATTGATAAAGAGATTGCCGAAAGGCGTCTCTCTGTCTTCAATGATAAATGAGTGCAATATTGCCCTGTGAGTGCCCGTCTTTACTTTCAGAATGGTAAAATAAATATTGCGTGAGTTTCATCCTCACGAGCGGTACACCCATCCTGGAGTTCAGCAGCTTTGGTGAAACTTGTGAGATATATATATATATATATATATATATATCCAAATGAAGGTTTGCTCAAAGCAGTGAAGACGCCACACGCGATGTGAGTTCATTTTGCACAGCTGTCTCCCACCACACGCCATACCAGTGATCAAGGGGACTATCCCGAAACGCGTCTGAAATGTATAGCGAATATAGCGCTGGAAGGTCACGACTGTATTTTGCTGCTGCCTACCCTACAATTAAAGGTGGAACAAGACATCGCGTGTGGCGTCTTCACTGCTTTGAGCAAACCTTCGTTTGGATGTATAGTGGCCCGCTCTGGCAACGAAGGTGCCCCACCGTTGTGAAACGGATCCTTGCACTGTAAAACGACAGTGCAATCAAGGAGCGGTGTTGCCTGTTCGGTGTGGCACAAGACAAGCAACAAGAACAGCCCTGTCCGTTACAGCGACCCGATGGTGAAATTTAAAATTGGAAGGGTTAAAACAGCGGCTCCACTATGGATTTACTCTTTGGAACTCTAAGAACCAGCATGCACTTTTGCACACGCCCCAGAGGGCGGGACTATTTCAAAAACAATCGCGAGTGTGAGTTCATTTTGCACAGCTGTCTCCCACCACACGCCATACCAGTGATCAAGGGGACTATCCCGAAACGCGTCTTAAATGTATGGCGAATATAGCGCTGGAAGGTCACGACTGTATTTTGCTGCTGCCTACCCTACAATTAAAGGTGGAACAAGACATCGCGTGTGGCGTCTTCACTGCTTTGAGCAAACCTTCGTTTGGATGTATAGTGGCCCGCTCTGGCCACGAAGGTGCCCCACCGTTGTGAAACGGATCCTTGCACTGTAAAACGACAGTGCAATCAAGGAGCGGTGTTGCCTGTTCGGTGTGGCACAAGACAAGCAACAAGAACAGCCCTGTCCGTTACAGCGACCCGATGGTGAAATTTAAAATTGGAAGGGTTAAAACAGCGGCTCCACTATGGATTTACTCTTTGGAACTCTAAGAACCAGCATGCACTTTTGCACACGCCCCAGAGGGCGGGACTATTTCAAAAACAATCGCGAGTGTGAGTTCATTTTGCACAGCTGTCTCCCACCACACGCCATACCAGTGATCAAGGGGACTATCCCGAAACGCGTCTGAAATGTATGGCGAATATAGCGCTGGAAGGTCACGACTGTATTTTGCTGCTGCCTACCCTACAATTAAAGGTGGAACAAGACATCGCGTGTGGCGTCTTCACTGCTTTGAGCAAACCTTCGTTTGGATGTATAGTGGCCCGCTCTGGCCACGAAGGTGCCCCACCGTTGTGAAACGGATCCTTGCACTGTAAAACGACAGTGCAATCAAGGAGCGGTGTTGCCTGTTCGGTGTGGCACAAGACAAGCAACAAGAACAGCCCTGTCCGTTACAGCGACCCGATGGTGAAATTTAAAATTGGAAGGGTTAAAACAGCGGCTCCACTATGGATTTACTCTTTGGAACTCTAAGAACCAGCATGCACTTTTGCACACGCCCCAGAGGGCGGGACTATTTCAAAAACAATCGCGAGTGTGAGTTCATTTTGCACAGCTGTCTCCCACCACACGCCATACCAGTGATCAAGGGGACTATCCCGAAACGCGTCTGAAATGTATGGCGAATATAGCGCTGGAAGGTCACGACTGTATTTTGCTGCTGCCTACCCTACAATTAAAGGTGGAACAAGACATCGCGTGTGGCGTCTTCACTGCTTTGAGCAAACCTTCGTTTGGATATATATATATATATATATATATATATATATATATATATTCACTTAAAAAACCATAGGTTTCACACATGTTATAGTTAGCTGGACATTTCACTCATAAAAAACCAATGAAATTCCCCCGTTATAGTTACTGCAGGCAACTATAACTCACGCGACCGCAATCCTCCGCTGATGACGTCAGATATTACATCACTGATGATATATGTGTCTTTCTGAAAAATAAATATTTGTAATATATGTATAGCTAAAGATTAATGGAAGAAGACATGGGTAAATAAGTGTCTAAATACAGTATTAGCATCAGCAGAGGATTACGGTCGCGTGAGTTATAGTTGCCTGCAGTAACTATAACGGGGGAATTTCATTGGTTTTTTATGAGTGAAATGTCCAGCTAACTATAACATGTGTGAAACCTATGGTTTTTTAAGTGAATTTGCAAGGTTTTTTAAATGCTAATTCCTAACTATAACGTGTGTGAAACCTATGGTTTTTTCAGTGAATTTGTACGGTTTTTTAAATGCTAATTTATTTATGTATTATTTTTTTTATATATTTATTTTACAATAAACTACGTATTAAAAATTATTATTTTTTTTTTTTTTGGTTTTCACCCTGCGAATTATTTATTTATTTTTTTAAATTTTTTTTTTATTTTTTTTGTGTTTTTCAGGGTGCGCGCACTGTGCGCGCACCCCCGCGATTTTAAAAAAAAAAAAATGTTTTTTTTGCCTTCGGGGTCCTTCAGGGACCCCCTGACAAAGGCTAGGGGGTCAGGAACTCTCTACCCTGCCCCCTTTTCACGTTCGCCACCTTCCTTTTTCACTCTCGCACTGAAAACAAACAAAATGGCGGCCGACACTTCCTGATTTCGACCGATTCGAACGTTGACTAACATGTAACCACCAATCAGAATTACGCTCGCGCACGTTAGGGTGCTCGCACGGTGCTCGCACGGTGCGCGCACCCTGCGCGCATATAGATATATATATGCTTTTAAATGCTATTTTCTCCGGAAATACTGAACAGATTTACACCAGACCTGCAAAAGGCACTTCCTTGACCTTATGGCTACCTCTCTGCCAAATTTCAAGTAATTCTGTTCAGCCGTTCGGGCTGTAGCTGTGTCTAAAGGTCCTATGGAAAAATGCATGGGAAAAACGCGTTTTGGGACCCCCCTTTTATCTCAGCCCCCGCTTGACGAATCCCCCCGAGACTTTTAGGGTAGGAGCGGAGCGTAGCGCCCCACCTATTTTGAAAAATTCGCGAGGATTCGTCGACCGGCGCCAAAGTTATTCAAAATAGAATGTTGCGGATTTCCTATGGAAACGTGGTCCTAACTATAACTACCTACTGGCGACCGCCAGTAGGTAATACATATACATATACATATACATATACATATACATATATATATATATATATATATATATATATATATATATATATATATATATTATCTACTGGCGGTCGCCAGTAGATAGTTATAGTTAGGACCGTGTTTCCATAGGAAATCTCAAAATTCTATTTTGAATAACTTTGGCGCCGGTTGACGAATCCTCGCGAAATTTTCAAAACTAATGGGGCGCTCCGCTCAGCTCCTACCCTGAAAGTCTCGGGGTGATTCGTCAAGCGGGGGCCAAGAAAAAAGGGGGGTCCCAAAACGCGTTTTCCCCATGCATTTTTCTATAGGACCTTTAGACGCAGCTACAGCCCGAACGGCTGAACAGAATTACTTGAAATTTGGCAGAGGTAGCCATAAGGTCAAGGAAGTGCCTTTTGCAGGTCTGGTGTAAATCTGTTCAGTATTTCCTGAGAAAATAGCATTTAAAAGCATATCAATATCTATACCCGCGCAGGGTGCGCGCACCGTGCGAGCACCCTAACGTGCGCGAGCGTAATTCTGATTGGTGGTTACATGTTAGTCAACGTTCGAATCGGCCGAAATCAGGAAGTGTCGGCCGCCATTTTGTTTGTTATCAGTGCGAGAGTGAAAAAGGAAGGTGGCGAACGTGAAAAGGGGGCAGGGTAGAGAGTTCCTGACCCCCTAGCCTTTGTCAGGGGGTCCCTGAAGGACCCCGAAGGCAGAACATTTTTTTTATTTTTTTTTAAATCGCGGGGGTGCACGCACGGTGAAAACCAAAAAAAAAAAAATAATAATTTTATACGTAGTTTATTGTAAAATAAATATATAAAAAAAATTATACATAAATAAATTAGCATTTAAAAAACCATACAAATTCACTGAAAAAACCATAGGTTTCACACACGTTATAGTTAGGAATTAGCATTTAAAAAACCTTGCAAATTCACTTAAAAAACCATAGGTTTCACACATGTTATAGTTAGGTGGATATTTCACTCGTAAAAAACCAATGAAATTCCCCCGTTATAGTTAGTTCAGATAACTATAACTCGCGCGACCGCCACTCTATCACAAGGATGATGTCATCAGTGATGTCATGAGTGATGCCACTGACCATGTCATGAGTGATGTAATATGTGATGTCATGAGCAGTGGATTGCGGGTGCGCGAGTTATAGTTATCTGAACTAACTATAACGGGGGAATTTCATTGGTTTTTTACGAGTGAAATATCCACCTAACTATAACATGTGTAAAACCTATGGTTTTTTAAGTGAATATATATATATTCACCCCCTTTGATCACCCCGGATCAAAGGGGGGCCACGGGACACGTAAGCAAGATGAGTCCAGTTCGTGGGGCATGCCTGATGGATTAAGGACAGTTCCTGTGTTTGAGGCTCATGTGAGAGCTTTACCTTGCACGAATTAGGAGCGCATCCATTCAGGTTTTAATAAAAGGACTTCAACTCCCACAAGGCAATGTGTTGTTTTCATACAGAACAGCCCATTTGGGCGCACAATATGGCCGAATGTAAGGAGGAAGAGAGGCACCGCAATGCACTCCTCTGATTGCCTCTGAAGAAGTGATTAACGAAATGCGTCAGGCGAATCAGGTGCTTTGAAAGTGTTCAAACAAGGAACTGCCCATACCAGATGAAATACTTTGGGGAAGGTACACGCACGTTCAAGTGCTGCTCGTTTGTTGGACACCCCAGTAGCAGTATATATATATATATATATATATATATATTACCTACTGGCGGTCGCTAGTAGGTAGTTATAGTTAGGACCACGTTTCCATAGGAAAACCTCAACATTCTATTTTGAATAACTTTGGCGCCGGTCGACGAATCCTCGCGAATTTCTCAAAATAGGTGGGGCGCTACGCTCCGCTCCTACCCTGAAAGTCTCGGGGGGATCCGTCAAGCGGGGGCTGAGATAAAAGGGGGGTCCCAAAACGCGTTTTTCCCATGCATTTTTCCATAGGACCTTTAGAACGAGCTACAGCCCGAACGGCTGAACAGAATTACTCAAAATTTGGCAGAGAGGTAGTCCCTAGGTCAAGGAAGTGCCTTTTGTAGGTTTGGTGTAAATCTGTTCAGTAGATTCTGAGAAAATAGCGTTTAAATCAATATATATATCTGAGCCCGCTTACGGTACGCTTACCGTACGCTTACCGTAAGCGTACGGTGGCGTGCGCGAGCGCGATTCTGATTGGCTCTTAGATCTTAGTAAACATTCGAATCGGCCGAAACCAGGAAGCGGCGGCCGCCATTTTCTGTGTTTCACTCTGAAAAAAAAAGAGAGAAAACAAGAAAAGGGGGCAAGGAGGAGAGTTACAGACCCCCTAACATTTGTAAGGGGGTCAAAGAAGGACAGAAAAGTACAAAAAAAACATTTATTGATTTTTTAAAAAATCACGGGGTACGCGTACGGTAAGCTTACGGTAAGCGTACGGTTAAAAAAAATAAAAATGAATAAATGAAATGACGAATTAAGAGTTTAGAAATTAGGGAGCTCTAAAAAGAGCTGTTGTGTTTATGAAGTCATTTTTTTAGTGGTACCTACAAGTAAGTACCGATGCAGAGTCTAAGGTTCAAGAGGAAGACTCTGTTCCCTTCATCATTGAAGTGCACACCATCTCCTCTATAAATGTCTTGCATGTCATAACGCAAGTTGTTGTGGTAAATGGCACCCATACCATAGTCACGGAGGAAAGCAGAAACAGATTTGTTGACGTGCTTTCTTGCTTTGTCAATCTGCGGACAGAAATTATTGGACCTGTTCCATTTTTGCCTTTGGCATATGTTGGAAAACACAAAGGCAGTTTTAGGGAAAAGTGTAAACAGTTGTGCAAAGGTGTCCTTCATAAGCATTTCCAGACCTACCCCAGTCAAAGTGCCTAGGTCATTGCCACCACAGTGCACTATTATGAGGTCAGGGTGTTGGATTTGAATGAAGGATTTCACCAATGGCATCAATTGGTGCCACTTTAACCCTCTCTGACCAATCCATTTAATGTCTACATTTGGCAAAGCAAGGTCTCTCACCATACCTGTTTTCTCTGCAAACTTTTCACTCCAGAAGACATAGCTGTGCCCTACAATCCACACTGTGAACATCTTCAAAGGAGAACTGGATGCACTCAGGAGGTGTCTTTCAGTAGAATGGCAATATGAAAAGAAAGACAGTTTGGAAATGGAGGCATACATATTTTTAACAAAACAAAAAGAACTGATTGGCTGTTTCATACCATTCTAGAAAAAAAACTAGGCTGTATGTGTAAATTAATAGAAGCATGTTTTGTATTGGTACAAAAAAATGTGTAACCAAAGAACAGTACTATGGATTTGCTGTAAGGTTTGAAAAGTCAAGCACTCTTGCTCTGTGGAATTGAAACATTGTGTGGCGAACTTCTGACCTAACTCCACACAGCAGTGTTCCATGAGCTGTTGCTATGGTAGCAGGCAGAAGTCAAGTTGGGGGAAGGGTACTAGGCAGAAGTCAAGTTGGGGGAAGGGTACTTTTGGAAAAGGGTTGGTTTTCAACCAATAGAAATGTGTGATTACATTTGAAAAAAAGGGGGAAGCACTGAGATTTGAAACTTACAAGTATATGTGTGGAAAAAAAGAGGGAAAGTTTGCCATTATCTGGTTCTGCTGAGAGGAGAGAGGTGAACACAACAGAGATCCTGGCTCTGATAATCTGCTGTTTGAGTGTCACATTTCTTTCACAACTAACTAATTTTAAAGGTGAGTTTACAGTTTGAGAGGGGATGTATGTGGTAACTTAAGAAATGAATAATAGAAATGGGAATTGTTTTTGTTGTAGTTACACATGGTGGTTTCATAATGTGTCAGTCTGTAAAAGTGATTTACACTTGCCCCGAAAAAAAAAAGAGCAGTAAGTGTGCTTTCAAATTGGCAAAGAAATTTCGTTTTGGGACTAATGTGAAAACATGACTCTGTGTGCATAGAGGAATTATAGGCAGAGATTTATTGCGTCTTGCTCTGGTGATTTCACAGTTGCATTAGATGGAAAGGGGGAGCGAATTTTGGGGGGAAGAAGCAGAGTCTTAGCACACACCCATGTGCTTGCCATGTATAGTCATGCACAGTATTTACAAGCGAGTGGGGTTTTCAGGTTTCAGTCTGTAATGCAAATACATTCAGCATCACTAAGGCTGGTTGCCCTTGCTGGAGTGTAGGCAGTCACCGAGAATACACATGGTGGTGGTCTGAAAAAACAGCTTGGACATGTGCATTGAAATAAATCAAAAAAATAGGTTTCATAATGTGTCAGTCTGTAAAAGTGATTTCCAATTGTAAAAAGTGATTTTCACTTGCCCCGAAAAAAAAAAGAGCAGTAAGTGTGCTTTCAAATTGGCAAAGAAATTTTGTTTTGTGACTAATGTGAAAACATGACTCTGTGTGCATAGAGGAATTATAGGCAGAGATTTATTGCGTCTTGCTCTGGTGATTTCACAGTTGCATTAGATGGAAAGGGGGAGCGAATTTTTGGGGGAAGAAGCAGAGTCTTAGCACACACCCATGTGCTTGCCATGTATAGTCATGCACAGTATTTACAAGCGAGTGGGGTTTTCAGGTTTCAGTCTGTAATGCAAATACATTCAGCATCACTAAGGCTGGTTGCCCTTGCTGGAGTGTAGGCAGTCACCGAGAATACACATGGTGGTGGTCTGAAAAAACAGTTTGGACATGTGCATTTAAATAAATTAAAAAAAAAGGTTTCATAATGTGTCAGTCTGTAAAAGTGATTTTCACTTGGCCCGGAAAAAAAAAGAGCAGTAAGTGTGCTTTCAAATTGGCAAAGAAATTTCGTTTTGGGACTAATGTGAAAACATGACTCTGTGTGCAGAGAGGAATTATAGGCAGAGATTTATTGCGTCTTGCTCTGGTGATTTCACAGTTGCATTAGATGGAAAGGGGGAGCGAATTTTTGGGGGAAGAAGCAGAGTCTTAGCACACACCCATGTGCTTGCCATGTATAGTCATGCACAGTATTTACAAGCGAGTGGGGTTTTCAGGTTTCAGTCTGTAATGCAAATACATTCAGCATCACTAAGGCTGGTTGCATTAGATGGAAAGGGGGAGCGAATTTTTGGGGGAAGAAGCAGAGTCTTAGTACACACCCATGTGCTTGCCATGTATAGTCATGCACAGTATTTACAAGCGAGTGGGGTTTTCAGGTTTCAGTCTGTAATGCAAATACATTCAGCATCACTAAGGCTGGTTGCCCTTGCTGGAGTGTAGGCAGTCACCGAGAATACACATGGTGGTGGTCTGAAAAAACAGTTTGGACATGTGCATTTAAATAAATTAAAAAAAAAGGTTTCATAATGTGTCAGTCTGTAAAAGTGATTTTCACTTGGCCCGGAAAAAAAAAGAGCAGTAAGTGTGCTTTCAAATTGGCAAAGAAATTTCGTTTTGGGACTAATGTGAAAACATGACTCTGTGTGCATAGAGGAATTATAGGCAGAGATTTATTGCGTCTTGCTCTGGTGATTTCACAGTTGCATTAGATGGAAAGGGGGAGCGAATTTTTGGGGGAAGAAGCAGAGTCTTAGCACACACCCATGTGCTTGCCATGTATAGTCATGCACAGTATTTACAAGCGAGTGGGGTTTTCAGGTTTCAGTCTGTAATGCAAATACATTCAGCTTCACTAAGGCTGGTTGCCCTTGCTGGAGTGTAGCACTCTGGACATGGGCTTTTTAAAAAATCTGAAAAGTGGTTTCATAATGTGACAGTTTGTAAAAGTGATTTTCACTTGCCCAAAAAAAAGAGCAGTTTGTGTGCATTCAAATTGGCAAAGAAATTTCGTTTTGTGACTATTGTGAAAAGAAATGTAGTAATATATTTAAATACAATAAAGGATTTTTTTTTAGTTTTTTTCAGGTATTGCTGAAGAACAGTGAACAAAATTTAAGATGCCTACAAAATCTAGAGTTCAAAAAACGCTAAAAAAAAAACTATATTTGAAGACAACTGGAGGACCAAAGTTAGTAGAAGATGCTCATGTTGGGAAAAAGAAAAAATCTTCTGGTAAGCAGAAAAAACAATTTCTTAAAAAAATATTCAAAACAAAGAAAAATGTACAAAATGTCTGTCCTGGAAAGAATGTAACAAAACGAAGAGAACAGCAAAAAATTGAGAATTTAGTTAATGCAAATATACCTTCTGCAACTGAAAAGTTTTACATAAACAGAAAAACAGCGTTTAAAGAGATACGTAGAAAAATGTTTCAGAGAAGAGTTATGTCCAATTTGATAAAGGATGTGAAGAAATATAAGCAAAAGGCTAAATTTTATAAGAGAAAAAAAGAAATTGAAGCCATTGCAGCAAAAGCATTAGAATTAAAAAGGAAACTATTCATTTTAATTTTGAATAGGATGCGTACATTAGATAAAATGGTTAATGTACTGAAATCACAAAGCAAAAGCAAAAGAGTAGTGAACAGAACAAACTTTTGTAAAGTGTTTTTAGGAAAGTGGATGCATAGTTCAAGTAGTGAACCTTTTTTTAATGAAGAGAGCTATTTTCAAAGTAATAGTTTGCTGCATGCAGTTGACACCAGAGGTCGTTCATACGAAGTAAAAAATGGTTGCATAATGGAGAAGGAGATAATGGTTCCAAGAGATGAGGTACAAGTGATGGCAGATGAGGCAATGGGGAGACGTCCTAAAGCCCCAGTGTACACTTGGAATTGTAGTAGTATTTGCACTGTGCGTCAGGAATCTATTGACAGATTTCGAGAGTTTCTAAGAGAATATAGCAAAAAAAGTGTAAAACAGAAGATTAAGGTGCTTCAAAGTCTGGATCCATGCAGAGTGAGAGAGAATACTGGTTTGCAGGGTCATTCTCTGGCTTGTCTATCTAGAAAAGTGTGCAATAGTGTTTTCCATCATTTTAGGATGCTGGCTGTTCATCATACTGAAATGAGAAAGTTTGTGAGACGGTTGTATTTTGCCAAAAGTCCAGCAATAAAGTTAAATGAATTGAATAGGGCTCTGTTCCGAGGAACGGTATCAGATGTAGAGAAGGTTGTTGATGAAATTCAGTTTTGTTACTTTGGTCCTGAACAAAACAGTGCAGAGAAGGACACAGTAAATGAGGAAGAAGTGGAAGAGAATGTAGAACCTTCTGTAAGTAAGACATTTAATGATCACATAACAAAATTTGCAATAGTCTCTAATGAAAGACCAAATGTTACTTGTATTTGTTGCCGCAGAACTCATTATAGAAAACAAACTAGGAATGTTGATCTCTACAGAAAGAGTGAAAATGAAGATAATTATAAGTGGAAGGATTTTGCCACATATATATTTCTTGAAAATTGTTTTGAATTGGGTGAAGATCAGCGTATTTGTAAATACTGTTACAACAAGTTAGAGGAAAATAGAATGCCGACCAGAGCTGTACATAATAATTTAGAATTGGATGCTATTCCTGCTGAACTTTCTGAATTAAATACATATGAGTCTATACTCATTCAATGTGTTCATCCGTTCCAGACCATAGTACGTATGGAGCCCAAAACTGGTAAATTACCTCCTTCAGATTTACTGAGAGGTTTAAAAGGTAGAGTGGTGTATTTGCCCTTGGATTTGAAAAAAAATATGGAAACTATTGATGCGGATACTTTGGAAACTGAACCATTAATTATTCTGGTTAATGGTGTACCTACAAAGAATAAGAAGATTTGGCAGGAGCTGGTAGATGTGCGGAAAGTACAAAGAGCAAATTTGTATTTGAAAAAAAATAACAAATGGTATGAAGCAATTTATATAGAAGAAGAAGAAGAAGACGAAGATTTTCAAGAAGACACAGAAACACCAACTGGACAAATTGAAAAAGTGGACAAGACAAAGGAAGAAGAAATTTATGAACATTTTAGCATACATCCTCTTCATTCGAAAGAAGTTACGGGAGACAATATTGATCTCTTTCAGATGAAGAAAGCAAAAGGAACTCCCGTGAGTGTATGGGAGGAGAGCTTGGAAGCTCGATGTTTTCCCCAGCTGTTTCCTACGGGAAAAGGAGGACGATACGATGAACGTCCAGAACAGATTCCAGCTTCAGAGTATCGGACTACAAGACTATATGCTGAAGATCCCAGATTTCGACAAAGTATTCCTTATTTGTTCCATCTTTTATTTGAAAGCGACTTGTCTGCACTGTCTTATGCAGTAAATCACATTTTAAAAAGTGGAGTACATTTACAAAATGTGTCTGCTAAGGATTTTATGGAGAAAGTGCAGCACCGAGATGATCATTTGGAAACACAACTGATCAATCTGATGGCTTGTCAGCGTGGGACAAATGAATATTGGTACCGACGCCATGGTGAACTAAAATGCATGTTACGCAATTTAGGAACACCAACATGGTTCCTTACCCTAAGCTGTGCCGAGTACGCTTGGGATGATTTACTGGATTTTCTACGAGAGGCCAATTCAAACATTAAAAACATCGAATACAAGACAGCAGGAGAACTGTGCTCATTGGATCCGGTTAATGTTTGCAGATATTTCAATCATAGATTTGAGGCTATGATGTCCTTCATCTGCAATAAAAAAAATCCACCCCTTGGAGAAGTAGTGGATTTCTTTTGGAGAAAAGAGTACCAGGCAAGAGGTGCTCCTCATATTCATATGCTGTTGTGGATCAAGGATGCCCCAAAGTTTGGAACAGATACTGATGAAGCAGTGTTATCTTACATTGAAGAATATGCAACATGTGGTATACCAAAAAGCACAGAAGAGAACAAGTTAAAGGAGCAAGTTTTACGTTTCCAAAGTCATCGGTGTGGAAAATACTGTCGACGGAAATACAAGAGCAAAGAAAAATACTACTCTAAATGTCGATTTGGATTTCCTAGACCTGTTCTTTCAAATGGAAGAGTAAACAGTTTTATGTCAGCTGTGAGACATACTATCACAAGAAAATCACCTAAGAATACCTACAACCTTAAAAGAAAAGAAGAATCAAAAAATATAAATGACTACAACCCAGTCATTTTATCCATGTGGAACGCTAACATGGATATACAGTATGTAGCTGACAATTCCATTGCTGTTGCACGATATGTAACGTCTTACATTACGAAATCAGAAAAAACAGAATTGAAGGAAATGTGGGAAGAGATTTCTCACGAGAAGACTGTCAGTAAGAAGCTGTACAGTTTCAGTTTGAAGATGTTATCGCATCGAGAAATTGGATCCTACGAATGTTCAGATAGGTTATCTTCTGCAAGTCTCTACTCGAAGTCAAGAAGAATAATTTGGGCAAGTTTAGGCCTTGCAGCAATGAGAAATCGGGTACTGAAATCTGTTGGAGAAATTGAATATTTGGCCGAGAATGACCCAGAAAGTACAGATATATTGAAAACAAACATGTTGGACACATATTATCCCAAGAGAAGTCATCATCTGGAGAACATGTGTCTCTATGAAGTGTTGCAGAACTACATTTATTCACGGAAAGCTGCAGAAGACATTAATAATGGAAAATATAAAGTTGTTGGTGAAGAAGGATGTTTGGTGAAGCAAACCAAAGGAAGTTTGATAAATCACCGGAAGCTGAGTTGCGACACTACCGACAAGAAAGAATTTTACTACTTGGCTCTTTTACAGTTGTTTAAACCATGGCGTACAGAGGATGAACTACTGGGAGAATTTCAAAGCTATGAGGATTCATTTAATGCTTGCAAAGACAGCATACAATGCAATACATTCACAACTTATCTGCAAATGTTAAATGAAGAAATTGAACAGGAAACTACAATTGCAGCAGAAATAGCTAGAGACAGTTCTCAGGACAGCCAAAGTTCAGGAACACACAGTCAAGATCCCCTAGGACAACCAATCGTTGAAAATGAAGCATCAATAGCCATGAATGAAGTGGAAACGGCTATGAATCAAGCTCAAGAAGAATTTATAGACTTAGAAAATTTGGAAAGACAACTGAATCAAGAGCAGCAACAAATTTATGAAGAGATCAAAAACAAAATTGATCACGGATTTCTACATGTAAAAAAAGAGTGCTCATGCACATCATTTCATCCAATCAGGATGTATGTAAGCGGACAAGCTGGCACTGGAAAAAGTTTCCTAATTAAAGTCATCAGAAGCTACCTAAAGCAAAAAACGGATTCTACTTTGTCTTGTGTGGTTACTGCTCCAACTGGGTTAGCAGCATATAACATAAAAGGAATCACCTTACATCGTTTGCTAATGTTACCAGTGGAGCATGAGAACAAAATACAATTCAACAAGCTAACTGGAGAAGCATCCTTGGAAGTTTCACGAGTATTGAAGAAGATGCAAGTTCTCATTATTGATGAGGTGAGCATGGTATCAAACTTAATGCTTGCCTTTGTGCATTTAAGAATGCAGCAAATTTTGAAGACAGACTATGACGTGTTATTTGGTGGAAAACACGTCATAGTTTTTGGAGATCTTTTGCAACTTACTCCAGTTAAAGGACAACCAGTGTTTAATACTGTGACACATGAAGACACGAAGAAGTCATTGGGAAGCATCGGAAATACAAATATTTGGTCCTTCTTTGAGTACAAGGAACTTACAACTAATATGAGGCAAGCAAACGATGAAGAATATGGAAGTATTCTGAAAGATATCAGAATTGGACTACTCACAGAAGTTGGCAAAAAAGCATTACAGAGTCGGCTGCTACATAATTTATTTCCAAAGGAAGAAATAGTTGCAGAGAAAATATACAAGAATATTGCAGAAAACAAAAGTGTCATCTGCTTAATGCCAACTCTACGTGAATGCTCAATATTCAATGAGGAGCTTTTGAAATTGGAAAAGGAAGAGATCAGGAAATTGGAAGCAGTGGACAAAATTGAGGATGGAAGAATTACTGTCACAGTAACAGGCAAACTGAAAAATAAATTGGACTCACTAGAGAAGAACATCTCCAAAACAGCTGGATTAGAAAAAAATCTATATGTTTGCATGAACTGTAGAGTGTTTTTAAGGAGAAATTTGGATGTTGAGAAAGGTTTAGTTAATGGAGCGATGGGAAGAGTTGTGGGTTTTATTAATTATCAGAAAAAAGAAGGAATTGAATGTTTAAAAATAAAATTTGATCAGATAGATGAAGTTAAAGATATTTGTCGTTGTACAGTTCGTTTTATGCTTGTGAAAGACTTATATGTACGTAGGAAGCAGTTTCCGTTTTCTCTAGCATATGCTGTAACTATTCACAAGTCTCAAGGATTGACTGTAGATTGTGCATTTGTGAACATTGGTTCAACTGTGTTCAAAGAAGGTATGGCATATGTTGCTTTGTCACGAGTCAAAACATTATCAGGTTTATTCATGATAGACTTTGAAGAATCAAAAGTTAGTGCTGATACAAATTGTGTAAAGGAGTATAATAGATTAAGAAGAAGCTATGCTCCTCATTTAGGTCAGTATCCTGTGTTGGAGAAACGTGTAGTTTCTCGTAAAAGGAAAAATGAGAATATCTGTAGTGAAGATGTAGAGAAGAGGAAAAAAAAGAGGAGTGATGTAATTGCAAGCAAAAAGAAAAAGGAAAATGAAGAACAGGTTGTAGGATGTCATTTTGAAAATAGCTCTGGTGTCAACTGCTACGCAAATGTAGTGCTGAATGTTGCATTTTATCTGGAAAGTTTGCAAGAGCAGATAATAGTAAATCAGGGAAAAAGATTCTGTTCAGAGCTGAGTCTCCTTTTTCAAAAGCTGAGTAAAGATAAAACTCAAATAGAAAGTGCTACTGACATTAGAAAACTTTTAGATGTATGTTCAGGACGAACACAGTTTTCTCAAAATGAACAGCAAGATGCACATGAATTTTTGATGTATTTTCTTCAGGTAGTGGAAGAAGAAGGAGTTCCCATTGACATTTTTTTTGGTCTCTCTTATAAATGGGAACATAGTTGTGATAATTGTTATAATATAAGTGGCTCTATTGTTGATAATGAAAGGTTTATTTATTTGACATTGCCAGAGAGTAAAACAGTCACTTTTGCAAAATTAGTTAAAGATGCTAATCATAGCATGAAATGTGGTGAGTGTAATTCTGACATGTTGTCAACATTAATTTTAAAGGAATACGGACAGTATGTAATTTTAATGATGCAACGATGTAGAGCTGATGGTTCAAAATTGGATACTTTAATAAAGAAGTTTACAGGACAGCAATTATCAATTTCAGGAAAAACTTTTGTAACTGTTGCAATAATTTTCCATGATGGACCTACTGTTACTTCTGGACATTACACAGTTTATCTTAAATGTGAAAAAGGCTGGACACTGTGTAATGATTCTCAATTGAATTTCAAACAACGTTTGCCTTTTGATTTAGCAAATTCATATCTAATCTTCCTGAAACCTAAATTTTAGAGAGACTTGGCAAGATCTGGACAAAACAATTTTACCATTTTACTGGATTACCATTGCAATTTTGTAAAAAAAATATTTTTTTAATTATCATTTGGCCTAATGGAAAGATAACCAATTGTAATGTGGACTTTTTTAATTTTTAATGAAATTTTGAAAAACCAATAATTTTGAGATTATCGGTAACTTCTGCACATTTTATATTTTGGAATGTTATTGGACTGCCATTGGAAATTTTTTCAAAAATGATTTCAAAAATTACTATTTGGCCATGTGGAAAAGTAACCAATTCTATTGTGGACTAAATAAATTAATCAAAAAATTTTCATGAACCAAAATGTTACAGAGAATCTGTGAGATCTGGACAAATTAAACTTTAGAATTTTATTGGATTACCGTTGGTAATTTAATCCAAACAAAAATTTAAAATTACTATTTGGCCTAAAGGAAATGAAATCAGATGTTTTTTGGAGTTATTTGAGATATAATATTGTGATTATACTTCTGAAACAAACATATCAGAC
This sequence comes from Triturus cristatus, assembly GCF_964204655.1. Classification (NCBI taxonomy): domain Eukaryota; kingdom Metazoa; phylum Chordata; class Amphibia; order Caudata; family Salamandridae; genus Triturus; species Triturus cristatus. The sequence continues at coordinate 338,403,914 of NC_140581.1, read as the reverse complement.
GGTATTTTAAAGGAATAAGTATTGGTATTAGATGATATTTTTTTACAATATTATGCATTTCTATAATGTTAAGTTTAAGTAAAAAAAGAATCAGGGCTTTTTTAATACAATCTTTGTGATTGGTATTTTTTTTTGCCCGCTGTAAAATGATGAATGCAATTGCTTTCACAATTTATAGTGAAATGCAATATATTCTGAAAACAGCAAAAATAAGGCAAAAATATTTTTGGGGAAAAAATGTAAATATGTGTACTGTATTATAAAAAGTTTTTAAAATATTAATACTTTTCCCTTTTTTTCCAGATAGATATAGAAAATTTACGAAAACTACAAACATTTTTAAAACTATTTTTAAAAAAAAGAAATGAATAAATATTTTTTCAGTGAGTATGGTAAGTCAATAATAATAATTGTAGTCTCTCAAGGTCAATGTAATGTCATAAATGATTTTTAGTGTTTTTTAAAAAAAAAAAAAAAAAAAGTACGCGCACCGTACGCGTACGGTAAAAAAAAATAAAAAAAAGTTTTTAAAAACATATGTAAAAAAAAGATGAAAGATAAGGTTGGCTCTTAAAAGAACCGTTGTGTTCATGCAGGGACAGAGGAAAGAAAGATTGGGAATATTAGACGGTACGACAAGTGTGCTGATCTATTTTACTGTTCACCAGGGAAACACTGGTCTCCCTATAAGTAATTAGATCGTGACAAGTGGCGCACCGTACTTCAACCCTCGCAAACCGAGGATTAATTTCCAGAGGGCCAGCAAAAGGAGATTCTCCCCCCACAGATGAAGGGCTCACCTGACCTGCAGAAGAAGGAGTCAGCCCTGCAGATGATGGTCCAGGCTGAGCTGCTGTGGATGTACTGGCTCGTCTTTCTGAAGAGTTACCTCCAAAAAGATGACCATGTGTCCTTCTGTGTACATCCTGGAGGTGTCTCTTCATGGTGTGATTCCCAAAGGAATACTTCCTGTCAGGATTACCTCTAGAAAGTACACGCTGACACAGCCTGCAAGTAACTAAGGGTGCATTCACCTTTTGCTGGCCTTCAGGAAAAGTAAAATAATCCCAAACATAAGAAGGCTTTTGTTTCCTCGCTCTCTGCCTCAAGACAGTGCTGCTGGTGCTAGCCTCACTCTCAGAAGGGCTCTGCTGTTCTGCCATCGTATCCCAAAGACAAACCAGCTCCTTCTCCCAAGGGATCACAAGCAGAAATGAGGGGAATGGGTGTGGTGTAGGAGAGTTCTAGAACTGAAAGTAGTTTCAACCAATCAAAAGTTGTGTTTCATGATCACATGACCTACCGTACGCTTACGGTACGCTTACGGTACGCTTACGGCAAAAGTGCGCATGCGCGTAAAAAAGACACGCGCTTGCGCGCATGCGCATAACAGTCACTCCCCGGCACTTCCGCGTAACGTGCGCGCGTGGCGTAAGCGCGCACGCGTCCCACGCGCAGTACGCGCGGCTACGCAAAGTGCGTAACTATACGCAAGCAGCGTAGAAAGATTACGGACGTTGCGTAAACCGTACGCTTACCGTGAGCTTACGGTACGCGTACTAAAAAAAAATAAAAAAAAATAAAAAACTGGAAATAAATTTTACATGTTTATTTTAAAAAATATATAAAAAAAACATATTAAAGAATTTAAAAAATTTAAGCATAGTCTTTATAAAAGGTAAGAAAATAATATTAAAAATATGTTAGAAAAAATTGAAGAATAAAAAAAAAATTAGCATTTTAAAAACCTTGCAAATTCACTGAAAAAACCATGGGTTTCAAACACGTTATAGTTAGGAATTAGCATTTAAAAAACCGTACAAATTCACTGAAAAAACCATGGGTTTCACACATTTGAGATGTCATCAGTGATGTCATGAGTGATGTCACTGACCATGTCATGAGTGATGTAATATGTGACGTCATCAGCAGTGCATTGCGGGCGCGCGAGTTATAGTTAGCTGAACTAACTATAACGGGGCAATTTCATTGGTTTTTTACGAGTAAAATGTCCAGCTAACTATAACATGTGTGAAACCTATGGTTTTTTCACTGAATTTCTAAGGTTTTTTAAATGCTAATTCCTAACTATAACGTGTGTGAAACCCATGGTTTTTTCAGTGAATATATATATATATATATATATTCACTGAAAAAACCATAGGTTTCAGGCACGTTATAGTCAGAAATTAGCATTTAACAAACCTTAGAAATTCACAGGAAAAACCATAGGTTTTAGGGAAAGTTATAGTTAGTTGGACATTGCACTTGTACAAAACCCATAAAATTCCCCCGTTATAGTTAGTTCAGCTAACTATAACTCACGCCCCCGCAATGCACTGCTGTTGAAGTCACATATTACATCACTCATTACATGGTCAGTGACATCACTGATGACATCATCCACATGATAATTTCATGCATCTTCTCACACCCTAATATAACTTTAAGATACACCCATACTAAATTACAGACTGCCATTCTCAAAACCATAGACACTCCCACACCAATAACTACATACCCACTCACTGATTCTTAGGTCTACACATACATCCACTCACTCACCCGTACAGTCACTCATACTTATGGTCACTCAGTACAGGACTATCATATGCACTCATAAACCTATATAGACACTCACACACCGCCACTCATCCATAGAGGTACTCACACACCTAGTCAGTCATGCAAATAATTATTCACACTCCCATTTACTCACCTTTACAGTTATACACACACCAGCTTACTTACTCATACAAATACTAGCACATTCTTACGTTCCTATACAATCACTGATACAAGCAAACACTCATCCATGCAGCCACTCTCACAATCACACACTTTCACTTATAGCCATTTATATACTCTAACACACATATAGACTGACTTTCATATATGTAGTTACTTACACATGTACCAATGACATATACATTCATTCACTAACACACCCATACACACACTCACCCACCCATACAGTCCATCACAGATGCACACTTCAAACTATGCACCCAGTGAATCATCCACTCACACATCTATGCACAGAGTCACACACACCCCAACCACACAAACACTCAGGCACCCATACAGATACTCAGACAAGCAATCAATAACTCATATATACATTTATGTAGTTATTCACAAACCCATGCAGTCGCTTACACACCAACAGACGGATACAGAGATTCACACAGTTTAGTCACTAACCCATGCATTCAGTAAGATATGTTTACCCACTCACGTATAGAGTCAGTCACGCACCTGGTAAAACATCCATTCAGACACTTACACATCCACTCATTCTTCAATATGCCTTTCCCTATATATGTTAAACATATTTAAACTTTACAGAAACACACAGTCACTGGATGATGTCATCAGGAATGTCATCAGTGATGTCATTTGAGATGTCATCAGTGATGTCACTGGCCATGTCATGAGTGATGTAATATGTGACATCATCAGCAGTGCATTGTGGGGGCGTGAGTTATAGTTAGCTGAACTAACTATAACGGGGGGATTTCACGGGTTTTGTACGAGTGCAATGTCCAACTAACTTTAACTTTCCCTAAAACCTATGGTTTTTTCAGTGGGAAACCCCCCCCCCCCCAAAAAAAAAAATATATATATATATATAGACACGGGGACACAGATTCCACTTGATGCTGTTGGATATTCTTTATTTCTTTAAAGACTGGATGGCAGGATGAAGCGTTTCGCCCACCTTGCTGGGCTTGTTCACATAACAAGGCACACTCCAGATCTAACATTCAAAGTGCATTGAACACCACATGATGAAAACCAGGCATGGTCATGGACAAAAGACTGTCATAGTTGGTTGACAGGACATCACATGTATATTTATATATTACACCGAAAAAAAAGGTTAAAAGGACGTTATAGTTAGGTAAAATGTCAATTAAAACATCCAATTTTTAACCAACAAACCATTCAAATTTACCAGTTATGGTTGTCTGAAGTAACTATAATTCACACCCTGACCATGCACTGCTAATAACCATGCATAATAAATCAGTCATTAAATGTTTAATGACATCATTTATAACATCACTGCAACATTCGAAATGAAAATGAAATCATTGAAGACAACACTCTGCATGGTGAGCGTGCATGTGACAGTTATTTTTGGGCACAATTTATAGTTACTTGAAATAACTATGACTGGCGAATTTCAGTTTCTGTGTTAGATTAAAATGGTATGTTTTTGCTGACAGTTTCATCGAACTATACTGTTGTTTAAACCTTTGGCTTTAGGGTGCGTTTCTAAGTTTTTTTAAATGTAAAGTAAGATGTCATTACAATTCCTAATTATAACATCACTATAACCTGTTTTTTCAGTGAATTTCTAGGTTATTTAACATAAAGTAATATTACTTCCGGCCCATCTCCCTTCTCCCGTTCCCGGCGAAGGTCATCGAGAAGACCGTCAACAAACAACTGACCCGCTACCTCGAAGAGAAAAGCATCCTGGACCCTTCCCAGTCCATGTTCCACAGCAACCACAGCACTGAAACTGCCCTCATCGCTGCCACCAATGACATCAGGACCCTGCTAGACAACGGAGAAACACCGGCCCTCATCCTCCTGGACCTGTCAGCCGCCTTCGACATGGTCTGCCACCGCACACTACGATCACGCCTCCACGACGCCGGGATCCAAGAGAAGGCCCTGGACTGGACCACCTCCTTCCTCTCCAGCAAAACACAGAGAGTCCGCCTCCCCCCCTTCCACTTCGAAGCCACCGAGAACATCTGTGGCGTACCCCAGGGCTCATCCCTCAGCCCAACGCTGTTTAACATCTACATGGCACCACTCGTGCACATCGCCCGACTGCACAACCTCATCATCTCCTATGCTGATGACACCCAGCTGATCCTCTCCCTCACCAAAGACCCCCACACCGCCAAAACCAACCTCCATGAAGAAATAAAGGCAGTCGCCGAATGGATGAGGAACAGCTGACTGAAGCTGAACTTGGACAAGACGGAGGTCCTCGTCCTTGGATCCACCCCTTCGGCCTGGTACGACTCCTAGTGGCCGACCGCACTGGGAACTGCTCCAACACCCACCGACCATGCACGCAACCTAGGGGTCATCCTCGACTCCACCCTCTCCATGACTAAGCAGGTCAATGCCATCTCTTCCTCCTGCTTTAACACCCTCTGCATGCTCTGCAAGATCTACAAGTGGATCCCCACCGAAATGAGAATAACGGTCACCCAGGCCCTCGTCAGCAGCAGGTTGGACTATGGAAACGCCGTCAACGCAGGAGCCTTGGCCAAACTCCTGAGATGGCTGCAACGCATCCAGAACACCTCGGCACACCTGATCCTCGACATCCCTCACCGCAGCCACATCACACCCTACCTGAGAGACCTGCACTAGCTCCCCGTCAACAGGAGGATAACCTTCAAGCCCCTCACCCATGCACACATGGCACTCCACAACACTGGACCAGCATACCTCAACAGACGACTCAGCTTCTACACCCCCACCAGCCAGCTCCACTCCACTGGCCTCGCCCTCGCCACAGTCCCCTGCATCCGAAGAGTGACCTCCGGCAGCAGATCTTTCTCCCACCTCACTGCCAAGACCTGGAACACCCTCCCCACCCACCTACGGCAGACCCAAGACCTTCTGACCTTCAGAAGACTCCTCAAGACCTGGCTTTTCGAGCAGTAGCAGCATTCCCCACCCCCAGCGCCTTGAGACCCTCATGGGTAAGTAGTGCGCTTTACAAATGATATGATTGATTGATTGATTGCGTAAAGTCAACCCCATGCTACAGATGACCTTTGCCTTTGACTGTGCACAGTGTGGGCTTGATAGCCGGGCCTGGCCCCTTGGAAAGCTAACTTGTTGCAGGAAGCCCACTTCTACCATGCACAGACTTTGGCTGTGTGTCCGACATGGGATTGGCTGCAGGGCCTGGCCAGCAGACAGGCCCTGCTTCCAACTCCCAGCGAGCAGCCCTCCAGACATGGCCTTCAAGGCAACATGTGTGCATAGTAGGGTGTGGGGAGGAACTAGAGACTTCTGTCAAGGTGACGGGTGTGCATAATAGGGTGTGCAGATGACTGGCCTCTCCACTGACATTTCTTCCCCAGGCAATGGCTATGCACAACAGTGTGTTGAGGGACTGACTTCTCCAACTAATACCTCTCCCCAGGTTGAAAGGTGTGTGTAGTAGGGTATGGGCATGGATTGGCCTCTCCACTGGGACTCCTCCCCAGAATGAAAGGTGTGCATTGTAGGGTTGTAGATTGTGGGGGATAGATTGGCCTTTCCACTGACACCTCTCCCTTAGGCAACAGGTGTGCATAGTAGGGTGTGGCTAGAGACTGGCCCCTCCATTTTCCATCACCATCCCATGAGAGCCTCATGAGAGTTTCAAATGAACTCCAGCAGGATCAAAATATTTTCTTTAAAGTAATTTACAGTTTACTTCATCACACTACTGATGCCTCATAGACCTCCTCTCAATTACTAGGGGGTCCAAATGCCTGTACCCTGCCCCCTTCTATAGCTTTTACTGATCATTTTAAAGACATTTGATTTTTTTTCCCTAATTCAGTAATGGCAGCCATTTAATTTCTGTTTCCTCAACAGTCAGCAAATCAAAGCGCAAACTCTTGTGGGACTTGCAGGAGTCTCTTGGTTCCGTGAGAATGAGACTGCTGACGGGAGATGGCTCTATTTTGATTTTGCATGACCTTCCAACTCTCATGAAACTCTCTTGAAACCAACCATCCAGCTATAGAAATATTTGTTAACCCTAATTTCTTAAAAGCTACTGAACAGGTTCACAAATAATAACGCCTTTCCTACCAAGTTCTAGTGTCCTGTCAAAAGTGATATAACTCTGTTCAGCTGTTTTGCCTGTAGCATCACTATGGAAACTGCATGGGGAAATTTGGCTTAGGCCCCACCTTTTGTCTTGTTACCTGCTTCACGGACCACCCTGAAACTTTCCAGGAAGAAGCTGAAGAGGATGAACCTTTTTTTGGAAAGTTTAATAAAGATTCACCAAAGGGCACCAAAATTATTAACAAACAAAAAAACCCACTTCCTATGTAGACGTGGGCCCATCTCTATAACTACCCACTGTTTAACTGTCAGTGGGGGGGTGGAAGTATATATACACATTACCTACTGGTAGTCGTCAGTAGGTAGTTATAGTTAGGACCATGTTTCCATGGAAATAGTGTTTTTGAATTGCCTATATCTTTGGTGCCGTTTGACGAATCTTCACAAACTCTTCCCCCCAAAAAGTTTCATAATGAGTCTTGTTGTGCATCTCAAGGTTTGGGGTGGTCCCTCAATCAGGGGCCCAGAAAAAGGAGGGGGCAAAAGAAGTGCATTTCCCATGTTAATTCCAATAGGAGTATTAGACACAACTGCAGCCTGAACCGCTGGACGGAATGACAACAAATTTGGGAGGAATTTAGATTTTGGTTTGCAGATTCAGTTATGCGGTGTAAATCCATTCAGTTGTTAAGGAAATCCAAATTTGCTTCTCTGTAATTGCAGCTAATTTGCCAATGATAATAATGAATACATCCAGGGAAATGCAGAGCTGTGACTTGCTGCCAACACTTCATACAGGAACCATTGGCAGCCATTAAAAAAAGAAAAGATGGCAGGATAGGAATATCCCGTCCCCTAGCTCTGATACTGTGGCCCCCCTGGGATCCTGCCCAAAATCATTTCTTTTCACATTTTTACTTTGAATTTGTGAAATTTGCAGCAAAAATGGAAAAAAAAACAAGTGTGGGCTACTGCGCATGTTTATATGAAAGTCCTTTGGTGGGCAGGTCCTGGGGGCCTGTGCACACATTTTATAAAATAAAAGAGGTGGCACATGGGGCCCCCTCCTAGTGCATTTTTGTCCCCCGGGACCACCACCTCCCCGGGGCTTATTAATGTATTGTTGCGGAGGACTGCAAGGAGCCCCCAGGCCCTGGGGACCACCACGTCCCTGGGGCTTTAATGATAAAATTTGATGTGGGGGCTGTGTGTACTTCCGGGCCTACTGGACCACCACCTGCGTGAATATGGTGAAAATGTGGATATGGTGTAGGGAGGCCGCACTGACCCCCCTGCACCCCAGGCACTACAACCTCTCTGGGGTTTTCTTGTTTTATAAGAAGGAGTGGGCCATGCAGCTCCCCTCCCAGGCAGTTTTCAGCCCACAGGGACCACCACCTCCCTGGGGCGGCCTGTGCAAATAGAAGGAGGAGTGCAGTGCAGCTCCCTCCTGGAGCCATACAAGGCCGGCTCCTGCTATGTCCTGGGGTATCCACCCCAGGACATAGCTGTTTGCTATTGCTTAGAGGGAGCTTTGATAACTCTCATCAAGCAATAGCAAACACTTTGCTTGCAGCAGGAGGGAGCTGTCAAAGTGCTCCCACCTGCTGCAAGCAGAAGTATCATCTCATTCCCTGCTCACAGAAATGCAGTCAGGGAAAGAGATGAAACAAATTGCTCTTGCGTGCAGGAGGTGGGGAGCTGTCTATGACCATGATGGCCTTGAGTCTCCCCTGTGGTCTGGGGAATCAGTAGAAAGAGGCAAAATAAAGGTCAGAATCGAGCAGAAAGTGGCAAAATAGAGGTCAGAAATGAGCAGAAAGATGCAGAATAAAGGTCTGCAATGGGGAGCATGAGGCAGGATAAAGGTGAGAAAAAGGCAGAAAGAGGCAGAATAATGGTCAGAAATTAGCAGAAAGAGGAAGTATAAAGGTCAGCAATGAGCAGAAAAAGGCAAACTAAAGGTCAGTATTAAGCAGAAAGGAGCAAAATAGAGGTTAGAAATGAACCAAAAGAGGCAGAATAAAGGTCAGCAATGAGCAGAAAGAGGCACAATAGAGGTCAGAAATGAGCAGCAAGAGGCAGAATAAAGGTCAGCAGCGAGCAGAAAGAGGCAAGATAAAGGTCGACAACGAGGAGAAAGAGGCAAAATAAAGGTCAGCAATAAGCAGAAAGAGGCAAGATAAAGGTCAGAAACTAACAGAAAGAGGCAAAATAAAGGTCAGAAATCAGCAGAAAGAGGCAAAATAAATCTCAGAACTAGCAGAAAGAGGCAAAGTAAAGGTCAGCAATGAGCAGAAAGAGGCAAAATAAAGGTCGGAAGTGAGCAGAGAAAAGGCAGAAAAGGAGCAGAGAATGGGCATAACCTACTTAGGTATACATGCACCCACTCACAGAATACCTCAGACACTCTCCCACCCACTCACAGACCTAGTCAGACACTCATGCACCCACTTACAGAAGTCACTCATACTCTCACCCACTCACAAATCTACTCAGAGACTCATGCACTGACTTACATACCTACTCAGAGACTTACACACCCACTCACAGAATCATACACCCACTCAGGCACTCATGCATTCACTCACAGACTGATTGACACACTTATGGAGGCACTCACAAACCCACTCAGACGCTCTCACACCCACTCACAGAGCCACTCAGACACATGCATACCCACTCACACACCCAGTGAGACAATCACACTCCCATTCACACAGCCACTGAGACATTCATGCACTCACTTGCACACTCACTTTTAAAGGTTGCAGGTTACACAGAAAATACCATTAAAAACTGTAGATATTCACTGGAAATAGCTAGGAAATATAATTTAAAAAACCATCGAAATTCGCTGGAAAAAATAAAGGTTACAGGAACGTTATAGTTAGGCTCAGATTTCACTCGTACAAAGCCATATCAATTCATCAGTTGTAGTTACCTGAGCTAACTATATCTTACGCCCCCGCAATTCACTACTTATGACCTCACATATTACATCACTCATGACATGGTCACTGATATCCCTGATTTTGTGATGTTGCTCAGATGTTGGCCCCTTGCTTGCTATGCCCCTGAATTCAATCTAGTCTGACTAATGAGGGGTGATACCCCAAAGCCGGTCCTAGGATGCCTGTTTCCAGGCCAGGGAAGACCTGGCTTGACAGTTCGGGCTGGACTGTTCCCATGAGGAGCAGGTTCAAGGCTGATTTGCATATGGATGGATCCAAACTGGGGTGAAGCAGCAAGCAAAATAACAATGGATTGAACCCAGATATGTGACTGGAGTGAGTGTTTGAAAACTTTCAGCACTCCGTCCATCATTTTATTTTGTGGGATCACTAATGATATCACTGATGATACCTCATATGGCATCACTGATGACATCATCCACAGAAAGACTCACACACCCACTCATACCAAATAGGACCTCTCATACACCCACACCCACTCCAACACAACCCCTCACATACCCATTCACAGGCCCATACCAGTACTCACAACCAATCACTCATCCATAGAGCCATTCACACATCCACTCACTAATACTGCCACTCACACACCTACTAACTCACCCATGAAGCCACTCATCTACCCCCTCACTAACCAGTGCAGCTACTCAAACACCCACTCATACACCCTACAGCCACTTACACACCCACTCAATCACCCATACTGCAACTTACAGAGTCACTCAATCACCAATACAGCTACTCACACACCCACATCCACAGAACCGCTTACATTTGAGGGTCAGGGCTGTCCCCTTTCAGAGCACTAGTTGTTTAAAACACACCAATATCAGTACACTTCATGGCTCCGTGCTCCTAGCATGTAGGCCCATATGGGTAGCTGGCATCGGCGTGCAGAGGTGGCACCCGTCTGGGTGATGCAAACATCATGGTGACGGGGACAGAGCCACCAGAATTGCTTGGGGCTGGCCACTGTCACCTGTTGGCGTACTGGAGTGTTGCTTGTTGGGGGGTGGGTCTGCTGGATCCTGTCTGGGGTCTGGGAGTTCAGGTGTGGGGAATCTGCGGCTAGATCATGTCTCTACCAGATAAGGCGTTACTGAAGGTTAGTAACTTGTCCAACATAGCAGTCTAATTTTTCAAACTCAATTCTTCCTATATTAGCATTGCCGGTTCCCCACCTTCTTTGACTTCACATGTGGTGCCTGTCTGGCTGATTATTTAATTGGGTCCTTCCCTTCCCCTATACAAGTTGTTGACAATCTTGTTTCTTTTAGGTATAGATGGTGTACTGTTTCTGTTGTATCTGTTCACTTTACTGAATAGAATTTTAGTTTGTTTATAATTAAATGGCACATGTTTGGCCCCTTTTGTTTAACCTTTACTACAACAGTCGCTGTTTCTCATATTTTGGGCACAGTTGGGAATGTAGTTACCTCTGGCTAAGTTATTCCACTTCCTAATTAAATCTTCTCTATACCTATCATTCTGACCAGTATAGGATACAGGTGGCTTATCTTCACTACCACATGGTTTCTATTTGGGGCATACAGTATCCAATGGGCCACCATCTGCCTTCTATTGACCCTTCTTACATTACATTAACAAAACTCTTTCCACTACATCTATTATTGACATGCCAAAATTGAAGTACCTCTAAATACACAAGCAGCATTATAATGCCAATGCCAATCTATTAGCTTTGCTATTGCATGTTTGTAAAGCACTGCTAAAAAAACAAGTTACAAAGCAAGCGCAAATCTTATGGTATGCCAAAATTGTACTGTTCAATATTTTCAGTCTTTCTAAACAGCATAGCTTATCTTTAAAATACTTTCTCTGCCCTCCCTCTCTCCCCTTACAATGTCATAAATGCTGCCCTTATTTGCCATGGCCTTAGTCTGAATGCATCGTGTGGAACGCAGGAGTTAAAACAAAACCAACTCAGTCTGCTCTTTAGTCAAATTCTGGCAACAATATACCTCAAACCCTGTCAAAAATAAACCTATTGTTCTTTTAAAGGCTAGGCTTAAGGAGCAACACTGAAAGCCCAAGTGGTAGATATCATGCGGGAAGTGGCACTTGAGGCAGAGAACAAACAAACACATGCACACCCAGTGCTTAGTTTGCAAAAGAATGATTGTTGGTCCCCAAAACTCTGCTCAGAATCTAACAGCCAGTGTAATTAAATGTCAGATTGTGATAGGCTGAGGTTTACAGCAGTGGACTAAGGGCACAGCAGATCAACAAGAACACATGGAGTGACTTGCACAGTGTATACCTGAATTCTCACCAAAGGATGTGTTTGGAATTGTACAAGAGGGAACAGTGACCTTGAATGCATGCATAATATGTGCCCTTCATAGTGCAGATACATCCTGCCAACCTTTTAATTCTGTGCTATTATGACAAATAACACAGCTAACAATTTCTAAGTTTTGACCTGAAGTGCAACAGCAACATTATTAAGAAAGATACTGCCAATTTTGGGGGCTTTGCAACAACACACTTTTTACAAAATATCACTGTTAGAAAACAACCCGTACTACCTGCAGAAACAGCAGCAATTCATCCCAAGTCCACAGTGTAGTCTAAGTACTTTTCGTTGCAATTCCAGAAAGATGGAAATGTTTCCAAACAGAAGAGTCCCTAAAAACAGTGACTACTTGCAATTATTCCCTGATTAAACAAGTAGGAGGTAGATTAAATTAGAAGGAAATAACATTGCACCAATGGGAGCTTGACACGATTGCATCAAGTTCAACATCATGCCACCCAGTCATCTTTCATGCAACATATTTAACAATGGCTGTCTAATGTGAATTTTGGGGAGGGTCCTCTTGCTTCTTAAAAAAGGGGCAGTAAAGAAGTACCCCAAAAGAAAGGGGTAAGAGAGATATTTAGCATACTTACTCATAACAAAGGGACAGGACTGTTAGGCCAATCTGGGTCTTGTGTGTCCTAAGCAAATACTTATAACAGAATCACTTGAAAATTGTATACTACTACAGGATGGACACTGTAAGGCTACAGTAGCTATCCAGGATCTTCCTCTTACTGATGCTTCCACCGCATCACAAGCAACTCAAGCAAGCAATACCAGATCACAATTCTGACATTTATCATAAAATCAGTTCTCAAAGATAGCCAAGTATATTGCAGTGATCGCAACACATCTATTGGCAGGAAATTTGGCAATTTGTCTATCCATAATTGGCATCGTATTCCATACTTGATTAAAGGAAGTACACTGTACAGGTAAGGTGGATCCATTTGCTTTATTTGTAGGCAAGGACAACAGGTTACAGCAACTGCCCTTGCTGTGATTCAAATCCTAACATTCTACCATCCAATCTAAAGATCCAAACAGAAGCCAACACATCTTCCATTGTACCTAACCCAAAATAAATAAATAAAATAAAAAACAAATATACATTCACAACACCTGACTGAGAAACCTTTTAACAATACCAAACGATTTTAACACACAGGGTGCCCAGTGTAAAGCATACAAGAAACAATGTTATATTTGGTAATCATGAAGTTAGCAGGTAAAGTATGCTTTGTTAATGACCTCCTAACCACAGTGTCTTGAGAACTGTGCACAGTAGGGGCATCTTGTACATCGACACCATGCACCACAGAAATATACTCCTTGTTCCAACACTTACCATCACCTAACGTCACAGTATGTGTACCCACTCTCACTACCTTCTTAGGGCTAGAAAAACAACTATTACCATTACCAACACGAAACTTTCTAACCCAAACCACATCACCCACTTTCATTATCAGTTTTTTAGAATTATTCCACACATACTTGTTTTGAGCAAACTCCCTCTCTTCTCTCACTCTCTCCAAAGTTTCTTTCAAAGGCATCTCCTTCTGCATCCACACACGGGTCAACTTAGACCATGGAACTCTACCTGTCATCAAAAAAAGAAGGTGAAACCATGGTATCCGCATTAGGGGTAGTGCGGATTGACCACTGCAACTTCTTCACCTCCAACATCTAATTCAAACCATTTACCAAGGACAACTGAATATTCTCCTTTATTAACCTGTTACAACATTAAACTAAATCATCACTTTTGGGATGATATATCGATGTCTTTGTGTGCTTTATGTCAAGATTCTTAAGTAAATATTCAAACTCTAGGGGCACAAATTGTGGGCCATTATCTAAGATGATCTCACCTGGTACACCTTCATGCAAAAACAATTCCTCCAATACACTCTTTATAGTACGTGAAGTAGTATTGCTCACAAATGCCACTTCAGGCCATCTTGAATGATAATCCATTATCATGATGCCATACTTGACCTGGCTGTTGCCAATACCAACAGGATCAATAAAGTCGATGGCTAATTTGGACCATGCTGTGTCAAGCAGTGGAACAACGCCCACTCCACTTGGAACAGTTACTTGCGATTTGTCACTGGCCACACAATGAACGCACTCCCTGATAAAATGCTCAACATCTTTATCCATTCCTGGCCACCAAAATATGTCCCTCACCCTGCTTTTCATGACTCTCATCCCTACATGGCCTTCATGTGCCAATGATATTTATATTTCAACATGTCAGGAACCACCAACATATCTGATCTGTACAAAAGACCCCTGACAACTGAAAGTTCTGGAACATGTCTGAAAACATCCAACAAGGCATCAGACAATTTTCTAGTAGGCCATCCAGATCCAACATGTGTCATTACTTGTTTCAAAGTATTGTTCTGTTGCAAAGCTTCAATCCAATCCTCCTCAGTGATAGCCTCTTGAAGCACACTAGACAACTCATTAACCACAATGCCATCGTTATCCTTCCAAGACGTATGCCTTTTATGCCTTTGACCATAGTTTTCTTAAGGGAACCTCGACAGACAGTTCGCCATCACATTTTTCACACCAGGAATGTACACCATCCGATAACAATAGTACTGCAATCTGTACTCCCCTTTGTAATTCTTCATGATGACCTACCAGCTCCTGTCATGGTAAACAGATGGACCAGTGGTTTGTGGTCCACCCTTATTTCGAACTCCCCAAAAATACTGCCTGAAATGATGAATGCCCCATCAATAAGCTAATGCTTCACGTTCCACAACAGAATAAGATGCCTCAGCACCCCTTAAACTCTCACTAGCAAAAACCACAACCTCATCTTTACCATTCCTTCTTTGCATTAAAACAGCTCCTAGGCCATGTCGGCTGGCATCCGTGACTGTAATACTGGAATCTCTGGTATTGAATGGCTTGAGGGGAATAGTTTGCACAGCTGCAGACATAGGGGCTCATTAGGATTAGGGGTGGGCGGAATTTGCGTAATCGCGTTACGCAAATCTCCGCGAAACGGTAAAAAATCTCCGCGAACACGCAGAAATTCCGCGAACACGCGGAATTGCTTGTTCGCGATACTTTTTTCCTGTTCGCGATCGCTGTTTGCGTGCTCGGGTTGAAATATCTCGCGAACACGCATATTGAGAACGCGAACAAGCAAAAAATTTCGCGAACTCGCGGAACGCAGATTTTTGGGTAATTTCGCGTTCTCCGCGGAACGCGAAATTACCCAAATTCCGCAAATTCCGCGAACGGAACGGAATTTACCGCCCAGGCCTAATTAGGATTGTGGACGGACTGGAGTCTGTCTGCCATCCTGATGTAAACCGGGACCGTCTGCCATGCATGCGGCAGTTCCACACACTGGGTCAGTATCTGACCGCCACTGTGGCGGTCAGATCCTGCATTTTAACATTGGGCAGGTTGCTCCTGACAGCAGCACCCGCTGTGATGCTAAAATGCCATGTTGTGCATTTCACAGCACTATGTGGCAGGCACCACACAGTGCCTTCTACGTAGGGATGTGAAATGTAGGGGGTACCATGGGTACCCCCCAAGTGCACCCTGCCTCGTAATTTGGCGGACGGTGCCTGCTAGGCACCGCTGCCATTTTACTGACAAAGACCACTCCGTCAGGCAATTGTAAGTATTGCCTGTGGCGGTTCTATGGCAGACGGTCTGTGCGACTGCCACGGACACGGTGAGATTCCCCCTGCCATCCTAATTTGGTGGGGGAATTTGCAGTCGGAGGACAGAATGACGGAACCACTGCCACCGCATGGCTGGCGGTGGTGGCCCTTCCTCCATCTTAATGAGCCCCTTAATGTCTTCGATCTCATGACCACACTCTTCATCCCATACATATCTTTCAGCCTTTTTTAAAAGAGCCTTTAGAGCGTGTGTTCTTTCAGCACACCTAGGGATGAAGCGTGCATAGAATTCCATAAGGTCCATAAAATATCTTAATTGGTCCTTTCCCTCTGGAATGGGAGCATCAACAATGGCTTACACCAAATTCTCCTTAGGTTCCACAACATGCGCAGACAACGTATATGTCTCAAATATTCTACACTCTCCATTCCAAACTTGTATTTCTCTGCCTTTAGAGACACACCCTTTTCTTTTAGAATTGTTAAAACTTGTTCTAACTTCTTATCATGTTCAGTCACACTATCGGCATAGATCAATAGTTCATCTTGGAATCAGGTAACTCCTTCTACATTGTTAAACATATTATCCATCAAACACTTAAAAACTACGGAAGCATAGGCTAACCCAAAGGGCATTCTCTTGAATTGAAAAGCTCCATCAGGGTGATAAACAATGTTAGGTGTCGTGAATCTCGTTCCAAAACAATCTGATTGTATGCAGACGGGATGTCCAAAGTGGAAAACACCTTGGCACCATTCACCAGCAAAAACATTTGGTTGATATTAGGTAAAAGATGCAGGTTGGCCCAAATCCTGGAATTCAAATCCCTCAAATCTACACACATGCGTAAACCACCCTTAAGCTTACTAGTTAAAAGTACTGAGGAAAGCCATTCTGAACCTTCAATAGGCTCAATTATGTACTGTTCAAACAATTTGTTCAATTCCTTTTTCAATTCAGATCCAACAAAGGAATCCTTCTTACCTTGTGTACTACAGGTTCAGTTTGTTCCTTAAGTTGTATCTTGTGTCTGAATCCCTTGAATTTTCCCAGTTTGTCACTAAAAACCATACAGAACCTTTTTTCCCCACATATTCTCTTCAACAGCCCACACAGCCGTGCATTCCTTCTTCAAAAAACTTTTTTGCTGTTGTTAGGATCTAAAATTATCTACAAATTCCATTGTTCTAACCAACCCAATAAGAATGATCCATACTTAGCTATGTACACAGTAGCACTTGATACATTAACTTTGAATGATATCTCAGTATCAAATTCACCTACAACCACTATAGGCTTACCACCATAAGCCACCAGTTTGATACAAGATCTTCTAACAATAACACTCTGATTTAGGACATTTTTTCAATCGCACTCCCCAATTAATGTAAAAGGTGACCCCGAGTCTGCCATCGTGTTGTACTTTATCATTACCAGTTTAATACCCATATAGCAATTGGTGATCAGGGCAGCTTTGCAAAAGGCCTTCCACTGCACAGTGACATTTGTTGCTACATTTTTAGTAACCATTGAACCATTTGACTTAGAACACATTTTTTTCGTTAAAATCTGAAGATTATGCGCCAGATGATGGATTATGTAGCTAATGTGTCAAATCTATAATTATGTGAATATCGGAGAGGCCTCACAATCACATAATTTCAGTGGCCCTGCTGATAATTATGAAAATATTGAAACCACTGTTTTTCATTGCCTGAGAACTCAGTGCCACAGTACTTCACAATCCAACTAATACACTCAAATGTCCACCACTCTAATTAATTTCATGTTTCCCTATGATAATTCATCACTAAACCTGTTTGGGGTCCAGAGTAGTGTGCTACTTGCCAAAAAGTGCTTTGATGCATCATCAGGAGTACCAAGTACTATATGAATGCAGCCCCTTCCTTATTCTAACCCTCCACTATCCTTTTTCTTCCCAAATAACAGACTCACATGCCCACCGCTCAAATGTATTTCATATTTCCTTATACTATTTCACCACTAATCCTTTTTGGGCTCCAGAGTAGCATGCAACTTGCCGAAAAGTGTGTTGACGCCTCATCAAGGGTAGTGAGCACTATATAAATGCAATTACAATTGAATATCCATTCACACATTAATACATCCACGCACATACCCACTCAATCATGCTTACAGCCACTCACACAGACATTCACTCTCTAATACAGCCCCTCACACACACTCACTTACCTATACACACACTCAAACAGCTACTCACTCACCTATACATCCACTCACACACCCACTCCCTCAATCAATCAATCAATCAACTGCCACTTATAGTGCACACAGCTACCTCAAAAGAGGTGTACTGGTGCTAGCAGACTAGAGAGACTGAGAAGCTCCAGATACTAATTCCTCTCCCTAAAGAGTCAGGTTTTTAAAGCCTTTCTGAAATCCTGTTCTGCATCCAACAGGCACAGGTGGCAAGGTGTTCCACAGTTTGGCTGACCTTACTGTGAAGGACCTGCCTCCTTGTCTCATTTTCGCAAAACAGGGGACATTGGGAAAATGCTAATTCTTAGATCTCAATGTCCTCTCCTATTGATATGGGATGAGCCTTGACCTAAGATATCCTGGGCCTTTGCCGTGATGAGCTCGAAAAGCCGGGATGAGTGCCTTAAACCCAATCCTCCAGGCCACAGGGAGCCAGTGAAGCTGTCTCAGATGTGGAGAAAAGTTCTGGCGAAAAGGGACCCCGTGGATTATCCTTGCAGCCATGTTCTGCACCATCTGAAGCCTATGAGTCAAGTAGCCTGGTAACCTCAGGTAAAGTCAATTGGCATAGTCTAGATAGGAGGTAACCAATGCATGGACAGTAGTCCTATGGCTCTCTTCAGGCAGAAAACATAAGAATTTCCTGATCGTTCCATTTTTCCAAAACAGGCTGCGGAAATATGCCTGACTAGTGCTGCAAGGGTGAGATCCTTCTCCCACCTCACTCCAAGGTTTTTAACCAAATCCTTGAATGTGGGCGGGGGACCCAGCTCCCTGGGCCACCTGAGACATGACAGAGGAGGAGATGCACGGTTGAAAAACAAGACCTCGGTTTTGTCTGCATTAGGCTTCAAACAATTTTTGTTCATCCAGCCTGCAATGTCCTTCAGGCAGTCCTTAAATTTATCAAATGCTGCCATGGATGTCTTTAAAGGAAAACACCAACTTAGTGTCATCCACGTAAAAGACTACCTTCATCCCCCCGTGGTAATGAGGACTGCCAGTGGGGCAAGGTAGATATTAAAAAGCAGTGGGCTTAAAGCTGAGCCCTGGGTCACTCCGCAGATAAGTTGTTTGATTGGAAAAGAGAAAGGGAGTAGAAAAACAGATTGACCACGGTCTACCAGATAGGACCGGATCCAGTCATGTGCCACTCCCTGTACGCCCATATGTTCCAATCTTTCCGACAGGATTGAGTGGGCCACCGTGTCAAAAGCTGCTAAAAGGTCCAACAGGCACGACAGCAGAACCACCGTCCACAGACATTCTCACAGAATCAGCTACTTCTACCAGCGCTGTCACTGTACTATAACCTGACTGGAAGCCGGACTGGGAGTTGTGTAGAAGTCAATTGGCTTCTACGAAGTCAGTTTGTTGTTGCTGGGCCAATTTATCAAGAATTTTGGCCAGAGCTGCTAGTAGATAGGTCTAAAGTTGCTGAGAACTTCAGGATCAGCATTAATTTTTTTAACAGTGGTAACAAATAAGCTTATTTCCTCAAAGCAGGAAAAATTCCTGTCTTAAGTGATGAATTTCAAATTTGGTTAAGTACGGGATTAAGCTGTAAGGCCAACACCCTAAACCATATTGCTGGACATGGATCTCCCGGGGAACCCAATTTACATTTCCTGAGTTCAACCAGTGTCTTCTCTGCTGGTGCAGCTACTCTCAGAGTCATTCTTACAGTATATCAGTCACCCATACAGCCACTTTCACACCAACTCACACACCCCCACAGCCACACACACAGTCACTCACACACCCATCCAGCCACTCACACAGCTACTCACTGACCCATAGAGCTACTCACATACCCACTAACACATCCATATAGCCACTCACACACCCATGCACACACCAAAACAGCCACTCATACATCCCCTCACACACTGATACAATCACACAGTCACTCAGATGAGATATGCAAGAAATATATGACTAATTACTACTACAGAAAGAATAGTAATTTAACTTATGCTGTAGCGTAGTATATATCTTTAAGTCTCAGAAAAGTTTACGAAACACTGACACCAATGGGATGAAGTCATTAGTGATGTCATCAGTTATGTAATTTGAGATGTCATCAGTGATGTCACTGACAACGTCATGAGTAATGTAATATGTGAAGTCATAAGCAGTGCATTGAGGGGGTATACGTTCTAGTTACCTCAGGTAACTATAACTGCTGAATTTCTATAGTTTTGTGCAAATAGATTCAGTACCTAACTATAACATCAGTGCAATCTTTGGATTTCTAGTGAATTCCTGAGTTTAAAAAAAATTGAATTTCCTAACTATAATGTCCCTGTAATGTATGTTTTTGCCATGCATTTCTAAGTTTTTTTTAAATCCTATTTCCTAACTTTAACGTCCCTGTAACCTTTGTTTTTTTACCAAAACAATTATAAAAAATAATAAATAATATGTATATGCTAGTTATCCACTCTATCTTAACAGTGGTAATAAAGGAACGGCAAGTGCATGACATATTTTGGCAGTCATTTAGTCTCCTGAAGCCATGCTGCACCATGTGCCTTAACTTGAAAAGGTTGTATGGTCTTGTGCCATCCTGATCAAATGTGCTAGTTTGTTTTCGACTAGTGTACATTTCACAATATAAAATTGTGTCAAGCCCTACTAATTGACTTGAACGTGGTCTCTGCCCTAACCCTGGCCCCATGATGTCGCAGGGCAAAGCTGACAAGGAGTTGATGTGAGGAACCATATAATGCCTCATTAACCCCTGAGTTTCCTTCTTTTAAAGTCTTCTAACAAAGTGTCACCTTTCTTATATAAATGAGGAGAAATGGCTATGAACATTTGCTTTTTCCCTCAGACACCTTAGCAAGCATGAAATGTTTGATCATGCAGGTAGATACATCCAGTCATCGTGTCCCCTTCCCATGAATCCACAACAATCAAAACTGTCACAGATCTACACGGATGTCACCATCCTGAATGTGCATTCAGCACTGCTGTAATTGAATCTTGTTTCTATGTCTTCTCTTGTCGCAAATTTCAGTCTCACAATGTGTAAAGATAAGTCATTTCCATGACGATTTTATCGAAACTAGTGCTCATGTATTATTGGGTAAGTGTTAATTTTTCTAAAAATGCATTAGATTCAGGGCAGTTCGAGGGGATTACCAGGGAGTTGTGCCCACATGATGTATTGAATGTGTATTTATCCCATTGTATTTTTCATTCAAGCTGCAAATGAGTGTATTTTTCCACTGCATCTCTGCCAATGCTTAACATGAGCCTGTCGTTTTTGTGGGCATGGGTACTTTTCTTCATCATACTTTGACCCAGAACAAGAGAGAGAAAAACAGAAAGGAGGTAAAGAAGGCAAAACAAAAACAACATGAGTGATTTTAAAAAATAGGGAGTCTGGTGATGGAATAAAGATGCATGAGAGGGATTCAAGATTACACTGCCTTGGTATTGGGCACCACAATTTTCAGCAGCTTCTGAGAAAAATGATGTGTTCATAATTATTTTCATATTTTGTTAGAGATAGAGACCGAGGGCCCGATTCACAGAACTAACTTAAGACTAAATCCTAAACTTAGTACCAATCCGGTATTCACAGAATGCACCTAGTACTTCTGGTATTCACAGAATGAACTTACTACTTTTGCGATTCACAAAATGAACTTAGGACTTTTGCTATTCACAGAATCCATTTACGACCACTAAACTTACGTCCGCACCCGGGCCGGATTTTCCGCCCCCGGAGCGGAGTTTCCGGGCCCGGAGCGGGAAGTCCGCATGCGGGCCGGAAAGTCCGCTCCGGGGGCGGAATACCCGCTCTCGGGCCGGAAACTCCGCTCTCGGGCCGGAAATTCCGCTCTCGGGCCGGAACATCATTACTGTTGCCATTGATCATTTGAGCCAAGGGGAAACACCTGTTCAAGTCCCTACCATCCCCCACCATGCATCAGCTGACGCACTCCAGCCAATCCTAGCTCGGCACCACGTATAACTGCAGAGCAGACACACACAAACCCTTTCAACATGTCACTGAATGTGTTTGTTGCACTGCCCCTTGCCATGCAGCAAAACCACTTGAGGAGGAGGAGGAGGATGAGAGCCAGAGCAGAGAGGATCTTCAGACAGAGGATCAACTTATTTGGAATGTCCAGTCAAGATATAAGGGCCAGGTACCGTTTCCCTCCAGAAATCATCTTGGAAATGGTATGTGAGTGGGAGCAGGAACTTGACTCCGTGACCTGCTGCTCACATGCAATACCAGCATACCTCAAGATCCTATCAGCGCTCCATTTCTTCGCCACTGGCTCATTCCAAAGGGTCTCCAGTGACCATGTGGGCATATCCCAGGCAAGCCAGTCGCGGTGCCTGCATCAGGTACTGCGATGCATCACTGCAAGATCCCACCTCCACATACATATGCCACCGACACTGGCCCTGAGACAAAGGGCAGTACGAGATTTCTTTCGCATTGCACAATTTCCACGTGTGCTGGGTGCAATTGACTGTACCCATGTGGCCCTGCGGCCACCCCGCCACATTGCACACATCTTCTGCAATAGACACCGATGGCATTCCATCAACGTGCAAGCTGTCTGTGATTCCAGAGGGAGGTTCATTGATGTGCATGCGGTGTTCCCCGGCAGTACCCATGACAGCTTCATATTCCGCATGTCACCTCTTGCCCGGCGGATAGCTGCGGGAGAATTTGGCAACATGTGGCTACTGGGTAAGTACCAAGCGTTAGAAAGGAGGATTATGTGTTTTTGAAATGTCTGAATGCCCCCCAAAATTAACCATAGTACTTTAAGATTCATAAAGCTAGATACAGGGCCCACCTGACAATGCATGTAATACAGTATAGATCATGTCCTGTGCAAGTCAAAGAGGGAAATCTAACCAACTGCCCTTTCCCCTCTACTCAGGTGACGCTGGGTATGCACTTACCCCACATCTCCTCACCCCTTACAGGCGTGCAGACACTGTACCACAGCGTAGGTACAATAGGGCACACATACGGACTCGAGCCATCATAGAGCGCACTTTTGGTCTGTTGAAGTCGCGATTCAGATGTCTCGACCGTACAGGGGGGGTGCTGCAGTACTCCCCAGAAGTAGTGTGCAAGATCATATTAGCCTGTTGTGTCTTGCACAACATTGCCTTAACGCATGGCTTACAGATACCGCTGGAACCTCGGCTACCTATGAATCTGGGAAACCGGGCCATGGCACATAACCGAGGTCAGGGCATGCAAGTCCGTGTGCAGCTTGTTGCCACGTTCTTCACATGAGCAACCTGTAGTGGAATGGACCAAATGTGGATTGCTGTCTGTTGCCAATGATGAAACTTGGATATACACGACTGTGTCAATAAATTCCTTCCTGAGGCTACTTTGCAAGCCACACTAACTGTATGTTAATCACAGCTCTTGACAGTAGTCAAAACGTTGAGCCTGCATCAGCACATGTGCCCATGTCAGCGATCAGTGTAGTGGATGTCCCGAAAGAATCTATAGCCACAGATGCAAGATGATACATGTACTGAGAGACACAGCCGAACCTCATGAGGATGGGTCTCTTAATCAGAAAAGGCCATAACCATAGCATTGTCGGCCCTGTGCCATCAACAGATGTTACTCCCCCACAAATGATGCGCCCACGACGTGAGTGATGCAATGGGTCAATCAGACGCCATGGGGCAGATTAATGTGGGACTTGCGGCCCTTTCACGCTGCCGTGCGTCACTTTTGTGACGCTGCGGTGGTGCAAAGCCAGCCCCATGCTGCGGGGAATGTACTATATGAAGCATCTGGGAGATGCGTCACGTTGTAAAGGCCTGCGCCACATGTAGGCGTTCTGGTGCTGGAGGGGGGGGCCTTCCGTGCGCAGAAACGCCTCCTAAAAATCTACAATATTTCACTCAGTCACTTTTAAGGCCATGCTGTGTCAAAACCCTGCGCCTGCTTGAAGCAGGCGTAAGGATTGACGCAGCATCATAGGGATAGGGCACCCCCGAGCCTTGCTGGAGCTGCGTTGTGCATGCGACGCAACTCCAGCAATGCGCCGCCTTTCCAACGGGGGATGTGTCACGCATCTGCACATCCGAGCTGCACGGTGCACCGAAATTTCAATGCCGCGCATCTGTGTTGGCGCACGGGTGGGCAGATGCATCGCAACTCTTCTGACGCATCTCTGCTGATTAGCAGAGATGCGTCCGTAGCCGTAACTCTGCCCCCCTGTGTTTGTGATATATCCACACTTCTCAAACACAATGTTCTGGAACACATCACACAACTCTGCAAATGAGCACCTAATATGGACTACATGTACCATAATGCAAAGCATGAGAAACTGAAACAGAAACTGCAGACATGTCTTGAAATGGTCACTTCACCCTCTTGTCACATTTAATTAATTCTCACATGCACTGTCTTTACTTTTTTTATCCACAACAGAACAGCAGGATGGCAGTAGATGTGATCCCAGATTGTGGATGGATCTGGATGACTACAAAATGGCAGGCAACTACTTCCTGTGATGTATTTGCTGCCTCCCACTCCCTGTCAAACATTTCCTGTATGGAAGAATGTGTTCCGGGTCATTTTCGGAATTTGCGGCCAAAAAGCGGAAGCTCCGATTACGGAGCGTACGGCCCGTGTGCGGAAACGCCGATTACGGAGCGTACGGCCCGTGTGCGGACCTCCCGCTCCGTAAACTCCGAAAATGACCCGGAACACATAATTTCATTCAGGAAATGTTTTACAGGAAGTGGGAGGCAGGAAATACATCACAGGAAATAGTTTGCCATTTTGTGTTCATTCTGAGTCATCCTCTATCACAGACAGATCCTCTGACATCCTGCTGCTCTCATCCTTCTTATTATCCCCATAATGGCTGAGGGTTACGAAGAGAAGGCACCCCCTTTCACTGAAAGTGAGTTGGACATCTTGGCTGAGGGGGTGCTGGCCAAATTTTCTCAGCTATATGGGGACCCTGAACACCAGCTGAGCAATGCAGCCCGGGCCAGGCTGTGGGCCAACATCGCCGAGCGCTGCAGTGCAGTGGGAGTCCACACCAGGAGTGCGAGGGCATGCCGCAAGCGCTGGGAGGACCTAAAACGGTGGGCCCGGCACAAGGCTGAGGAGCTGGTGGGCCAGTCTTCCCAGCACCATGTGCATCGTCCTCGCCTATCCCCACTGTACAGGAGGGTCCTGCGATCAGCTTGGCCGACCCTCCATGCACAGCTGGAGGAGCATGAGCAGCAGGGACATGGTAAGTGCATCATATGCTAAATGTGTCTGGGAGTATGATGTGAGTGAAACAGTGCTGTACCATTGTGTGTCCGATGCCTCCATTCACAGATTCCGTGTCCATGCAGCAGTAACCAAGCTTAAAAAGGCACACTGTGGCATATGGACTGTACAGGGCAGAGTGCATTTTGGGAGTTGGAGTCTCGCCATGACAACTGGCTAAATGAGCCATATTTGTGCATTTGGACTGAAATCAGCTCTTCCCGCACCACTACAATTGGCACTAGGAAATCATGTGTGCATTGGATGAGCAATGGTACAGACACTGTCCTATGTGCGCATGGCAGGCCAAAGGGTATTGGATGCTATGACTTGCATAGCATTTTTAGAGTGTGGGTTCCAATTGTGACAAAACATCATGTGGCATGGAGTCAAGACAGACTTTGACATCCTTTCATCACTCTTAAGCGCTTCTAAATTTACAAGGGGTGTTCACTGACAGACGTCTCAGCCTCAGTGGCCTGTTTCACATTTCACATGTACAGGTAGCTGTCACTAAATTCCCCCAGTGTTCAGCGGTGTACAGCATTACCATATCAGTCACCAAAGCCAATATGTGCCACTGGATTGTCAGTACATGTGTGGGGACAGCCAAAGGCTAGACTCACAATTTAGCTACAGAAATAGGCCAGAGCCTCAGTGCATGTGTGACCCACATTCGCCAATTGTCGTGTCCCATACAATGCTACAAAGCAGATGACACTTGTCCAGACCTTCAACAGCTGCGACTCCCTATGAATGGCCATTGGTGGACTGCTTGTGTAACCTGCACATGTAGCTGTGGCAGGACACACAGATCCCCAGAATGCCAGGTTGAGGGTTGGCCAATACAGTCGTGTAAGCCACACACATCCACGTGAGATGGCCATGTCAGACTCAATCCAGGAACTGACGGTGAACATACACGTAATGTCAGCTCATAGACACTGACAACTATTGAGTGTGATCGGAGGAAAATAAGTCTGACCTTGGATCCTATGAATGTGTCTCGTCCTGCATGACACAAACATAACATTCGGATTTTGCTTACATTTCAGCAGGCACAGCTGGCGGAACAGAAGGGCAGCAGGACCTGGTCCGGAGCAAGAGGCCACCAGTGCGGCGGCGGCTACACCCACTTTCCACCAGCGAGGAAGAGGAGGATGAGGAGGGACCCTCAACATCAAGAGGCAAGGGGATTGCGCCCACCCAGACTGACAAGGGACACCCTGATGCTGGTGCCACATCCCGGGTGGAGGCTGCAGACATTGAATGGGGGGGGGGTGAACACGACACCTCGGACCATGAGGTGTTGGAGAGCAACTCTCCTCAGGATTCTTCACCTGTGGTCCCTGAAAAGGTGTCCTGGGGGCAGGCCAACAAACAATCTGGGCCTGCCATCAGCCCCTCCCTACCTCTAGAGTTCCCCATTCCATCGGGGGACCCAGCTGCATCCCCTGCAACCAGTCCCCCTCATCGTAGCCGCCAGCTCCCCAACATCATTGGCTCCGGACCTCAGGCACCACATCCCTCCTCTTCCCCCCAGGCCCCTCCCGGTGTTGTTCCTCCTGTGGCTGTGCCAGTGGACCTGATGTGGATGTGTGAGGGTCAGCCAGACATGTCCGCTCGCATCGCGCTACAAGTGTGTATGGAGGTACGCATGATGCGAGAGGACATGCTCCGATGTATGGCCACCCTCACCACCGCCATCAATTCACTGCCCGCAGCCATGTCGTCTGTTGTCTCCCCAATCCCTTCCCATACCACTGTCAATGTCTCCCCCTGTCCATTGCCCCACACTGTTTCCCCCCGTACTCCTCGTGTGGCACGAACCCAAGTGGTGCCTGTTCCTGCACCCGCCAGACGTGTGCCTGCATCGGACTCTGAGGATCTGGACATTGTGGTCCTAGAGGATGACCAGAAGGACACTTGACTTTAGACGTGAACAACTATTTCATTTTCCCCTTGTAAATAGACTGTTTTCCCTGACGCTCCCTGACGTGTTATATTTTTTTTGCCCCACCCCAATCCAGGTTCCCATCTCCCTCTGCATTAAGATCTTCATTTGTTTTCCTTTCTCCCTTCCAAACGGACGGTTGTTCTTATGTACCTTCTCAAAATACAATTTGGAATACTCATAACTTCCACTTGTTTAACTTCATTCTGAATGTCTGGTTCTGAATATGGACACATATTTGGTGGGTCATCTGCTATGCACATAATGGCTGGTTGCAACGATGGGTCACACTTGTAACTGTGTCACACACACACATACCTTCTCACATCTCCAGGCCACCTGCAACGTTACACAGGACATGATACACAACAGATGATTAGTTTTGGTAGGTGTTTATTTGGTGCACACACAAACACGTGATCACATTGTCCCGGGTTCCTGTCACTGGTGAGTGCGACGCCGCAATTTGGGGGGGGATGACCGCTCCGAGTGCTCAGGTCTGGCTCGCCGCCTACGTGGAGGTGGGTACTGTCCAAGGGACTGTCCAGGGTCATCCACATGTGCTGTGGCAGATGGTGTTTGCACACTTGATGGCTGTACAGGTGGTGGTGGTGGTTGTGCAGGTGGCGGGTGTGACTGTACAGGTGGTGGTGGTGGTGGTTGTGCAGGTGGCGGGTGTGACTGTACAGGTGGTGTTGGTGGTGGTTGTGCAGGTGGCGGGTGTGACTGTACAGGTGGTGGTGGTTGTGCAGGTGGCGGGTGTGACTGTACAGGTGGTGTTGGTGGTGGTTGTGCAGGTGGTGGGTGTGACTGTACAGGTGGTGGTGGTGGTGGTTGTGCAGGTGGCGGGAGTGACTGTACAGGTGGGGATGGTTGTGCAGGTGGCGGGAGTGACTGTACAGGTGGGGATGGTTGTGCAGGTGGCAGGAGTGACTGTACAGGGGGTGGTGTTGGGAGTGCCAGTTCAGCCCGCTGGTGTGGATGTCTCCCTTCGCTGTGTTGGTGTGCAGTTGGTACAGGTGTGGGGATGTGCTGTCCTGTGGGCAGATATGATGGCTCCCCTCCCTGCGTTGACCGTGAAGGGAAAGGTTGGCTCACTCTCAAAATGCCCTCCATCATCTTCATGGCCAAGGCATGGTGTCTTGCACTCTCTTCCCTCTGGATGGATAGCATGTCTCGCATATTTCTGGACATGTCCTGCCAAGTCCTATCCATCCTATCCAACACTTGGCTCAGCCTCTCCACCGCCTGAGGGAAGTGGACCATGTCCTGCAGGGAGTCCGACATGGTGGACAGGGTAGCCCCTATGGCACTAATGTCCTGCCTCACATCGCTCTGCTGTTGGAAGAAGTCCTGCTCCCACTGGTCATCACAGCCAGGTGCAGGCCCTCTCTGCAGCTGTCTGCCATGGATGGGATGTGCAGGTCCTACGGCAGGGGGTGGGGTGGGAGGTGGGAGCCTGTGGGCAGGTGAATGGTGCCCAGGGGATTCCAGCAGCACAACAGGGCTGGTACTACCCCCAGATGGTGGAGAGGCTGGCAGGGATACACTGTCTAGGGAAGAGTGGGTAGGGGAACCACCATGTTGGTCCTGGACGTGAGGACTGTGAGGGAGTGATGTCTGTGTTGTGATGCGTGTGTGCTGTGGCTGGTTTGCTCGAGTCTGGGGACAGGCCATGGTATGCCTGGGAGGAGGCGGAGGGACGTTGCTTGGCAGAGGAGTTGATGCCCTGACCGATTTAGCCAGTCTGGCACGATATCGCGCATTGCCATCTTCATCGTCAGACATGTAGTCCTCATCATCCACCAAGCAGAGGTCCTCAGGATATTCTTCCTCCTCCTCCTGAGCAGTGCTTGCAGCCGACATGACAGCTTGGAGGATCAGGGGATTCTCCCCTCTGATTCCACGTCGGCCCGCACTGGTCATAGGCCTGTCATCCTCGTCATCAGCATCCCCTGGAACAGAGGTTGCAACCGTATTAGGGATTGACCTTGTATGACATGTGGTGCAAAACAAGGGTTTGTATCAACTGTACTTTGCATCAACAGATGAGGATCATGTGACCTGTGTAGGGTACCACCACAAATGACAGCTCACACCATAGCACTGAGGTGTTACACAGATACAGGCAAACTCACCAGCTCCAGCCACAACTCTCTGTCCCTTGGTGTTCCCCCCTAGTGTCACCTGCTGGACCTGTCTCCTCACGGGCCTAGCTGTCCCTGAACCAGCAGCTGTAGAGGGAAGTGACAACATTCTCAATTATCTGCATCACCAATTGTCAGACAGGCACATGACACTCCTGATTTGTATTTCACTTTGTACACAACTGCTGATTACATGCAGAGGGGAATCAGGATCTCTGTCATGGCTTTGGAGTCGAAGCCAGTGACACACCTCAGTCTAGAATTACCTGGAGGACGGCTGAGCGAGGGTTGGATGTCATACAGTTCCCGGGATGGTGCATGCTGCTGGGGTGGAATCCGGTCAACAGCTGTGATAAGACATACAGGTCTATATTTTGCAACAAGAGATGGTAGCTCTGAGCCAACATGTCATTCTCAATGACCATTTGTGGGTAATCCAGAACGATGTGCAGCATGTTTAGCTCCTGAACTTTACATTTAGACACCTGCTCACATGCAGCAGTTGCCAGCCGTTCCCTCCACACAGCAGTGACATCAATCAGATGACACATCAACAGACACCTCATGCTAGAATTACCTGAAGGACGGCCGCGCGAGGGTTGGATGTCATACAGTCCCCGGGATGGTGCATGCTGCTGGGGTGGAATCCGGTCAGCAGCTGTGATAAGACATACAGGTCTATATTTTTCAACAAGAGATGGTAGCTCTGAGCCAACATGTCATTCTCAATGACCATTTGTGGGTAATCCAGAACGATGTGCAGCATGTTTAGCTCCTGAACTTTACATTTAGGCACCTGCTCACATGCAGCAGTTGCCAGCCGTTCCCTCCACACAGCAGTGATATCAATCAGATGACACATCAACAGACACCTCATGCTAGAATTACCTGAAGGACGGCCGCGCGAGGGTTGGATGTCATACAGTCCCCGGGATGGTGCATGCTGCTGGGGTGGAATCCGGTCAGCAGCTGTGATAAGACATACAGGTCTATATTTTGCAACATGAGATGGTAGCTCTGAGCCAACATGTCATTCTCAATGACCATTTGTGGGTAATCCAGAACGATGTGCAGCATGTTTAGCTCCTGATCTTTACATTTGGGCACCTGCTCACATGCAGCAGGTGCCAGCCGTTCCCTCCACACAGCAGTGACATCAATCAGATGACACATCAACAGACACCTCATGCTAGAATTACCTGAAGGACGGCCGCGCGAGGGTTGGATGTCATACAGTCCCCGGGATGGTGCATGCTGCTGGGGTGGAATCCGGTCAGCAGCTGTGATAAGACATACAGGTCTATATTTTGCAACAAGAGATGGTAGCTCTGAGCCAACATGTCATTCTCAATGACCATTTGTGGGTAATCCAGAACGATGTGCAGCATGTTTAGCTCCTGAACTTTACATTTAGGCACCTGCTCACATGCAGCAGTTGCCAGCCATTCCCTCCACACAGCAGTGACATCAATCAGATGACACATCAACAGACACCTCATGCTAGAATTACCTGAAGGACGGCCGCGCGAGGGTTGGATGTCATACAGTCCCCGGGATGGTGCATGCTGCTGGGGTGGAATCCGGTCAGCAGCTGTGATAAGACATACAGGTCTATATTTTGCAACAAGAGATGGTAGCTCTGAGCCAACATGTCATTCTCAATGACCATTTGTGGGTAATCCAGAACGATGTGCAGCATGTTTAGCTCCTGATCTTTACATTTGGGCACCTGCTCACATGCAGCAGGTGCCAGCCGTTCCCTCCACACAGCAGTGACATCAATCAGATGACACATCAACAGACACCTCATGCTAGAATTACCTGAAGGACGGCCGCGCGAGGGTTGGATGTGATTGAGTGCCCGGGATGGTGCACGCTGCTGGGGTGTAATCCGGTCAGCATCTGTGATAAGACATACAGGTCTATATTTTGCAACAAGAGATGGTAGCCCTGAGCCAACATGTCATTCTCAATGACCATTTGTGGGTAATCCAGAACTATGTGCAGCATGTTTAGCTCCTGATCTTTACATTTGGGCACCTGCTCACATGCAGCAGGTGCCAGCCGTTCCCTCCACACAGCAGTGACATCAATCAGATGACACATCAACAGACACCTCATGCTAGAATTACCTGAAGGACGGCTGCGCGAGGGTTGGATGTCATACAGTCCCCGGGATGGTGCATGCTGCTGGGGTGTAATCCGGTCAGCATCTGTGATAAGACATACAGGTCTATATTTTGCAACAACAGATGGTAATTCTGAGCCAACATGTCATTCTCAAAGACCATTTGTGGGTAATCCAGGACTATGTGCAGCATGTTTAGCTCCTGAACTTTACATTTAGGCACCTGCTCACATGCAGCAGTTGCCAGCCGTTCCCTCCACACAGCAGTGACATCAATCAGATGACACATCAACAGACACACATGTATGAGAAGATTACTGATAGGAAGGGATAAATGACCCCGATTCCTCCCCATTACACTGCTATCACCTTTGCCATTCAGACTTACATATTTCCAGAGTCTCATGTTGTTTGTTGTCAAGTCAGAAAGGGTTTCATGTGTGAGATTTACAATTGTCAGGGACATGATGTTGCTCATTTGTGCTTCCCCACGCATGAAGTCACACATATTTGTATGAGAGAACACAGATGTCTTACGTCCGTCCTTTGAGTGTCCTCTCTTTGCGTACTCTATTTCCCAGATCATGGTACTACTTAGCTGACGACGATTGGTGTCTTGTACAGCAGACATCCAAACCTCTTTTGTCAAACACTAACCTATACATGTGAATACAGTAGGAGAGGAGGCAAGCAGAATGTAACATTGCGGATAGGCTGAAAGGCTTTGATGCCTTCTGCCTGCACTGGATTAGCGTGTTGCTCTTCAGCCTAGTCATTTAGCAGGTGTAACTACATGAAGATTCACCTTAGCAGCCCCTACATTCATCTCAAAGGTACACTACTGGCATAAGTGTTGGCCTCAGCCATGCAATATCATCGTGGTGTTTCCTATCATTGAATTGCAAGCCGGTTGTGTTTTGGTCACTTCATATGACTCATGGTACTATTGAATGTCCATTCTGCACTCACTTGGCATACATTTTGTGTCATCCTTTCATTAGCCACCAGGGTCTGATCTTGCATGGGTTCAAATGCCATATGTGAGCATATTGTGATGCAGGACAACAGTGTTGTAATACACATGCAACATACGGCGGACGTGAAAGGCACATTTCTTGAGCAGTCAGCCTGACATATTCTTGGGTTCCCCTCCCTTGGCCCAGCACCGGAACAGTGTGTGGGCCCTGAACAGATGTCACAGCCAACCTTGTAGCAGAAGTCAGTATGTGTCTTTGATTCTGGGAGGACCTCGTTGTACCTACAATGATAAGTGTGTTTTGCTACTTCACATTCTGGCAGCCACATGTGATGCACTAGATTTCTGGCACAAAGGATGAGCACAAGCAGTTGTGGGCACCAGCGTTGCATTAGTGTGTTATACGTAATATCATGATTGCTCCCACATGACTTCGAATGGGCCCACTACCTGGATGCAACCTATATCACAATGACATGTCTACGGATCCTGATGTGCGGTCCACTATCGTGTTTTGTTGATGGCCAACACAGAAGCCAGACAATGTAAGTGGTACATGACCAGCTGTGTGGACTGGGCATTTGATCTATATTGGAAACATTCAAAGTTGGACAGTGTATGCATTGTCAATACTAATGACCCTGGGATCTAACTTGTTCATCATTGCCATATTTCAGTCAATTACTTTGATTGCTTACGTCTACAGACACCATTACAACATAGTGGGGACACCCTTTTGAGTAGTTGTGGCACTCGATAACAGGATTGGATTCCCAGGTCTGGGCCTGTTGCTGTAAAACATGTCATGTTCCGCAATTACGAAGGTTTGATGAGCCAAGACATGTAATATATTGTCTTCAGCTGTTCACAATTATAATTATCTAAAGGTGGATGTCCATTGACTACTCCAATAGTAATGCAGCGATTTGTACATCTCTGGTTGACTTTCATATGTGGGCACTACATGTCCCTCGGTCACTCCTGGCAATGTATGCATTTTGACCATCTCCTGGCCACTTTGACTTACCAGTCGGTGAGGGTGTCCG
Organism: Triturus cristatus; assembly: GCF_964204655.1. NCBI lineage: Eukaryota > Metazoa > Chordata > Amphibia > Caudata > Salamandridae > Triturus > Triturus cristatus. The sequence goes on along the minus strand of NC_140581.1, from coordinate 338,370,348 downwards.
GTGGCGATGCCTCCCAGTAGATGCAGGGACCTCCGCTACGGCAGTTGTCTGTGCTCTGGCTGAATGTGTCAATGGGTGAGAAGAGAGAAAACTAAACAACTGGAATATGTGCTGGTGGAACATTTCTGTGATTTCCCCATTTCTTCTGCATGCTAACAGTGTTTTGCAGTACTGCTGCTGACTGGGCAGGTAGGAGCAGTGGTGCATTGGGGTCGTAGTGGCGTGGCAGGGTGGGAAATTTACAACAGAATAGGTGTCTGACTTTTGGACCAGATGGTTCTCTCACCTTCTGATTTGTGCTTTCAGCTTGCACGGGGTGATTTACTTCATAGAGATTTAGTGGCATGTTTCCACGCCCCTTGTAATACATTAACACGGCAGTTGCGTCACTTCTGTGTCACAGCGGTGGGGTAATACAGGTGACACATTTGGACTTATTCCCTTTTTTTTTTTTTTTTTTTTTTTTTTTAAATTTTTATTGAGGATTCATGTTACACTATAGCAATACAATATGAATACATTTTGACTAAATAAGAAAGCTGAATGAGGTATAAGCAAATTACAAAAATAGCCCAAAAAAAAAATAAAAAAAAAATATGGATAAAGCAAGAACAATGAATGTAGAAGTCGGTTGACGAATTACATTTCTAGTGTCTAATTGAGATTGGAGGTTGTAAATCATAGAATGATGTGGCGTCGATGTTGATATTGAAGTTAAGATACATATAGTAAAACAAAGAGCCATCTGCCACAATCAGAGGAAGAAAGAGAGCGAGAAGGAACGTATGGCTAATGAAGATATAAATATTAGAAGACAGACGTAGCTATATTCTGAAAATCAGTAAGATTATGACAATCTACTAGTGCGCCAGGCAGCCACTGGTGCCCAAATCTTCAACCCCAATTCTCTTGATTTTTTCCCCTTAAGTTGATACAGAGCCGCCTCCACATTATGTATACCTAGAAATCTGGATAACCACATTTGAAATGTTGGGGCCTGTGTATCTTTCCAAGCTGCTGAGATTAAGATTCTGAGTACAGCAGTAGTGATGAAAATTAGGGCTTCAGACTTATTCCCAATGTTATGCATCTATGTTGATGCCTCACGGTGTGCGGGCCTGCGCAACATTAAACATGCATCAGCTGTGATTTGGCAGGGTGTGTGTTTATTTGGTTATGCCTTGTACAAGTGATGCATTGTAATTGACGGCATTTCACGTAGTCACTTTTCATAGGGTGTTGCCATGCAAACTTAAACCAGCTTGAGGCACCTGTAATGAGTTGCCCTGAGCGTTAGGTGTAGGCGGTCCATGGACATAGTTGGAGTTGCGTCACACTTGCGACACTACTCCAGCAGAGCATCCCCCTGATGCCATCAGTTGCGACACCCATCTGTCTATCCCAGCGCCACAGTGCACCGCATTGTCAATGTGACGCATCCGCGGTTGCACAAGAGTTGGATTGGGTGTGGCATTGTTACTGGGGCATCTCTGCTGTAATTTGTCAATTGCTACTTAGCATGCTGGTGTATTAATGCAACTGGACAGTGGCCATGTTTTCAGGAGTGGAGGAGAGATTTGCCATTTCCATCCCTAAGGATTGTGGGACTTGTAGTGCTACATACAGAGGGTGACACAGGAGTCTGTGACTTACGGATTAATTAATACACTTTGGACTACTTCCTTATTCACACTGACAGTGCAACACAGACCTTCTATTCATGCACTTTCACTTTTCATCCCACTTACCTGGTACCACGTAGCGGACGTCACTGACAGGCAGCCCATGGACCAAGTGGGGGTGTATGGTCGTCAGGATGTCCTCCTCCTGTGTGGTGAGGCGGATGCGTGGTCCAGAGTGTGCGGCTGGGAGGATCTGTTGTAATTCCATCCTGGAGTATTTATCCTTTACCCTCAGCCGCTCATCCTGCCATTTATTTTTGACGTCCTGCACAGTGCGCCTGTCCTCCCCCAATGCTGTGACAGCAGTGGCTAATTGCTGCCACAGGGCTGCCTTCTGGCTCCCACTGGTGCAGTAGGGTGGGAGTCCATAGAGGCGTTTATGGTGCCTCACAATGAACTCCACAAGCATGGTGGTCTCCTCTGCTGTAAAGTTCCTCTTTCTCTTCATGAGCTCCATTTTCTTGGCCGGTCTCTGCTTGGAAATACACACTGCGTGTGGCCAAACCGGTGCCTTCACTGTGTGCTGCTTTTAAATGTTTTTTGCTGCTGGTCAATCTGTGTTAATTGGCTTCAGCTGGATCATGGTGGGGGATGGTAGGCACTAGCAACATGATGGCTAACTGGAGCTGTTGGTTGGGATTGGCTGGAGTGCGTCAGCTGATGCATGGTGGGGGATGGTAGGGACTTGAACAGGTGTTTCCCCTTGGCTCAAATGATCAATGGCAACAGTAATGATGTTCCGGCCCGAGAGCGGAATTTCCGGCCCGAGAGCGGAGTTTCCGGCCCGAGAGCGGGTATTCCGCCCCCGGAGCGGACTTTCCGGCCCGCATAAGGACTTCCCGCTCCGGGCCCGGAAACTCCGCTCCGGGGGCGGAAAATCCGGCCCGGGTGCGGACGTAAGTTTAGTGGTCGTAAATGGATTCTGTGAATAGCAAAAGTCCTAAGTTCATTTTGTGAATCGCAAAAGTAGTAAGTTCATTCTGTGAATACCAGAAGTACTAGGTGCATTCTGTGAATACCAGATTGGTACTAAGTTTAGGATTTAGTCTTAAGTTAGTTCTGTGAATCGGGCCCAGCATCCCTATGACTGCGGGAACGTTTTATTCAGGTGCATGTTCAAACAATCAGGTTTCCTAGATTTGCTGCAGAAAATAGCAAGCAAAAGACACACAGATGATGGACGGTCAATGGATCTGGGTTAAATCTTCGAGAGGGCACTCAATGCTGTCCCCACCATGCGGTCTGTTAGCCTCACTACAGCTCGCTGTTCTGACCTCCGTTAGTTTCTGCCATGCCCGATGCCTTTCTAGGCCAATACGCCCCTTAATCATGGGCTGCTATACAAAGCCATTGAAGACTCACCGATAAATTTTCATTCCTCATTTATTGAAAATACCGCCCTCAGTGGGCGTGGCTCACATTAAATGCCAGACGGCATGATGGTAGTTGTGGTCTAAAAAGTGAGTACTTTATATTTTCCTTGAGTAGGCTCAGTGCCCCTGTATCCATTTCAAGCACAATTATGTCCTTAAGTAGGAAGGGATGTCAGAATTGCGCTCTGGCATTTAATGTGAGCCACGCCCACTTTGAGGAATGAAAATGTATTGGTGGGCAGTCCCCGGGACTGGGGGGGCCTGAGAGCCCCCCACACCAAATGTTTAAGCCCTGGGGGGTGGAGGTCCCCGGGGCTGGGGGGGCTGAGAGCCCCCCACCCAGTTTTAAGAAGCATCGGGGGTGGCGGTCCCCGGGGATGTGGGGGGCCATGAGCCCCCCGCCTATATTATGTTAGAGCCCTAGGGGGTGGCGGTCCCTGGGGCAGTGTGGGGGGGATTGGGACCCCCAGACTTAATTTTTCAATATTCCCCCTGGATTTGGCCCCCCGGGGGCAAATTAGCATATGTAGCATATGTATTGGCAGGATGTGCGCATCCAGCGTGCATCCTCCAGTTTAAAAAAATAATAATAATAATTTGGGGGGGCCTTGGTGGTCCTTGTGGGACCCCCTGAGCAGGCCTAGGGGGTCAGGGTGTTTCTACCCTGCCCCCTTTTCGCGTTTTGAGACTTTTTTGGGGGGTTTCTTGTGCCTCGGTTCTATCGAGGCACAAGAGGGCTGCCAACACTTCCTGATTCAGAGTGTTGGCAGCCAATTAAAATTCAGCTCGTGATCGGGAGGGTGCGTGGATCCTCCGAGGCCATAGATATATATGTACTTTTAACTGTAATTTCTCAGGAACTACTGAACGGGTTTACACCATTTAAGGCACGAGTCTGAACTGAGGACTAACTCTTTGCCAAATTTGGTGTAATTCCGTTCAGCAGTTCGGGCTGTAGCTGCGGCTAAAGGTCCTATGGGAAAATGCATGGGGAAAATGCATTTTGGGACCCCCCTTTTTTCTCAGCCCCTGCTTGACGAATCACCTTGAAACTTTCAGGATAGGAGCGGACCGGCACTGGCCAAAAGTTTGGAAAATTTTGCGAAGATTCGTCAATCGGCGCCAAAGTTATTCCAATTAGAATGTTGCGAATTTCCAATGGAAAATAGGTCCTAAATATATATACCTACTGGCAATCGCCAGTAGGATATATACTATATGTATACTATATGTATATATATATATATATATATATATATATATATATACCTAGAAATGTGCATGTCTATTTGACATTCATACTATATAGATGCATATATATATATTTCTATATCTATATATTAATATATCTATTTCTATATCTATATATATCTATATCTATATATATATATATATATGAACAGGAGTAGAGAGGTACAGTATAACTCAGAGTTTCTTTGTCCACTGGCATAAGAACTGCGGTGGGTTACACCTACGCATGTCATAGGGTGTAATTTAAGCTCATTACGGCGGTCTTGGTACAACACAAGCAGTGGGCGCCACTATTAGGATGGCAACCCGATTAATATGCGGAGTTGTTTTGTCCACTGGGACCTGATTTGAGTTAATTTAAGCAGGGGCACGGGGTTCATCATATGCCCTCTTGGTTACCTATGCACCGATTGGCGGAGCGACCTGTGTACCAGAGTGAATTCTGGACATTGTAGTCCACCTATAAAATCTGCTACAACGCAAGGCACACACTTGCATTAATCAAGTTGTAAATAATGTAGATATTGAAATGTGTCGCAATTCAGGATATCAACTGCAATATTGCCTAGTATGCAACGTACTATAAATAGGTCTGACAAGCTCACAATGTTTTCCAATATAGGCAACAAGAGACAAATGCAAGAAAGTCTGTTTTCACTTATTATGATTTGAACGTCACATGATCTTGTTATAAAACTTTATTTATTTTTGCATGCACTCTACTCATGAGCAAGGAGCGGACACTCCGAAACGCGTAGGGTGACTTTGCTGTAAATAAAATCAGGCTTGAAGGAAATGAGGGCCATGATGTGTTGTCTATGAGAATTTGATACGTCGCTTTGTTTGTTGGAATTACGAGGACTTGCGACCCTGCAACGGCCCGCCATTGCAAGTGGCGCGGGTTCTATCGCTACTGAACTTTTGGATTTGAGAATTTGTTAACCCCTGTCCGCCCTCGTCAAGGACCTGTTACGTGAACTAAAGCCTGGTACCTCGGCAGAAAGACGTCTAGGATGGCTGTGTATCGACGTCCGCTACAGAAACTGGAGGTTGCTGGCTTGAAGCAACGTGCAAATTAACGGCGGAATTTAAGGGCAAATGGAGTCTGGAGTGGGAGTGTAATCAGACACCTTCCGACATCCTCAAGCGGGAGCGCGTTGTGGACACGTTTATTATTTCAAAATGGCAAGAAACGAGAAGAGGAGTGAGGCGGCAAGTAAAATGTTCGAGAAACATGTGCTACTCAGCAATAATGAATTTGCGACTCGCCCAGTATTATCGGCAGTGGTACATCGAAGAAAGCATTATGGGATCAACTTTGGAAATTACTTAAACAAGAGCAGAACAAGTGGTGGGAGGCCACCACTTTACAAAAGTATGTGGATGCTGGTCGGGTTCTGCGTGGCCTCCGTATTTTCATTACTTAGTGGAGGAATGGGCAGCTAACAACCACAGCTGCTCAACCGTAATGCTCCAACTATTGGTGAAGTATGCCACGAGGGATTGTGAGAAAATAACCAAACAAATTGACGATATCCACACTAAGTTGAAATCAATCTGTGATGATGAGGAATTTCAACGGGATATGTCGAAAATGGAGTTGAGACTGGACAAAATTGAGAAGGAAGTATGAGAAAAGAAACAACGTAAATTTCAACACGATCTTGTGGACTACGAGAGAGGGCAGATACTGACCTTCGCAAAACGGTATGACCATCTACGCAGTACCTCTCAAGCACAGAGCAAAATATCTGAAACAACTCCTACTGTGGAAAGCAGGGAAGATCGGATAATAAGTAATGAAACAACGAGGACCCGGAACAGGCAACGAGCAACAATGGTGTTGAAAATACGGTGGATATGACAGCAAAAGACCAAATTTTAAAGGAGTTCTTCAATCATGGCACAAGGCAGATTGGCAATTCAGAACAAACAAGGACTAAGCGGTCAGAAAGGTCGAGGTCGGGGAGGAAGAGGCGACGGAAGGCTAGCCGCAATGCACAGAGAAACAATGGAGAGCCGATTGGGATCAAGAACAAGGGGACAAAAGAAGCTACCAAAATGATGGCCACGTCAGAAATCGAAAAAAAAACTGTGATTAATCTGTCTGAACGAACTTTGAATGACACAGAAACTGAAGTACTTGCCTTGGTATTAACATTTTGTCCATCAGCAGAGTTCAATTACACCCAAATCCCTATAGATCTATTCTAATTTACCAGAAAATTGCGGCTGAAGAAGTGGTTTGCTACAAGAGTAACACCACAGAATGACAATGTAAGTATGATTCTGAGTTATATATATATTGTGGATATTGAATTTTTGAATAATTTAAATGAACTAGGAGAACAACTGGATTTATTCCGGATCCCTATATCAATCTCATTAACAATAATATTAGATTGCTTCTGAGTCACAGCAGTGGTTTTAGACCTCAATGGATCTTCTTACCACAAATAGTAAAATGAAGCAATAGATATTTTTGAGAAAGGGGTGATCAAGGGTTTGAACAAATTATCTAAAACAAGAGGCAATGGTTACAATCATCTAACTAATATTCAGAAGGCAGCTATTAAAAGCCTGAGAAATGACAATAGTATTGTTATTAAGAAGTCTGATAAAGGCGGTAACATTGTTGTATTGTCAAGAGAAAAATATGTGGAAGAAGGATTGAGACAGATTAATGATCGTACTAGATATGAAAGAAGTTCTAGAAGTGTATATGATATAGCGAACAATGAAAATCAAGAACATTTATGGGAGTGGAAGGAAAGAGGTCTGTTAGAACAAGAAGAATATAATTTTTTATACTGTAAATTCCCAAAAATTCCATTCCTCTACCTCCTGCCCAAACACACAAAGACACAATCAATCCCCCAGGCAGTCTCATTGTATCCTCAAGGGGGAGCTGTTTAGAGAATACCTCAAGATATGTTGACCATTACCTACAACCCTTGGTTAAAAGCCTCTCCTTGTTCGTGAAAGACACAGGGGATTTCTTAAGATTAATAGAAAGGGTCAAGTGGAATGATAACTGTATACTAATATGTCTTGATGTCATCAGTCTTTACACCAGTATTCCCCATGATCAGGACATAGAAGCATGCAGGCATTTTCTAAAAAACAGATCTGTGTCATTTCTTTTTCATACTGAAATGATAATCGACATGATGCGTACCTGTCTGGCTAAAAACTTTTTTATATTTAATGATCAGCTATATCGGCAAACCCTCGGGACTGAGAAGGGCACCTGCTTTGCCCCCAGCTTTGCGTCTCTCTACCATGGCTGGTGGGAGGAGCAGGTGTTCAGGGTCCATGACTCATTTAAAGAACATGTGAGAGTCTGGGTCAGATACACAGACGACATTTTTTGCATCTGGGAGGGGAGTAAAATTGGGGCCAAAAGCTCTGTAGAAACATTAAATCAAAACATATTAAACCTTTCTTTCACAAGCCAATTTGGTGACAGAACAATTGAATTTCTAGATGTACAGTTAGTTGCCAAACTTGATACCTGCTTATACAGAAAGAAAACAGCGGGCAACAGTTTGTTACACGCCCAAAGCTGTCCTCCTTGCAATCTCATCAAAAACATTCCGCTTGGTGATTTATTGAGGGCTAAACATAATTGTAGTACGACAGAAAGCTACAATACTGAAAAAGACAGGATGATAAAACACTTCATTGTAAGAGGTTACAGTCACAAATGCATATCCAGTGCCTGCAAAAAGGTAGAAGCCAGAGCTCAGGAAGATCTGTTAAAAATTAAGGATAAGGAATGTGAGTCAGATGACTCAAATAATATCAGGTTTATTACCACCTATAATAAAAAATCCAAAGAGGTACAAAAATGTCTGGGAAAATTCTGGAATGTCCTTAAGACAAAAGCTGATTTGGAGAAACACCTAGGTGACTATCCACAAGTTACATACAGAAAAGCCCAATCACTGAATGACATGATGTGTCCTGCCTTACTCCCTAAAGAGAAAAATATGCAACATAGTGCTGTACAAGGGTTCTTTGTTTGTGGCAGATGCAAGGCCTGTAGATACAGCACTAATTGCAAAGAGGTGAGGTTGTCGGCTGATTCTGGGATATTCAAAATACAGAAACATGTCTCGTGCAATACTGAGTATGCTGTATATGCCCTCAGATGCTCCTGTGACAAATATTATATTGGAAGTACAATGCATAGAGCTAAAAAACATGCATTGGTGCATCTGAGGGCAATAACCCACAATGACAAACAATACCCTATTGTGCGACACTTTTTCTCTAACCACAAACAAAATACCAGCCTGCTATCTTTCATTGTCCTGGACGGCATCCCCAGAAGGGAGAGGGGAGGAGACAGAACCAAGGAACTAAGACGTCTCGAGTCCAGGATGATTATTAAATACCATACTATGCAACTGAAGGGCCATAACAGTGACGAGGCACTAGCAGTACATTTAGGCTGAGAAAGCTATGTGCAGTATACATGTTTCTCTGTAAATATGCCAAATTAAATCAGGATGGTTTATCTATGTTTTTATTCTCACTTCCTCTTATCAAATAAATTTTATGTGTCTATGTAAAAACTGAAATATGATGTTTATATTAGATATTCACTGTTTTATTGTATTTCAGATTTTGGATTTGTCTCAATAGCAAGTGGAAGGCGAAAAGGTTGAAACTATCTGCCGGAATGGTGTTGGCACGTTATTGAACTATGGATGTGACTCTGTGTGGAGTACTACTCAGCTTAGAGGGAGTGGCTGGGGTTTATTTGAAAATGAATCAAAAATGTATCGAGTGAAGCAGTGGTATAATATAATTAGCTGGCTTTGGGAAGGCTCTGTGAGTTAACAGCAGCGACCTTTACAGAGAAGGGAATTAATTTTGAATTGATCTGCCCACTTGGGCCTTGATTGAACAGGAGTAGAGAGGTACAGTATAACTCAGAGTTTCCTTGTCCACTGGGATAAGAACTGCAGTGGGTTAAACCTACGCATGTCATAGGGTGTAGCTCTTGGGTGGGCGGGTTCTTGAAACAAGATCGGAGAATCCTGTTGGAAATTAAACAAGTAGAATACAGAGCCCAACTCCGACTCACTGGCAGGCTGACTTTATTCGTCTCATTGCCTCACAGCACAGGAAACACTCTTTAAATCCTAACATTAAAAATCAAAGAAGAAATAGTTTTGCAGTAACTGGTAAAACTATGGCGTAAGTTTTGTTTTGTAATTAGATCCGAAGAAATTGAGTCAGCAATGCATTAGTAAACATAAGGCAACACAGGACCCTGTGCCACAGCAGACTGCCTCTTTTGTGTCCACAGCTCCGGACAATCTCTGCTGCTGGAGAACACTGATTATGTCTGCAGCAGTATGGGGCAGCAGGTATTTCACTTTCTTTTCTGCTTGTTTTTCTGGTGTCACAGCGAGATCATTGGCTACAGTGTCCATCTCAGCTGCAGGTATTTTATTTTTTGCGGGGGTTTAAATCTGTTCCGTTCTCCACTCATCCTCCCACCATGCACCCACCCTTAACCCCTTCTTCCATTTTGCCTCCCCTCCCCCCTTGTAAGCACATGGGGAGTGTGTTATCTTCGTGGCACAGCAGTGTAGAGCAAACGTCTTCACTTTATATTTAAAGAGCCTCATGTCGAGTCTCTCTTCCAGAGCCCATCCCTTCCACCCCTCACAACATTCACACGCCACGCATTAAACAAGGTAAATCTTAGCTGCTCTCTGCTCAGCCCGTTTTTTGGTTAATGTGCCTTTACAGACTGGGAAAAACATAAACAAATCAACCCCAGTCCCTCTGTACTAGGAAGAGTCCAGCTCGAACTGTCAGGCTCGTCCCTTCGGGCCCGTTTTACTTAGTTGTTGGTCCTTACCAATGCGGTCCAGCCTGAGCCCTAGACACTCTGAGCTAAGTGACCCATATCTGGCTTTACCCGTTGCACTTAGGACATTTCACTTAAAAAAGAGATGGGTACAAATGCTTGAATTGAACTAAGACACATTTCAGTACATCGTATTCTCTCTCTGAACTTTAGCACAATAAACTCCGTATTGTAAAAATATTTTCTTAACTGAAAAAAACCCTGCTTTCCAGGCTGTTTCTCCGTTTAGCAGTTCGCTACAGATATGAGCAGTTGTTTATGGTGAGAGGCATGCTCTTACCAGGACGTTATCGACGTAAAGCTCAGTGATTTAAGTGCTGAGCTATTCAACTAACCTGCAAGTAATAGTTCAAGTATGGAAAAGACCCATTCCGCCATTAATACGAGGTTGGTAAAATATGAACTGTTGAGTTGGGTAATACTGACACCTGTTATTTCACAGTACTAACAAACTGCTGAAGAAAGCAGGCCATGAGCGTCAATCGAGTACTCGAGCTCTTAAGAATAGTACTTAAGAATAGTATACTTAATATATCAAACGTAAAACAACCTACTCCTCTGCTTCCCAGCAAGTTCATGGAGTATAAAATTCTCTGAGGCACATATAGGTTATCTGTGTAAACATGAAACTAAATTTAAAAAACTGTAACCTTTGGGATCATAATGAACCCGTTCTTAAGCCGTAGATCTAACCTTTGTTTAGGAGTAAAACTGTACAATTAATTATAGTCAATCGGCCTGAAATATTGTTGCAGAAAAGGTAAGACTAAAGCAAGAGTAAAATATATCCTTTTTAATCCAAAAACAGACTACCATGTCCACTGCTCAAATTAATTTCATATTTCCCCAAACTAATTCACAACTAATACTTTTTTGGTTCTGAAGTAGTGTGCTGCTCGCCTAAAAGAGCTTAGACACCTCATCAGGAGTAACAAACACTTTAAAAATGCTTTGTACTTATAGTCTTTGGTTACGAGAAGCAAGACTGGCAGTAAAAGAGGCGCAGTTATTGCAAGCCTGGCTTCTTGTAAGCAATGACTATAAGTACAAAGTGCATGTTTATGCACTAATTGTAGCCTTTCAAAACGCAAGATAAAAGGCATTGTCAAGAACTCAAACTCTTGGAAATGCGAGACCTATTGCATTGCAAATTCTTTTTTTGTTTTTATATATATATATATATATATATATATATATATATATATATATATATATATATATATATATATATATATATATATATATATATATATATATCATTGAGAAAAAAAAGGTTACAGGTACTTTCTAATTAGGCTCAGATTTCACTCGTACAAAACCATTGAAATTCATCCGTTATAGTTACCTGAGCTAACTATAACATATGCCCTGCAATGCACTGCTAATGATCTCACATATTACATCACTCATGACATGGCCAGTGACATCACTGTTGACATCACTGATGGGTTTTTTCATTGAATTTCTGTGTGTTTTCTATTCTATTTCCTAACTGTAACATCCATGTAACCTTTTGTTTTTTTAAGTGAATTTCTAAGGTTTTCAAATTTTATAACTTGGAACCTATGAGTGTAGAGGGGAAAAAACAGAGCAGAAGAGGGCAAAACAGTGGGGATAAAAATTAGCTGGAAAGGTAAAACAGAGAGCAGAAAAACAAGCGGAAATGGTAAAACAGAGCAGAAGAGGGCAAAACATAGATCACTCAGACATTCACACACCCACTCACAGACACATTCAGAGACTCGTGTGCCCATTCACAGACCCAATGAGACACTCATGCACCAACTCACAGACCTACTTTAAGACTCAATCACCCACTCTCAGTCTTACTCAGACACTCTTATACACACTCACAGACCCACTCCGAGACTCATACACCCATTCACAGATGCAATGAGACAATCATACACTAGAAAGATACAGACACTCACAGAAGCACTCTCACACCCATTGAGATGTTCTCACACTCCTTCACGCACCCACTGAGACAACCATACACTCACTCACACACTCACTCTCAAATGTTAGAGGTTACAGTTAGTAAATAACATTTCAAAAACCTTAGAAATTCACTTACAAAAAACAAAGGTTACAGGGATAGTTAGGAAACAACATTAAAAAACCTTAGAAATTCACAGAAAAAATGAAGGTTACAGGAATGTTATACTTAGGAAATAGAATTAAAAACACCTTAGAAATTCACTGAAAAAATCAAAACTTACAGGCATGTTATAGTTATGCTCACGTTTCATTCATACAAAACCAGTGGAATTCAGTAGTTATAGTAAGCTGAGCTAGCTACACCTTATGCAACCCCAATCCACTGCTTATGACTTCACACATTATATCACTCATAGCATGGTCAGTGGCATCACTGATGACATTTCAAATGATATTCACACACCTAATCATACCCCTATTCAACCTCTCATATGCCCACTCACATACCCATTCATAGACCCATACAAGTACTGACACAAACACTCACCTATCCATAGAACCACTCATATACCCACTCACTCACTCATACAGCTACACATACAACCAGTACCCTACCAATAGAGCTACTCTCACAGCCAAATACTTACTCATACAGCTAGTCACATACCTACTTATTCGCCTATACAGCCACACACACACCCACTCACTCACCCATACAGCCTTTCAACATAGCCACCCACACAACCATACAGTCACTCATACACTCATGCAAACACTTACATACCCATCCATAAATCCATACAAACACTCACACATCTGTTCACTCACCCATACATCCATTGACACAGACACTTACTCTATAATACAGCCACTCACATACCAACTCACTTAACCAAACACCCATTTGAACAGCCACTAACTCACACATACAACCATTTACACAGTCACTCACTCATACAGCCATTCAGCCACCCACTCACTTACCCATACAGTCACTTACACACCCACTCACCCACCCATACAGCCACTCACACAAACACTTATTCATCTATACAACCACTGACACACCCACTCACTCATACATATAGTCTCTCAATACTCACTCACCCACCCATATAGCCACTTACACACAGTCACTCACTCATTCATTTAAATACTTTATTTCGATCAAGGGCCATAAAAGTTTCATAGAAATACAATCATTCGTAATACAATCTAAAATACATCCAGACATATATTATGTAGTTAAATCAGATTTCAGTTAAGCTAATATAATATATTGTAGATGTCTCACTGAGTCTTTCCTTTGTTACCACCCCAGTAGATTCACATTTTAAAATTGGATAAAAACATTTTTTAAATTCAATAAGAAGGAGAAGTGACCGGATATTTTAAACGATTCAGAAGTATTTTTTTACATCAGAAAGTGCATTAGTCTTTGGTGCATCACAGCCTTAGTTCCGCTTTTTCCTTATGAGTCCCACTATGAACAAATATCTGGATAAGGCAAATATAACATGCGGTGCGGTGCTAGTTGTCAGTACCCTTAATGCCTCTTGATGCATTCTAAAACCCATACTATTATATAGCTGTCGGATCCATTTCCTCCTTGGTCTATCATACGCCTGACAGAAAAACAAAATATGTGCTATGTTCTCTGTAGACCCTAGAGCATGTGTAGTGCATAGAGTTCAAGAGCGATCTTCCTTGCCCCCTCAGTTTGCTGTGTGACACTCACTCATATACTCATTCACACAGTCACTCACTCACCCACACAGCTACTCACACACCTACGTATACATCTATACAGCCACTCACACACCAACTCACACACAGATACACAGTCACACATCCACTCACATATTACGTTAAAAATATTATCACTCATTAGTAGTATACAAAGTATACAATTTTAACTTTTGTTGTACCTTGGTATATATATTTAACACTCATAAACACACACTCACTAGATGATAATATCAGTGATGTCATTTGAGATGTCTTCAGTGAGGTCACTGTCGATGTGATGAGTGATGTATATGTGAGGTCATAAAAAGTACATTGCGGGGCGTAAGTTATAGTTAGCTAAGCTATACTATAACTGCTGAATTTCACTGGTGTTATACGAGTGAAATGTGAGCTTACCTATAACGCTCCTTTAACCATTGTTTCGTCAGTAAATTTACATAGGTGTGTGTGTATATATATATATATGTATATATATATATGTGTCTATGTGTGCGTGTGTGTGTGTGTGAGTGTTTCACCAGTGGCTGTGGTAGTTATAGTTAGGTCTGCTTTTCCATAGACAGAACATTTTTTGTTTTGATAATTTCTTTTGCCCTGTTTTATGAATATTAATGAAACTTTCCCCCAAAAAAGTTCATACACCTCAGCTCCTTCCTGAATGGTTTCTGGGTGTTCTTTTGAGCAGGGTCAGAGAAAAATCACCATGCATTTTCCATTGAATTCTTCAGGCAGGGCTACTGCAAAAACTGCTGAACGGAATTATACCACAAACTCTGTAGGAAGCTAAATCTTGGTCAGCAGATTGTGCTTTTTGTGAGTTGGTGTAAATCCATTTAGTTGTTTTTGAGAAATTAAGGATAAATGTAATTGTATGTTGTGGCAGTTGGACTCGCAAGAGTGCAGAGAGCCACCTGCTAGAGCGGGAATTCAAACATGGAGCACTGTGATTGGTTGAGAGGCCTGTTTTCCCATGAGCTTTCATTCTCTCGCGGGAGCAAGAGGCTCCCTTGAGTCCTGTGAGTGCTCTCATTGGCTGGCTGTTGGAATTTTAGAAATTAATAGACCGCTATTACTGTTTATGTTGAAAAACTGGAGGTGTTGTGACATGAAGTCTAATAGCTTTATAAGGAGGAAGCAGAAAGGTATGCTGTCCTTCTAGATTTAGAGAGGAGGTGGTTATTGGATAGCTACTGTGAAGATAATGAATGTATATTGTTTATTTTACAAAGTTATTTTTATTAGGCATTTTAACAATACTCCAGATGAGTGCATTTCACAATAACAAAATGAGAGCACTTTACCCCCTGGCAAGTGGTCCATCTAACGAGGTTACAGTTTCCGTAAATGAGGGGATCAGCTCAACATCTTCTGCACATGCTGGCTCATCTTGCCCTTCCAAGTTTTATTTATCACACAATCCCACAACATGATACCCCCCTCCGTTCTGTGCCTCACCGGTGATTAGTTGGCCCTGCCTGTTGTTTCCATGTCTCTCAACTAAAACTGAAATAAATGCATGTCACGTAACGAAGGTGGGCAAACCGCCTAGGGGAGGCCACGTGTCAGATAGGCAAAAAGTGAGCCACATTTATATTCAAAGTTTTTATAATCATCCCTAAAGATATCCGCCATCCTCTCCATGGTCAGTATCTTCCAGAGATGTAAATGCCATTGTGAAAGCACCGTCACTGCCTTTTTTTCCAGGCCTCTGCAATCGCTATCTTGGCTGCCTCCAGGCAGGCCCCCATAATGGCCCTATGCGCTTTGGAATGGTATTCTAGCTCTGGTCCTCTCAATCCCAACAGGGCATACTCCTTGGTTGTTGGAATAAGGCATCCAAGTATGTCTTTCATGTGTGATAGAATTTCCTCCCAAAATGGGTGTATGATAGGACAGTCCCACCAAATATGACAGACCACACCCCCTCCATCACATATCTAACATCTCTGGGAATTTATTTTTGAGTTTGGTTGGATATAGGTACCAATCAAAGAAAATGTTATAGTGAGCTTCCCTCTGATCCAGTGAGTGGTTATCTTTAGCTATATCCCTCCTCAATTGCTTCCACTCTACCTCTGAGATCTCTCTCCCTATCCAATGGTCCACTGTATGCATGTATCGGGGTCTTGGTGCATGTGTAGTGGAGAAAGGCTGGCTGTATAGAAAGGAAATTACTCCCCTCATTGAGCTCACCCTTTGTACACATTTTTCTATTGGTGTCTTGTCTCGTGTTGCAGCCTCTCGCACTTGAGGTTGTAGCACCCAGTGTTTAAGTTGAAGGTAATGAAAATGTTCACTTGGCAGAATGCTAAAAATCTCTCTGGCAGCTGTCAAATGTGAGAATGTCATGATTATGAAAGAGGTCGGAGAGCATCAGGCACCCTCCCTCCCTCTAGACATTGAATGTCCCCTCATGCCATGCTGGGTGAATTCCGGATTAAAATGGAACGGGGTGTAGGGCAAAGGAAATGAGGACCATTCCTGCCCTCTGGATACCTCATCCCATACTTTGAGTGTGGTGCATGTGTGGGTGCTAATGTAAGCATTTGGTGGTCTATCTTTCTTAGGCTTCCAAATCACATCTCAGATTGTTCTACCCACTATTGTCCTGTCCGTGTGTAACCAATGGTTTTCTGATTTTCTCTTGGACCATTCTGTCAGGATTCTTAGCTGAGCAGCTTTAAAGTATAGCTCAAACTCCAGCAGTGCCACCCCTCCCTTGCTTTTTGCGCGTCGTAATGTGCGAAAGGTAAGCCACTCTCTACCATTTTGACAAATATACGGTATAACGAGGGAACGCAATCTGGACAGGAAACCCCTCTCCAAGTCTATTGGCAGGGCGTGAAACAAGTATAAAAGTTTGGGTAGGACAGTCATTTCTATATCATAAATGCATCCCAACCATGATATAAAGAGAGGCTTCCACCATTTGAGGTCTTGCTAAATGTGACGCAAAAGTGGGGGATAGTTAGCTTTTAACAGGCCCTTCAGTCTAGGGGTTAAATGGACACCCAAGTAGTTTAATGTGTGCTTAGATCATTGCAACAAGGTAAGCCCCCTCAGCCTGATGGTTTCTTCTTCCGGTAGCGTTAGGTTCAGGATAAATGACTTCTTGCAGTAGCCCCTGTAGCGCTTGCAGTGATTGTGCAGGGGAAGTGTGGTATAACAACACATCGCAAGCAAAGAGACATAGTTAATGATTTTCCCCGTGAAGGGAATACCCCAGATCTCTACCACCGCCCGAACTTGGAACGCCAGGAGTTCTATGCTCAGGGCAAAAAGTAGCGGTGAAAGCGGCCAACCCTGCCTTGTCCCCCTCTCCAAGGAGAACAGGGCTGAGATAGTCCCGTTAACCTGGACTCTGGAGTGCGGGTGCGCGTAATTGGCTCTGATCATATCTATGAATGGCTTGCTGGACCCAAAATATTCTAGCATGAGAAAGAGGAATGCCCAATCCACCCTGTTGAATGCTTTCTCCGCATCCAAGGCCACCATCACGGCCAGCATTTTGAATTTGGAAGCTTTCTCAATCAAATGGAGGGTCCTGCGGATATTGTCGTGGGTTTGTCTGCCCTTTATGAAGCCGGATTGATCAGGGTGGATTAAGCTTGGTAACAGATCCTCCAGTCTCAACGCTAGAATTGAGGAGTATAATTTAGCGTCCAAGTTCAGCAGCGCTTTAGGCCAGTAGGAGACACAATTTTGAGTATCTTGTGGTTAGTTTATACGAAAGAATTCTGAGAGCCCCTCGCAGGACATCCCGCATTGTTTTGCCTCTCGTCTGGGAGAAAGGGAAGTAGCATCTTGGTGTCTTTGAAGTATCCCTCTCCCAGTTTAGACTAATCTTAACTAAGCTGTGATCTGATATAGAGATCAGAAGAATGTTGGTATCCTGGAGGAAACCCAATAACCCACAAATATTTCTTGTGTCTTTAAAACATATATTCAGCATTTCTGAAAGAAACGTTACATGCCAAGGGAAGCCAGCACACGAACTCACAAAAGACGTTCTGCACTATCACCAGAGCATGTTGGAAGAAATGCACCACCCTCATTATATACACGAAAGTTTCAACAGCCTTGACGAACATAGATCTATATGTGATTTCGTAAACGGTATACACCTTCAGGCTATCTTTCCAAAAATATATAATTCACTGCAAATTTAAATAAACTCAACAGTCTTATCGTACATATAACTATCTGCAACCAGATAAAAAATATCTCACCATCTAAACATATGCAAACCAGTCATATAAGTAAATAACCTCATTGACAAACACTTCCTAATACATACCTAACAAGTATTACTACTTTATTTATATACAGGCACTGCACATTTTCTTATGTTTTATTCATGACTACAGTACTCCTGTTTAATATTGTGACTAAAACTACATCAACTCCCAGAAGGCAAATAATATACATGTATCTATTCTGTACATAATGCTTAGACATTTAAAACATTGTCATTTTTAAAGGCATTGCTCATGGTGATTTTCAACAGCGCTAACGTCTTAAACAGACACCCTCGGCCAGATACAGTTCATCTTATATTTTTTTAACATCACTGTGATACTCTTTTTAATCAAACTCCCATATACATCCTCATTTCTAATGTAATTTTTTTAAATAGTTGGAAAGCTATATACATACCAGTAAATTGAGTTCATAGATTATGTAGTTGTTTTAGATATTTCTGGAAATTTTTGAGACTGTTAAAATTTGTAAAAACTAAGCACAAGAATAGTACACCACTCTCATAGAAAGCAACTATAAAATGTCAACCTCTTTAACCTTCCACTCTATGATCATGAGAAAAGCAGCAAATGAAATCATGTATTTAATTTTAAACTACTCTAGCTCCACTTGTGAATGGTTGGCATCTGTTAACCCTTTCCCTCTATTTCAAAGCGAGGTTACTGTCTATGTGTTTTTGTGATGTTTTCTCAATCATCACGGAGTAATCGCATAAACAAATGGGAGTCCAAACCAATATTTAGCTTCAGTTTTTATAAATTTAAATACTGAACAACAGTTTATTACACAGTTCTGAGTTGGAAGTTACAGCTTACTATTACTTAAATTGTTCTGTCTTTTTAGCACCCTTTCCCCAATACATTCTTAGCTCAGTATACCTAGCAACCCAGTAGAAGTAGTAGGTCACAAGTTCGCAGAACACTCTAGATGGAACATGCTACTTCCAAATGAGAAACAACGGGTGTGGTTTACTCCACAGATTCAAAAGCATATTCATGTCTGTATTACATTTCTTTTTTTAAACAACAGCCAATAATAGGACTTCTTGCTAATGTATCCAACATGCTACCTAATTGTATTCACTTTCCTGCTGATAGCATCCAATGAGATATAAAAACACCTCCATTTTAACTGCTTTTCATTTGGAAAACTACCTCATTCAGCTCCAGCCTTCTCCTGACTGCTATTGCTCTTTCACTTCAAAATGCTTAGAGTATGCATTGTGGCCTACAGATATTTCTATTGGGCTAAAGAGGCTGCAAAAAACAAAAAGAGGTATCGACAGGGACTTGGGTTTACCAAATGTGCAGATTACTTGGTTTGGCCAGAGAGGGTTAAAGTTTCATCAGTTGCTGGCTTTGGTTAAATTCATTTTGGGTTCCCAAGCTCCTCACCTCATGATTGTGCACTGT
This sequence comes from Triturus cristatus, assembly GCF_964204655.1. Classification (NCBI taxonomy): domain Eukaryota; kingdom Metazoa; phylum Chordata; class Amphibia; order Caudata; family Salamandridae; genus Triturus; species Triturus cristatus. The sequence continues at coordinate 338,350,790 of NC_140581.1, read as the reverse complement.
GGTGGCAATGACCTAGGCACATTGACTACGTTAGGGCTGGAAATTCTAATAAAAGAAACCTTTGCAGAACTGATGTCACTCACCCTCTCTTGGTGAACTCTAATATATGCCAAGGACAGAAATGGAAGTGGTCAAATCAATTCTGTCCACAGATTAACAAAGACAGGAAACCTGTTAATAAAACTTTTCCTGCATTCCTCAGAGACCATCGCATGGGCTGTATCTATAACAACAATCTGTGGTTTGACATGCATGGAATTTATAGAAATCATGGAGTGCACTTTACAGACAAAGACTACAGGGTGTTTCCAAGTAACCTGAAACTCTGCATCTGGTCTTATGTGTAGCTGTCATATACACACAATCAACATAAAGGCTCTTGTAAAAGCCACCATAGTACCTGAAACATTGTTTATTTTCTTTAAAAAGATCCTTTTTTTATTTTTGGGGAATCTTCTCAATGACGACGCGAGGGTTGTGAATACTTCGCGAGAATGGAAAACAAAAGCAGACATTCAAAGGCCACAAGCACATCCAAAAATAATAGGTAAAAAAAACAAATAATCCCATACCCTTACCAGTATTCACATACCCACTCATTCCTCCACAGAGGCACTCACACACCCACTCACTCACTCGTATATCCACTCAAACAACCATTCACTCACTCATACAGCCACTCATATCACCAGCTAGTCACATAGCAAAAAACTCACCCATACAGCTACTCACACAACCACTTATTTACCTACACACTCACTCACACACCCACTCACTCACCCATACAGCCTTTCAACACAGTCACTCACTCACCCATACAGGCACTCACACACTCACTCACACACCCACACAACCACTTACATACCCATTCAGACATCCATACAAGCACTCACACATCCGTTCACTCACCCATACAGCCATACACCCAGACACTTACTTTCCAATATAACCAACTCACTTGACCAAACACCCACTCAAACAGCCACCCACACAGCCACTTAAATACCAAGTCAGTCACTTATACAGCCATTCAGATACCCACACACTCACCTATAGAGCCTCTGACGCACCTCCTCAATCACCAACACAGCCACTCACACAACATCTCACCCACACAACAACTCAAACACCCACTTATACACCCATACAGCCACTTACACACCCATACACACAAGGATACAGTCAGACAGTCAATCACATAATATATGTCAGAAGTAGTTTCACTCAGTAGTAGATTACTATATATGTTTAACACCCATAAACTCTTAAAAACACTTGCACTCATTTGTTGATGTCATTAGAGATGTCATTTGAGATGTCATCAGTGATGTCACTGACCATGTCATCGGTGATGTAGTATGTGAGGTTATAAGCAGTGCATTATGGGGACGTAAGTTATAGTTAGCTCAGATAACTATAACTGCCGAATTTCACTGATTTTGTACAAGGAAAATCTGAGCTTAAGTATAACATCCCTGTAACCTGTTTTTTTTCAGTGGATATATATATATATATATATTCACTGAAAAAACCATAGGTTTCAGGGGTGTTATAGTTAGCTGGACTTTTCACTTGTACAAAACCATTGAAATTCCCCCGTTATACTTAGTTCAGCTAACTATAACTCGCGCGCCCGCAATGCACTGCTGATGACGTCACATATTACATCACTCATGACATGGTCAGTGACATCACTCATGACATCATTGATGACATCTCAAATGACATCACTGATGACATCACTGATGACATCATCCAGTGAATGTCTGTTTTTCTGAAAATTAAATATGTTTTATATATGTATATCTCAAGGTCGATGGAAGAATAAATGGGTATATAAGTGTCTAAATGGATGATTTGTTTTTGAAAAATTGATTGTGTAACTGACTGATTAAGTGTATCATAGTGAATACATGGCTTAGTGAGTAATGTTTAAATATGTAAATATCTGTATCAGTCTCTCACTTTGTGTATAAGTGGCTGCATGGGTTGGTGAGTAGCTACATGGGTGTCTATATAGGTTATTAGTTGGTTTTTTGAGTATCAGTCTGAGTGTCTGCATGGTTCGGTGGGGGGTATTACGTAGTGCATATTTGCATGAATGAGTGACTCACTGTTTGTATGTGTTGAAGACAGCATGTGTGCAGGACTGTATGGGTGGATGAGTGTGTGTATGGGTGTGTTAGTGAGTGAATGACTGTCTCAATAGTGTCTTTATGAGTAACTACATCTGTTTTAAACTAGTATATGTGACTATTGGTGTATATAAGTGAGTATATGTGAGAGTGAGAGATTGAAAGAGTTCCTGTATGAATAAGTATGTGTTTCTATAAGTGATTGTTTAAAAGACTAAGTATGTGTAAGTTTCCGTAGAAGTAAGTGTGGTGGTGTGTGTATAACTGTATATGCAAGTAACTGTATGTTTGATTCTTTATTAGCATGAGTGACTATGTGTGTGAGTAACTCTATGGATGAGTGGCATTGTGTAACAGGATGTATAGGTATATGAGTACATATGATGAGTGAGTACATGTATGAGTGACTGTATAGGACTGTTGGTGAATGAGTGGATGTGTATGTGGATCTTAGAATTACTGAAGAGGTTGTTGTAACTGGTATTGGTATGTCCATTGTTTTGAAAATTGTAGTCTCTATTTTTGAATGTGTGTATCAAAGGTTATATTAGGGTGAGAGGAGGTCTGCCACTCTATCACAAGGATGATGTCATCGGTGATGTCATCAGTGATGTTATTTGAGATGTCATCAGTGATGTCATGAGTGATGTCACTGACCATGTCATGAGTGATGTTAGGCTCCGCCCACATATATATATGATTTTACTTTTGATTTTCTCAGGAACTACTGAACAGATTGACACCAGACCTGCAAAAGGCACTTCCCTGACCTGAGGACTACCTCTCTGCCAAATTTCAAGTAATTCTGTTCAGCCGTTCGGGCTTTACCTTGGACTAAAGGTCCCTATGGAAAAATGCATGGGGAAAACGTTTTTTGGGACCCCCCTTTTTTCTCGGCCCCCGCTTGACGAATCACCCCGAGACTTTCAGGGTAGGAGCGGAGCGGAGCGCCCCACCTATTTTGAAAATTTTGCGGTCGCCAGTAGATAGTTATAGTTAGGACCGTGTTTCCATAGGAAATCCGCAACATTCTATTTGGAATAACTTTGGCGCCGGTTGACGACTCCTCGCGAAATTTTCAAAATAGGTGGGGCGCTCCGCTCCGCTCCTACCCTGAAAGTTACGGGGGGATTCGTCAAGCGGGGGCTGAGAAAAAAGGGGGGTCCCAAAACGCGTTTTCCCCATGCAATTTTCCATAGGGACCTTTAGTCCAAGGTACAGCCCGAACGGCTGAACAGAATTACTTGAAATTTGGCAGAGAGGTAGTCCTCAGCTCAGGGATGTGCCTTTTGCATATATGGAGTCAATCTGTTCAGTAGTTCCTGAGAAAATCAAAAGTAAAATCATATATATATGTGGGCGGAGCCTAACCACACATCTCATCCTGAGATCTGATTGGCTGTCAGCACTTCATCCAAGAAGTGTTGGCAGCCATCTTGGGACCAATATACATGATAGCACCTCATTAAAAAGCATTGCAGTTAATAGAAGGTTTTAAGACTTTAGTTACATTATAAATCATTTGTTGATGGTACCATACTCATTTTAGGAATTGCGGTATGTTCTAAGGTGATTTAACCATGTGAAAAAGCCTTCTGCTGGGATATCATGATTGAGAGAAAAATATTTTCTCATGCTTTTCCCACAAAGGTTTGGAAGGTGATCTATAAGCTAAACTGAGAGCTTATTTTCTGTAAATTCACATTATCTTTCTCAGTCATGTGAGAATGAAGTCTGACATTCTCAGTAAAACATGTACATCCAACAAGGGCAGATACTGTCAGTTGATTCCTTTGTGTTCTACTGCAGCTTCCCAGAGTGTTCCAAAGAACAACTAGAGCGCTAACAGTCCTACTTATGATAAACATATGGCACACCTGAAGCCATCTTGCTTGGATTAAAGTGGTAACTCTTAAAACATTTAATTTAAAAAACAACAAAATGAGGGGGTTCATTTTTCCATAAAAAGTATGATTAGTGCTACAGAAAGAAAAATTAGGGCACATTTTGAGTGACTTCTCAAATCCTCTTCTATTTCATTAAAAAATTCTGACATGCAGACTGAAACATACACTTTCAATACCAGCAGCAGTTTTCCCTGGTGAGCAGTAGCTACAGTGATCTAATGAGCAAAAAGAGTGCTAACATTCTGAATTTATGGCAAATGTGTGACACATCTGAATGCCTTCTTGATGGAATCAAAGTAAAAAGCTGAAAGTATTTCCTACTGAGGAGACTGCAGTAAATGAGGAAATTAGGAAACTTCATAACAAATAAGTCTCCCAAGATGGCCACCAGAGACAAAAGAGCCCAAATGTAGCCCAAATATCACCCAGATGTAGCCCAAGTATAGCCCAATGACAGAATGTCCCAGAGTGTTCTTAAAAACAACTAGAGCGCTTACTGTCTTCATTATGACAAAAGTATGGCACACCTGAAGCCATCTTGATTGGAATAAACGGGTAACACTTAAAACATTTAATTTAAAAAGGAACACAGTGAGGGGGTTCATTTTGCCATAGAAATTATGATTAATGCTGAAGAAAGAAAATGAGGGCACATTTTGAGTGACTTCTCAAATCCTCTTCTGTTTCATTAAAAAATTCTGACATGCAGACTGAAACATGCACTTTTAATACCAGGAGCAGACTTCCATGGTGAACAGTAGTTTTACTACAGTGATCTAATGAGCAACTAGAGTGCTAACATTAAGAATTTATGGCAAATGTGTGACATATCTGAATACCTTCATGATGGAATCAAAGTAAAAAACTGAAAGCATTTCCTACTGAGGAGACTGCAGTACATGAGGAAATTAGGAAACTTCATAACAAATAAATCTCCCAAGATGGCCACCGGAGACGAAAGAGCCCAAATGTAGCCCAAAATCACCCAGATGTAGCCCAAATATAGGCCAATGACAGAAGTGTGCAAAACACTTATCATTTTGTGTTTTTGCAGTGTTATATAGTGCAGACTTGTCAGGTATTGGAGTGCTTTACATGAGCATTGGTTACATCACACAAGAACAAATTCATTTTGGTTGTAGACATGGGGAGACTAAGTGATTTGACCAGAATCACAGAATGTCGAGCTGAAGCAGAAACTCCAACCTGGTTCCCCAGTTGCAAAGTCTGCAGTTCTGGAAGTAACACCACATCCTCTCCCCTAAGTGCAACATTTAATCAAGTGGTCAACTGGATAAAAAAACATAAAGATAACAAATAATTTAAAAGTGCTTTGTCGCTATTTGAAAACTCAGAATATATGTCCTTATTTTAGTCTTTTAGAGCACTAACCATAATTTTGATGCCAATAAGACCCTCTCATATATGTAATTTCTAAAGGAAATGCTCTAGGTATTACAGTTTTGATTACATCAAGATGACGTCAGGCGTTCCACACTTTTGTAATAAATATAGAATGTTAGCAATCCAGTTGTTCATTAGGATACTGTTGAGAGGCAGAGGCCAGGGGCACGGACTCTGAAAATTGAAGGCAGGTAGGAGGGTGCAAAGGCAACAATTTAACCACACTGAGCAGGCAGGAAGGGCCGTGGCAGCACAACAGACTATGGAGGGCAGTGGAAAGGGGGGCAGGGGCAACAAACCAACAATACAGGACTTGCAAGAGAGGCTGTGGCAATGTAATAGACCATTGTGGGCAGAAGGAAGAGGCAATGGTAGTACAACCATACATGCCAACAGACCCGATTCAGCCAGGAAACGTCCAATGTTTTTAAGCTCAAATGGGCTTTATTTAATCTGTCTCCTGTCTACAATCTCCTCTTTTTCAATGTAACTCAAAGGGGAAAATCAATACCCCAGTTTTTTTCAAAATCTCCCTCTTACCAAGTTCAAAATTTTCGCAAGTATGGTACATTGGATCATGGAAGGAAATGGGGTAGGGACATGGACTTGGATAACAGAGGACAGGAGGGACATGGAGAGGTGCACCAAACTGACCCTGCAGGGCAGGCATGAGGGTTTGCAGCAGCACAATACACCACACAGGGCATGCGGGACGGGAGTGCAGCACAACAATCCATAAAAAGCAAGAGGGAGGGGACAGGACCATACACATGGACAACAGAGAACAGAGGGGCAAGAGGCAATGGTAGCTAGCTGACCATAATGGACAGACAGGAGAGAAAGCTGCAGCATAACAGACCATAAAGGGCAGGAGGGACGGATCAGGGGCATTACAATGGAACAGACAAGCCAGGAGGGAGGGAGTAGGGGTATGCACATGTAAACAGAGGGCTGGGGGCAAGGGGGCAGGGCAGGAGCAGCAAGATAGCCATGGAGGTCAGGCAGGATGGGCATTAGAAGCAAGACACACCATGAAGAGCAACAGTGAGACTGTGATGGCATACACACAGACCATGGAGGGAAGGTGGGAGTGGGTCAGGGGCAGCTAACTGACCACACAGGGAAGGTGGGAGGGGCCATGGCAGCACAGAAGACCATGCATGGCAAGTGGGAGGGTTAGTGGCAGCACAATGGCTATGATGGGCAAGAAGGAGGGTGCAGGGGCATGCACAAAGGACGATGGAGGATAGAAGGGAGGGTCAGGACCTGTGCACAGACAAGAACGTTCAGGGTAAGGGGCCTCACAACAGACCGCACGGGGCAGGCAGGAGGAGCAGTTGCAGCACAACAGACCAGGGAGGGCAGAAGGGTGTGGCAGTACAATGGACCATGTAGGACAGGAGGAAGAGGATAGGGGCATGGCATGTGGACAGGCAGGGTGGAGGTGGCAGGGACAGGTTACAGTCATCTGACAATGCTAGGCAGGTGGGAGGGGAGTGGCAGCTCAACAGAACACTCAGAGTAGATAGGAGTGGCAGGTCCATGGAACATGGTGGGCAAAAAGGATGGAGCAGGGACATGCACAAAGACATCGGAGGGCAGGGGGAAGGAGAATAGGGGCAGCAAGCTAAGCACAGACTTTAAGCAGGAGGTCAATGATGGGGCATAGAATTGGGCAATGGAGGGCAGGAGGAGTGGACTGGTACATCATACTAAATTGAGGGCAGTGGCAGCACATCAGACCATGCATGGCAGGAGGGAGGAGGCTAGTCCATGGATTCACACAACAGAGGATAGGGAGGAGGGGGATGGGGCAGCAAGCTAACTGTTCAGAGAAGGCGGGTATTAGGAACTTTATTGTTTTTAAAACGTGTGTCTGTGCAAACTACTTAAAATATGAACAAGTATGCAGCATAATCTCACTTTTATTCAGGAAGAAGAGGACGTTTGTGACTGTGACTCCGGGCTCACTTGGCACACCCCCTGACCCTCCACCCCCTATCGCAAAATGTAATGCCCGTGAAAAGGGTAGGTGAACACAGTGTTATATAGAACATAGTCCTGAGAGCACGATTGAAAATGAAAATTAGATATAGTGTATGGTATAAACTATGCACCAAAAAGTGTGATATAAGATGAACCGGGCGTGAAATATAATATGCAATACATTGTGCGCAATGACAGATTCATTGGAGAGCGTGAGATAGCACAGGCACTAGCGCGTGCTATGCGATATGCGCCTTGGAGTGTAATATGCACAGGGCAGTGTTGTGTAACCTAACTAGTCTCTAAAGTTGTAATATAAAATATGTGCTGGGGAGTGTAACATTGCATATGCACTGTGACAAAGATATGGATCCCAGATTGTAATATGTATGGCATAGCACTGTGCGTTATAACATAGGTATCGAGGAAGGCACGTTAGATGGGGCAATATAACCCGTACGAAGACAAGTGTGGCATGACATATTCACGGGGTGGTGTTACAGTGCACATGGGCTAGAGAGTGTCATAGCATATGCACTAGCTAGTGGAATACAACACAGAGGTGTGTGGAACTCAGCAGGCAATGGTGGGTGTAACACAGCATTGGGCTCTGCCAGGAGCGCCCTGTGACTCTCAAGTGATGTTCGTCCCCTTTCCATAGAGTAAAATAAAAAGTATTACACATCCGGCAGTGGATGTGTGTTTTATTAACCGTGAGGGGGGTTTCTTGCACAGTTTTGGTCGAATTTTTGTCGAATCCCCTTTGAATGGCTTGGTGTGCATGTGTATTAAATGTGCCCGTCAATAGCTATCCATGTTTGTATAAATAAACGACAAGGGTGTCTACCGGGATTAGGCACGGTAGGGCATCAGACATGTCAGAGCTTCACTAGTTGTGTAAATACATTCCACGTGGATTCATTGTATGCATAGTCGCCTTTTAATGAATATCACGCAAATCGTCATGGTGATAGGTACGTATGGTTTGTCCAGCATGTCCTAGATGTGTCTATAAATATATATTTTTTAAAAATAATAAAAAACAGTGGCCGGCCTTGGGGATTGGGTCAAAAAAATATAATTAGGAGACAGGCCCTGGGGGATGGGGTCATCAGGGCCAATAAATTAGAATAAGAAGGGGAACCACGCAGCACCCCTTCTTATAAAATTAAAATAAATAAAAGACAGGCATCGCGCCGGAGGCCACGCCCCCTCCTTGCAGCACTCTGCAAATGCACCCCCTGGCGAGTTGTAAGTTGGGGAATTAATTCCTCTTCAATACTGAGGGTCCCTGAGGGCCAACTAGCCCAACAGGCATCTCCAGAATGCGCCAGGGAGCTGCGCTGCAGACAGGTGTTCTGAGGCCAAGCCCCTTTTTACACCTCTCTGCAATGCAGCTCTGTGGCGCTTACTGGAGGTACCTAGTGGTCTAGTTTGACCCTAGGGACCCTTAGAATTCAAGTGGACTTAATCTCTCAACTTAGAACAGCCACAGGGCGCGTTTACACAGTGGTGAAGGGAGGGGACGGGGCCTGAGGTGATGTGTGCAAACCCGCACTATGGCACGTTTTAAATTGGGGATATAATTTCCCTTCAATACTGAGGGCCCCTTGGGGCTAACTAGCTCACCAAGTGCTTCCAGTAAGCGCCACTGAGCTGCATTGCAGAGAGGTGGTCCAGGCCGTGCCACTTTTTACACCTCTCTGCAACGCAGCTCTGTGGCACTTACTGGAGGTACCTAGTGGGCTAGTTGGACCCTAGGGACCCTCAGGATTCAAATGAACTTAATCTCCCAACTAAAAACAGACACAGGGCGTGTTTACACAGTGGTGAAAGGAGGGGACGGGGCCTGAGTTAACGTGTGCAAAAACGCCCTGTGGCCTGTTTTAAGAGGTAGTTTTAATCCCCCTGCCCTATTATATACTAGGGGCTTACAGAGGAGGTCATGCTAATCACAGGGGGACCCCAACGCATAATGTTCCCTAGTGTATGTAGGTGTTTTCACTGTATTTCTAAGTGTCTTTTAACATAGCACTAGCTCTAGGACTGGTTAGTCAGACTCAGTTACCACCAGTATCCGTCTGAAAAAGTTGAGGGTACAGGATGATTTTGCAACAAGGCTTCTTTCTGCTCTTCTTTTTGTTCTTTCTGCACGTTATCCTTCTTCCTGCACTTTTCTTCGTCTTTGAGTACTTCTGTTGCTTCTTTCTGCACTTCTTTTTTTTCTTTCTGTGCATTTTTTCTTCTTTCTTCACATGTCCTATCTCTGTAGGCATAGTAAGAAATTAGCATTTAAAAAACCTTTGAAATTCACAGAAAAAACCATAGGTTTCAGGCACGTTATAGTTAGGAATTAGCATTTAAAAAACCTCAGAAATTCACTGAAAAAAACATAGGTTTCAGGGGTGTTATAGTTAGCTGGACTTTTCACTTGTACAAAACCATTGAAATTCCCCCGTTATAGTTAGTTCAGCTAACTATAACTCGCGCGCCCGCAATGCACTGCTGATGACGTCACATATTACATCACTCATGACATGGTCAGTGACATCACTCATGACATCACTGATGACATCTCAAATGACATCACTGATGACATCATCCTTGTGATAGAGTGGCAGACCTCCTTTCACCCTAATATAACCTTTGATACACACATTCAAAAATAGAGACTAAAATTTTCAAAACAATGGACATACCAATACCAGTTACAACAACCTCTTCAGTAATTCTAAGATCCACATACACATCCACTCATTCACCAACAGTCCTATACAGTCACTCATACCTGTACTCACTCATCATATGTACTCATACACCTATACATCCTGTTACACAATGCCACTCATCCATAGAGTTACTCACACACATAGTCACACATGCTAATAAAGAATCAAACATACATTTACTTGCATATACAATTATGCACACACCACCACACTTACTTCTACGGAAACTTACACATACTTAGTCTTTTAAACAATCACTTATAGAAACACATACTTATTCATACAGGAACTCTTTCAATCTCTCACTCTCACATATACTCACTTATATACACCAATAGTCACATATACTAGTTTAAAACCTATGTAGTTACTCATAAAGGCACTATTGAGACAGTCATTCACTCACTAACACACCCTTACACACACTCATCCACACATACAGTCCTGCACACATGCTGTCTTCAACACATACAAACAGTGAGTCACTCATTCATGCACCTATGCACTACGTAATACCCCCCACCGAACCATGCAGACACTCAGACTGATACTCAAAAAACCAACTAATAACCTATATAGACACCCATGTAGCTACTCACCAACCCATGCAGCCACTTATACACAAAGTGAGTGACTGATACAGATATTTACATATTTAAACATTACTCACTAAGCCATGTATTCACTATGATACACTTAATCAGTCAGTTACACAATCAATTTTTCAAAAACAAATCATCCATTTAGACACTTATATACCCATTTATTCTTCCATCGACCTTGAGATATACATATATAAAACATATTTAATTTTCAGAAAAACACACATTCACTGGATGATGTCATCAGTGATGTCATTTGAGATGTCATCAGTGATGTCATGAGTGATGTCACTGACCATGTCATGAGTGATGTAATATGTGACGTCATCAGCAGTGCATTGCGGGCGCGCGAGTTATAGTTAGCTGAACTAACTATAACGGGGGAATTTCAATGGTTTTGTACAAGTGAAAAGTCCAGCTAACTATAACACCCCTGAAACCTATGGTTTTTTCAGTGAATTTCTGAGGTTTTTTAAATGCTAATTCCTAACTATAACGTGCCTGAAACCTATGTTTTTTTCTGTGAATATATATATACATATACATACATACATACATGCATATATATATACACACACAAACACATAGATATATATCATGTGACATTTTGTTCTGTGTGCGACAAGTTTCAATAAAGTGCCATTAACAAAGACCTCAAGTGTTGCTGTCCTATTTCATGTTGGCTGCTGGAGACAAGTTGAATATATATATTACCTACTGGCGGTCGCCAGTAGGTAGTTATAGTTAGGACCCTGTTTAAATATGAAAATCGCAACATTCTATTTTGAATAACTTTGGCGCCGGTCGACGAATCCTCGCGAAATTTTCAAAACTAATGGGGCGCTACGCTCCGCTCCTACCCTGAAAGTCTCGGGAGGATTCGTCAAGCGGGGGCTGAGATAAAAGGGGGGTCCCAAAACGCATTTTTCCCATGCATTTTTCCATAGGACCTTTAGACACAGCTACAGCCCGAACGGCTGAACAGAGTTCCTTGAAATTTGGCAGAGAGGTAGTCTACAGGTCAAGGAAGTGCCTTTTGTAGGTTTGGTGTAAATCTGTTCAGTAGATTCTGAGAAAATAGCCTTTAAATCAATATATATATCTGAGCCAGCTTACGGTGCCCTTACGGTGCGCTTACGGTGCGCTTACCGTACGCGTACGGTGACGTGCGCGAGCGCGATTCTGATTGGCTGTTAGATCTTAGTAAACATTCGAATCGGTCGAAACCAGGAAGTGGCGGCCGCCATTTTCTCTCTCGCACTCTGAGAGGGGGTTAAAAAACAAAGAGCAAAAACATGTAAAGGGGCTGTTTAGACAGCTCCTAAGCACCTAGCCATGTTGAGGGAGTCCCCAAAGTTCCCCTAAAGCCAAAAACGGAATTTTCATTTTTTTGATAATTTCGCCGATTACGCTTACCGTACGCGTACGTTAAAAATTATTTAAAAAAAAAAATATCCACACTCTCCCCACCCCATGTGCAAAAGGTTCCTCGAAGGGCAACGTTTGTGCATGGCTTAAGTGCAATAGTGAAAAATTAAAATATTACCTTTCACAACGAAGCGCATCATATGTCCTCCATGTGCGCACGGTGCGCGAAGCGCATCGTGCGTACATGGCCCATCTAGCGTAACGTGGGCACGCGGTGCGCGTAGCGCACCGCGTGCCCACTGTGCGCGCACGGTGCGCGAAGCGCACCGTGCGTGCACGGAACGAACTGCGTTTAGTGGGCGCGCACGCCACGAATGGTGTAAAGTAACTTAGCATTTAAAAAACCGTACAAATTCACTGAAAAAACCATAGGTTTCACACACGTTATAGTTAGGAATTAGCATTTAAAAAACCTTGCAAATTCACTGAAAAAACCATAGGTTTCACACATGTTATCGTTAGCGGAAATTTTACTGATAAAAAACCAATGAAATTCCCCCGTTATAGTTAGTGCAGGCAACTATAACTCACGCGACCGCAATCCTCTGCTGATGCTAATACTGTATTTAGACAATTATTTGCCCATGTCTTCTTCCATTAAATTTTAGCTATACATATATTACAAATATTTTTTTTTCATAAAGACACATATGTCATCAGCAGAGGATTGCGGTCGCGTGAGTTATAGTTGCCTGCACTAACTATAACGGGGGAATTTCATTGGTTTTTTATCAGTAAAATTTCCGCTAACTATAACATGTGTGAAACCTATGGTTTGTTCAGTGAATATATATATAGATATAGATATATAGATATATAGATATATATAGATATATAGATAGCTATAGATATTGATATATATATATATATATATATATATACATATATATATATATATGAAGAAGAAACGCCTTCAGGTAACCAAATCCTTGGCAAAAGACGAAGCGTACCCAATGTGCTTTTTGTGCCAGCGTTTATTTAGTGCCCAACACCAATGCCGCCATAACGCGTTTCAGCCCTCGTGGGGCCTTGATCATATATATATATAATTTTATTTTCACTGCAAGAATCATAGGCAAAAGTGACATTATACTAAGATGTTAAAATGAGACATGAGCAAGAGCTAAAACCAAAAAACATTGAAATACACGACAAGTTATAGTTTAGTCAACTAAGTATTAACTTCTGCCCCATCATGCACTGCTTATGACATCACATATTGCATCACTCATAACATGTTAAATGACATAATTGTTGACATCACAGATTGCATTTAAATAACAACATTGATGTCATGACTAATGGGATCATTCAATAGTTTTCAGAATGTGCCGTAGGCTGTCAAAAGACAGCAGTAATACACCAACCTAAATTGATGGTTGGATCTTCAGCCAGGTCATGCACCCAACTCTCTATGATAACTCAACCCCTGCTGTGCATAACATTAGACTGTGAACAGCTGCAGAGGATAACTCCTCAAGCAGCAGGGAAGCATTCTGGTGCAGCAGAGCAGTTCTCTGGAGGGGCAAGTCAGTCTTTAATCTGTAACATCCATGGACCCAGGACTGTACTGATGAGTGGCTCAGGAGATCCGTTATTTATACCGTGTACAAGCCTTTGAAGTTGGGGGATTCTTTATACTATCCCTCCATCTGGTTCTGTAATGTTCTTCCATTCCCTTGCCAAGGCTCCTAGAAGTCTGGGGTGACAAAAGACTAGTGTCAGGTTGCATTGTGTGTGCTGGAGGCAAGCCCTTTGAAGTGAGGCAAGGCACAGCTCAGTCCCCATCCACCCTGGCAGGTTGGCCCATCCTGTCCACACATAGGGTCAGATGTATGAACACATTTTCCCATAGACACAGAATGGGTAAAACTGTTTGATACATCTGGCCCATAGTTCCTTTTATGTCACTGTCTGGAAGGAATACATAAAACCCAAAAGCAGAGTCATTAACAGTCATGTGACACAGGGCACTGGCAGAAAGCACAAATGATTAAGACAAGAAAGTGCCAACCTTCTAAAAGTGGCATTTTTAGAAATGAGACTTAAAATTCAACTATACCATTAAAGAGGATTTTAAATCATGAATTGAGTCTAAACATGGCATCTATATCTGCTCTCAATCCAACGTTAGCACTTATTAAATGAAATGAGGTAATAGGCCTTGCAACAGTGGAAACATCTTAAGGAGTATTTCACTACCAGCACATGTAAAACTTGAGTGCACATGTCCTTCTTTTCAAATAAAATGCACCCTGCCCTGTGAGCCTTTAGGGCCTACCTTAGGGATGACTTTAATTAAAAAAAAGAAATCTTTAGAGCTGGCAAAATGTTTATTTTCTCATATCGAAATATCAGTGAAACGCCTGAGTTAAGTTTTAAAAGGCTACTTAGGTAGGTGCTTCAATTAGTGCTAAAGCCACACCACTAAAATGTAATTTAGTGCCATTTACTACAGACGTAAAAGTAAATTAAATATGCCAATTGCTCATAGGCCATTTTAAACATATTTGAATGAGAGAGTACAAGCACTTTAGCACTGGTTAGCAGTGGTAAAGTGTGGCAACTAATACGAATGTAACAAACGGGAGGCTTGAAGGTAAAAAGTTTTGGGGGATACCAGGTGTAGCAGTGTCTGACTGCACAGTCCATGTTTTGAAAGACTTTTATAGAAAAATCACACGCGTTCACATGATTCCCTTTAAATAAATCGTAAGAATTGCTTGCTTGTTTGGCTACTTATATTCTCAACAGATTGAAGGAATATGCTAATTTAAACAACTAAAAAGTGTGTAACTATGCAAATATGTACATTATATTTAAGACAATCAACACATTTAGCAGTTTCAGATGTATTTTCACTGCAACCCATCTAGTATGTTAATGCGTCGATTGAAAGCTGAAAGGATGGGCGGCGGAATTCTTCGCGCTGGTAGATTTACGAGGGCCAAAGGGGGTATTTGTATGACAAAGCCATTTTTCCCTGAATGCCTAGATTGATTATGGATCACTTCATCCAAAAAGGCACCTCGAGCAGGGCCGCGCGCCTCGCTCGCCCAATGAGTTCATAGGCGCAGTCTGAGGCTCGGGAAATGGCAGAAGAGTGTGGTTAAAGCAGGTGCTGTCCCCAGTGTTTATACAAACACATTAACACTCTTTTGACGCCGCGTGACCTGAGCCCAGAGTTCACGCGACGGGTAGCAGCAGCAGCACAATCACCGAGGGTGCCCGAGTGATGCTCATTCATGCACCGCAAAATTAACAGCGGAATATGAATAGCCCTCGCACCGATAATTAAAGGCGAAGATTGCTGCAGGAGCTGCGCTATTGTGACGGTATCGGCAGAACTATTTGCTCCTAATAGACCATGCCCCCCCCAGAGATAAAATGTACAATAGAGGGCAGGCTGGGGGGTGGTGTGCCATTCTGCTCCTCTATTAGATGTGACACAGACATCCACAGACTCCCCCCGTCCTGCTTGTAATGCATCGCATTATACGCCCTCCTTAAGTATGCGAACTGCCTTTGATTGTCTGGCATAATTTAACCATTTGGATCTAATATTCCTATCTGCGCATCGTTTGGGCATTGTGGTGCATGCTGTTACCATGCCTTAACACGGAGTCATTGCATTATTATACGACGGGGTCCGCGGCAAAGCTCCTAGATACGTTACTGAATTGGGAAAGCGCTTTCCGGCCCGCAAACTGTCAATTTACACAAGGATGAACACAATTCGTCTCCGATGCAGTCTTTAGACACAGCCATGCGGTTAAAAAGGGAGAAATAGTTAATGACGACATTTCCAAAATGAGGCCGTCAGTAGACAATTAGGAAGAAAATACCCTAACATTTAGAAAAATTCGAAATGTGATATTAGATCTGCAAGTGAAACTTTTAGCAGGCGTCTTGGTGACCCGAGTGCAGGACAGCGAGGTGTGCAGGTATGAAAATAAAAGTAGCTGTGCCATGTAATGAATGTTCGCTTGCTGCATGCACTAAACATGGACGAGTTAAAGGCTGCTGTTTGGTATCTGACCGGGCGTTGAAGACTTAAGGATACAGGTTAACCAGTTAAAAATATAGGTGAGGGATCAGATGAACCATCGTCTAAGACTTATAGAGGGTACACTTGTATGAGAAAAATTGTCTAGGACCACCTTTATTCGTCTACATTTGACATTCACAGAATATCACATGAAATCCTGGGGTAAAGCAAAACGCTTCATAAGCAGCAAAATAACCAAAGGAACTACAGAAAACTGCACTAAAAGAAAATAGAAAAAAAGACAGAGCGACATATTTATCAAGGTTTGCGTTGCTTTTGCACCACGTTGTGTGGGCAAAGGCCACGCAACCCTTGAAGTGCGATTTATCAGACCATGCAAGGCCCCCTTGGGTGGTCCTGAGTGGCTTGATAAATCCAGAGTAACTCAGTCCAGAGCAGCACAGATCGCTGCATTGCGTTACTCTGCCCCGAGGAGGTGTTCCATGGCTGGTGCATGGGTGTTCCCACGCAAAATCCATGGATTTTGATGTATTCCCAGATTAACCAATACTGGCAGACCTGGGATGCACCAAATGCAATGCCTCCCCAGGTGAGGGGTAATGAGGAGAAATATCTTAATTTCTCCTCTTGTTTTCAGCTTTCTATTTATGCTGCATTGCGCAGCACACATTGAAAGAGGAAAATGCCTCAGGGGATTGCTTTTGTGCAGGAAAGTGTCCCTTCAAGCACAAAAACAATTCTTCTTACAACACAGGCATCCTTGCAGCTTGCGTTGGGGCTAGGTAGCCCATTAAGCGCCAGTGCTGGGAAAAGGCAGGAATGCGCCGCATTGTGATAAATATGGCTCATTCCTGCACTTTCCCTGGAATGCAGCGCAGCAAGGTCGCTTGCTGCGCTATTCTGTGTTACATTTTGATAAATGTGGCCCAAAGTGTGGTGAAAATTCCAAGGAACTACGAAAACAACGTTGCATTGGTTTGTAATTAACATGAGCTGTTATGAGAAAAAAGAAAATGGAAATGAACCACTGCAGCTCAGGGAGACCTGAATATTTAGAGAAATGAACTCATCAAACACTTACAATTAAAATTAGAAATGTACAGATTCTGACATACAGAACTAGAGACAATCACATTTTAATGCTGGGTCTGATGCAATTATGGCACAAAAGCTGTACTTAGCAAGCCGCACAGTGCACAAGTTTCCTATTTAACACAGTGAAAGATATGTAACCACAACAAGATTCCATTACCAGAGAAACACCAGTGCAATAACTCAGAGGAAATTATTGAAAAAGATTGCTAGAATTTCCTGGAAATAATTGTTGTAGTCCAGCGCGCTAACCCATTGTCTGAAATAATACATTGCAATTGGTTCAGTTCATTAAGCAAAGCAAGACACATTTTAAGAATCACACTTGCTTCCTGATTTTTTGTAACTATTGAAAAATTCTAAAACCTTTTTTTGCCTGTAAGCTTTCTCTATGTGAGCAAATATGATACGTAGTTCACATCACATTCATAAACAACATTAGTTTAATTTTTATTATATTATGATAAATTTATAACAGTACATCGAATTCAATATGGGTGAAATTCAGCCAGTGTATATATTTTTACTCTATTATATTTTTTACATTGAAAGTGGTAAGAATTGTGTTTCCAGGTAAAGGGCAAGGTGGTTACAAGTCAGATATCTGGTTGAAATTAGGAAAGCTATCGAGTGTGCTCCTCTAGTGGTAAAACTATGGCTGAAGGAAATTGCCAGTTTTTATTAAATTCACAAAGAATCCAGCAGCACTCCATGAAAGTGGGACCGTTTCAGCTTTTCAACAGGGCCCACATGCCATCATTTAAACATTCAGAAATGTATCAGGTGTACATTTCCCAACTGGTAAACGCAATGCATAAGTACATTTGCACTTGCAAACCGTTTTTCCACTTCTGTAAAAATATTCTCTGAATGATGAAACCTCTTCGCCTGTTTTCCCGACAATTTTCAGGACATTACCTTCTATTTATACTCCTGAATACAGATTTTATTTTACCATTGACAGGAGTGAATCTCCAACTATTTGTAAATGTGCAAAGTATAAGTCTATGGTTTTCATCACCTTATGCACGTGTCTTCAACCTCCTTTTATGGATGTCTTCAACCAGAATGCCACAAACCCACCCCGGTGATCAGATTTTCTCATGTGTAAAATTGCACCATTCTGGTATAATTTGAAGTGCGAGTGAGTCCATCTATGACTGCATGTTAACATTTTATGAATTCTAAAAAATTATTTGTTTTCTTAAATGCTGCTATTTGCAAATCTAAAGGTTTCCTATGCTTGCATATAGATTTGTGAATCATTCTTGTAGTCAACATTTCACATACAAAGAAGATTCACACACTATTTACTCACCTAAAACTTATCCAAATAATGGGCAGAGTATGTAGTAAGAGATTAGGTTTCATGGAATCCCTGTATTTTTCAGTTGTAAGTCAATGGTTTTCGCCACCAGGACAATTATTTTCTCCCTGGAGGAATAAAGGTTAATTTGCTAACAGAAACCTTTTTGGGACTCGCTCCATGGGCAATCCACATAATTAGGAATGAAGCAGAGGCATACTTCTAGAAATAACATTTGTTCAGGAAATCATAAATTCTAGAAATTTGTGACTCTCATAGAATGTAATGGTACTCCTTGCGATTATTGTAAATTCCCAAAACAGTTAACAAATATTTCAAATTTAAGGAAAATGCGAAAAGCAGATTCCTTTCTTTATCTGCCACCTAATTCGACATTGTTTTCCAAATTATGCAGTTTTTTCTCAAAAGCATTTCAGCACTTCTGCAATTTTCTCAAGGACGGTGCATGCTCAATGTGGCTAAACAACATCTTATTTCAGTATCCCCAGCTCTTCTATTTGTCTCCTCTTTATTTAATCACTTTATACAGCCATCAACGGGTGAGATGTGTAATATGCAGTGAAACTGCACAATGTGAAGGGTCCCTGAGCAATGAGAAATAATGAGAAAGGCCACCAGACACTTTTCCAATAAAAAACATTCATTTAATACTACAGAAAATAATTCAACACATTGGTTGTGGTGAAATCATCTCGTATATCTTAAGTGTTGCCATCAAAAAGGGGTAGGTTAAGCTGAATCATCGAGCTGCACTTTAGAGTATTGATTTCTTGAACAAATGTATTCATCCCATCACAATTAGAGATGGGCCCCTTCTCCTCCAGCCATCTTCTCCTTGTCTCTTTCCAAGTTCAACCAGGTGAAAGTTAAGGGTGCAAAGTGCCGCATATTTTTTCAGCGTTAGGCAAGGCACTGTGCAAGAATATAGTGTGAAACTTAAAACATTTCCTTTCTATGTACATTTTATGTAACGTTATTATACAAAAAATGTATTGTGATAATATCTATATTTCAATATTTAGACCCCTGTTTAAATGATGAGCATGTCGATAGTAATCCGAGCAACACTTTAACATGCACTGAAAATGAAACGCATAAAAACAGTAGCATCACGTTCTCCAATCCACCTGTATTCAACTTCTAATATGGTCCCAACTGTTAAAAATTACAAGATCCTATTCTTTGAACAACTCATAATGAACTTTGAATTGGATCACCCTGGATTTCTGAAATACAGGCGATTGGCATATTCTTTTCTACTTATGAAAAGGACGCTAAAGAAATTAAACAGACTTTGGGGCATATGTGCAATGAAATTTCGGAATGCGGACCTGCGCTGCAGCAACACACATAGAAGTATCAAATCATCATTATTTAATGATTGTTTATGGGCAGGAAGTGACACCTTATTAGCATATTTACAAAGCAGCTTTAAGCCACAAAAGTGGCTTAACGCCACTTTGTAAATATGGTGCAGGACATACCGCCAACGGAGCATCAAAAAAGTGACGGTCCTGTGGTGCTAGGGGATTAAGGGATTATACATATGCCCCTTTATTTTCAAATACTTTTTTACATACAGAATACTGAACAAAATTATTCTCAAAAGCATCCAAGAGTGACTGTGATCTGTGAGGAGGAAATGTGCGTATCTATTATGTTAGAATATTGGAAAAAAAATGTAAAACATTATTCCATTCCAGCTTTCAGGTTGGAATTAATCAGGAACATTTACATGCCTTAGATTCCAACTGATATTGAAGAGTGGCTCAGAGTATATACAGCCATGTTTTTATATGCTCAAAAATCAAAAAGGTCAGGCTTAAGTGCTGTTGAGTCATTACTGCTGAAATTATTTATCCTTGAAACTGCAGTGTCTCTAACTCAAGCCTATAAGAGTTTGCTAACTCTTGATTTGCTGGGCGTTACTGATACCACCTTACGGCATCCACCCACCTCTGCTAATTCTGGGGGTGATTACGAAGTCCGCCCGCCATCGTGGTGGTGATTGGGACCGCGCGCCAGTATGGTAGTGGTCCCGCATGTGAAATTACGATGCGTCCGCCACCGTGGCGGTCGAATCTTGCATGTTTACCATTGCGGCGGGTACTGCTGGCTGTAGCACCCGCTGCAATAGTAACAAGCATTGGCATAGCCAATAGGTCTCGCCTTTGGGACCTTATAAGTGTTTAGTCATGCAACAGTTGCAAAACTAAATACTTATAAGGTCCCAAAAGCGAGACCTATCGCTATGCCAAGCGGACGTGCGGCCACGAAAGTGAAAATGATCGCGATCGCGATCACACATCAAAGCGGCCGTGCGGCCGCAAAAGTGAAAGTAATCGCGGCAAAGCGCGGCAAAGCGCGGCGCGCACGCCCGCGCACATGCACTGTAGCTCTAGGCTGGCCTGGTAGCACTTTTTGGAGCCCTCTCAATAAGTCTCGCCAGACCAGCGCATGCGCTGGGTCAGGCGAGACCTAAAAATGCATGTAGTTCCTTTCCCTGCACTATGTGGCAGGCACCACGCAGTGCCTGTCACTCAGTGCAGGGAAATGCAGGGGGGTACCATGGCTTACCCCCCAGTTCACAACCACCTCCCTCAACACAAGGGGGGCCCGCAAAGGGCCCCCAAAACCAATCCCCACCAGCCTTTCCATGGTGGTCTTGCCACCATGGAAAGGCTGGCTACAGCCAGAATCATAATTTGGCGGACGGTGCCTGCTAGGCACTGTCACCATTTTAGGCATGCTGACCGCTCCGCCAGGCAATCGGTATGATTGCCTGTGGCGGAAGCGTGGCGGGGGGGTCTCTTTGACCGCCACGGTTGGAAAGCGATTCCCCCGCCATCGTATTGTGGCGGGGGACAAATTGGTGTCCGATGGCGGAGGGCCCGCCACCGCACAGCTGGCGGTGGCAGGCCTTCTGCCATCGTAATGACCCCCTCGGTTCTTAAGCTGGAATATTGCTAGAATCAAGAGCAAATGAGGGGATCCAGACTGGCGTGCTTTTATCAATGGCCAAGACATATGTCTATTTTAGGAGACATGGGACTAGACCAAGTGAACAGGTCTGGCTATAAAAGGTTTAGGGTCCCAGCTACTAAATCTAGTGGGCGCACTCCTGGTGGATTACTAGCATTGGTCCGCTCCACCATAGCCTATGCTATCACACCCCTTTAACTGGACTCTCCTGACGTCCACTGGATAATCCTTACCCGCCCCCAACTCCCAGGCCCTTATGATAATTAATATCTATAATCAGAGAAGTAGTTAAAACAGAAATCAAAAATGCTGCAACTATTAGATAGTGTGCTAGGCGACCATTCCAGCACCCACCATGTGCTTGTAGCAGGGGACTTTAACCTGCATCAGAGCTGAACAACCTGGATTGCATTCTATCTAAAGATGAAAACATTATTTGGGATATCCTGGACCTTGTCTGCCCCACTAAAAGATACCTTTCTAGAGTGGCGCTCCAGGTTGTGGATTTTACCTTATTGCATGCTTGCTCCGACATTTAGACGAGGCTGAGACACTTGTACAATCAACTATATTTTCTTTGATGTAAGGCATTGGAGTAAGCTGGAAGACATGGTGGTGGAGCGAGAGGAGAGTGACCACAACCCCTTGGTATTAAGATGAAAAGAATCAATTACCCTCCCCTGCTCGGTGGCCATTGAGCTTACTCGCTTGCGGCTCGTGGCAACTGACAACAGGAGGAATGTGAAATGGGAAACAGTGGGCTCTTCATCCAAGGGAATTAGGGCCTTATACTCAATCTTGGCCTCTCATATGGGTAACATCTGTGCTAAATGGGGGTGGAAATTAGGTGATTCTAGTGGGGCACAATAAGGTATTTGCCAAGTTGAGGAATCTTCTCACCAAGAAGTGTGGGAGCGTCCGCACTTTGCAGACAAAGAGATGGTTCAATGGCCAGTGCAAAGAGACAAAAGAAAACCTCCTCCAGTCCATTAAAGGGGGAACACAGCAGGCCATATGGGGAAACGGGGCCATTTATCGAGCCACCCTAAGAGAAGCAAAAGGAGCTTGGGAAGATGGCATCTGGTCTGACCTACTGGTCGCCGCTAAAGCTTATGACCAGAAGAAATTCTGCGTATTGATCAGCAAGAGTGATGGGAGGACAGGTAGTCCCGCTGAAACATCTATTATACCATGACTGGGTTGCCCACTTTGGGAGTTTGTACTCTTCCACCCATGCTCCTGAGCCTGGCCATGTATGTAGGGGCCACCATGACGTAAAACCACAATTCATTCCCCTAGTACATTTCACCATGGAGGAAACTGAGCAAGTCGTGGTCTCATTCAAGCCTTGGAAAGCTCCACGTCTTGACAAACTCCCTGCAGATGTGTTCAAATCAGACGCATGGGTGTGGGTCCCCTATACTAACGTGGCTTCCAATGCCATTGCGATGGAGGGGGCATGCAAGTGGGTGGAGATTGTGCCCATCTTTAAAGAAGGGGTTCCTAGTATGCCCTCCAGCTACCGCCCTATCAGCCAGACTGACAACCTGCAGAAACTTTTTTGCAATTAGATGCTAGGGTGGTAGTTGGATTGGTGTTAGTAAAGCTACATTCTTGCAGGACTGCAAGCAGGCGTCAGGAATAAGACCAGTGCAGTTGACCAGGCCTCCCGCTTTCTCCTGGTAAAGTGGAAGACGGTGGACCTCACTAAGGGTGACCTTTATGTGGCCTTTATTGACCTCCACACTGCGTTAAACTTGTGCCTAGAGGGAAATATTTGGTGGTGCACTGGAGGATGGTGATGCCTCCTAGATCTCCTGCACTTAATCCAGCTGCTCACAAGGGGAATTATCCAAAAGTGAGATGCGGTGTGAAGGGAGAATTAACAAAGGCTTTTCCTGTAAACTAAGGTGTGCATCAGTGGTGTGTACTGGCACCTACCCTATTCCTATTATATATTAACAACTGTATTGCCTGCTTATTAAGTCGTGCCAATGACTCCCCAACCCTGGCAGGAGGAAAAGTACCAGCACTCCTCCTCGTGGATGACACTTTGTTTTCCGAAACTAGGAGGGGCCTACAAAACTTGATTGACAGCTTTAACCAGTTCATTGAAGACTTCGGTCTTGAAATTATTATGTTAAAGACCAAATATATGATTTACACCAAGAGAGGCAGAGGGAAAGGGGTTATCAAGGTGGGATCTGGAATATTGGAAAGAGTCCTGGATTTCGATTATCTGGGTATCAGGCTGGGCGACACTGGATCTTGGGACTCGTAGCTCACCAAGAGCAACTTAATTGTGAAACATCGAGCTGCAGCCATGCATAAATTTGACAAGAAAAGATGCTTGGTCTCCTGACTGTCCAACAATTGAAATGTACACAGCACAAGCAAGGGAGGCCGCACTACATGGGGTGGCACTATGGGGCCATTACAATATGATCACCTTGAGGACAGCAGAAAATGACTTCCTTATGGGTCTTCTGGTCTAGGGAAAGGCAGATTTTTGGCCCCTCTTCACCTAGATTTGGGGATCAATGAGACATCAGTACAGGCATCATTGAGGCCTTTATTGCCTGGGTCTGCATTTGGAGTACCCATGAACTGTCACCTTAGGGAGAGCATGCAGGAAGTTATTAGGTCCAACGGGGTGGGGAAGATCAGATGGCTCGGGTTGCCTAAATATGCCTGGATTGAGCCAGGGCTAGAGAAGCTTTGGAGCAAGCCGCAGTGTATTTGTCTACGTGATGCTCTTAAAGTGGAAAAACTGGTCAAGGAGAATGATATTAGTAGTAGGAACCGTTCATCCACACTAGGTTGCCTGACAAGTGCTTTCCTTCACCCACAAATTTGTAACCAGGGCAGGGGAATTCTTGGATTTTATCTGCCCAGTCCCTTGTTCTTCAATTTAGGCATGGGAACCTCCTAGTAGCTGCTTTTACTGCTAACTGGGAAAAGTGGAACCAGAGTTCTGATCATTGTCTCTACTGCAAAACTGTCCAAGAATGTGATGAGCACTTATTGTTTTTTTGCCCACTCTATTCTTAACAAAGAAACAAATGTATTGTCCCTCTTTGCAGATCCATTAGCTTACAAATTCAAGTTGAAGCTAATAGAAAATGTAAAAACAATACTTCCTTGAGTGTGGCTGTCTCTAAATGTCTGCATATAGCAATTAGAGCCAAAGCATTAGTCCCAGTACAAGTAGCCATGCTCTGATCTTAAGATGGCTTAAACTGCTTGATGACGTACTTTATGCAATTGTACAATTACTTATTGAGGTTTTAATTGTTTGTAATGTTTTTAAAGTGTTTTAATACTTTATTTATGTATCTTTGATGATGATACTGGCGTCTTGAACCATCAATAAATGGAATATACGTTTAGAGTCTGCCCAATACTTACTGTTAATTACCATTGGTTGGTTTCCACTTCACTCTTGTTTCCTTTCTTCTGATTAGTCAGCACCTCTTGCTCCTTCGTGCCTGCATTCGGCACTTCCAGTGTTCATCCATACCATGGAGAATGAACCTAGTACAGCTTCCTATTTTTCACTTTTAGTCGAGTGCATGTCTGCAGTCCATCTCCTGCGCCCCACATGTTGTTTCTCCCCATGTCCTCCACTCGCTATCACTCGTGTTGCTGCTCCCTCCCAATTGTTGCTTTGTTTTACATTTTTTTGCAGATTTATATAGTGCAAATTAGACCATACAATCGTTGACAGTGGAACCCTATGAAGAACTAGCACCTAACCTGCTAACCCCTATTTGTTATAAATAATGGAAAATACCCAAATGATGTGTGCACACAGTTAACGCACCCACAGTCACAGTGCAGATCACCACTGGACTTAACAATGTTTAACAAAACAAGAGCACATGGTGCACCACTTGATGAACAATAACACAAAAGTTATAAGATCCGTGTCCAAGGTTGTTCTGCAAATATTCCTTTATTTCTTCATAATTAATTTTAAACATATCAAGTTGAGTTGAACAGCCAATGCATTTTGGCCAAAGAATTGGACTTCTTCAGGGCATGTGCAAGGCACTCCGAACATGTAATATCAGGGTTTCCACGATGGATGAATATAACCAGCAAGTGGAAATGTATCACTCTTTATCCACTCTATTAAGTATGAATAAAAGGGTTCTGTTGGACTTGGCCCTTCTGGCAGGTTCACCCCTAAACTTTTTGCGAGTATATTAGCTCTTTCCCTATGGAGGACTAGTGGTTTTAGGCCTCTAGGCGCTTTCACACTGTGTCCCAGTGGAAAGCGCGTGCGCTCTGTGTATGGTTTAGTTAGACTGACCTGCCCTCCCATATGAATGAATGGGGAATGTGTGTGACCCTGGTAGTTCCTGATGCGTGGGGAGTGCAGGGCCGAGTTTGGTATGTGCGGACTCGTGTGATGAAATGCTGCGCGATGATGTGTGCGGTGTCAATGTACCTAGTGTGGAAGTGCCACTTCTAGAAGTTGGCATTTCTGTGTGCAGTATGAGATAAGTGCCTTGTCTGGCGATTGGCTGGCTGAGGTCATGTGATGGGCTAGGGAATCCCCAGAGTCAGGAGGAGTCACCCAGTGGTGAATGGGGAGATCAGCAGCCAGATGGGTGGGAGGAGTACACCTGGGACCTGAATAGGGCTGGGCTTTCCCCACACAATGCTGGCTCTGCCCCCTGTGGTGCGACTGATGACCCTGGCCTGTTCTGTGAATAGGGAGAGGGGCTGAGCAAAACAAAGTGCTCAGGAACCAGTTGCGTCTGGTTCACCCCTTCCCTGCACCTTGAAACAAAGGCAACCTGTGTATAAAAAGGGGCTGTGACCCCATGTAAAATGTTCTCACTTGTTCCTAACTTTAGGGGGACACCCTGCCAGGAGGAACCGCCACGGGACCCGGCTGCTGCTTCCTGAGGGTCCCTGCGTGCTGGCCTGCCTGGCTGTGCTTTGTTGGGGTCCCCCCAGCCCAAGGACTTGCTGGGCTCTGCCCTTTCTCTAGGAGGGCACTTCAGGGGGTGTTGGCAGCGAAGGGAAACTGCCTGACCCCCCCCCTTTCTCGGCTGCTCGAGCGGGAGCCTACCCCGCCTTATTAGGGAATTGATATCCCTAGCGGGTGCCCACCCCACCAGGGACCTTGCCGTTTTCTTTTTATCATCCTCGCGGGTGCCCACCCCGCTTAATTAATTATTTCTATAGCGGGTGCCCACCCCGCCTATTTCTGCATATTTCTACTTTAATACGAAGGCGGGAGCCCACCCCGCGCTTCGGAGAAAGCAGAGGAAGAATCACCGCCGCAGCCGGGCTCCAGCAGGAAGTCAGGCAATCCTTGAAGGGACGTGGGCGGGGCCTCGTCCCAAGATCCGGAAGCAGGTGGGAGCCAACCCCGCGCTCCGGTCTTGAAGGAGTTAAGGAAGCGGGAAGTCCGGAGCCCGGCCGGCTCTGCATCCAAGTCTCGGGTCCCAGGAGGGGGCCCGGGTGAAGAGAGGAGACACCCGAGAGAGGAGACGCCGCCTCCCAAACTGCCGGTGAGTGCTGGGTCCATCCTCCGTGTCTCTCAGAGCTTCCCCTGCTGCTGGCCGCAGCGGCAGCTCCACCGTCGGGCCCATTGTCCAGGTGAGGCTCGCGAGTCCCCCGAGCGGGACTCCAACGTCGGGGGTGATTTTAGTTGCCAGGGCCCCAGAGAGGGGGCCCCCACCTACTTGTGCCAGCGCTTGAGCGGCCCCGCCTGCCAGAGGGCCGCTCCGATGAAGGGGGCAGAAGTGTTCAAGAGCCCATCGAGGCTCCACCATACGGGAGCATTTCTTTGGTAATAAGGGCGGCCCCGGAAGGCAGCGGGCCGCTCCAACGTGTTTGGGGGCATATTTGAGTTCTAGAGCCCACGAGGCTCCCACGCTGTTTTGGGGGCATTATTCTTTAAGAGCCCAGAGAGGCTCCAACGTGTGTGATATGTTTTTGAAAGGCACAGTGGTGCCCAGGCTCATTTTTTCAGCTGCCCAGCACTTAGTGGGCAGCTGCAATGTTTAGGTTGTGCCCCTGTGCCCTGTTGCTTGGCTGCATGGCAGCCCAGCCCTGACTCTGTGTACGAAGGGCGTTTGAGCCCCTGGAAGGCCAAGTTGGCCTGGGGACAGGTTTCTTGCGTTGTGCCCTCACGTAGGGTACATGAGGATCTTTACATATGTACTTTGGTGCCTGTGCATTGCCTGTATGCTTATGTTCTATTCCTAACTTTGACCAGTAGTTACTGGTTGTGCGCTACATTTCAGATTGGCGCTACCTCTAATGTGCATTGCCTTGATGCTATTTTGATTTCGAACTGTGCCTATGCGTAGGAGAGGGTTTTTCCTAGTATAGGTTATGCTGATGTGTTCATGATTCCCTGTGTAATATTTTCCTAAGGTGGTTAGGGTTGCGTAGGTGGTACTTACCTGTTACCAGTGGTTACTGGTTGTGCGCTACCTTTATTATTTGTTCTACCTTCCTACATTTACAATTTGGTGATTTGTGATAATTCTGACAGTGGTCCATGTGGCCCTGTCTTGTGTAAATAGTCCCCTGTAAATTCCGCCCAGTGCCAGTTGGCACAGTGTAAATTGTGTGAATATTATCTAATGTGTTTTGGTATAATACAAAGGCTATTATTATATAATACCTTGTGTGGAGTTTCTTTTGTGGTGGGCCTTGGGTGTTGTTGCTGGGTGCGCGCGCAAACGCTTTACACATTGCCTCCGGGATAAGCCTGACTGCTCGTGCCAAGCTACCAAGGGGGTGAGCAGGGGTTATTTTTGGCGTGTAACTCCCCAGCCCTGACTAGAGTGGTGGTTTCTGCCTGGCTTTGGCGCAAGCCCTAGCCAACCAGAAATCCCATTTCTAACAGGTTCTATGTGTTAATGGTAAAAAACAGACTCAAAATGTGTCCAGGCAAAAGAATTCAGGAGGAGCATTCAAAAGTTCCACACCATGATACGTGTGGTGAGCCACAACACAGTCCCGCCTCCTTCCTTGCTGTCGTCGGGATGGAGGAGTCGGAAGAGGCGAGACTGTGTTGTGGCTCCCCACATGTATCATGGTGTGGAACTGTTGATTGCTCCTGCTTTGGTCCGCCCCATGTGTGTGACTGAATGAACTCTTTGACACATTTGGAGTCCGGTTTTACCATTAACGCGCGTAGCACCCTTTCATTCATACTAAATAGAGTAGATACTTCTCACTCCTGAGACTTGCCTCCCTCTCATGCTTTGTTTTTAAAAAAGTGCTATGGCCCCTGCTGCTATGCAACATGTCATAAACCGAAGTAAAAAAAGCGATGTAATGTGGTTAATGCTGGCTGTGTCATAGCCTCTTTTTGCTTGACTTTAAGAATAGGCAAAATCTATTGGTTTAGCGATGCTTGTTTTGGTGATGATATGCATGGTTCGGGAAATATCACCTCAAATTGGAGCAACAGAAGCAAAAGTACCTATCAAATTCAGCCAAGTCAATTGTTTCAATAGGTGTTATATTTCCCCTGAAGAACCCAATATAAAGTTGGATAAGTATAATGATGTGTAAAAAATGGCTACAGCACAAATCAAGAAAATACATAAAATTCACAAGTTAGGAAATTACCTTAGGTTTATTTGGCACACCACCCTACTCTCTGATCTCACAAGCATGCACACACACACACACCTCCCACACACATATGCACGCACACACATGCACTTACACACAAACACCCACATACTGTATTGGAAGGATTAAGTATTGTAAGGATAATAATACCACCAATGTATTAATGGAAAGGGGAACACAAACTCAGCTTGAGCTCCAAAATCAATGAAAGGGGTTATGCCTTAAGTCTTGGGGGGATTTGTATGCCCCTGTATCTCCTTAGTAACTTGCATTATTTTTATATGGAAATTATGGTAATTTGCATTCACAATCATTTGTCTTGCTCTGTACTAACAATCTGTGCTTCCCTTTGCAACATGAAGAAACTGGTATACCCGTAACTAGTAAAATGCCATTAGTGAACTACACCAACCATGGTGCCTCTCACTACAGCAAACAAGACTGCAAGTCTGTTATGATTGATTGGCTGTTGCAGTTTTAAAGTGCAAATTCAACCCGTCAAAATAACCCCTTTTGACAAGCCTAAAAACTCCTTTTAAATATTAATAAGTCAGTTCTAACTAGGTGTTACTACCTATAAGACAAGGGGGTATGATATTTAAAACTATGACATGAAAAACATAAATGTTATACATGTCTTTACAGAGAAGAAGCCCCAAAACTATTTTCACAAGGGTGACTTTTTTCATAGAAAACACACTAGGTTACATCATTACATTCATTGATTCTTATTTCTGTTAGGAAATAGCAATAACTATAAAGGACTGTTTTTAATAGTCATTCAAAATCCAATGAGAATTCTTTTTTTAATAACTATTAAAGAAAAGTACTTTTAGAAAGTTACCTTATCCCCGACGAAAGCCTGTGGGGGCCCACTTACATGGCACCAATTTCCCCCTTGCAGTGGAATAGCTCCCTTGATGATGTGTGAAACCTGCTCCCAGAGCAAAGGCCTTGGGTATGGGAGGTGTTTCTGTTCCTCGGGAAGGATGACTATTCAGGCTATATCCAGAAACTTGGTTAACTTCAATGAGACCTGTCCTGTAACTGGCAAATGTTAACTGACACCAGGCAGGGCCCTTTATTGTGCCTTCAGACAGGTATGCACCAATCTCAGTGGGAGAGGAGCTTCCCCAGGACTGATTTAGAATAACCACAGAGGAGGGTTGCTCATTTCCCTGGCCTCACCTCTGAGGTGGGTACACAGGCTCGGCACAGAGAATGAACAATTTTGCCATCTTGGATTTAGGTAGGGAGAGGCACTGTGGGATTGTTTGCAATAGGTCATTGGAAATGTTGGGAAATTGGATAGGGTTACACCTGTGAGCCTTTACCATATTGGTTATGGGTGGGTCAGGAGTCACCCCAACCCACAGGCTGGGGACAGGCACTATTATGGCACCAGCAGTTTCCTCCTCAGACTACTACTGGACCTATGGAAGATCAGAAGAGGACTGATCCTGATATATGGGCCCTTAAAATAGCCTAGAAGTCTGAACCTCCTCTCCCTTTTGTACTAACGACAAAGTAGTGGACCACAGGAGTCATAAGGCTGACCTCCTGTTCAAGCTAAAGGGACCAAATAAGCTACAAGAGACTTTTCCTGCAATCACCCAGCAGGCCCTGTACTTGGCTGGTGGTGTCTGCTGGAGTCTGTCTTGGCTTCCCCACGGGTCTTTGGACCATTGGCTCTGTTAAAATGTACTCCTCCTAACATTTCCTCAAAAAATGAAGCCAGGTCTGGTGGCTTAGTGGACTAATGTGTCCACTGTAGGAACCTGTGTTTGACCTCAAGGTAACAGGTTCAAATCCCAGCTATCTCACTCATTATATCCTATTGGATTTTTATTTCAGCAGACAGAGTATCCGTCACCAGAGTAACCCCTCTGTCAAGATTTAAATCAGGTCCTTAGTCTAAAAGGAAAACATCTGACCTGGTTGAACCTGGTTTCTGTATTTGACTCATGCTCCATTGTGGTCAGTTTTAACTTGCTCCTCGGTACAAGTTAAGCACAACCAGATGACGGTAGTTGGCACTTAACGTCTTTTGGTGCTATTTTGAGCCATAAAATTCTTATCAACAGTTCATATTATTGGATTTTGGTTGTTTTGGTGTCAATGTATTTAATAAAATGTATTCTATTTTTCAAAATTGATTTAGGATATTCCCAGTGCTGTGTTTTCACTTCATTACTATTTTGGTCAACATAGTAGACAATTATTGTGTGGACAAAATATTGTGCCAAGAATATCGAAGACAAAGCAGTAAAAGCACTCAAAATGCTCATCAATTTAGGTATATAAAGATTCCTGTACCTTTACGAGTCAGAGTGGAATTGATGATCTAATGGATTCATAATACTGATTTACTTTGCAACCAAATGATTTGTTACCAGGACTGAATTGTCTCAAATTTCAACAGCAATATATGTACATATATGCCTGATTGCTAGTGGCTGAGAAATGTATACTCGGCGGAAGAGGGAGAGGTATTCCTTCTCCCTCTCCACTATCGTTTGGTGGCACAGTATATCAATCTTATGAATCCATTAGATTGTCAATCTCTCCTAAACCAGCTAAAATTGGCCTACATCCTATTGACACATGTAATTTACTTTTAAGTCCCTAGGAAAGTGGGCTTGCAGCACGTATTGTGCCATCCACTTAAGCAGTCCTTTTAAACCTGTCTCACATCTGCCACTTCATTCTGTAGTGTAGTTACAAACTTCCAATCCAACCTAGCAAAATAAATCTTTTACCAGGCCTAAACCTACTTTTTTAATACATGTCACCATTTCCGTAGGCCCCAAACAACCCATACGGAAGAGTTCATTGTATTCAAAAGGCAGAAGAATTTTTACGTTTTACTCGTTCTGTTAGTTAAAAACTCCTAAATTATTTTTTCCCTACTGCAAGAAGTATCTCTCCTGAAATTAGGGCTTGTTTTTAATATCATTGTGAAAAATATCAAATTTGTAAATGTTGTTTTTTTAAATATCGATATTTTAGTTAAATATAGTTCAATGTTTTATTTTTTACATTTAGTAATAAATATTTTAATTTTTTTAATGTTTTTTAATGCAAAGTGAATTTAATTTTGTTTGTGTTTTGTATTTTGTTTTCGGAGCAGGATGTTGGGTTTGTAGGGGATAAGGGTGAGGAGTAATTTAAAATATATTGTAAATACATTGTATAGTATTAAATGTAATTGGAATTTTTTTAAAAGATGAAAGATTTTTTTTAACATTTAGGAGCAGGGTGTGGGGTTTATAGGGGATAAGTGTGGGTAGTAAATAAAAAAAATGGTTTACAATTTTAAATGAAACAAAATTCAAATGAAATTTTTAAAAAAATGTTGATTATTTACAATGTAACCTGGTTTGTTGGTATTTTTGTGGTTATGATTTATAAAGATATAGAAAAACAAATTATTTGAAAAAAATAATTAAATGTTAGTTTAGCAATTGATATTGGTATATAAGTATTAGAATTTATTTTAAAAATGTTTGAAATGTATTTGTAGTGTTTTGAGTTTTGAGAAAAATGGTTGGTGTATTTGTTAATGTTGTTTAATTTTTATGTATAGTTTATTATAATATTGATAATGTTCAATAGGTTATTTTAGAATAATAATTTTAAAGAAAAGTTTATATAAATTAATTGGTGGAAAAGAAAATATTTATTATAGAATGTAATTTTAGCATGCATTTATATTTGAATTTATTCGCAATGAATTATTATTAAAATATGTGAATGTAAAAATGAAAATAATCAAATTAAGTAAATTAAGTGATAATGGTTAAATAGTTTCCAGAAATTTGTGATTTAAAAAAGCTTAGAATGTAACATGATAAAGGAACTAATGTTCTCTTTGGTAAATAGAGCTGTGTTAAGTTTATTTTAAAATTTAAAGGAAAAACATTATATACATTATGGTGCCGATTCCGATCCGTTAAAAAATATTTCCGTACGACTCGTACAAGTCACGTCCAAACCGTGAAGTACGATTCGTACCGGAAAAAGTACATACGGATCGACCCGCTCCATACGAATCGTAGCGGGAAAAGTTGTACGAGACGTACCCGGACACTTTTCCGTACGATTCGTAAAAAGACAGTCCGAGAGTACAAGTACAATCCGGACCGGCTATCCGATTTACGAATCGTACGGAAAACGGCCCGTACACGGGGAATGACTCTACCCGCTACGAAGCGAAGTTTGTACGACTCGTAGCCCGGGAAAAGTTGTTCCCGGGGTACGAGTCGTACAGGCCCCCCCCACCACCCGTATGTACGCACCGTACCCCCACCACTCCCCGTATGTACGCACCGTACCCTCACCCCCCCCTATGCACGCACCGTACCCCCACCACCCCCGTATGTACGCACCGTACCCCCATCACCCCCGTATGTACGCACCGTACCCCCACCCCCGTATGTACGCACCGTACCCCCACCATCCCCCCATATGTATGCACCGTACCCCCACCACCCCCGTATGTACGCACCATACCCCCACCACCCCCTGTATGTACACACCGTACCCCCAGCGCGTACACACTGGGGGTACGGTGCGTACATACGGGGGGGTGGGGGTACGATGCGTACATACAGGGGTGGTGGGGGTACAGTGCGTACATACGGGGGCAGGTGGGGGGGCCTGTACAACTCGTACCCCTGGGGACTCAGCTTTTATGGCTGTTTTTGGCTCCCGTAAAAAAAGAGCCGTACGGAGTGCCGTAGGGACGGATCGTACTTGCTGGGCCGTAAAAGGCTGCTTACATACGTACGGACGGCGCGTACAGGCTGTTCCAGATCTGATTTGTAGTTTTTTTTTACCCATACGGTCTTTTGTACGATTCGTATGGAAATAGGCTTTCTGTACGAATCGTACTTCATAGGTTGTATGGACAGTTTACCGGGTACGAGTCGCATGGAGAAAACGCTCCATAAAACGATTCGTAGGGCCTTTTTACCGGATCGGAATCGGCACCTAAATGTTAAAATTTCATAATGTTAGTTATTAATTTGAAAAAAGTGGAAGTGTTTTTAGAAAATTTAAATTTGTAAAAAAAAGATTATGTATTTGAACAGTTTTAAATTGCTTTATAATTATAAGAGTTATTGATAGTTCGGGTGCCATTTGTACCTGAAAGTTTTTAGGGGCTGGTGAGTTACGAGTTGTAGCTTTCTTGGTTCTGCTAATTAACGTATTTAAAGTTGGGATGGCAGGTACCCAGACAGCTACATGCTGTGGAACATGGGGTAGAATATCTTTAATAATTTCTGTTGTAAGTTTCTGAGAGCTGGTACTAACCTCCTTAATACTTTCTAAAACATCTCTGACTTCTACTTCTGTTATGTTAGAGGGGGTGGTTATGCTCTTTAACATTTATTACAGTTATTTCCTTTGTTGTTGCCCTCCCATTACATGCATTGGAATAGTATTTAGTGCATTTCCAATTATTATGGTAGCTGTTGATTTTTCTTGGCCATATGTATACCCCATATAGTACGGTAAAGGTTTATCTTTCTGCGAAGTAATACATTGTGAACCTTCTTTCATTTTCTTATTTGGACTGTAATCAAATATACATGTAGAAAATGTTAAATATTTGTTATGTACAATTTTTAAACATAAAAAAACATTTCTCAATACACTTACATATTTGGGTGCTTTGATATTTTTGGGTTTTGCAAAATGGTCTGTTCTTCTTTGGATTTAGTGGTTGGGGTTTATCTTTTGAAAAATAGAAAATAATTATTTATTTTGTTAAATACTACTATTTATTATGTGGGTGAATAGGCTGTGGGTGGGATTGGTTTGTATTTTAATTTTATTTAACATATAATTACATTATTGTGTGGTTTTGCTTTGATTTTGTTTGTAGTTCATTTTATTTCAGTTTGGAAGATCTGTAGAGGAGAGATAATGTATAGATAAAACATACGTAATTTTATTTTATTTCATAGTGCATTTAGTTGTATTTTCGTTTTCTTTCTAAATAAAGTAGATAATATACTTTCTTTGTATAGTTGTTGTTCAAAGTGTATAATTAAAGGTCTGGCATTCTGGTAGAAAACTGACAAGAGATGTGGCCTGCTCTGGGAGTTGCAGTTATAATTGTAGATTATATATAATATTTTATGTCTGATATAGGGCCTCATTACGTCGGGCTGACACCGTTCCGATTTGGAACTGCCCGACCTTACCTCGGTAGTCCGTCTACAGGATTAGGATGTGACTATTGATTTTTAAATGGATGCTTGTGTGGTGGGCGAGAAAGACCTACAGCACAAGCTTCCATTGAAATATGGATGTTTGTAAACAACCCTGCACCGCATTGCCTGCCACACGGTGCAGGGATGCTAAAGGGGGTAACATAGGTGCCCCCAAGCCCCATAGCGGTAGGCCAGAGGGGATGGGGCTCTGTTAGGGGCACCCAAAGTCACTTTCCGACAGCCTTTCTATGTCATAAAGGTCTACATGGAAAGGCTGTTGGAAACCGACATCATAATACCGACGGCAGAGCAGAGGTTGGGTCTGCCATAATTCAAGGGAATACAGTTGCACTCCTCATTCAACTGGCTCTGTGAGCCCATTAGAAGAGGAGTGGAATCCCCCCGCGGGTTTCCCTCTGACCGTCATCATCATAATACGGCAGTAGGAGGAAAACCCTGGATGTCGGTCAGAAAGCCTCCGACAAACTGTTGGAAGGCTTTCCGCCGGACATCAAATCGGGCTCATAGTGTTTATTTAATAGTTTGACAATTTTTATTGGTTTCTGTTGTTTGTGGTTTTATTTCATTGTATTTCAAAGCATCTGTTTAAATTGTTTTGACAGTTATGTCCTTATTTGGAAAACACTAATTATTTTTAATTAAAGGTACATTTGGTTACAAATGCTAATTTAGTGATATAAAAATTATTTTTGTTAAGAAATTAATTTATTCTATGTCTAAGCTATGTATTTTTTCAAGTTCGTTTTTGTACAATGTTTAATTTTTGGTGAAGAAAGAGATTTAAAAAAACGTGCAGTGGTGTTTTGTATAGGTATAAATATGGTAGAGATTAGAATTCTGTTTGTGTGTTGAATAATTTTTCTAGTGGTACTATTATTAGATTTGTTAACTAATAAAATGCTATTAACGTTGCTATATTTGTGTTTGTTAGATATTTTTAATTTTGATATTTTTTTATTTTCTATGTTTATTTAAAGTTTACAATATTTTTGTTTCCTGGGTTTTTGTTTTCAATATTGTTCAAGAGCCTTTTGCCTGGAGACTAAGAACACAAAACCTGTGATTGTTAAATCTAACACTGTTATTGCCACCATTAGTAAGGAAGCCTGAGTTAACACCTTCAGAGAATTCTATGGGTCTAATGTTTTAATGAGTATGATGGGGAGGAGATGGCCTTCTCAGCAGCTGCATAATTTACTCTTGATGAGATTATGGAGGCAATTAATAAGAGCCCCTCAATCAAGGCTCTAGGCCCAAATGGCGTGCCTATGGACTTGTATAAACTATCTCTGGAATTTAGGGTCCCACTGCTGTGTAACTGCTTTAATGCCATTAGTTAGGTGACACTTCCACAGTTAATGCACACTGCTGTTATTTTCCAATTTTTAGGAATGGTAACCCTTATTCACCGGGGTGCTACCCGCCAATACCTCTGTTAAACCCAGCTGTGAAGTTGGCGGGGAGAGTAGTCCTGGAGCATCTCCCAACCTGTGATTTTTAATTGTTTTTTTAACTTCGATTATTATTGGCAATATACCTTGGGCCTCATGAGATTATAGGTCATTTGAAATTTGCCCTTTGTTTGCTAAAACCTCATACAGAAGAAGGAAGGATTCTTGCACTTTATTTGCTTCTACATCACTTGGAAGAAGGAAGGACCTCTCGAGGACTGAATTAATCCTGTTAGCTATGACAATGGCACTTTGTGGCACTGCTTGTTGTTTGCTTTTTAACAGTGATGTGCATTTGCTGATGATGTTTTAAATTTTAGTGCAATAGATTTTTGGGTGAATAGTTGTGATGTGTGTTTTTGTGCTTATATGGATACCTTCATAACCAAAATAAAGTGAATTTGAAGTTGTATTCGACAAGCAAACAGAACAATGATACGGCTGCAATTTTGCTATTTACTTCTACACAACATATTTACTTGACAAGTTTTTCCAAATGTGCTGTTCGCATTTAAAAATAGTGTTAAAACCCACAGAACATGAAGTATGGTTGGGCGAATATGAGTGTTATCTTTAGTATTCGTAGTATTTATACTAATAGTATTTATTCTAATAATATTTATTCTAAATGCAATCTAAACCATTTTGTGATCATTAAATGGACTCTAAAAACGCTAATTTTGGTGAGAGACTCCAGTAAATAGATACCATACCTCAGTATGGCCATTAAACAAACATTCAAAATCACTTAGAATCCATACTATTTGAAGTCATCAATCATCAAACACCCCAGGGAAGGTGCTGGTCAGTACAATACAGAAAAGAAACAGTGAAACCAAACATACGCACCAAGTGTGTATGTGACGCACCGCCCTCTAAGGAAGAAACAAACGTTTCCCACACAAATATCCCACAGAAAGTCCAGATATTTGGAGTATTATACTCCAATGGTGTGCACCAGCACCGCTCTCTCTACAGAGCAGTCTTAACAACCAAAGTTACATTTATCACAACTGTAGGTTGCACCACCAAACTCAAGTTCCAAAAAATGATATGGTCCATCCAATGTTGTTACTATTAAATTTCTTTATTCGTCTTTTTCGATAAAAAACAGCCAAGCAGCCAACGCATTTCATCCAGCTTCAGTGGACTTCATCAGGGCTGTAAGAGCATATACAAAGTATAGTGTATAATACTATACAGTGTACATATACAGGATATAACATATATAGGAATTTTGTCACAATTATAACACAAAGATTCCAAAAGGAATCCACATATAACATTCACATATATAAATATACATAAAAAGTCCACATACCAATGCTCACATTTAAGAACAACAATTAACCATATACAATATAAAACAGACACAGGGACAATTTACTTATATAAGTGGGCGCCAACATTTTTGGCACCTAACTAACTATAGTAGTGACTTGATTTAGAAGACACTCACAAAGAATCAAGCAACAAATACTCAAAAAAAAGAAAATCCAAGTGTACAAACTGTGTAATACAGTGTCAGTCCATACAAAGATGGTAAAGAACAAAAAAAATAATAGAATGGAAAGAAAAAGTAGCATGAGAAGTAATAAGGGAATGTAAAGAAGTTTCCACTTAGAGCCAAGAAAATAGTGCCCAATATGACTTAGTGGCCATAGTGAAAAAAGAGTAGTGCCCAAATTAACTTCGTAGCCATAACAATGTTGGGTATAATGTCCCTCTAGAGTAAGTATAACAACATACCTCGTTATTTGATATGAATTTCAAGGTTGTAGCTCTGTTTTGAATTGCAATTGCGCTGCGAAGTTCAAAATAAATTCAAACATCACCATCATCAAAACAACTGCCAACAGATGTTAAAAAAACACAAAAGACTTGCTGAAGTAACAGAATGTACATTCCTATGTCAACAAATCAATTACCAATGATTTAATTCCAAACCAGGAGTTTAATCATTACATTTTTTAATGAAACACAAGTCAATCCACCAAGAAATCTGGGGGCATATCAACAAGGGCATTATCTCTGCTTTTTTGGCTTTAAAAGCCAAAAAAAGCAGAGATAAAACTAGCACCCTATCAACAACAGGGTGCTAACATGAAAATTCGCATGTTAGCACCCTTTTACTCTACGCTTCCCCTTGCATCTCTAATGAGATGCAAAGGGGGCGTTCCAGAGTAAAATAATAGGAGAAATGTCGCTAAGCGACATTTCTCCTATTATCAAGAATATCGCTAACCCTGTTAGGGGCATATTAACAAGGCGGCGATATGAAATTATCGCCGCTTTTGCGTCCGTTTTCAGGCGAAAAGCGGCGATAATTTCATCGCCTTATCAGCAAAGACATGCTATCGCGTGTCTTGCTGACTTAGCACCCGTTTGCAGCACGCCTCCGATCGCATCACTAATGAGATGCAAAGGAGGCGTGCCTGACAAGACTCCCTTGGGAAAATATCGCGAAGGCAGCTTCGCGATATTAACAAGGGAGGGTAGCGATTTTTAAAATCGCATTAAGCATGCCTTAACGCAGGAATTTAACATCTGTTAAATTCCTGACTAAGGCATACTTAACATGGGGGGTGGATTTTGTGGCTAAGACCACAGGCCCTATCATCTAGGATATCGCCGTTTTCCACCATGGAAAACGGCGATATCCCAACTATCTCTGGAATTTTTATCGCCTCGGCGATGCGCGTTGTTAATAACGCGCAAACCGGGCGATACATTCCAGAGATAGCCGGCGATAAATATGCAAACGCTAAGCGCGCTTTGCGATATTTATCGCCGGCCCTTGTTAATATGCCCCTTGGAGACCAAAAAAGCAGCGCTAACCGCGGTTAACGCTGCTTTTTTACGTCTGGTATTTTTCTGACTTAGCCATGATATCCTATGGAAGGAGGATATCATGGCTAAGTTTGCCTGTCCCTATCAACAAGGTAACGTGAGATTATCGCTGGGTTTCCATCGATAATCTAACGTTAGCCTGTTAGCGTGAGGATTTTTATCGCTATTGAGATAAGCGTTGCTAATAGCACGCTATCTCAGCGATAAAAATTCACGCTAGCCGGCGATAATTATCCTAGCGCTAAATGCGCTTTGCGATAATTATCGCCGGTTGTTGTTGATATGCCCCCTGTTTCCCCTAAAACATGGTTTACAATTATTTAACATTTCCTTTCTTTCACCAGGATCAAAGTGAAAGAGAAAACCTCCTCACAAAATACATTTACATCACTCATCAACAAATCCTAAGACAAAACTCACTCTTCAAAAACTGAATGTTACAATAACCCTGAAGTACGTTTCGAAAGTAACATGCATTAAAACAATAATGAAAGCTTCATTTTCACAAGACACAATTAACATCCATATTTTTTTCCAGTAGAACATAACAAATTAACATTTTTTAAATAGGAGGTTTAATAAATCAACAACACTTTCTTTCTCTCCACAGGTAGAGCAATGAAGAATGTTCTTTATCTCTCTTTAAAAAAATATAATAAAATGCTTTTTCCTCTTTTGTTTAAGTTTTTGAAACATTTGAAAACCAATATCAAGTTGTACTTTATTGTCTAAAAGGGGAAATCGTCTTTAAAAATATGGTGAGGACATTTATTGAATGGAGAGATTAACGGAGCTTAGGAGTCATTGGAGGTACAGCGATTATTTTTAACTCAAAGCAAGAGGGGTTATCCTTGGTGATATTGTAGAGTGAGCCACCAAGCATTCCCACTCTGCTGCTGCAGCAGGGTTAGTGGTTACAGTAAAGGTACAACAAATCAAAGCACTTGGGGCCAGCTGCAATGAACTTTGTGTCTCAGTTTTGAAGAAGGAAGCCCAAAACATCACCATGCATGTCGCTAGTAGTGTGCCCAAAGTCACACATTTAAAAAGAATGGTGCAGCTACAAAAACAGATGAGTAATCCCCAAATAAAAACCCCTCACACATATTCTGATTTTAACATTCTCTCTTAATTAACTGAATCTTTAACAATGAACCTTTCCTTCCCTATGATAACAAGCACCCTCAAAAGGGTAAATTAATCTTTGCATCCCTACATGTTATGTTATATGTATTTCTCAAGGGCACTATCACCCGCAAGGGTATCCTGGAGCTGAGCTGACGTGTGTACCTAGCGATGTCTATGGTTAATTGAAAAGCCAGGTCTTCATCTTCTTGTGGAATTTAAGAAGAGAGGAGTAGGCTCTAATTTGGAGCAGGAGGTTGTTCCACACTTTAGGAGCGATGTAAGAGAATGCCATTCCTCCTGATCTGGTTCTGTGTATGCATGGCATGTGTATGAGTAGGAGTCCTGCAGAGTGGAGGTGTCAGGTTGGTTGGTGGAAAGAGATGCAACTGTTCAGGTAGGTGGGGCCTGGGTTAGATAGTGCCTTGGATGTCTGTTAGAGGAATTTGAATTGAGCGTATTTGTGTATCAGCAGCTAGTGTAGTTCCCTGAGGTGTGTTGTTATGTTATTTCTGTGTGGGAGGTTGAGCATGAGTCTTGCTGCCAAGTTATGGTTGGCTTGTACTCTTCTGGTGAGCTGCTTGGTGATCCCAGTGTAGAGGGTGTACTCATATTCCAACTTTCTGGTGACTAGCAAATGAGTGACAGTTTTCTAGTGTTGTATGGGAGCCATTTGAAAATCTTCCTCAGTATGTTGAGGGTGAAGAGGCAGGATGCAGTGACGGCGCTAACTTGTGTAGTCATGTCCAATATGCTGTTGCAGATTACTTTGAGGTTCCTTGCGTGGGTTCTGGGTGTGGGTGTGGGTCTCACTTCATCTGGCTACCAGTTGGAGTCCCATGGTGAGGTGTTCTTGATTAAGATCACTACTTCTGCCTTGTCAGTGTTGAGCTTTAGACAGCTGAGTTTTATCCAGGCAGTGACTTCAGTAATGCAGATGGTGAACTCTTGTGCTGGGGCTCTTGTCCAAGAGGGAGAGTGTGGGTTGCATGATGTCAGCGTAGAAGAGGATGTTGATGTTGTGT
This sequence comes from Triturus cristatus, assembly GCF_964204655.1. Lineage (NCBI taxonomy): Eukaryota > Metazoa > Chordata > Amphibia > Caudata > Salamandridae > Triturus > Triturus cristatus. The sequence goes on along the minus strand of NC_140581.1, from coordinate 338,308,882 downwards.
GTGCAAATGACATTGGCCAGATGGATCATGTATGCTTTGAAGAGGTTAGGGCTGGGAGATGAATCTTGAGGCACTCCTCAAATGAGCTTTGGGGATTATGTAAGAGTAAGGTGCAAGACTGAAAACGTGTTCTATCTGTTAAGTAGGAGCAGATCCAACAGATCGTGGGTCCTTGGATACTAATCTTGTGCAGGTACCTGGTGAGGATGGGTTATGATTAATACAATACAATACCTGTGTAGAATCCTGCAGAGAGTCACAGAAGAATGAGGCTGCTGGATCAGCAGATGATGTCTGTGGCAGCGATGAGTGCTGTTTCTGGTCTGTGGTAGCGCGTGAATCCAGACTACGAGGTGTCGAGGAGATGGTGGTTACTGAGGTGGTCAATGAGGGGTCGGGAGATTAGTTTCTCTAAGTTATTTTCCGAGTAGGGCAGGAGGAAGATGGGTCTGTAGTTGAAAAGCGTGGCTGAGTCAGCGAATGATGACATTGTAACCTTGAAAATAGGGAAATTTGGTTGATGGATCGCACATTTAAATCCACCCCATCCATCCAGTCATACACTATGTGGCTGATTATGATGTAGGTTGGAGTTCCCTCCGATCGACATCCCTGCAGTTTCGAGACTGGCCGACCTTGGGTCGGCGGTCTGAAACCGCAATTACACTGCAACCGCACATGGTACGGTCACAGACTCCCATTTCCATATGGGAGCTTGAGCGGTGGTCATAAACTGGACACAGCACAAGCTCGCATAGGGAAATGAGAGTCACTGTAAATGCCTGCAAAGTGTGGCATGCACCTCAGGGTGCCTGCTACACAGTGCAGGGATTTACATGGGGCACCATAGGTAGACCCTCATCCCCCAAATGATGTCTGCAGAGTGAGGGGGCCCTGCTAGGGGCCCCCCAAGTTGCCCTCGGATAGGCTTTTCATGTCAGAAAGCCCACAATGGAAAGCCTGTCGGAAACCGACATCATAATCCTGATTCCGAAAATGCCATCCGTATGGGATCATGGTGGCGGTTCCGACTGGCCGGCGGGCTCCTTGAGCTTGTTGTTAGCCATCCAGAATGACCCGCCGGTTTTAATTCAGACCACCGTAATCGTAATACTGCAGTCAGTATTCAAACCAAGGATGTCGGTTGGAAAGCCACCGACCTGTGGTCGTGGCTATCCAACCGACATCCTCATTAGGGCCTGAATGTGCTAACTTAAATAGCAGTACCGTCCTACCAACATATGGTTTACTGCCAGTCAAACAATTCTCAACTTATACTGAATTTTTATCGGTTGTAAAATCTAAAAGTGTTAATGAAGGTACTAGGAAAATCATCATTGACTTTGAATAGAAATTGATAAATATGATTACTAAAATGTAGCCAAACACTCATACTCAAGGATGTTTTTTCACTTTTCCCAGGCTTATTGGAAAAAAATTAGAAAACATCCTTCTCTAAAGATTATATGCCAAACAGTAAACTACAATTTGAACTTAGAAAACATATACTTTTGTGCTTTCTACCTCTAAATTGTGTAGATGACTTCTACACATCAATTATGCAATCAGAATATTTTGAACAAAGAGAGGAACATTTGACACCACTTTTCAATTTCGTTATTGAAATTTCTTTATTGACCATCCAAGCAGATGGGTCACAGGAGAAAACCATGTTTTCCAATTGAATGGTGGAATTGTTACTCAACCAGCTTAGAGGGAGGTGCAGAATCAAACAGCGCGGTTGAGGGTTGGCATAATTAATTTAACAGTTCCATAAGAAAAAGATACCTCAACCTGTATAATTTTCTGGAAATTTTGTAAAAGGAACAAAGCTCCATTCATCTTTGGGAACAACACCTCTCCCTGGACCACACCCGCAACCTCTGCATCATCTTGGACAGCAAGCTATCTATGAAGAAACAGGTAGATGCAGGTTCAATTGCCTACCTGCACACTCTGTGCATGCTCCGCAATATTTTCAGGTTGCTCCCAGTAAACACCAGAGGGAAAGTCACAAAGGCCCTTGTAACCAGCAGGCTGGACTATGGGAACAGACTGTATATAGGAATCACCGCACGCCACCTGGAGAGTCTACAGACTTTACTCAACCTTGATCTTCCCAGATGAACCCAAAACACACCACACCTCAAGAAGCGACACTGTCTCCCGATCCAGAAGAGATGCCAATTCAAGTTGTTGACCCACGCATATAAAGCCCTGCAGAACAAAGGACCAGCATACATCAACATATGCATGACCTTCCAATAACCGACCAGACACCTACAATCTGCCTTCTTCTTCCCAGCAGACACCTCCATGTTATGCTGAGGCAACAGCGGAGGACGCTCCTTCTAAAATGTGGCATCCAAAGATTGGAACAACCACCCCATACACCTCAGGACGCCTCTTCGCTCCAGCAATTCAGGAAAGGACTAAAGACCTGGCTGTTCAAATGAATAGATCACCGTGAGGCAGTTAGCAACCCCAGCGCACTGAGACCCTCATGGGTAATTTGCCCCGCTTTGCAAATCCATGGTTGTATGTTTGAAAGACAGGCATAATCATTGACAGCTAGTCTGAATCCTCCAGTTTTCAAAAAAGCAAGGAAATGTCAGAAGGCTATTGGCCACAATTCAACAATACTTTGTGTTGGGAAGTTTAGACTACCTTATATTACTAAACTGCTTAAACATTTAAAGCATTACACTCCTGTATTTTTTTAAATTATTTGTTTTTTTCTACCTAAATTTGTCTAATTTCTTCAACATTGTAAAACATTTGTTAAATAACTAATTTTTTCCCCAAAATAATACGTCCAATCAGCTTATTTGTTTTTTTTTCTTCTTCATCCTTAGCTTAACGTTAAAAATTCAAATTGAAAAAACCCATTAAAAAAATTAAAAAGGTAGGTATCTTTCTTTCAAAAGAAATAGCTTATTTTTCTTTTCAAACCTAATTTTTGTACGTAAAATCTGTCTCGATGCGAGCATATGAACACAACCTGGATGGGGATGTAAAATTTGTTTAAAATCGAAATAAGTACATTACTTTTTAGACAACACCTAGTTACCTCCTTCCCACCCTCTTTACAATAAAGTTGCTAACCTATGTGTTATTTTAAGTAAATTAGATTGTTCTTACCTGACGACAGCTCCTCCGTGCGTCCGATCTTGATGAGAATGCTCCACCAACTGTAGAAACAGATGCACAACCAAGAATGTAAACCTGAAGAATAAAACAAAAACAAAAAAAAACATTTCCCGCTGAAAAAATGGAAAAGCATGGGAAAAGGATAAAAAAAATAGTCACCATGTTAATATGAATTTTCAAAATATTTTCGTATCTTAAAAAATAAAAAATGCTTTTAAGAAATACATTTTTTCATATAATTCTATTTTGTATTCTATTTATTCAAATTCATTTTTATTTACAAATGTGTTATGTGTATTTTTATAAAATATTTTCGTATACAGTTTTCCAATGCTCTAACAAAGTATACATTACTTTTTAATATTATTGATTACATTTTTTATAATTATAATAATTTTTGTTTATTATATATTCTAGTTTTTATTTTAAATTATAATAATATAAATTAAATATTTAATACACAAATGCACAAGTATAATAATTATTACATGAGTATTAATACAACACCCACCCATTACCACTCTATCCCTTAAATACTGCTTCTAAACTATATTTTGTATATTAATAAAAGATGTATATTGTTTTTGATATACTTTTAAGTTAACTTTCATTTTTAATACAGAAGTGTTCTAATTAATACCTAATTATTAATACACTTCCCCAACAAATGCCATTTTCCCCTTGCAACTGATAATTTATTTTGCACAATGTGAACTAATACACATTACTATTTACATATATTTGAATTAATTTACATAATTAATACATATGTATTATAAATAATATCTGAATATTAATGCACTTGCCCACCAATTAACCCTAAATCTTACACCTAATTTAAGATAACGTGCATTACTATTTACATAGTTGTAATTTAATTTACATAATTAATGCTTATGTATTATAATTAATACCTGAGTATTAATACATTTCCCCATCCATTACCCCAGTGTTCCTAACATCGAGCTCCATAAACTTTAATTTGCATAATTTAAAATAATATGCACCACTGGATTAATAATTTTGAATTAATAGAAATAGTTAATTCACAAGAATTATAATTATTATCTGAGTATTAATAAACTGCTCCACTTATTACCTCTATGTCCCTTACATCCTGCTCTCTAAACATTATTTTATCAAATTAAAACTATCATGCATTATTATTTAATTAATTCTAAAATAATTTAAATGTTTAAAAAGCAGGTAATTTAAGGATTACCATTACACCTAAATCCCTACAATCCCTTAAAGATCATTTTACAAATTGTAATCTAATATAAGTTTGTATTCAATTTTTAAAAAAAATTATAAATATACTTTATTAATAGTTTCATATGGCCCGTTTGGCCCATTTCAGAGCTAGATCTACAAACCTGGTAGTTGCTCTTGTGGATTTCAATAGGGGGTAAAGGCCTAGCAGGCACACTTTTGCTTGTAACAGCTCAGTCTACCTAGGTATACGCTTAAGTTCCCCCATCACCATCTATCAGAATCAGAACCTAATGATACCTGGACAAGACCACACCATATTTTGCCATCCTGCATCTACCATATTGCTTATCAGGCAGTCTTTATCTTCTGTTCCATGCATCTTATTCAAATTTTTGGGGTGTAAGATAAGTTGTGTCAAGGTAGTTATACTGAGCATAGGGGAATCTATGGTTTCTTCAGAGAGTGTCGGTGTGTGCTCTAGGATCCTGTCCCACTCCTACTAATGGAATTTATGACCGAGGTCATCTTCCTGCATCTGTTTCACCTGAATCAATTGTCATAAACAGAGCTGACGTGTAGAGCCAGAAGACTAATTTTCACCCTCCCCGTAAGGAGGATCTGTAACAACTCATGTGTAAGCAGTTTATTAAGTCTCTTCCCCCAAAACACATGCATCATGTGAGTGACATCCGCATATTCCATAAACTGTGATTCCAGTAGGTCACCTTCAATGTGTAATGAATCTGAGCCTCTCAGCTTCCCACCTTCAAAACAATAGCCCACAGTGAGCAACGCCACTGCAGTTCATGTTGCCAATATACCCACAGCAATGAGTTCCCTTCGAGGCAGGGGGAGACCCACCAGTGCCACAGTAGGGGCATACAATTGGAACAGCTGTGTTTTTTAACTAGTTTCCATCAGCAGTTAATGCCATTATTACCAGATTGGCCAGCGTCACTTTGGGCAGTTGTGCTCCCAGGAGGAGGGTTATAAAAGCTCCTTCCTATCTGGTCATCCCTAAACAACCTAGTTCTTCCAGTTGGAGTCCTGCTACCCATCTCGCCAGCCACTGAATTTGGACCACGATGTGATACAACTTGATGTCAGAGAATCCCAATTCTCATCCTCTGGTTGTATGCTGAATGGTGTTTGGAGAGACTCATAATCTACCGTCATCCCAAATTAAATGGGGCACCAGCATGTCCACTCAACCTATATCATGATTGGAGGAATCAGTTTGGGAGATTTACGAACTGGTAAAGAACTCTCACCATCTTTGTGAGTGCAACTCTCACAATTACGGGGAGTTTTAGTGTTCACCAGAACGCCGCAAAGCTCCTTAATGAGCATATTGTCCCATTGAATTTGCCCTCCCTGCTGTCTACATCTCTGTGATAGATCTTGACACCTAAGTATTTAAATATTCAGGGCTCCCACTGTATATGTCCCTGTTCCACTGAGAGTGGATTGTCGCGAGGATCCACCTACACCAGAAACACACATGTCTTTTCCCAATCAATGCAGAGGTCAGTTACTTCACCTAGCTGCAGCATCTGTGTGCTTGCATCCATGTACTTCCAATCAATCATGTCAAAGGCACTGCTGAGGTCCACTGAACCTTGTCAACGGGGCCTCACTAATTATCCAGATACGTCATCTCATGTTTAGTGAGGTGTTGTGCTGTGAAATAGAATCATTATAGTCAGCATGTGCCAACTGCTATACATGAGGTTGCAAGCAGTCAGTCAGTACATTACTGGGCGCTCTACAGTCAAGATTTAACATTGACAAGGAGCAGTATGAGGACATATCCTCTCGGTCCTTCTGACACTTGGGGAGGGAGATCAGTAGTGCCTCTCTGCTGGTGGGTGACAGTCATCAACCCTCCCATGTCACTTTATACAGCTACAGTGGGGAATTACAAATTAAGTGTGCATTAGATGTAATTCTGCTGGGGTTTTCGCTCTGGCCAAATCCCTAATTGCCCCCTTTATTTCCTGTTCTGTGATCTGCTGCCCCAACATTTCACTGACAGCGTTTAAAACCATGGACAAGGCTCCTCTATCCAGGAATGTTGCTATTGAGGTGTCAGTGACAGAATGCAATCCATCATATACACCTTATAGTGCTACACAAAGACCCTGAGTACACCTATTTGTGAGTGTAGCAAGGGTACCCCGAGTCCCTAATGGCCTAAACATTTTAGGTGCTGTGCTTCAGGTTAACCAACCAGGCCAGCAGTCTCCCAAGTCTGCTCCTCTACACGTGTGATGAAGCAACTCATTCTTTATATATGAAGAAGCCCAATCTCTTCGCCACTTCCAGGTGAGTACCTGTAGCTCAAGTAGTTCTGGTCTACAGGGTGGATAAGCAAGGACCAGAACTTCCAGTGTGCTGAGATTGTTCTCTAACTGTGTGAGCTCTACCCTTAGAGTTTTACTCCTATGGGATTACCAGTAAAGTGACCTCAAGCTACCACCTTGAGCGCTTTCCATTCTGTGTGAACTTGACAAAGTGCGCTTGTTACGAAAGAAGTATTCACTAATATTGTCAGCTAATGGTTCCCGAAGGACTGGGTCGTGGAAAAGGTCAGGGCAAAACCTACAAGATGTGTTTAGAGCCACTTTCTTAAACCACTCCAGTCTAAGTAACAATGGGTAATGGTCTGAGAATGTGTGGGCTAAGTACTCCACCTCAGCAACCATTCCCTCTACCTGCGGAGAGATCATGTATCTATCCAGGCAGACATGTAGGACTTAATCCAGGAAATAATATAAAAAGTCTTTTAAGCCTCTGTTCCTGTTCTTATTCACATCGTGGTGGTCCCATTAACTGCCCAGCAGGGCTCTAAGTGGACCGGGTCTCACCGGGTCTGAGCCCCTGCAGTTTTTTTAAGGGGGCCTCGAAACGGGTCTCTATCGGGCTCTGTTTTGTGCCCTGACACAGGCGGTCCATTTTTTTCCGGACTGCAGTGACAGCAGGCACATCGATGTGTGGCTGCTCACACTGCTCACTTCTCTTCTTAAAACTCAGGAGCAGCAGCATTATCATGGTGTCACCAGGGCTTTAATTGGAAGCTTTTCAAAATTATATACAAGCCGTAGTTGCTGCTTGTTTAACTTATGCAACTAAACAACCATTGATAAAGACAATAGTCCTGACATGTTTTAGGTATTATGTTACTTGTATCATATATCTGGATGCAATGACAGAAACAGCAAACTACAAGTCGGGCGGCAAACTATGCTAAGCACAGATTTTTAGCTTATGTTTTTGTAAGCCACGCCCTTAATTACATTGGCCACGCCCCTTTGAGAGACCCCCCCAGTTTTTTCATCCCACTTAAAGCTCTGCTGCCCAGTCTCAAATGTGACGAACAATCCTATGGGCCCAGGAATCCACCATTGTGGTAGTAGAGTGGTCAAGGGAAACTTATGCAACATAATTGACATCTCCATCCAATATCCATGTCTCCAGGACATATTTGCTTAAGTGCGGCATTAGGAAACTAAAACATTTGCCCCCATTAGGAAACATATATACTGCCTATTACTTGAAGCACCTAATCAAGACCTCCCTTCACTGCAGTATATCTCCCTTCTCTGTCCCTAGAGCATCCTGAGCCCCAGATCACAATCTGGAATATCACAAGTGCAGCAATATCAGAGACAATTGGCTGTATGCGGGGTCAAGCTATATTCTAACAATGCCAGTAGAGTCCAAGGCCTCTCTTGTCTAATCAGTCAAATTTCTACTCAGCATGTGCAGTCGCTCCCCTCTGAACTAGTTCAATGCCTCCATGGCCGCCATGCTGCCCTGGTCCACTTGCTGCTTGGAAAAGCCATTTCCCTCAGATAGCTCTCTACTTCTCTCTCTGCATCACTGTGGATGAGGTAAGTGGAACCGGGCGGTCCCATCTGTGCTGTTCCTACCTATATCTTTTCAGCCAGTCCCATACACTTGTAAGGTCCTCAAAGAAGAACAACCATTTTCAGATGGGCTGGAAATAGAAGCATGCACTCTATGCTCAATTCCCTGAATAATCTCTTGACTTCCATGAAGAGGATATTTTGCACTGGACAGCCAGAATATAGTTGGGGAAAATAGGTTCCATGCTTGCAGCAGGCCGAGGGTGCATTCTCTACTCAGGAGGGCATCTGTGTCTGTAGTTTCAGAATTGGGCCGCCACAGGTCTTGATGATGCTCATAATGGTGGAGGCCTCATTGGTGCCATATGCGCCCTTTCAGGTTGAAGAACTGAGAGAGGCCATGAGGAGTCACTTTTTCAAGGAACCATTTTTCCACTACACCATATCATTGCCCTTGAAGGCCCACCAATTTCACGGTGTTGTATCTACAGTGGCCTTCCACATACTCTGCCCTTTTATACAGTAGGTTAACAATGTCTGAGAAGACAGCCACTTGTGCCTTCTTACCTTTTACCAGCGAGACCACAAGGTCAAGTCTGGTCTCAATTTCTTCCACTCCGTCAGATAGTTTATTGTTGTCATTTCTCAAAATTTTCACATTGATTGTCATTTGACTGATTTCCCTTCAAGGACTTCCAAGTGATTTTGATAACTTTCAAGATGCTTTCCAGCATGGTGTCAGAGGCAGCAGTATAAGTTTGATTATCCCCCCGTACTGCTTTGCAGCTGCTGCGAACAGGGTGGCTTATTGTGCGGGCCCCATCTGGGTTAAACCCAGGGGAGTTCCACACTGATATGGTGCAGACGATCTCTAGGAGCGCTCATGAAGGGCAGTCGTATGGGTCTTCAAATATTGAGCCTTGGCCCAACAGTGCAGCACAACTTTGAGGACACCAGCCCATCTGGTGGCAAGCCCAGAAACTACAACGATTTGGTCCCCTAAGAACTGCCTGTTACATACTGCACAGACCCATGGGGCGTGTGGCCTATGCAGTCTTGGCCACATGTGATACTAAAAATCAGCAAGTGTTCCTTTATCATTCACTCCTCTAATGTCTGCAGCACAGGGGAGACAGCTAGTCGAAAATGGAGTACCTCACGGAAGGCTGCTCAGTGCCACACCGTGCTGCCTCAGAAGATGTCATACGCAGCTGGTCCGTGGTAGTCCGTCTGCCATCTCAGGATTGGGGCAGACAGCCCTCCACTGTCATGTTGCACAATGGCAAGGGTGGGTCGCTGTCATGTAGTTCCCAAGGCCATGGCAATAGCATCCTTACATCTCAATATGGGTCATTTTGCAGTTTTAAGCGCAGTTGCATATGGGCTCCTGTTCACTTGGCCTCCTGGTGCAGCCACAGCCAGTCCATAGGGGCTGAGGGGCCTTTTCCCCTCACCTTTTGCCCCTGAGAACAGTGTCTGTCAGGCTGAGCAAAGGTCGGCTTGACAGACACTGTTCATTTTCAGGTCAGGCAGCCAGGAGCTAGACAAGCGCTAAATGAGCAGGCTCCTGGCTGCCTGAGCTGAACTTTGCTGTCCTGAGTATGTCACAGCTCCTGTGGACCTTGAGGCCCGACCCCCTTAGTGACGAGGGGTAGCATCACTCATTGCATCACACCTGGGCACTTCAGATTTAAGGACTGTCGCATCCCGGGTTCGAGAGTCAATCAGTGACACTTCATCACAGAGTGGGGTGGGGTCAGCAGTCTCACCGACCCCATCCCCCTCTGTGATGACCTGAGGTCAACCTATGAGGGAAGGCAGCAGTCCCAAGACTCCTGGGACCTCCAAGGCAGAGTTCCAGATAAGTGTGATTTTTTTAAATGTTTGGTGCGTGCATGGATGAAAATTTGGTAGAGTGTTGTGAATGGATGTGTGTGTGTGCACGAGTGTGAATGTATGGCTGAGAGTGTGTGTGTGTATGTGTGCGTGTGTGTCCCATCCGCCCCCCTCCCTCCTAAAATTACTGGCCCCCACTTTCCTGTCTTCAATCAAGGCCAATATCGACATCCTGTTCTTGGCGCAGGCAGGCTGACAAGCCTCACAGGCATCTCTTCAAGGACCAGTGGGTGGAGCAGTTAAGTACTCCAGGTCTACCCATCCTGATGCACTACTCCCATGTGGACTGCCAGCTTTGTTATGTATGGTCTCCTATAGCACAAGTACCTCTCTGCTGCCATCTGAGGCTGTGGTCGCCATCTTGGGTTGGCTGCAGGGATAGTGAGGCGACTCCTTCCAACCGTCTCTCTGCCACTTCCTGAACTGGGGGAGCAGATCAGCTGTATCCTCTTGCATTGGGAAACCCAGAGTTGGGCCCGAGGTTCTCAGCAGGCCCTGTTGATGTCAGAATTAATTGGGGTTCTCTGTAGGAGACTGGAGCGCTCCAAAGAGCAGCCATGTTTGCTTTGCAGCTCATCTATGCCCCTAACTCTTCAGTCTCTAACCAGTAGTCAACTATTAGGCAAGGAAGTGTAAGGTCTATAGGGAATTGATATCAGAATATCTTGTAGGAGAATATCATGTGACATAAATACTGGATCCTAAATACTTACACAAATATTACTCCATTAGGTATAGTTTTTATATTATTAACTCCAGTGGGGAGATATTTAGGACGCAATATTTATAGCAGATGATATTCTAACATTGATATTCTGGTACCAAAACCTCTAGGTCAGGAGTGATAGCAGACAAAACACAAATACCTGTCAGTCCACTGTGTCCTGCTAAACTTCAGAAACACATCCAAAAACATTTGAGGATGTCACAAGAAATTATAACATTTAAAACTGCAAAAGCATATGTTGCTTTAAATAACCCCTTATCTAAAGCAGGAATAGGGACTAAGCGTGTACCAACAACCAGGAGAGTCTTCCTAAAATAAGACCATAGTGAAACATCAATAGTCATCAATTTCCTGACGCTATGCACAAAGGATGCTTCCTCAACAGACACAGACAAAACAAAATATATTATGGTTAGGGTTAGGCCTAATTATATAGCATCTAGGAGGGGGGGAGAGTAACAAAGTGCTATGTGCAGCATCAGCTCACATTTGTATGCTTTGTAAGGTTGTGGATCTCCTAAAAAAGGAGGGACAGGCAGAGAAGACCAACACAAACATCCTCCCAACACATATAGCACGACAAGGGGTTTGTAGATAAATAAAAATTAACTGCCTCCATCAATAATTGTGGAAGAAATCAATGAAGAAAGTAGGCCTGGGCAAAATTTTTATCACGCCATAAGGTAATTTCCAGCATTATACATTTAAACCACATTGTGCAATTTCAAATACATCAGGCAAAAAATGTAATACGGGAAAACAGTAGCAATGTGCCACGTGTTTTTTAATGCTACTTTTTAGCCTGAAATGCATCCTTGCATCCAAAATGGACACAAGAACTCATTGTACCTAAAACATAGCACTATGGCCCTAATTTGGATGTCAGTCGGTAAGCCTCTGACTGCAGGTTGGACTCTTTCCGACTGATATCCAAGGTTTCAAATCCGACGTCATATTACAATGACAGTGGTCAGATTTGAAACTGGACGGTCATTCCAACTGGCGTCTGGTGGGCTCAAGGATCCCATCGGCCAGTTGGAACCGCAACATAATCACTTAGGGACGGCGTTTCTGCCATCAGGATTATGATGTTGGTATCCAACAGACTTTCCATGTTGGGCTTTCTGACATGGAAAGCCTGTCAGAAAGCAACTTTTGGGGCCGCCTGCTGGGCCCCTCTCTCTCTGCGGCCTCTGGTTGGGGACCGAGAAAGCACCTATGGTGCCTCTCCTGTAAATCCCTGCACTGTGAGGTGCATGCCACATGGTGCAGGGATTTACTTTGACTCCCATTTTTCTCTGGGAGCTGGTGGTGCATCCGGTTTCAAACCGCCGCACAAGCTCTCATAGGGAAATGGGAGTCTGAGACCGCACCATGTGCGGTCACATGGTAATTGCGGTTTCGGACCACTGACCCGAGGTTGCTCGATTCTGAAACTGCAGGGATGTCGGTCAGAGGCAACTCTGACTGACATCCAAATTAGGGCCTAAATGTCAGTTGTCCATATCACATAATTTCATGCAAAGTTCTTGAAATGTCTCATAGTTACGCAAATTTAAGTTATACAGATTTTGCACATACCTAGAAAAGAAATATATGCTTCACCCTGAGTTCGAATAGTTTGATCATGCTAATGCTTACACTTCATTGAAGCACTCTCGAAAGAGATGGAAACCTTCACATCACAAGAACAGCTGCAGCATGTCAAAGCCACATCTTCCAGCATCATTGTGGTCCTTTCCTCATTATATTTTTCATTATCATCATCTTTATGTTCGATCACTTAGATCTTGTAAAGTGCATATCACAGTTATTATTGCAAACATAATAATCATAACTTAAAAAGATTTTAAAAAATTATAATGAAACACAGCAATGCCTCGTTAAGAAGAACAGAAAGGAAAAGCCTGTTTAACAAGGACATTGGTATATGGAATTTTACCATTCCTAATTGAATGTTGACCCATGTGTGCATAATGACTCATGGAATAACACACACTACATTGGTTATTAGGATATAAATATTTGTAACTTTTAAAAAGAGTTTAAAACAGGTTCTGGACCCAATCCATACACACATATTAAACCTAAGGCCTTAGTGCCTAAAAACATACGTCTAGAAAGATAAAATGGTACAAAAACCGTCATGCAGTACAGGGTAAAATAAAAAGGTCGCACAATATATACTTATCAGGAGATAAAATGGTTCAGAACCCAGCATGCAGTACTGAATAGATTAAAAAGGTCACACAATGCACTTTTTGTGTCTAATCCATAGGGCCATCAGAAATTTAGCTAGGCCAAAAATTACAACTCTCCTAGTGTCAGTACTGAGGATTCAAAGCACCTCAAGATGGTGTCTAGAACCAATACACCTACATAAGGGGACAATCAACTTGGACTTCAAGGTTTTGTAAAATGGGCAAAAGAATAATAAATGGGCCAGAGATTCAAGTTCTCCTTTGCAAATGGTTCTTGGGATCGCCATCTATTGCAGAACACACTGATGGGGAGAGTCTAATATCTAAATTGGAGGAACAATTTCTGCGCCTTAGTTGGGACCATCTCATCTATAGTGGGTTCATATTAAATATAGGGTTTAAAATCTATAAATGCTAGAGTGAGCAATTCCTCAGCTTTGGTCACACTTTCCACCTGGATAAATTCCCAGTAAATTTCTTTGATCCTGACTCTTGGAATCAGAGCCATCTTCTCTGGGTCTATCCAATATGTTTTCATACCTAATTATCTCAGAAGTGCCCTAACGGAACTTCGCCAAGGAATTTTACTAACACCTGGAGACTCATTATATTCTACGAGGCAACATGATCAGTGGAATTGACAACATTGATGCACATTGCATATGAGAGAGTTAAAAAAGTAAACCAGTGAATAAATGTCCTTATCTCATAGTTTATTTTTTGGTTAAATGATTACAAAAAGAAACATAGGCCTGAATACATTAGGAAAAATATCTCATGTCTCTGAGGAATTTTATCACAATTACCTGTCCAAGTGCCCTCTCAACTGAACGCCTTTCGGTAAGTCAAAAAGTGAATCATGCAGGTTGATTATTCAATGCTTCACGAGGCCCAAGTGCATTCAGAAAGGTTCTACTTCTGGTCATCTGTTATTGCTCCCATCCATCAATCATTAAACGCTTCCTGTCTGAGATCTGAGCTCCCTTTCTTATGTAAGACATGCACCATTTTACCTATAAAAATATTTGCCCGTTTCTACTATGTGAGGTATTCTTAAGATTGTTTCGTTTCATATCAGTAAAGTGTCTCCATATGTACAAGTTGTGTAGCTTCAGTTTGTAAAACTACAATAAAAATGCACTGAAAAAAAAAATGAAGAGTCTAGTTCAAGCCTCAGGTTGAGCGATCTTGTTATTTCTGACCAATGGAGAGGAGTCCCTACAGATCCGAAAGTGATTCAGTCCCCAAAGGCCGTCTTGCGCTGCCCACCTCCTATTATTTATGGCTTTGCCTTTCAATTCTGTGAGCAGGGGAACTACTGCATACTATGCAAGCCCTTTGGCTAGGACCTGCTTCCCACTCTAAATCAAACCCTCAAACCCCTCACAACTCCTCAGAGAATCATTTAAAACCTTCCTCTTTTAAAGTTATTCTGGGAACCAAAAGCAGCCCGGGGCACAAATATTCAACCCATTCCAGCTCCTTTCCTCCTCACTCTCTCTTCTCTCTCTCTCTCTCCTTCACAGGGTCAGGCTAGGACAGAAAATAGGCTCGGGAACCAAAATAAAAGTGACCCCATTAGCAAATCAGATACCAAATAAAGTTGTCCACATTTGCAAACTGGGGCAGTTTTGAACTTTCTAAGACGTGCTATTGAGATTTTTTGTAAGGTATGTGAGAGTGAATGTATGTGTTCTTGCTGTAGGCAATATATGTGGTAACGTCAGGAACATCAACAGTAAAACTCACACCACAAGACAATAAAACAAGCTCACAAACAGCCAAGAAATAGGCCAACACACTGAGTTTTCAGACCAGCCCATGAGGCACTGCCTGACTTGACTCTGGTCTTGAAGTCCCCATTCCTGCTGTAATTACCTCGGGAGGCTGGAGAGAGTGACAGAGATGCCAGTAGCTGCACTCTACCCTAAAACTGTCCTTCAAAGGCTCCAGTCCACAAGGGAAATGCCCGGTGGAAACAAAACGGGCAGACCAGGCATGTCCTCTTCTTCAATTCGGCAATATGTTGAGAATTCATCAATGATTCAATAGGGTGTGATTTATTGACGTCCACCACACTGAATCCAGAGAACTTGGACATAAGGTATTAAAGAGGCAAAATGACCCCGTTTTTGGAATCTATTTTGGTACCTGAATTGCTGATCTTGGTACTGAACTATTTGTTCATGTGGAACTTTAACTTCATCAGTCATTCACTCCGTTCTATGCAAAGTATAAATTTCACAAGCAAACTATGCAAATTATGACTCTTCCAAAAGTAAAAAAATTAATATGTATTTATTTCCACTGTTTAGCTACTGATGGGATTACATTTTTAATGTTGATGTACAACTGCATATTGGTTAAATTACAGAAAATGTGTGATCATTCTCTGGGTCCAGATTTTTTTTGATTTTTTTTATTGAAGTCCAAAATTACAATACATTAAAACCCATAATCCATAAAAAGAATTTACCTTTAGGCATAATATTAAATTTACAGGAATTAATAAATAGAAGAGAAAGCACTGAAAAGTCAAGAACAAATGCAAAAAACGACAGACAAAAATACTTTAAACTTTTTACAACATGCCTAAAACAGTGACCACTCCCAATCTTAATTGAAGTTGTGGCCCAAATTTTTTCTAACTTCCGGAGACCCCCCCATACGTAATGCATAGGTGCGTTCACTTCTTTTAACCATTTTCATCTTATGGGCCCACTCATGGACAGAGGGAATCAAATCAGTACACCACCTTTGCTGCAAAAGTGATCCGGCTACTGCCATTGCAATGTATAAAAATGTAACAAGTTTATCTGAAGGAGAAGATCTGGATCAAAACCTATAATTATTAACAAATCATTCACTTCTAATTGAATACTCCATTCAGGTTCCAAGTGACAAAAGATATCCTCCCAGAACCTCTGAATCCTAGGACATTGCAGCATAATATGTGACCAGTTAGCTGTAGGATGATTGATACAGCGAAAACAGTGCGCCGATTGATTGGTATACATTTGAGAGGGAGAGAGAGAGAGAGGGGTTCGGTAGAGTTGCCATTTACTAAAAAACAGCATCCTTCGCCAATTCGCACCTCTTAACGTGCTGAAATTAAGTTTATTAATAGCCGACCACATACTAGCGGAAATTTCTAATTCTTCATGATTCATCCATTTTTTAATTGCCTTCTGTCCAAGATCCAGGCCCCTAACTAGGGCTAAACGCTTTTTCCATGCCCCAGGTTTTCTGCCAGACTTATCCTCTAAAAGTTCACAAACTAGCTGATGTTGTTCGCCAATTTGGGATACTTTTAATTCAGTAAGGAATTTATGGAAGATGTTATATGACCCCAAAAGAATAAAATCATTACCAATCAATTGCGACATTTTAGTCATAGTCAACCATCTTCCATTCCTCAGAAAATATGAAACTTTACGAAATCCAGCCGAGGCCCACTTTAATGTGAGTTCTGAGGATTGTTTAATCCCTGCTAATGGCAGAAGGCCAGATAGTGAAGTGGCTGAATTAATTACAGGGATGGAATATCTTTTATAGAGAGCCTGACATTTTAAAAAAAAACATTGAATACACTTATAACGAACCAGTTTAGGGGACTTGACGATTGACAAAGGGCAGCGGATCTGACTTTCCTTACACATTAGATTCATAAAACTATTGATAAAAAGATTTGATTGTTGTTGAGACTTGAATCTAGATAAATATTGTGCAAAATAAGAATAGTAATAGTCCGTGAGATTCGGAAGAGCTAAGCCTCCCTGTTCTGACTCTTCATATAAAGTGCTAATTGCAATTTGCGGTGATTTTTTTGCCAAAAGAAAGGGTGTAAACATAGACTCTACTTGAATAAAAAAGGAGCCTGATAAAATGCAGGGGATAGTCAAAAACAAAATATTAAACAAAGGAAGAACCAACATTTTAATCAAGGCCACCCGGCCCAAAAAAGATAATGGAAGAGAGTTCCAGCGTAGTAACAAGGCCTGAATTTTTCGTAGAAGCGGTACACAATTGAGGTGATATAGGTCACCGCCACTTTCAGAAAAATAAACCCACATATATCTCTCAGGTTTGATGTTAACACAGGAAAGAATATCGGGGTGCAGATCCAAACCTGCTCCACCACATTGTAAAATCTCAGTTTTCTTTTTATTAATTTGATACCCACCTAAAGCCTCAAAATCCTCAAAAACCGGAAAAACTTTAGCCTGAACCTCTAGCTCTGGTTTAATAATAAGCATAATATCATCAGCGTATAATTTCAATTTCGCCATAGATGGAATTGATAGACGAATATCAGTGCAGTTTCTTATTGCTATTGCCAATGGTTCAATAAAAAAAGCAAATAGGACCGGTGATAAAGGGCACCCTTGCCTTGTGCCTCATTTTACTTTAACCTGCCCGGTCACCGCAGTATTAATAATTACATTGGCTTCAGTGTTAAGATATAAATTATGGATCAGAGCCGTGATCTTTGAGGAAATACCAAAGTGACGTAAAATCATAAACAAGGTCTCCCAAGCAACAAGATCAAAAGCCTTCTCGGCATCTAAAAGAAGGACTAATGCGGGTATCCTCTGAGTGTCAAAATAATCCAACGCCTCAGTTAAATAATGTGTATTGGTGGCAAGCTGTCTACCGGCGATAAAACCATTCTGGTCTGGATGGATCAAAAGCGTGGCATATTGATTAAACCGAATAGATAACAGTTTAGTAACAATTTTATAATCAGAGTTTAATAATGTGATCGGGCGATAAGAGTTCGGGTCCTCATTATTCTTGCCTTTTTTCAGGAAACTAACTATGTTGCCTTGTCTAAAGGACTCAGGAATCGCCCCCCACCCCCCAACATAGAATTTACTAAACAAAGAAAAAAATCCGCAACTGAACTACAAAAAACTTTGCAAACCTCAGGCGGGATCCCATCCGGGCCACAGGCAGTACCATTTTGCAAATTCTTAATAACCCCGACCAACTCTTCCATTGTAAAGGGGCTTGCCATAGATGTTTTTTCCATATCCGAGAGTGTCGGTAATCCGTTATTCTGCAGAAATCCTCTTAGAGAAGTAATATCTACAGACTGTGTTTGACCACATATAGACCCATAATGCAGTAGCATTATATCACCGATTTTGACTGGGTCATCTGTGCGAAAGGCGGTTAAGGGGCATTTTAACGCATTAATCTGATTAGAAGCAGCCTGCTCCCTAGCCTTACAGGCCAAAAAACTACCCGTAAAATTAATTTCCTCATATGTTTTTTGACGATATTGTTGAAAATAGGATTCACTTTGAGTGTAATAATTTGCACTGAGTTCACGTTTAGCTTGATCCAGCTGGCGTTGATTAAGGGTGGGTGGAATTTGCGAAAGTGCCTTTCGTAAAATGTTGCGAAACAGCAAAAAATCTCCACGAACACGCAAAATTTTGCGTGCTCGCGGAGATTTTGTGCTGATTAATGCGTTACTGAATTTGACCTTCAACTCGGGCACCTGCTTTATTTATATCTGTTAGTGCTTCCTGTTGAGGTTTAATTTTTGTGACAGGAGACTCGTGCCAGAATGAATCCTGCCCTGCATATTTATCCAAGAAGATGCCACCTTTTTGTGCAATACCTCTACTCAACTGGAGTACTTTCTACTGGCTAATCAGTAAGTGCTACCTCGGTGGGTAAATGTATAGTGCTTTTCCTACACTACAGCTGCGTAAAGGGCAAGAAGAGTTGTCTCTAGAGACCATGTGTGTCTGTAACTTTTGCCACCGTGCCGATGGGCGCCAGGGTCCCTCGAGTGAGCTGTCCATCACAGTGGGGAAAGGGTGGGAAGACATTGCACACCACTGGTGTGTGGGCTGGGCTTCTATGCAGTTCACATGCCTCTTGTTTATAAAGGGTCAGAGACCGACCAGCGCAGCAGATGAGGAGACAGAACCTCCTTGTGTCAGGAACAACACGAGGATTGCGCTCAAGAAACTCATGGATGCACAGACCTCCGTCAAGGATTACAGCAAATTGTTGACGGTAGATATGGGGAGAAAGCACACCTGCCTAGCCTCCACCGTGCTCACAAATCTTTTGTGCTGATTAATGCGTTACTGAATTTGACCTTCAACTCGGGCACCTGGTTTAATCTTTGTGACAGGAGCATCGTGCCAGAAGAAATCCTGCCCTGCATATTTTACAAGAAGATGCCACCGTTTTGTGCAATACTCAACTGGAGTACTTTCTACTGGCTAATCAGTAAGTGCTACCTCAGTGGGTAAATGTATAGTGCTTTTCCTACACTACAGCTGCGTAAAGGGCCAGAAGAGTTGTCCAGCGACCATGTGTGTCGGTAACTTTTGCCACCGCGCCGATGGGCGCCGGGGTCCCTCGAGTGAGCTGTCTATCACAGTGGGGAAAGGGTGGGAAGACGTTGCACACCACTGGTGTGTGGGCTGGGGCCTAGCCTCCACCGTGCTCACAAATCTTTTGTGCTGATTAATGCGTTACTGAATTTGACCTTCAACTCAGGCACCTGCTTTATTTAAATCTCTAAGTGCTTCCTGAGGTTTAAAATGACAGGAGCATCGTGCCAGAATGAATCCTGCCCTGCATATTTCCGTCCCGCCGCGGATCGCGGAAGTTTTTACATTTTCGCGTTCCGTGCGGAACGTGAAAATGTCGAAATTTCGCTATTTCCGGAGTGGAACGGAAATTGTCTCCCACCCTTAGCGTTGATTAAACACAGAAGGGTTGTTGAGAAATACAGAGTAAGACCTTTGAACCTTCTGCTCCAGGATTCTCTTATCTTCCATAACTCTTTTAGTTCTGGCTTTCCGCTGTCACGCTTGCGCACGAATCTTGTGAGGAGAGAGGCTGCTGCCGCCACGGCTCTCGAGGCCTGTGATCCGTGCTCACGACCTTGAGGAGCTGCAATTGGCAACCGGCATCGGCACCCACGGCCAGCAAGGACAGCCATTATAATAGTCAGCACCCGCTCCGTGATCCGCTCTTCTGCATTCTTTGCAGCTTCCCTGCCTGCCCGCTCTCTCCACGGCTCCCCCTGCTTCAGCCACGATGTTTGGAGCAGCAGTAGTGGAAACCGAGCAGCCAGACTGCGGGGGGCTGTGGCTGTGACGTCGCTGTTGCCGTTGTTGGTTGCTGCCAGGGGGCAGAAAGTGGGAGGCCCAAGAGCCGGAGTCTGCGAGCAGGTAGCCCACTCAACCGCCCCAGTCTTCCCCCACTTGAACCTGGCCAGGAGGCGGTGTATGGTGCTGCCTGCTGTGATTCTTCAGGCGAATTTCAGTTTTCCGCGTCTTCCGACATACCTCAGCGGCAGCAGGATTAGCGTGAGGAGAGCGTGAAGCGGAGGGACCCGAAGCAGCTTCAGACCCCATCCCACAGCCCACAGCCCCACAGCCCCAGCCCCACCCCCAGTCTCAACAGGAGTTCAGGTGAAGCTCAAGCGACAATCAGGCTGGTCAAACCAGGGGTCTGGGGGGACTGACAAAACCGTGAGCTGTGGACCGCGTCTCGCTCCCCCGCCTCCTGTTTCCTGCAGTGGGAAAGTGAAGTGAAGTGAAGTGAACGCGAGGTAGCAAGGGGTGTGAGTGGGCGCAACCCTTCACAAGGTGAGATTGTAGCTAAAAGCGGCTCATTCGTCGCTCCGCTGTGCATACTAAAAGGACTGCTTCACAGCCCCCCCCCCTGTTGCTTGTGTTGTTGTGTCTCATCGTCCGCAGCAAGTTAGCAGACTTGAACAACTTGAAGCAAGGATCTGGCGAGGATCTGGCAGCCAGAGGTCAGAGGCACAGAGAGTCGAGCAAGAGTCGTGGAGTAGAGAGGAGCAACACCGTAAAAACCGGTAGGGTTGGGTCGAGCAGGGTTAGTCTTTCTTCCCCGCTCCCCTCTCTGCTTCCCTCTCTGCTTCCCTCTCCTCTCTGCTCCCCTCTCCTTTCACGCTTTTTCACCCCGCGGCTGTGAATGGCCCTGGCTCCGGTAGTCTTTCTGTGCCTTCGCACCCATCCATCCAGCATCAAAGTATCAAACTGAGCCGGAAAATTTAAACTACAATTAAAAATGTGCGGAAATAGCAGTAATAGCAGAACCAATAGCACCACGACTTAATTATAACCCTACCTCGTTACACTGCAAGCTGAGTCTTAGGGCATTTAAACTGCCCTTACTGTCCTCACTGCCTAACTGCTTGACTGCCTGATCATATGTTGTTTCGCTTGATCACACCGCCCGGCGGACTTTAAAAAGAGACCAGATCTCTTCTGGCTACAGTTCCACGCTTTAAAAGGGTTAGGGCCGGTGGTCTCTCTTTTAGTGTGCTCGCTGCCAAGCTGTGGAACTCACTTCCTGCCCATATGCACGCCATTGATGAACTTTTGACTTTCAGGAAAGCCGTTAAGACCCTTTTGTTTTCCTTTGGTGCTTAGTTTCGATCTGGCTTTTCCTGTCTGCTTATGTGCCGGTTCCTTGTTTAAGAAGCGCCGGGACGCCCCTTTGCTGGGGCAGCTGTGCGCTATATAAATCCGGTTAACATAACATAACATATGTGGCTTGCAACAGGCTTGAAGGAACTGCGAAGTAAGGCTAAGCAAAGCAAGCAGAGCAGCATAAGGCGAGGCAAGGCAAGGCAAAGTACAACGCAAAGTAAAGCATTAAATAAAGTAAAGTAAAGTAAAACATCAAGCACCAAGTATTACAACCTAGCAGCTGGAGATGCGCTCAGGAAAAACCAGAGGAGAGCCTCCATCCAAATTAAAGCACACAGCTAAGGAGGAACCCACGGTACTCACCACAGCCCTTCTTAGCAGGCCGTCGTCTGGATCGGATCCACTATGTGGTAGAGATCCAGACTTCTTGTGCGAGCCTGCATCCTCGAAACTCCTTATAGCCCCTGCCAGTGTAACCCAATTTGAGTCAAGTGTTGTGTCAACAGCGATTCCGAGTAAATATACAGCATCAGCCCTGGACGCCAAGTGGAAAAGAGATACTATAGCTTCTTGTACGAACCAAATAAGGTCCTACTCAGGCCAAAACAGCAGTAAACGGGCTTTGATTACTGACTTTCTAAAAATCGCCATCAAAACTACCTCGGAAAATCAACACTACAATGACCCCAAGACTTCGAATTGTAATAAATTAACTCAACCTACCACAGCCTCCACAAGTGAGGCCCTCACGGGTCCCTTATGGGATGGAACAACCATAAGGAGCGAGGACGACAGGAGCGGCTGGGTAGCAACATCCAAAACAACCACCGTAGTCCCAAGCCTTCAAACCCTATCTTCTAATGCACTTCACTCCTCGGATCTGCATCTAAAACCAACACCCGTCATAATTGAGGTACAAATTCACCATCATTTTCAGTCGTCCAAGTCTCTCTCATCACCCCCCTGCTTGCAGTCACCACTCTCACCCTTATTCTTATTGGGCTCTCAAGACCTCAAAAGCCTCAATGATGGCGCCATCAATCTCCAATTAACCTCAAATACTACGAGTCCTCTTGGCAACCTAATCATGCTATCAGGCGGCTGCCACTTCGAGGCGAAAGAGCCTACCAATCTTAATACAAACAGCAGAGACAGGCCCGTACAATCGTCATACCAGCTGGAAGCTGCACATAATAATGTCAATACCCCAGCCAATTTGAACCACTGGAGGAGTCGTTCTTTCAGCTCAACACATACAGATCACCCCCGCTCTGTCAATCTCTCAATCCAAGGGCATAAGAACAAGGGGCCCATCTTGCATGCCACCTAGAAGCCAGAGTCAGAGCGATCGGCTCCCAGCCCCCACCAGTAACATGGAACACAATATTCAGGTTCCCATTGAAGAAACCAGCTGTTCCCCAACACCTTCTGTCTGGCCACTCCTGCTCAACACCCTAGACACAATTAGCAAAACCATGACCCCCCACGCTAACAAGCTTGACACCCAAGTAGATCTATTAAACATTCTAGCTATTCACGTCCAGGGGATTGAACAAAAAATACATAGCTTCAATGAGATGATCGTGAAGGTACAGCGAGACCAAGAGACCACTTACTAATTGCGCCACTGCACTCAAATTATTGACAAACTTGCCGCGGTTCCAATCTTACTGACAGACCTTTTGGGCACCACCAAGGATGTCCTTTTAAACAATTCTCCCAAGGCAGGGAAAGTTCACGAGGACCTACGGGTAAAGGATATGGCATGCCCCAGGCCTATGGAAGGACAACTTATCGGCAGCATGGGCCCATCTTCATCGTCAATCTTAGAAAATACATCAGCACCTTTGGCCGCAAATGCCCATGATAATTCCAATACCTCGGCCTCTCAATTTTCCGATAATCATAATCAATCTCTTGGAAGGCCGATTAAACCAACTAAGCCATTAACTAAGCGGGAGAAGAAACGACTTAGAAAAGCGAGAGAAAGCAAACAACCAAGTCATTTAATTAACATAATTACTGTCCAACCAGAAGAGGGAAGGAAACAAACACCAACGATGAGGTCCCAAATATTTTGGAAGCAACAAGCAACAAGGAATCCCTAATTGCCCCACTTGAATCCGTCACTATACTCAGCAGTCCAAATGATACTAAAATCAAACAAACGTTGCCAGATAATTTATACAGTTTATTCAAACCACCAACCAAGAAAGAGAAGCAACATCTTAACACCCCGTTTAAACAAACAGCAAATTCTGTATCTTCGTCCAGGACTGAACCGCACCATCCAACCATAATGTGCCCTAGTGAGGAGAACATGCTAAAGGACAACGCCCGGAAAGACTGTAGTAACTCAGGAAAAATTTTAAAAAACATTGGTAAGTCGAGTCCGGGACGCAACGTTACCACAAACACAAAGGCTAATAAAAACTCCAACACAACACAATACTAATGTCTCCCCGTATTTGCCTTTGATGCTTCCTGGGCCTACTGAGGGAGCAACCAAAATTGAACATGGCTCTGACTGCGCGCCGCAGTTTGAGATCTTCCCAAATAATAAAAAATTGGACTTTATCCCCCACTACGTCTCAAGGGGCAACCATGACTTCCTTAACAGAAGTGTTCTGTTGAAGTTATTCAAGGCACTGCCCACTCTGAGCCACATTAACTCCAGGGACATTAAAAGCATAGGGTTCTACCAGAATCAGCATTCAGTGGAACCCCAAGAATCAACCACCGCCACGTTCATTGACTCCCTCGTCACTGAGCAAATCTGGCAGCAGAGGGTTTGATTTGAAAAATGGGGCATTGAGTTAAAAAAGATCGACCCCCTATGTTATCCCAGTCCATTACACATGCCTAAACATCCAGCGGGCCTGTTAAAAGGTGCCAAAGGCCCAGATAATCGAAGTCCCCTTCCAGGCATAGACTCCAAGGCCAGGACAATCACAATCACCTTTGTTCACCCTGAAGTCAGTAAGCCCACTGGACCCCGGCACTTTAACAAGCCAGGAATTTTCCAAGCCGGGGCATGAAAAAATCCACAAGTCACCACAAATTCGCCTAAAGGCTACCAAATCTGCTCCTGGAACGTGTTTGGCCTCGGGATGAAATTAGAAGACCCTGACTTCATGGCGTTTATTATACAGTACAAAATACTCCTCTTCCAGGAAACCTGGCTAATAAGATCTACTCCCCTAGTAGGTTACAAGGAATTTCAGAATCTGGCCATAAAGGGGACCAATCAAGGGAGAGCAAAAGGGGACCTCGCCACCTTCATTTCAACTGATATTTCTGGACTCGCCGTTGCCATAGACCTTGATTCCCCCTGGCTGTTATGTGTCAAACTTGACACTCCGCCTTTCAACAGTCTACTGATTATAAATATTTACATTCATCCCACGTCCAAACAAAAACGGCAAGCATTGACCATTTATTAGCCTCACTTGCCACTCTAAAACTTGCTTACCCCGACGCTAATACCATTCTGTCAGGGGACTTTAACATGTCTTTATTGCAAGAAACAAATGGCATTAGGCGGCACACTCAGGCTAAAACTCGACATGACACTCTCGGCAAGCAATGTGCACTTCATCTGCCTGAACTTTCACTGTGAATGCTTAATGGGCACCGTCCAACTGATACCCCAGCTGCATATACGAGGGTCACTCAAAAGTCAGCCTCAATCATTGACTACTCTTTCATAGATCATAATCTTGCTCCCCAGATTACAAACTTTCAAATCTTGGATAGAGCAGAGAGTGACCATCAACCGCAATCCTTCACACTCCTAAGAAATAATACAAATCCAATTCTCACTAACGCAAAGTCTCAAGAACTCCAATGCTAAAATCTCAAACGCCTCATTTGGAAAAAGGATAATATAAGTGACTTTATGGAAACATGCCTTAGCATTTTGGAGAAATCCAAACTCGAACCATCCAGCATTTGGGCCTGGGAGACCTTCACCACTGAACTAAATCAAAATTGGTCTAAACCGGCTATTGGCAAAAAAGCAGGTAAACCGTTGGGGGCAGAATGGTTTACCCAAAGCCTCAGAATTCAAAAACAACAACTGAACAAAAACTTACGAAAACTAAGAACACAGGGCTCACTTCCTACTAAAGACCAATTGGTTTTAATTTCCAAAGCCAAAAAAGACCTTAAAAAAGATACCATGGCGGCCAAGAAAGTATTCCAGGAACATCTCTGGGTGAAACTCCATTACTCTTGCAAACAAAGAGACTCCAAGCTTTTCTGGGAAATCATCAACCAGCAAACAAACGGCAGGAACCGTCACTATAATTCGGACATCATGGAGGACACATGGAGAGCCGACATTGAATCATTATATAATTAAATCTTCCCCCCAGGCACTGCTGACTGTGGCTTCCAACTCAGTAACGGAGCTACCGTTAGAGATTCAACAAAAAATGACTTTCCCTCTGATTCAGACTTTTCCCCACGGATCCTTAAAAACAAGTACTGAAAATAATAAAAAAATTAAGATCTGAGACTGCCCCTGGGCCTAACGGCCTCCCAAATGCCTTGTTTCGGCACAATCCACCATTCTGGGCAGATCATTTGTCTCCTCTTTTCTCGGACATTCTAACTTTTAACATGATCCCTGACTCCTGGAGGGGAAGCATTCTAAGCCCAATATAGAAATCGGGTTCTCGTTCCGATCCTACAAACTACAGATTGATCGCGTTAATTGATGTGAAGGCTACAATCCATCATCATGGTCTTTATTCGAAAGTTCAAATTCATAAAAGACACAAGTATCACAAAATTACAATTCATTAAAAACACAAAAATGGATGCAAAAGAATCATAAAATACATCATATAATAAATATTAAAATGAATATTAAAAAAAGATTAAACAATAAAGCAGACGACTAGATGATAGAATATCATATAAAATAAGGGGAGTTAAAACAGCAAGAATATTCCATAGCTCTAGTATACAAAGCTCAATTAAGAATAACAGAGTGAGCGTATCAATTTGTTCCTTAGGTACCATGCCCATCCCAAATATTTGGCAAGACCAATGGAAATAATTGGTAGGGTATTAATGCGTAAGATCCTTAGGGCCACAATACTACTCCTAGTGCCCAAAGCCCTACACAATGGAGACAACCAAATGTGTCTTGGGACGATATAAGCGGGGCAGACAAACAAAAAATGTCCAATCGATTCAGACTGCATGCCACATACCGGGCATGTATCATTACCAGCACTTGACCAACTACTAGTCAGAGACCTGAGTGGCAAGGAACCTATTCGTAGCTGAAAATATAATTTCCTGTCACTAGGTTTAGTAATCAGGTCCCAATAAGTTTCTAGGGCTGGAGTAATTTTTGTCACTAGGAACCAATTAGTCATCCAGGAGCTATTAACTTGGCTCCAGATCTTAAAATCAATATGTTCCCAATACAACATTTTCAAGGAGCTCTTAGAAGGGAATGTCGTTGTCATTGGATCACTCCACAGCCCCACCAAGCCCAAGTCAACGAGGGCAGCACGTATCTTCCTAAGCCAGCCAATCTTATGAGAAGTATCAGACTTAATAACATCCAAGAGTCCTCTGGCGTAGGAGGAGAGCTCCGGAGTAGACCACAACCTCCGCCAGTATAAGACAGGACGGAGGTTGGCTAGTTCCAGGATAGCTCTCCTACCTAAATCGTATCTTAAGGAGACCAAGGGAGTACTCTGCGGTAGGCCTGTAATACTACGTAAAAATTTATTTTCGACTACCGTTAGGGATCTCAACGAATCGAAACCCCATAGCTCTGCCCCGTACAAGACAGAGCTTAAAGCCTTTGCCTCATAAACTTGAAGGACAGGTTTAATTGGCTTAGTAAAGGAGGTTCTAAACTCCTTGAGTAAAACCCCAGTAGTCTGCTGGAACTTCAAGGAGGTCATCATGACATGCTTGTTCCACTTATTGTCATTAGATATGTGCATACCAAGATATATAAAGCTGTTGACCTCCTCTAGTGGCTGGGCATTCATAAAGAACTTCCTTACTCTGTAACTAGGAGGTGGGTTAAAAACCATAAGTTTGGTCTTAGAGACATTTACTTCCAATCCATGGGCTAGACAAAAATCATCAAAAACAGACAAAGCTTTTTGCAAACCACTTGGCGTTTTTGACACAATGAGAGTGTCATCCGCAAACATCAGTATTGGGGTGACTATCCCCGCCAACTTAGGAGCATCTGTGGAAACACTGAGCATACGATCTACAATCCCATTAATATACAAGGAAAAGAGCGTCGAGGCCATAGTACAGCCTTGGCGTACACCGCGCTCGACTGGGAACTCAGGAGTGACATCATCATAACCACCCCATTGAACTTTAGCAAAATTAGACTCGTGTAATCTCATAACCAGAGTCAGAACTTCCAGAGGGAGCCCCAGCTTTGCTAAAACAAGCCACAACCTTGAACGTGGAACTAGGTCAAAGGCAGCTCTTAGATCAACAAAAGCCACAAAGAGACTGCCTTTCCCCAGAGTCACAGTCTTCCAATGTAATTGGATGAAACGAAAAACCTGGTCCACTGTACTAATAGATCTACGAAATCCAGCTTGAAATGTAGATAAAACCCCATTATCCTCTTCCCAATCTAATATTAAATTCAGGACCATCCTCCCGATGATCTTCTGTATTGTATCTATCAGACTAATAGGTCTGTAGTTACTCGGGAGAGCCTTATCACCTTTTTTAAAGATTGGGATAATAATGGCGCCCCCCCAAGATTTTGGTACAGGGGCACCTTCAGCCACCGCGTTGGCCACTAGTGCAATGTACTTGCTCCAGCAAGTTCTATTCTGGAGAAAGACATCAGACGGAACCCCGTCGGATCCAGGTGCACGTCCGGTGGCTACCGAGGCCAGGGCTATAGAAACATCTTTGGGGCTGAAAGGACCTTTGTTATAAAAAACATGTGGGATTGTAACCAAATGGCTATATAAAAAACTACAGGCATATTGAGGCTTAAAATACTTAAGCCATTCATCCTGGGCCACATGATTTGAAGGAGTATCGGGCAGGCCACCCCTATTCCATTTAATAATATTCCAAAACTTTCTTGGGTCATTCCCATAGCTTGCTCCCTTCAAATCTTGCCAAAAGAGCTCGTCCCAATTCTTTTTAGCTTGCACAAGGCATTTTTTATAAGCCTGCCTTGCCAGCTGGGTGCGAGTCCTGTTGCCACTTGAAAGGGCAGCAGCTAGATTCGATCTTGCCTTTCTGCATTCCCTATCAAACCAACGAAGCCGCCCAAAAGGGCGTGTTTTACTTTTAACAACTGGCTTCAAAAAGTAACCCTTTAATCTTTCAAAGAATAGCTCATGAATACCTGTAACTTGGAACAAACCTTCGTCGGAGGCCAATACGTCCTCTAGATGCAAGATGGCACCAGCCAAATCAGCATCTATTTTTGCTAGGGACATATCATTAGCCGCCACCTCCCGCCATCTAACCCTGCGCATATTATTAGAGGGAACAACTTCTGGCGGATGGAGTTCAATTGTACCTGCTACAGAGGAAGTACCGCTCCACCACTGGTGGGTGACACAAATGGGATTATGGTCACTCTCGGCTCTAGATTCCACCACCATATCTTTAATGGAATGCCATAAATTATTACAGCAGAGGACATAATCAATTCTACTTTTGGAGCGACCATTATCAAAAGTATTAGCGCCCAACTTATCACCCTGGGTTCTACCATTCAAAGCCCTAAGACCATGCTCATAACAAAGAGAATTTACCTGGACTATGACCTCAGACCAACGTTTAATTGGGGGGAGAGCCAAGGCTGGAATGTCCCACAGACGATCCTCCTCAGGATCAAGACCCCATTCTAAATCCGAGGCTAAAAGGGGTTCGAACGTAACATTAAAATCTCCCGCGATAATCGTGCCCTTTGTACTGCCGTAGGTATCCATAAGAGAATCCAGAGTGGCCAAAACTTGCGACCTTTTCCCCTTTGTCCCTCTAAGATAGAGGTTAAAAATAACCAGGTCTTGCATAGAGACCAAGGGCAACCTAACTAATTGAATATCTAGAGACCCGGTCTGGAACTCACTAGCCTTAGGGAATAAAGCCTGGCGAGCCCAGATGGTTAGGCCACCCATAGGGCGGCCCTTAGAGCCCTTAGATGCTGGAATGTGGAAATTTAAATAGCCTGGCAGAAATAATGGCTCAACAGACCAAGTCTCCTGAAATAAACAGACATCAAAGTTACCTATGAACTCTAACCATGCAAGGGAATCCATCTTCGCCTTGAGGCCAGCAACATTCCAGGAAATCAAGGATCCAGGCCTAGATCTTGACACCCCGCTCTGGGCAACAAAACAATGTGTGACTACCTGTGGACTCAGAAGCTGAATAGGCAAGTTTAAAACTTTTTCCTTAGGAGGGGAAGAAGTACATAAGTCAGCCAAGGAAGAAACATCAGAGTAAGCCAGTGGCAAATCAACATTAGAGCAAGCTCCACCAGGGATCGTTGCGCTAGAATGATCAACCACTGGTCAGTCTATATCATTCCAGTAGCACATACCATTATTATCATTGGGATTCAGAGCAGAAGACCCACAGTTAAAACCTATCCCCGGCCAAGCGAGACCCCTTCTGTCCTCGTGGATGGCAACTTGCATATAAAAATAGTGTAGATCATGCACCTGGATCCCCGAATGAAACCAAAAAGGAGCATGGTGACATATAAAATTAACAACACGGCTGTCTTTAAAGTTGATAATAATAGAATCGCCCAAAACATCTTTGGGTCGTGATCCTACCCAGCTAACCCTTCTTACAAGCAAAATTTTCCCATCCAAATTGTTAGGAATGGGCGTATACTTATTTAGCCAGTGGATCACTTTATTCTTAAGTTCTTCACAGGTTTCGGGTTTTGGATTTTTTATTTCGGGGACACCAGTTAAAACCACCACATAAGGAAGAGACTGAGGGGGAAGATGGATATGGGCCAAGGCAGGACGAGAAGTGAATTCGATAGGACCAGTATGTGTGACAACCTCGGTATGATCAACCTCTGGGACAGCAATTGGCTGTAAAGCCTTCTTAGAAGGGACACAATTTTTATTCCTTGATTTTAAGGGACCCAGACCAGAGCTATCAAGTGTTGAAACTGGTCGTGGACCAGGAAGAGCTGAAGGAGCTAAAACAACAGATGGAGGGGTGACTAAAGGTGGAGAGCTCCGGTTATCACTTGCTTTTACGGTGAGTTTAACTACATTCTTTAAGGAACAAAAGTTGTCAAGAATTGTCTGCTCTAGGTTGTCAACTTTATCACTAACCAGTTTAATTCTTTCCAAAAGGGGTAGCATTAGAGAGCGAACCAGTTGCTCAATCGTGGAAAGGATATCATTGGCTTGTGGCTGACCTAGTGGGCAAATAGAAGCCTCAACAGGGTCTGAACGCACTTCATGTGGGGGAATGGCAGAAATAGACACATTCTCTGAGATTTTGGGAATTTTACACTGTCTTGCACCTTGGACGTCAGTACCCCTCTTCCTCTTAGGAGGAACTGATCTAGGTACTTTGGATACTTTATTATTGGCCCTGGTTAACGGAGCAATGCCTACAGGGCTTACATGACCCTCAGTTGGAGGAGGGAGATTAATAACTTCAGAGGCGCTTACACTTGTATTTTGCAAAGATAAAATAAGACTAGAGTCAGAAGTTCTATGCTGGAGCAAATTACTACAAGTTTGTTCCACTGGCCTGGTTGTTGACTTGGCCCGGGCCAATGCGCCAATAGATGAACGCCTAATATACATAGGTTCAGCTGAGAGGCGGTGTTCGGTGATAGAAATTTCATGCTCCAGGACGGAAACAGCTCTAGTTATGAACTGGTCAAGAGTTCCCGTCACTGAGGCAGTACCTGTAGTCCGCTTCCCTTTTCCAGCCATGGTATCACAGTCACAAGTGCTAACAGAGTATTAAATCAGTGGCAGAGATGAATGCGCAACCTCGGCGAAACAGTCCACCAGTCTTACTTGTGAATCACGAGAGCTCAGAGGGGTAGCCCAGCCCAGCCCAGCCCAGCCTCTGTCAACCCCTAGCGGTCACAGGCAGCCCGCCCTTTGCCGGCGCGTCCCGCGACGCGGGGAGAGCCGCGATCTTAAAGGCGCCTCCGAGCGCGTTGGCGGCGTCAGCAAGGGCCGATGGTCTGATATGTGAAAGGCGTCGATAGGTGCAACAATACTCAGCACATTTGGCGAAAAAAGAACTCAAAAGGAAATAAAGAGCAGTTCAAAAAGGTTCCAACATGAACTACTAGTCCATGACGGACTCATCTACGATCCTTATCAATCCAGAGTTAATAATAACATATATCCCAGGGGACAATGCCAGATGGTATAGCCGGGTTCGGGTGGATCTGATAGCACGAAGGCAGGACTGGTGCAGGGGTGCCTACGAATTTGTGCACAAACAATGCTGCTTTGATGATCAACAGAAGCACAAGAGTATCTAGTAAAGCCAAGCAATCACTGGCGGCACTTACAATTCAGATGATCTATGGCAGATGTCAGAGGGTATGCCCAGCCCGGCCTCGTACGGTCCTTGACGGGCAAGGACGGGCCCGCCATTGGCCCGGGCTTTGCCCGGGCGCGTCCCGCGCTGCGGGGCACTCAGGTGGTTTAAATGCAGCCCGGGCGCTGCCTGATGATGTCAGCGGCAGGCGCCCGGGGCTGGGAGCGCTGGGTAGTGTAGGCTGAAAGGCCGTTTCCCTCACGGCGGTAGAATAGGCAGGAATAGGCAGGAATCCGGGTTTATGTGCTCCCCACGACAGGCCGTTCCCCTCACGGCGGTCTTGCTGCAGGATTTGTCTCACCAGGGCTTAGAAGCTAAAATCTACGCATCAAACTTGCTGGTAGATTTAGAGGACTGGGCGGCGCGAACAAACCTTATTCCCCCAACACAAACCAGATTTAGGGCTGGGATGGGCACCCTGACGAACATTTCCGCAGTAACACTCATGGCCAATCAAGCCCTCAGTAAATCAAGGCCACTGTACGTATGTTTCATCGACCTTAAAGCGGCCTTTAACAAGGTTTCAAGAGCCAAGCTATGCGCAAAAATGCGCAACTGGGGTGTTCCAGCTAAATTGCTGGAGGCCATAACCAATCTGTACTCCCAGACGTGGGTCCAGATTAGGAAAGGAGATGGACTCGGCATTACTAAGAAGATCCACACACTCAACGGGTTAAAGCAAGGGTATGTGCTGGCACCGTGCCTTTTTAACATTTATACCGCTGACTTGGATGAGCACCTTCGGTCAATCCAATGTGACCCTCCGAAACTTGGCAAAACACCCATATCCAGCCTTCAATACGCGGATGACATAGTTTTACTGGCGCAAACGCCAATTGGTTTGCAACGATTAATTACTGAACTCGAAGCCTACACCACCTCGGTCCAATTGACCATCAACCATAAAAAACGAAGGTGATGAGCTTTAAAAAACATCATAAAGCCGACCGCAAATTTACCTGCATTTTGGACAAACGACCTTTGACCGAGGTGGATTCATATAAATACCTTGGCTTCCAAATTGATCACAAACTCATCTTTAAGACTCACCTGTCCCAAGGTCATACGAAATCCAAACAGCTGCAGTTTGCCTTCAAAACTTTAAAAAACAAACTTGCAGGTGGCTCCATTGAGCACCTATTAAAGGTTATAGCAGCAAAATTCCTGCCTTCTATCTCATATGGTACAGAAATCCTGAATGGTAAGGACGCTATAGGCTTGAACCTGGAACAGTCAATCCTTTTTAAGAAGCTGTTTGCAATCCCCTGCCACATTCCGCAAGCTCAAATTCGACTCGAGTATGGTCTAAAAAATCAGATCCCTGACAAACAGGGCACACTAGCCAAGTATTATTGGAGGATGCGGGATGCAGAGGAAGACACACTCGCGCATCATTTTTGGGCAGAAATTGAAAAGCAAGCCAGCTTCAAAAATTCAATCTTCGAAGCTCTGAAGGCCTCCCTCTCAGCACTGAAGTTAGAGGAGGCATGGCTTACAGCTCCCACCTACTCCTGCTTTAAATTATTGGTCAACAAAGTAGACTTGTAGAGCAGCAGTGATTCATTGTCTCACGGGCTCATCTATCCCATTGTCCTGCAGAGCCATAAACTTTTTATAAAATGCGGCAAGAGACCTGGCCAATGCAGAACCTGTTAAACAACTTACGCAGTACTAGAACATCTGGCTTTGAAACCATGGAAAGTTCTGCTTACATGTCAACTTTTTATATTTTTTTACAATAATAATCACAATGTATATCCTTGTAAGTTTTATTTATGGTGGTTTTCCCACCATTTTATGGTTTTTTATGAAATCAAATAAAAGTATATTCTTCTTCTTTTATATTTTCAGCATCTTTTCCAATAATTAACCCCCGGATGAAGGCCTTGAGTGTGTCCCAAACCACATTCAATGGTGCAGACCCATAGTTTCATGATAGAAATTCCTTAATCTCCATCCCGATAAAACCCACCCAATCCTCTTCATTAAAATATTGTCTATTCAGCGTCCATCTTTTAGGGGTTCTAGCGCAATCTCCTAATTGTAGTTCAAGCACCAACATAGCATGGTCTGAGAATCCATTATATAGGAATCTCTGCTGGCTAAAGCATAATCTCCGAGAGACCAAAAAGAAGTCAATGCTTGAAGAGGTATGAAATCTACCTGACCATCAAGTATACGATATTTTAGTTGGAAAGGCCACACGCCATGGATCCTGTAGGTCCAAGGTTACTCCATAATGTTGCATGATTCTTAAAGTTTTGGGTTTTATTTGTTTTTTAGCCAGCACTGTGGAGTCAATTTTAGGATTCATTAGAACATTAAAATCTCACCCCAGAATCAACTCACCCGGTGCTTGAATTAGGGACTGAAAGAGATCCTCATAAACTTTTGGATTGTCCTCTACTGGGGCATATATACTGACGAAGGTTATCGGTCTCTGTCTAGAAGTGCAGGTAACACAGCACCAACGACTATACTGATAATTGACAACCTCCACCTGGAATCTTTTACTTAAAAATATTGCTGTCCCTCTTTGGGAAGCTGAGGACGAAGAAAATCCCCTAAAGGCTGCCCAAGACCTGAACATGGAAAATTCTGACAGCTTTGCAGCCGGTATGTGGGTCTCTTGTAATAGAATCACCGCCGGATTTTCTGTTTTAATCCACATTTCAATTGCCCACATTTTCTTTTTATTGTTAAGACCATTAACGTTAAAAGAGACCACTTTCAGCAGTTCCTTACTAGCCATAATAAAGAGAAAACCAAAACGTAAACCACCTAAACAGCCTCCCTCGCACTATCTGACACAGTCAAACTAAAGAATGGATGTATAAAACCTGAATGAATTTGAAAAAAAGGACTTTGTTTTTTCCCTTATGCTCCCATCCCCCCTCAAGAACCCTCCCCCCAAAATGTGGAAAACCCACCACCGACCATGCTAACCACATTTCACCCCCCCCCCCTCTGACCTGGGTGTCATGTAATTACACCCGAGTGACCCTACCCCTGCCCCCCTAGCAATCCATGATATTGTCAACTATTAATTAAACATGCAAGCAAGCACACACTATAAGGGTAAGACCCCCTATTGTGATCATATAACAGCATGACAAACAACCTGGCCTTCCAGTGAAAGAGGCAAGAAAAGCCTTGCCCATCTAACCCCCCAATGTATGACAATAAAATTAAATCAAACTATTCCTTCAAAGCCCGGGAGCCCTGCGAGATCTCTTTTAATAATTCCTGGGCTTCATCAAGGTCGGAGAACATAAAAAATGTGCCCTTAACTAAAATTCTCAATTTAGACTGTTGTGCGATAGATGCTTGAGCCCAGTTAGCTTTGAACAAGTGGAGAATCTTCACAAATTCCTTACTCCTACGTGCCGCCATAGCAGTCATATTGGAAAAAATACGCCATTTTACAGTTTCATTCACTAAAAACTGTCCCTGTTGGATTGCTTTTGTCAGTATTCTATCTTTTACACGATAATCTGCGAAATTTTGCAATATTGTCCGTGGCATCGTAGAATTAGGAAACGGACGGGCAGGAACACGATGAGCTCTGGTGATGGTGAGATCTCCCTCGAACTCTGGAAGAACCCTTTGTTTAATGAACGTGTTAACCCACTGCAGGGTTTGGGAGCCTTCGATGCCTTCCGGAATTCTGACTAACCGGAGATTAGACCTCCGAGAGTGGTTTTTCAGGTCCTCGAGTTTATTTTCCAGAAGATTCTTACTTTTGGCCACCACTTTAGCTTCCCCCAATACTATAGTCAACTGGTCCTCTAAAACTGAGATCCTGGCTTCTGCCACCTGAAGTTTGATTGGAAAACTTGACATTGTCTCTTCAATTTTCCCTAATCGTTGATGGAGAGAGGCAAGTTCGATTTTCTGAGTTCTCTTCAGCTCACGGACTTCCTCCAGAATTAAATTCAACATGTCTTTGACACTCATCTGAAATTCGCCTGCTAGCTCCAGATTTGGACTGGAGATATTATGAGGAGAGTCAACAGCGGAAAAAGTATTTCCTACTTTTATTCCTTCGGAAGACATCATGCCAGATGGAGGTACCAGATCCTGAGGATCCGAGGTTGTATCGGAGTCTTAACTTGGGGAATCATCAAAATTCCGGGGACACTGGAGGCGGAGGCGGCCTGGTCAATTATCTCTAATATTTTTGGTTGCCCCAGTTGTCTCCCATTTTGAGAAGTCGGCGAAGTTAAGGAGGTCATCTCATCCTGACTTAGATTTTGTCCTAAAGATGTCTCCCTGATTGTAAGGAGATCAGCAGTCAAGTTGCATTGCGATTTTTCATGACTATTAGGGGCCAAATCTATTACTGGTACTGGTGGTGCTACCACTCCTGAGGGTCCCTTAGCAAGATTCGGGGTTGGGCTGGGGCCTGGAGAGGGGGATTGCAACATAGCTTTTTTCAAGAATAATGCAAATTGTTTTGCCTCTTTTGCCCCTTTTTAGGACCCTCTGTCACCGAGTTATCCTGTAGAGATGTTGCTGGCATAGCTGTGGTTACATTCTTATTTGTCATATCCACACCGATGTAACAGAGGGTAGATCCTCCTCTTCTGAGCTCTCAAAAGTGGTGTCAAGTCCAAACAGATTAGGGGCATTCTCTTTACTAGCCAAACGGGCTGCCTCTTTTGCCTCCTTGGCCTGGGCTCGGCGAGTTTTAACTTTGAGGCGGGCTGCATTAAGAATTTTTCCCATTTTTTACCTCTTCAGTTACTTTACAGCTCTCCCACTATACTTTGGAGACACTTACAGTTTTATACTTCTTTTGTTAGTATGCTCTCTCCCCGAGACAAGTCTCTGCACGCCCTACTCTCTAGAGCGCCCTTAACAAAGGGAAGCCACAGGTGAAGCGTCCATTTGGTCTAACATGCACAAAGATGACTCCTTGTAGAGGAAGGGAAAAAGGAGTAGAAGTCTATCCTGCTCTCCAGTAGAAACAGTCTGTACAGGTCGATTTTATTTTCCCTCCCCTGATCTCTTCACAGCCTTAGGGGAATTTCGCCACCAGCAGGAGACTCACAGCTTGCTACTTGCACCCAACACTCGTGGATCAAAGCAGCTGCCGCCGCTCAAGCCAACCTCCTTCTCCTCACCCGCACGGATGCCGTCTGAACCCGTAGCGGGTAATCCACTGCAGCCACCTGGGGAGCCTTGCCGTCACGAACGCCGAGGCATCAAGCAGGATTAAAAGCCCCCTCCGGGTAGAGGTCGCTCCGTAACCAGCCCAGAACTGCTATTAAGTCCCGATAAGGAAAACCTCAATCACTTGGCAGGGTTTACCGAGAACGCCAGCCTGCAGGACGCCAGAAACAAACCACCATTGCTGGGGGCGGGGCAGTGGTCACCTGTGGCTACTCGGAGGCGTGGTTCTCCATAGCCATCCCCCCTATTTCTGGGCCCAGAATTGTATTGCATCTTTAAAGCACATTTTGCTATACTACCAAATTTATCAAAGCCTTTCAGACCATTTACATTTTCACTTTCGAACAATTTCACCTTTTTAGGACGATCCTGCTGGCATCACGGATGCACTGTGCTGGGTGACTAAGGTGTTTTTTAAAAAATTGAAAAAGGAAGGGGGCATATTATCAAGCACAGCATTAACATTATCGCCGCTTTAGCAGCATAAAACTGCCGCTAAAGCGGTGATAATGGGCTTGATAATATGACGCAGAGAATTCCAATAGAAGCCCATGTTCTGGTGTCAACATGGGCTTCTATTGGAATTCTCACAGGCACATAATCAAGCCCATTATCACCGCTTTAGCCGCAGTTTTCTCCCGCTTCAGGCATGTGACGCTGCCCGACAGAAGCTGTTTAACCTGGAACTGTGCAGCTTGTCTACTCGCACGTTTTTAAGGTTTATTTTATATGCAGATAAAAAACAGAGATAACAGGATAAGATGTGGCCTAACCGCCAGAGCTGTCGACTAAGGTCCTGGGGAACCAGGTTCGAGTCTCGACGTCGGCTTAACATTCTGTGATTATGGGAAAATGCCTTAATCTTGCCATGTCTACAAAAATGAAGGTAACCCTCTGTAATAATTGGTGCTCATGTTAAGTGCTCTAATACCTTTGGGTGGAGTTTGCGCTATTAAAAAAACAGCAAAAAAGAAATAATTAAAAGCAGTACCACGGTAACCACTATCTAGTTCAATGTGTTTCCGAAAGAAAAATAGGTATACTGCCATATGTTCTGTGGTGCACATTTAATGAATTAATAAGCATAGCATGGTCCTATTTTTACAATTTGGGCTTTGTTCCCCTCAATACCCACTTGTTTAAGCGTAGTGGCATTCACCAATAAATGAATACAAGCATCCTTATTTGTATTCGGTATTGTGTGCCAAATAGTTTCAGGTTATAGGTTTCTTGAGACTATATATGCTGCCTTTTATGACTGATAATTGTACCCAGACCCCAAGCTGCATTGAATGTACTGAGCAATAATGTTTTCAATTATTTCCTAGAATGGCAAAGTCAATTCTGGACATATAAGGCACCAGGGCAAACTTTGTAAAAGTTGTTTTCGAACATTGCCATTCTGCTTACACCACAGTTTTTAGGTCGAGCCTGTAGCCAACTTGCAGGCATTGCCACTTGGTGACCTATTGTACTTTAAAAAAAAAACTCTAAAAATGGAGGGGCTTATTTACAAGCCCAGTATGTCACCGGTGGTCACTTTTTTTTACACCCCGGAGGTGCAATGTGGCTACCCATATTTACAAGGCCACATAAAGCCACCCTGAGTGGCTTCTCATGGCCTTTCATGCATTACTCTGATTGAAAGGGGCATTTCATGGGTGTTGCTGTGGGTGTTCCCATGAAACCTCCATGGAACCTGATGCATTTCCAGCTTGACAAGATTTTGTAAACCTGGCAATGCCCCAGATTCCTACTCCTCCCCAGGGAAGATATAAGGGAGGGGCAACGAGGAAAAATACCTTTATTGCTCCTTGTTTTTCCTATTTATATGTGAGCTGCATTCTGCAGAGGAAAACACCTCTCGTGAATGTTTTTGTGCAGGAAAGTGTCCCTTCCTGCACAAAAACAATCACCCCGACAACACGGACACTCTTGCACCATAACATAAGGGTGCCTGTGTTGGCGCCTGGCAGCCATTGTGCACCCACACTGGGGAAAAGGACAGGAAGGCACCGTATCTTATAGATACAGTGCATTCTTGCCCTTTTCTTTTGACGCACGCCAGGGTGAAGGACCTAAATATCGATTCCAAAATATAGAATGGACAGAATATCGACTCCAAAATATAGAATGGACAGAATATCGAAAATCAAAATATAGATAGGTCAGAATATCGAAATTGGCGTACAAAATATCGATTTCCATAATATAGAATGTAAAAATATAGAATTCCATATTATCGACTTTAAAAATATAGAATCCCATAATATCAAATTTTTTTTAGTGTTATGTATGGTAGTATATGTGTTAAAATTATGTAATATTTTTGTAATGTATGTTTAATTTTTTTAATCTAATGAATGTTATGTAATTTAATTTTTGCGTAATTTAATTCCGTAGCGGGTTGTGGGTTTATAGGGGAATAGGGTGGGAAGTAATTTAACTATGGTAAATTAAATATTAATTATATTTATATGTTTTGATAATTAATTGATTGACAATTAATTATTAATTGGTCATTAAGTTTTTATTAATTGATAATTAATTTATATTAATTGATTAATTGATAATTATGTTAATTTTAATTTTGATTATTAGCAGCGGGTTGTGGGTTTATAGGGGAATTGGGTGGGAAGTAATTTAATTGTAATAAAGTAAATATTTTTTTTGTATTTATGTGTATTGATAATTAATTGATAATTAATTATTAATTGGTAATTCATATGTCTTAACGGGTAATTCATTTGTATGAATTGCTAATTAATTTTTATTAATTGCTAAATAATTTTTATTAATTGATTAATTGATTATAACGTTAATTGTATTTTTTATTATTGGGAGTGGGTTGTGGGTTTATAGGGGAATTGGGTGGGAAGTAATTTAATTGTAATAAAGTAAATATTAATTATTTAATTTATGTGTATTGATAATTAATTGATAATTAATTATTAATTGGTAATTAATTTGTGTTAATGGGTAATTAATTTGTATGAATTGCTAATTAATTTTTATTAATTGCTAAATGATTTTTATTAATTGATTAATTGATAATGTTAATTGTATTTTTTAGTATTGTGAGTGGGTTGTGGGTTTATAGGGGAATTGCGTGGGAAGTAAATTAATTGTAATAAAGTAAATATTAATTTTTTTAATTTATGTGTATTGATAATTAATTATTAATTGTAATTAGTTTTTATTAATTGGTAATTATTTTTTTACCAATGGTAAATAATTTTTAATAATTGTAATTAATTTTAATTAACTTTTTATTGGTATTGATAATTAATGTAATCTTATTTTAAAATTAAAGCATTACTTTCCCTACTGTTGCACTCTCAGGAGTGGGAATAGTTTATTTGCCCTCCCTCTATCCAACTCTTTCCCTACTGTTGCAGTCACTGGAGTGGGAATAGTAATTTTTACCCTCCTGCTATCCAACACTTTCCCTACTGTTGCACTCACTGGAGTGAGAATAGTAATTTTTAACTTCCAGCTATCCAATGCTTTCCCTACTGTTGCACTGTGTGGAGTGGGAATAGTAGTTTTTACCCTCCCGCTATCCAACGCTTTCCCTACTGTTACAGTCTTTGGAGTGGGAATAGTAATTTTTCCACCTACACTATCCAACACTTTCCCTACTGTTGCACTCTCTGGAGTGGGAATAGTAATTTTTACCCTCCCGCTATCCAATGCTTTTCCTACTATTGCACTCTTAGGAGTGAGAGTAGTAATTTTTACCCCTACGCTATCCAACTTTTTCCCTACTGTTGCACTCTCAGGAGTGGGAATAGTATTTTTTACTCTCCCGCTATCCAACTCTTTCCCTACTGTTGCAGTCACTGGAGTGGGAATAGTAATTTTTACCCTCCCGCTATCCAACACTTTGCTTACTGTTGCACTCACTGGAGTGAGAATAGTAATTTTTACCTTCCCGCTATCCAATGCTTTCCCTACTGTTGCACTCTCTGGAGTGGGAATAGTAACTTTTACCCTCCCGCTATCCAACACTTTTCCTACTGTTGCACTCACTGGAGTGGGAATAATATTTTTTACCCTCCCGCTATCCAACGCTTTTCATACTGTTGCACTCACTGGAGTGGGAATAGTAATTTTTACCCTCCCGCTACCCAACGCTTTCCCTACTGTTACACTCTTTGGAGTGGGAATAGTAATTTTTCCCCCTACACTATCCAACGCTTTCCCTACTGTTGCACTCTCTGGAGTGGGAATAGTAATTTTTACCCCTACGCTATCCAATGTTTTCCCTGCTGTTGCACTCTGAGGAGTGGGAATTGTATTTTGTATCCTCCCGCTATCCAACTCTTTCCCTACTGTTGCAGTCACTGGAGTGGGAATAGTAATTTTTACCCTCCCGCTATCCCTCACTTTCCCTACTGTTGCACTCACTGGAGTGAGAATACTAATTTTTACCTTCCCGCTATCCAATGCTTTCCCTACTGTTGCACTCTCTGGAGTGGGAATAGTAACTTTTACCCTACCGCTATCCAACGCTTTCCCTACTGTTGCACTCACTGGAGTGCGAATAATAATTTTTACTCTCCCGCTATCCAACGATTTCCCTACTGTTGCACTCATTCGAGTGGGAATAGTAATTTTTACCCTTCCGCTATACAAAGCTTTCCCTACTGTTACACTCTTTGGAGTGGGAATAGTAATTTTTCCACCTACACTATCTAACGTTTTCCCTACTGTTGCACTGTCTGGAGTGGGAATAGTAATGTTTACCCTCCCGCTATCCAACGCTTTGCCTACTGTTGAACACTTTGGAGTGGGAATAGTAATTTTTACCCCTACGCTATCCAACGTTTTCCCTACTGTTGCACTCACTGGAGTGGGAATAGTAATTTTTATCCCTACGCTATCCAACGCTTTCTCTACTGTTGCACTCATTGGAGTGGGAATCGTAATCTTTCTCTTCCCGTTATACAATGCTTTACGTACTGTTGCACTCTCTGGAGTGGGAATAGTAATTTTTACCCCTACGCTATTCAATGCTTTCCCTACTGTTGGAGTCACTGGAGTGGGAATAGTAATTTTTCCCTTCCTGCTATCCAACGATTTCCCTACTGTTGCACTCTCTGGAGTGGGAATAGTAATTTTTACTCTCCCACTATTCAATGCTTTCCCTACTGTTGCACTCTTTGGACTGGGAAAAGTAATGTTTACCCCTACGCTTTCCAATGTTTTCCCTACTGTTGCACTCACTGGAGTGGGAATAGTCATTTTTACCCCTACGCTATCCAACGCTTTCCCTACTGTTGCACTCACTCGAGTGGGAATAGTAATTTTTACCTTCCCGCTATCCAACGCTTTCCCTACTGTTGCACTCTTTGGAGTGGGAATAGTAATTTTTACCCCTACGCTATCCAACGTTTTCCCTACTGTTGCAATTACTGGAGTGGGAATAGTAATTTTTACGCTCTCACTATCCAACAAAATCTCTACTTTTTTTTACTTTTTTTTATTATGTTTACATTTTAAGCTTTTTTATATTATATTATGTATGTTTTATTTAATTGTTTTTAATATTTAATTAATTTTATATTATTTTTAATACATTTTAAAAATTCGATATTTTGGCTAACTATATTTTAACATTCTATATTTGGGAATCAATATTTTAGTACTTACCTGTTTGTAGATAGGGAATCGATATTCTGTCCTTCTATATTTTGGTGTCGATATTTTGTGCATTCGATATTGTGTCCCTCGATATTTAGTCACTGAACCGCACGCCAGCACAGCAAGGCTTGCTGCACTGCAGTGCGTCAAAATATTGTAAATGTGGACCAGAGCTTTTAGCCCACCCATAACATTCCATTTGTTGGCATCCTATGATTCTTCTTTGCTGCCTTTTAACTGAGCAGTGCTTGCGAAGCATCACTTCCTCCATCACTTCGTTTTCTTTCTGTGGTGAATGGACCAAGTACAAATTGATTTATCTATGATTTGTCTGTTCACTGCTCACTCTGTGATTGTGGTACTATTCTTTTAAAAAAATATTTTTTTTGCATTTTTATATAGATCAAACTCGACCTCACCCAAATGAATTGGAGAACTTTACCTGAGCACCAGTTACATTACACAATGACAGATGAATTGATATTTGTTAGGTCCAGGGAGACAGCATGATTTGCCCAGAATCATGTGGTTTGCAGCTGATGCTGTGAACCTGGTTCCCCAGTTACAAAGCGCCACACCTTTTTCTCACCTTTTGTTCTGAGAACAGCTGTCTCTCTTTTTCCTCACATACTGCACTTTTTTTTTTAAACTGGGACTTATTGGCTGCTTTTCTCCTCATTTTTGTATCTTTTTTTATCACATCTCTGAAGCATGAAACATGAGGAGTTTATCCTGTCATTGTCCATTTCCTACCTGTTCATTTCGTACAGCCACTGGATTGTAGAATGTGAGTCAAACGTTCAAAACAGGCTCAACAATACATCTAATTAATCGCTCACACCTGTCCCATGGCTCTCCTGCTCCTACTTGCACTTCCTTTTTGCACTTTTGTCCTGTACTCTCTCAGGCCTCCTTTTTTCCCGTCCTTATTACGCTGTGTCTCCCCGCTCGCCTCTCACACAACCTTCTTTCTTTTGATTGTCGGCGGGCACTCTGTCCTCACAGTGCTCTTCCACCCCCACCTACACCATGTCCACCCCTCACCCATATCTGTCTCCCAGCCCCTGCCTCCTTTGTTCACTTATGCTCTCTTCCTGCCCAGCTGTACCTTCAACGCCATTCACTCACCCTATCCATGATAGAGTGATTGACTGCACAGGTAGAGTTCTGAAAGCCATTTTATTTGCTCTGATATTTACACCATATAGAACATTGCTTGGGCCTACCTCTACCGGGATGTTATTCACTGGACTGATTACACTGTGCAAGAAAATACATTTACTAGTAGAACTCACCATGCTTAAATTTGTTAAGATTTCCAATGTGAGGCGTTTAGGAAAAACTATTAATGAAGCTGGACACAGAATAAGAAAAATATGTAAGTTTTCTAGATCTATCTTAATAGTGCCAGAGGCTGACTGTATAAAGCACTGGTCATGTCTCTGATATGCCATATAGTACATGGTGATAGATTCAGCACAACATGACTAAAAAAACATTGACCTAGCCAATAGATCTCGCATAAGCGAGACCTTCTGGCCATGCCACTGCTTGCCTCTATGGTTCTTGATGCTGCTGATCTGCTGGTTGCTGGTTTCTAGGGTTGTTAGAAAAAAGCATTATAGTTGCCCATCTCTATTGTACACAATTTACCGGTTTCAATAGGATAAAAAATGATGGCACGAGAGACAGGGTGCTCCTTCGAAACACGGCTGCTCCCCTGTATGCGGAGCATAGCGTGGCATCGACTATAATGCACGTTTCATGCCAAGAACCCCGTCCGCCAAATTCAAAGGCGGCCCTGAGTTAGCGAA
Organism: Triturus cristatus; assembly: GCF_964204655.1. Taxonomy (NCBI): domain Eukaryota; kingdom Metazoa; phylum Chordata; class Amphibia; order Caudata; family Salamandridae; genus Triturus; species Triturus cristatus. The sequence goes on along the minus strand of NC_140581.1, from coordinate 338,264,179 downwards.
GTCAATATGAATAGAAACAGATCTGGAGAGGGAGGCTGTAAATCAGTGTAAGTCTTGCCAGTTCGATACAAAAACGGTAAATCTTGAGGATATGTAAAGTTGTTCAATTACTGTGAAAATAAAACAATACAACTCACTTTACAAAGCAAAAAAGATATTGAATATAAACATTTACAGTTTTGTTTGAAAGCTTTTTGCCGATTTACTTGTTAATCGGCATACAGTTTATAAAACTTCAATACTGTTATCATCATTTCAGTATCGGAGTACCGGAATGTTACATCCATTTTTTAAATGTTTAATAATATTTGAAAATGTACAAGACAGGGTAGGAGGTGACCAAATATTTTTCCCAGGTGTACTTTTCATGTATGCACGTTTTTTTTTTATTATTTATTTTAAGTGACAGATGCATTAATGTATTGTTTATAACAATGTACGATATAATCCACTTGAGGCACAGTATTGAACTTCGAACTATTATTTAAAACAATTTCCTCGTCCTGATTCAAGCATACTTGAATTTGGTCTTTCAAACTGAGAGTTGTGCTAAAACACTTTACCATTTATTGCGCTGCACCTAAATAATATTACACCGGCACGCGAGAAAAGATAACGTGCGCCGTTTTGAAAGTACAGAAACCCTTCATTAGAACATTTCATTCATAGGTAAAACGACGCTGCTCTGTCTTTTCCTATTGGACATTCAGCCTCTCTTGTTTCTAAACCAGTTAGAATTACAGCCGTTGCAAGTAGCTTTGCAAATACAACGCTCACTTTTATTACCTTTTAGAGCTATAATTATTTGCTAAATACCCGACGTTGCTGTAATGAAACTGAAACAAATCACTGTCGCTTCTTTTTGTTGCTTCTAATAGACCCTTCTCTGCCATTTCCAGCCCTAAAGCTGGAAAAAGAGGTAGTTTGTAATGCGTGTACAATTGCCTTTTCTTTTCTCTTGTAGGAGCACTTAAGTGTCATGTTAAGCCCGAGGCAGGAGAGACTTTAAATGACCTGTTCTGACTGGAATTGTGTTTACCGTACTTCTTTCAGAAAGCAGCGCGGGATCCCGTCTCTTATCTGTGCAAAAAGTCGAACAGATTGTCGACTCAAATTTCCCCTTCCAGGCAATGTTGGTTTTGTCTATTGTTTGACCTGACAAAAGTTTGCAAGAATTCACCAGCTCCTATTTCTGTCTTGTTTCCCCTGCATCACCCTCGAGGCGAGTAATCAGCATTTTTCAGCTCCCAGAAATTGCCCAAAAGGGTGCTTGCCGAAGCCCTGTATTCTGAAAATGTCTAGACGCTCGATTTTATGAAGTGAGAACTTAAATGAAGAAGCTACACACAGTGTCCCTTAGGGTTGACAAAGAAGGAACAAAATAAGCGAGCACTATCTGCCCGGAGTGTTTGCCCTTGGCACACATGTGGCGGAGGCAAGGTGTTGACAACAGCCACCAGACTCAGCTCCAACCCGCCAGCATTGTTCTAACGCCAGGGCGACAAGGATTGATAGTAAAACACAGTTACAAACTATCAAACGGAGGCTCCCACCCACATGACTTTTATGAGACAAAACCACCGCACACACCTCCAGGATTCCTCCTGATCGACCCAGGTGTTTCTTCTGTACATGATATGGCAAGAAAAGGATGCAAGCAGGCTGTTCACGAAGGCCTGGGGCTACATATCGTCATTGGTCATAAATCATAAAATCGCACCCAGTGAGGTGACATGTATTTTCATTGAACATGGTGCAATTAAAGTATGCTCTAAATATCCTATGCGTAAGAGGTTTGGAAAATGGTACATGTGTTATTTGATTCGATTACATTTTACATCATGTGTAATGTAACCAATTTTGACATCCATTTTTATAAAATACCAGAAATGTTGGATTGCATATTGTTTAAGTATTAACAATAGCAAGGTTCCAAGTAACACAGTAAAAGAGAGAGAGAGAGAGAGAGAGAGAGAGAGAGAGAGAGTCGTGTGAGTTGTCTATTTCACTTGAAATCCCAAAGCACATTTTTTTCTGATATTAAGGAATGATGATACTTCTTTCGTTCAGGGTATTGTTTGCACCACCTTTAGGGTGAGTAATTTTGGCTCATTTGCACTGCCTTTTTGTTCTCTGCTGATTGTTCTTATGTGAAGAAGACATTTGCACTGCTTTAACTTGTGAAGCTGACATAATTGTCTTGATAACTATGTTTTTTAGCATAGTGCAACAATAGGGATCTCGTGTGAACAACAGGATCTTCATGATGCTTTTCACCACAAGATGGCAATTTGTACCCTCTGTTTACCTGGAAGCATTAAGGCTGAGAAGTGGGAGCTTGATCCAAGAGAAAATGACACTTCTGTACACCAGTTAAGTAAGCTCTGGGAGCACCCATTGATTTCACTGTTCCCACCAGACATTTCTGTATGAAGCGCGGGCTATATTTATGACCCGGTTTGCATCGCTCTTGCACCACTCAATGTGGTGCAAGAGAAACACAAACATTAAATCAGATTTTTGAAGCCACGCAAAGCCACTTTGTAATGCAATGTAAGCACAAATCGCTGTGTTGCGTTACAAAGCTCTGGGTAGGCACTCTGTGGGTGCTGCAGGGGTGTTCCCATGCAACTCCCATGGTTTTTGATGCATTTCTAGTTTTACAAGACCTTATAAACCTGGGAATGAGTCAAAAAGATACACCACCCAAGGAGAGGCATGAGAAGGAGAAATATCTTTATATCTCCTCGTTACTTCCTCGTTCTATGTGTGCTTGGTGCATTCTGGTATCCCTTCCTGCAAAAAAACAATTCTGCATGCCATGCAGGCACCCTTGCACCATGTGGTTCAAGGGTGCCTGCGATGCCACTAGGCAGCCTGTTCTGCACCAGTGCAGGGGGAAAAGTCAGGAATGCACTGTATGCCTTAAATACAGCACATTCCTGCCCTTTTCCAGTGATGCAGTGCAGGGCTTCACTGCACCACTATTTCATAAATATGTTGCTAAGATACACAGGTTTAAAAAAGCAGGAAGTTACACGGAATATGGACATTCCAATAATCTGGGTTTACATTAGAATATACTTTTCTAATTAAAATTATGCACAGACCTAGTTACATTTTACAGATACACATTTATTTCAGTATATGTCCAAAATGGATGCAAATTCAGAACAGAAAACAAACACTGTTTATGTTCTCCAAGCCTAAATTTGGAATAGAGCTCTTTGAAACAGCAAAGTGCTAAACATTTCACACAATTAGGAAGATGGCAATCAACTTCCAACTTGTTTCCTCTTTTGGAAATCATAGCAGGCACTCATTCTCATAAACCTCACCACTAAAACAGTAGAAGTATGAGTACTCAAAAAATCGTGATCTTCATTCAGGATCGTTTGCTATGGGAATAAGGGTGTGAGACTGAGGGAAGAGGGCAAGCAGTTTCAATTACTGTGATGCCCAGACACCCTCAGTGTTGAAATGAGGGAGCACTTTCATCTATGGGGGGCACTGGCTTCTCACACTACTAACTACATAGAAAAGCTCAAATCTGCCTTGCGGTGAAAAATCATACCTTTTGCAAGCTAGAACCTGAGCTCACCAGTACACTAACCATACATATGTGCTCAAAGTAGTTTTTTTTTTGCTGAGTCCAACCTCCTAAATATTGCACATGGTGTTAAACTACATCCATTACCGTATTTCATAAGAGAGCTTTGAGAGCTAACAATTCACTTAACATCTAGGCCTTATGATGTAGGTTGGAAAGGATCCGTATGGCATTTTGTTTGACAGAACCCGTGTCGGAAGCCAAGTTTCCGACTAACTCGGGAACATTTCCGACCGACCGATTATGATACAAGGTAGTCGGTCAGTCATTCCGAATCGGTTCAGACCGGCATTCGGAGAGTCCGAGTCAGTCAGAGCAGAATCGTAGAGCTCTACGGGCCGCGTTACCTACCGACCGATTACAATGTCGGATTCTGACAGCCATTCCAACTCGGTCTGTCCGACATGGATTGGCTGTCAGAAACTGACTTTGGGGGCCCTTAGCAGGCCCCCTTTTACCCAGAGGCCTCCGGTTGGAGCCTGTGGGGGTACCCATAGGTCCCCTCTTTCCAACCATGCACAGTGTGGCAGGCACCGTGTAGTGCCCACCACAGGGTTAAAGGTTTTCCGCACCCACCCCTTTTTTCAATGGAGCCTATGTTGTCGGTCGGAACACAGGCTCCCATTGAAGTCAATAGGAGTTCAACCGAACACTGTTCGGAACCATCGTAATCGGTCGGTCGGATTCCTTGAACCCAAGTGGGTCAGAAACCATTCCAACAAGGAGTCGGTCGGAATTCTTTCAGACGAACATCGTATTGAGGCCCCTAGTTTTTTGGCACTTATAAAAAGTATTGGACTTTAATATCAAAATATAGGTAACAGATGTTGGCTTCTCCAATAAACATTGTAATAGTGATGTGTTTTAGGGATCCATAGAAATGCCAATTCAATTTAGATTTCAGATTTTTCTCTTTATCTTTAACAACATTTCCAGAAAACAACTTTGGAGTTTGTTGGAAAACCAATCAACAATAGTTCAAGCAGTGAGAAAAGAGGCAGTACATTTTTGTTCTGTGTGGAGACAGATTAAAACAAGTATACTCTGTTTCTGATATTGGAGGTCGATGAGTGTGTTAAAAAAGTTATGTTAATTCTTATATTTATAGCATAGCTCCGAAAACAGAGTTTGTAAGGGTTATTTTACAAGTTAGTCTGAAGAAACTGCTTGGAATGATGTTGATATATTTAACTGTAACATTGCCATACATTTGAGGCCTTTCAGGGGTGTAGAGCAGTGGCCCGCGTGCCAAACATTACCAGATGCCCGAACACCCCACCTCTCAATGTCGCTACCTTATTAAGAAATAGAAGAAAACTGTCTTTTCGAAGAATGTTTGTCAGCTGGCTTCCTTTATGGATATCTCATTAACACTGTCTAGGTATTACAAAATCGCTATGTCTAGGAAACCCTCTGACCTCTCAACATACCAGTGATAGCTCTTGTGTGACAAGTCCACTCATCCCGCTCCGCTGCAAGTCAATGGTCACCACCATCAGCTGAGAGAGACAGAAAGTTCATGGGAATTGGGCTACCTTAGTGTTCCTTCTACTTTTCTAGGTTGTACAGTCTAGAAGATGCTCAAGCTAACCCAGCAGTTGGCCAAGCACAAAGCTCTACAGACACCACAAGTTTGGCATTTGGCCATTTCGGAGTGTGTGTCTCAGAATTCTGCATCCTATCTATTCCAGTGGTGTAAATCATATAATGTGCAGGTCTTTGTAATTTGACGTGTATGGAATGACAAAGAATCAATGTACTGACCACTCTGTATCCTATGATAAAATCAAATTTATATTTATTCCACTATATTTTCTTTACAATTTTCTTGCTTACAGTTGTAATCTGCCTGTTTCTCATGGATGTTTTAATTATCTTCCTCCGATGTTGTTTCCTGGTGCATAGAATCCATTACACTTGACTGTTTTTGGATTATGTGGTGCCATCATTGTGCTTGTCCGTCTTTTCATTCTTCTATACCCTTTGCCCTTCTTTCTTGGCACTTGGTGGCACCTCAGTCAGCATCAGATTGCTGAAATCATGATTTCCCAGTTCTTTCAGTATGTTTTTTTTGTTCAATCCTAATTCTCTGTTTGTCTAAACATATTTGCCAATCAATTTTGTATTCAAACCCAAGAAGCCCACTAAAACAGCATACTTCTTTCTTTCCCATGCGACCATTAAGGAAATATTAGCCATAATTCATTAATGCATCTGATCACTTTGACTCTTTGGTGTGGAAATACGCATGGTTCATCAATTATAACAATGTTAGTGGGTTTTTTGTTTTTACTAAACGTTATTTTGAAATATCACAAAAGTACCACTTTGACATTTACAAGTTGCATATATTATTCAAATGGTTTAAGGATCAGGGCCAAAATAGTTCATTAAAACTATTAAATACATATTCTCTTTGATAATATTATATGTATTATGATTAGGGGGGTCATTACGATGACTGCGAGACCGCCACTGACAGGCTGTTAGTGGGGGTCTCACCACCATCGGAGTCCATTCCCCACCCGCCCCCCCAACATTACGATGGTTGATGGTTCCATCATCTGACGGACTCCTTGAGCCTGCCGGTGCAGTGGAGGGCCGCCTAAACCCTGCATTGGTGGCAGTGCCTATCAGGCACCGCCATAGGGATTAGGACGTACCTCCCCGTCAGCCTTTCCATGACGGTTCACTCGCCATAAAAAGGCTGAAGGGAATGGACATTGGGGGGCCCGTAGTGGGCCCCTTCTCCCTGGCACATTTCTTTGGGTGTTATGGGGCATCTATGGTGTCCTCCTACATATCCCTGAACCAAGTGACAGGCACTGCATGGGGCCTGTCACGTAGTACAGGGATATATAAAACATCTTTGTTTTACATTGCGATGGGTGCTGCAGCCAGCAGCACCTACCGCAATGTAAAAGGTGGCCAATACGACCGCCACTGTGGCTGTCGCATCATAATTAAACCTGTGGGATTGTCACCTTGTAGGCGGTCGGTACCAAATATAATACGATGGCGGACGTAGTGAAGTTTGTTTGCCATTGTAATGACCCCCTTAGAGTCTGGCAGATGAGTTACTTTGTCACAAAAGGGCCGGATATGCTGTCCGCCTTATTAAGAGTGCCGTAGGATATAGTGCACTGGTAATAAGGAGGACAGGCTATCTGTCATGGTTGTGACGGAGTAACCCACCTACCAAACACAAAATCAAGCCCCATTTCTCCAGCATTATCTATTTTGATATTGAATATGTTAATGAATCCTGCTTATTGAGTTTAAGGAAAAATTCCATAAAATAGCAGCATAGTCGATTAAGATTCTGCATTAGCTATGAGGATGTTCTAACATGAGAATCAATTAAAACAATATATGTAACTCTATTGAAGACCTCCTGGTGGACTTGGCCCTTTTCTGCAGGGTCATCCCTAAACTTTTTGCCTTTCTCCTAGCCTTTTCTCTGGCATGGTGTTGGTGGTTTTAGGCCTCTGGGCACTTTAGCACTGCTGTCCAGTGTAAAGTGCGTACACTCTCTGTGTTACATTTGGTAAGATTGGTCTACATCTGTTTGGTATATTTAATTTACCTGTCAGTCCCTTGTAAAGTGGTATCTCATATACCCAGGGCTGGTAGATTAAATGCTACTGGTGGGCTTGCAGCGCTGATTCCGCCACCCACCAAAATAGCCTTGCAAACCTATCTCAGGCCTCTGTCATTGCAGGGCCTGTGCGTGCAGTGTTACTGTCGCTGTGATGTGGCACTAAAGTGTGTGCCATGTCTGTGACCCCCCTTTTCCTGCATGTCAGGACTTGCTGGGGGCTTGCTGCTGCTGGGGGCCCAGGAGGAACCGCCACGAGGGCTTGCCTCCCTGCTGGAGGGCCCTGTTTGCTGGCCTCCCTGGGCCTAGCTATGCCCCATGGACCCTGGAAGACTCTTGCACCCTGCAAGCACTTTTCTTTTAATTCTCCTGGACCTTAAAGACTCCTAGCGCTGTGGGAGCACTATATTTTAAAACTGCCAAAGAAGAGGAGCGAACGGACTTCGCAGCACGGAGCTGCAGCCCTCTTAGAGGGAATCCCGATGAGGAGATTTCCCTGCATTTGCTAACTTTGACAGCGGGTGCCCACCCCGCTTTATGCATATTTTTGAGCGGGTACCCACCCCACTTATATGATTATTTTTGTGGCGGGTGCCCACCCTGCACTGTGGTGCTGTCAAGAAGATCACCGCAGAGGCCCGATCGGGAAAGGCCCCCTTGCGGAAGCCAGGCGGGCTTCGCCTGACTTTGGGCGGGGCCTGCAGCATCTGGCCGGAAGTAAGTTGTGGAGTTGCCGGCCCGAGCGGTGCTCCTGTGAGCTGTAGGGGCCCCCCGTGCCAGAGGGAGATGATGAAGGCAGGAAGGATCCCACCCCACCTGCGTGGATGCTGCCGAGTGCGGCCAGATTCGAGGCAGGGCTCTCATGAGTAGAGAGAGCCCCGCATGTTGCTGCGCCAGCATACACAGTCCAGAGGAGTGAAGAAGTCCCTGGAGATCCCGGTGAGTGGGGCTTCACGATGGGCTTGTCGGTGCCGTTCGAGGCACATTGCCAGTGCTTGGTGGTTTTGAGCGGACCTGCTGGAGAGCGGGTCGCTCCAACGTGGGTCAGATTGTTTTTAGGGCCCCAGGAGTGCCCATGCCTCTGTTTAGTTATTATCCCAGCTGCCCCGCCTGACAGTGGGCAGCTGCGACAATTAGGCACATTTGGTTACGGAGCCCCAGAGCTGTGCTCCAGCATGCCAGGGTCTCCTGATTTATTTTCTACAGCTGCCCACCTGATAGAGGGCAGCTGCAAGGATGGGGACATTTTGTGATAGAAGTTCCTGATTGGGACAGGAGAGGCACAGTGGTGTTAGGCCTCTTTGGTTATTCACAGCTGCACTGCACCAGCGTGGGCAGCTGCAAGAGGTTGCTATATTTGTTAAAGAGTCCCAGTGGGGACCCACCCAGAGGGCACAGTGAGTGCCCATGCCCACATTTCACTTCACAGCTGCACAGCAATTAGTGGCAGCTGCAACGTTTAGGTCAGCGCAATTGCGCACTTTTGGATTCTGCTGCATTGGCAGCGCGCCCTGACATTATGGACATAGGGCATTTGAGCCCTCTGAGAAGGCCAGTTAGCCAGGGGGACAGTGTCAGGTTGATAGGGCCCCACGCCCTAATGTGTTTTATGTGGTGCCCAGGAAATGTGATTTATACACCCTGATTTATGCCTCTAATGTGATTTATGATTGTGAGGTTTTAGCATACTCTGTTTATGCTGGTGAGGATATTATGGTCTAATATGTTTCTAATATGTTTAGGCTTATGAGGTTGGCGCATAATGTATTTTACGCCTGATGTGATACTGATTGCATAGTATGATTTATGTTGCAGGATGTAATGCTGAGTAAAGTGTTTTGCAGGTAGTTACTGGTTGTGTTCTAAATTTACTATTTTTACCTTGTGATGGTTCTGACAGTGGCCCAATTGGCCCTGTCATGTGTATATAATCCCAATGTAAATATTGTCTAGTGCCAGTTGGCACAGTGTATATTGTGTGATTACTATTCTAATGTGTTTATGATAATACAAAGGCTATTTTTATATATAACCTTGTGTGGAGTTCCTTTTGTGGTGTGCCTAGTGTGTTGCTGCTGTGTGTGTGTTGCGCAAACGCTTTATACATTGTCTCTGGGATAAGCCTGACTGCTCGTGCCAAGCTACCAAGGGGGTGAGTAGGGGTTATCTTCAGCGTGTAACTCTCTTGCCCTGACTAGAGTGGTGGTTTCTGCCTGGTTTGGTGCAAGCCCTAGCCAACCAGAAATCCCATTTCTAACACCTCCAAACTACAGTAGAAAAGGAAATAAATGTGTTACAATTTTAGCAGCATGGCATGTTAACCCCTCTACCACCTTACATCATTTCTGCCAGCAATACATGTTGAAGGGGGCTTGCTTCACGTGCTGGAGCCATGTGTTTATTAGCGATCAGCAAGAGTATTAATGTAATAGTGTTACTGATTCTAGAGGCATGGAGAAAGAGGAAGCTAATGTAATAATGCATTTTGGGAGTTAATCAGAAAGTAAGCCCTTAAGCATGGAAGGATGCTTGTTACACACTTCTTTTTCCCACTTTTCATATACCTGAGTTACACACCAGATATGCTATTGAAATATGCAGGAGCAAAAGTAATCCTAGCATAACCTGGGGAAAAATCATTTAAAACCAATTGACGGAAAGCCAATAAGCAAATCCTAATAAGGGACAGATAGAATTAAAGGTTTTTGAGAAAGATATATTCAAAAAGAGCACATATGAGCTTGATTGGATTTGTCCTTGTTTATTTAGCGAAGAACCACCAGTATGAGCCACCATTATCTTGAGTCATCCTTTTTTGAGACATATATTTTTACAATTGTGTTGAAACCAAAGACTGGATATTTTCTGTATCTACCTACAGCTCACTATCAGTGGTAACATTGTTCATTTATTGTGTCTAAACAGCAAGACTTACAAACCGTTTTTCAGTCGCACAAAGTTTGGAGTTTGACTGGGCCATTGATCCTCATTGCTCATCCCAGATGCCACAAGGGAACGATCATAGTATCGAATTATATCACCATCTGAACACCTCTTAATTCTATCACGCCTCAAATAAAGGAATTCTCTATAATGTAGTGCAGCATCTGCATGATACTAGAATACTGTTGTCAGAATATTGTCTGACATAAATATTGTGTATTAAACATTTCCTCAAAATATATTGCCAGATTGTACTTGACAATAAAAAATCTACACATAGGATGATATTTTTGTAAATTACAATTAATACCCTCCGATACTATTTCTGTACACTATATTTAGACATACAACAAAACTATCTCACTGTAATAAAGGCTGGCTTTGTGATGGATTGGTGATTTCAATGTTCTATCATGCAGTACTCTTCCAAGCCTAATTTGTGAAGGATATTGGGTTGGTAAATCACTTAACATCGCATCCCCTACCTACAAAAGGCCAAAATTGAATCAAATATGTGGTTGGTGGTAGAATGGTGTTTGTGAATAGAACATTATTAATTGCTCAAACCCCCTATTGCATTTTCTAAAGAAGTCAAATATCATTATTATGTTGAGAATGTGGAGGCATGGAAGATTTTAAACAACTTATCTCATACTTGCCAAGTACCGGAAGGATCTACAATCTATTGAACAGATATTATGAAATTATTCCCCCAGGATCTGATCAAAGAACACAAGAATTTGAATTCTACAACTCTTTTTCATTAGCCTCAGGCAGCATGCAGTCTTACTTTTCCTGTCTTCTCAGTGTTATATCTATCATCAAAGAGCCATGTATTCCGATTCCTCCCTACTGACCACCAGTGGTACATATAGTTCTCATAAAATCACCTTACATTCATTAGATCAGTTTACACACACAACTCAACACAAAATATTCTAAGAGTGATGAGAGTGTCAAAAGTGATTGGAGATGACTAATTTCACTAGCTGCACTGTTGTACAAGCACTAAAATGGTAATGAGCTCTTTAGGCACATTGACTCCACTGAATGCGCCATCATCCTACTGATGTTCACACCATGAACCACCTGCAGGAGACTCCATTATTCTAACGCCTAGTCATTCACTCACGGACATACCACAATAAATGAGCTTAATACCACACTATCTGTCACAAGATAAAACAGAGTCACACCAAGTGGCAGATGTATCAAACAGTCACACAAAGCAGCACACCTGCATAAATGCTGTGTTACATTAAAGGAAGCTAGTACTCTTTACCCTAAGTAATGTAAAGCAGCCCTTTGTCCAAATGAGGGTCACAATATTTGAAAGTGTGTGTAGTTGCTCTATTTGTAATTACATTTTTCCATTTACCTTTTGCAGGTAGTAATTCCCATTCTCCCAAGCTGAAATTAACAGCTTTAGGGATTGTGACGTGGAAAGTGTCAAGACTACATGGTTGTTTCTCTGTGGCAGGTGTGCGGGATCCATGATAGTTGTAACAGTGCTAACAAATCACTCAGTTTCATTGAGCAAACATAATACAACGAATGTATGATGTTACAACGCATACATTTACAACACATGCCTTTACAATGCAGTTTTTACATCGCGACATCCTTTACAACGCATACATTTACATCGCATGCCATTACAACAATTTTTTTCAAATTACATTCACAATGCATTCCATTACATCTAATTATACCTTTACAACGCATACCATTACAACGCATACCATTACATTGCATTTAAGGTAAGTGTTGGATAGTGTCGGGCTAAAAATTACTATTCTAACTCCAGGGGGTGCAACAGTAGGGTAAGTGTTGGATAGTGTAGGGGTAAAAATTACTATTCTAACTCCAGGGGGTGCAACAGTGGGGTAAGTGTTGGATAGTATAGGGGTACTATGCGTTGTAATGGTATGCGTTGTAATGACATGCGATGTAATGCTTGCGTTGTAGTGACATGCGTCGTAGTGTCATGCGTTGTAGTGACATGCAATGTAATGGCTGCGTTGTAGTGACGTTCATTGTAAAGGATGTTGCGATGTAATGACTGCGTTGAAAATGTAGTGCGATGTAATGGCTGCATTGTAAAGGTTGTTTCCCTAACATAACACTTGTCAACAGACTGTAAAATGAACAAGGAGGCATGATAATATGGATGTAGTTTCCAATATACATGTGGGTAGGTTTTTTCTGCAGTACCCTACTTTAACTATGGAGATGGTGTACCTGTGACAGTACCTGTGAGTTATATCTAACAACACTTTGCATAAACATTCATGACAGTGTTGCCTGGTTACAAATCACATTGCAATCATTGAACAACAGGTAGATGTTGGAAAAGTGCTAGTTACAGCCGAACTTAACGAGTATCCTGAAAACAACCCACGTCAGGGTACAATTTACATCTCAACATGTTCCCACAGGGGTGTGCGCCATTTGTAATACATCTAAACCTTCCATCAGCATCACCACTTACCTGAGGTACAGCTGTTGTAAACCTGTCTCAGGAGTGACTGAGCCTCCATCAGAGGTGTCCATGTCAGACGTATTTCCTCACACTCCTGTAAAGCGCTCTGATACTTCTGGGTCTAACAAGTGCTATATAAAACTTTTAAAATAAATACATAAATGAATAAATATGTAGAATGGAGTGTGAGTGGCCCCATTACACTGATGCCCTGAAGGCTGCGTGGATGTGGGGATCCAAGGTTTGCTCACCACAGTAGCTTTTAACCTATATAATGCATATTGTGAGGTTTAGCAGTTGTACCATGGATGGCAGTCTGCATATCTCAGTAATATATGTATCTGTTGAGCACACAGTGGCAATATCATTGTTGTAAAATCTATGCAACCCCAGTAGGGCTTACTACATGGATACAAACCAATTGGCCTACGTTAGGCCAGCAGGATATTCGCTCTAGACTTATCATATATTGGCGTATCAATGCCAGCCTCATGAACAGTAACTAACCTTTGTGACATTCATATCAAGCTTTCATGCTGTGCAATGTGGCAAGCCACCTTTCTGTACTGTGTGAAGGGTAAAGGGCAGGAATTCACAGTGATTCCATGATTTAGTGCATTCCTGTCCTTTCCAATTGGTGGCATACTTTTCCTTGACTAGCACAAATGCAGGCATCCTTGGATAATGGTGCAGGGAGGCCTGCATTGTAGACAAAATAGGTCTTGGGCAGGTGAGGACAGCCACCTGCATAATAACTCTCCTGATAGGCTTTTTTGTTGAGTGCTGCTAAATGCAGCCTATGGAGAATGAAAAGACAGAAATGTGAAATTATATTATTTCCCCTGGTGTAGGTTCACCTGTGGACTCGTTGTATTATGACATATTCCAGGTCTTGCACTGATGCTAGATCTGTGAAGATGTTACAATAAGGGTGCTGATGCAGTGATACACCCACCCCTATGGATTGGCTCCCTGCCACAGAGTAAAGCAAGCTAGCAATGTTTGCTGCCTTTTGTAACTCAAGATGGCTTAAAAGATGCAGAGTCACGCAAGCTGCAATTACTTACCTTTACACATCTCACTTAGATTTTGTCTCAACCTTGCCCCACCATGCATGATGCAAGACCAACAGCAAAAGTGTACATATCCAGGCCATGGGTATTATTTACCATTGACTCATCTGAACGATTGGGCAACACATGTTTTATGTGAAATGCATGGTTTTTGTACACCCATACTGAACTTACTTGGCTTATTCTGGCATATTTTAATTGGAGAAGTCATTGTAATGAAGGTATATTGTACAATTCACTATACCAATATTAGGAGTAGGAATGTAGATGCACTTATGATTGCACTACGTCAGTTATATTTTGAGATATTCAATGTATATATTATACTTGCCCAAATATGAGGTGCCATTTTCTCCCTAGCGCACATGATACCAGAAATGGGGAAGACCTTTTCCCTGAGACATGCACGGTATAGCAGCATCAGGTTGATTGCACATGGCTTCAAGAGAATGGGCCACACACATTACAGGACCTATTCTACTGGCATTTGGAGAGTACATGCTTCCACACAGGCACTGATGGCCCCCTGCCTCTACAGGATCTTGATGTGCGGATCAGAAGCTAAAATCACACCCCACCTTTGGACCCTCAAGAGGATAGCAGCTTCAAGCTACTGGACTGCCAACAAGTGGAGGTGCAGCACAGGCCAATTTTAATGGTCTGCTCGTGAGGAGGATGCGGCAGATGGACCAGAGGATGGTCAGAATAGGAAAAGAGCAGAAGCAGGCAAGGAAAATTTTGCTGACGTGCCAGGATGCACTAGAGCACGTTGCCGCCCAGATTTGAACTCTCCCTCCGGAGAACCCCTTCCTGGTTTTCTATACATCTTATATTGTTATATTTAGTAGTCATTGTTATAGTTATAGTTGGTTTAGTGTAGGTTTAGGAATAGTTTAGGGTAGTTTAAATAAGAGAGAATTGATAATTTGTATGTAGTAGTTGTTTAGTATGTTTTTATTATTGTAGGCTTTTAAGTGGGTGAGGAGTTGATGTTTTCGATTTTAAAAAGAATTTAAAAAAAAATCTTACCCCAAAATGTATATTTGTTTAGACTTCTATGTGTAGTTGGTATATCTTTAAGATGTGGTTGATGTTTGTATTGTACTGAGCTATGTCTATTAAGAGGGGTGGGGCCCTGGGAGTGGTGGTTTAGACAGGCTAGGTGTAAGATAAGGTAGTATAGGCTAGTGTGTTATTCGGTTTCCACTAGAAAAGGTAGGACTGCGTATTAGGACAATAGGATGTCAGAATGCAAGGACTGAGTCCATCAACACCATCAAAGTTTGTTTGCCCAATTCCTGGCTAGGTGGCAGTGCCTCATGAGAACCCTTAACATCCCTGGGGCGGCAGGTGATTTTGGCAACCTCAAACATGACATCTGATCTCAAGGGAATCATGGAAACAGATATTAGCCCTTTCGTTGTGTACTGATGAATACCCTTTTTAAACATAAGAAAAATTTGAAGGAAGTTTTCAGTACATTTATTGAAACAATCGTAATCTTGCATAAAAAAAAATGAGCTGCAATTATTAGGCAGATAAAACAAAGCAAAGTAACTAGCATTATGAACATGGTGAAAAGAATAAACAGTCTAATTTCTATATACGCATATATATCTCTACCTATCGCTACCCTTACTCTGAGGGCATAATGGGTGTACCCTCTGCCCGTTCTCTTAAGTTATCCTGAGACCTGTACCTGGATGCCTTCATCTGGAGTAGCGGTACAAAAGGGGGTGGTGATGGACGGAGCATCAGAACCAATCAAACACTCACACCCAGTCAACAGATCTGGGTTTGATCCATCTCCGTTCTTTACCCCACTCTGCCACCCCAGTTCAGACATGGCCATATGCAAATCAGTCTAACCCTGTGCCTCATGGGAACAGTCCAGCCCGAACTGCCAAGCCATACCTTCCCTGGACCGGAAACAAGCTTCCTAGGACCGGTTTCTGGCATTTCAGCCGTCTTCAGCCTGGCTTGCTTGAATCCAGTAGCAAAGTGAGCAAGGGACTCACGTCTGAGCATACCCTGCCAACTTATGGCGAACAAAGCGGTACAAAAGGGGGTGGTGATGGACGGAGTATCAGAACCAATCAAACACTCACACCCAGTCAACAGATCTGGGTTTGATCCATCACCGTTCTTTAGCCCACTCTGCCACCACAGTTCAGACATGGCCATATGCAAATCAGTCTGACCCTGTGCCTCATGGGAACAGTCCAGCCCGAACTGCCAAGCCATACCTTCCCTGGACCAGAAACAAGCTTCCTAGGACCAGTTTCTGGCATTTCAGCCGTCTTCAGCCAGGCTTGCTTGAATCCATTAGCAAAGTGAGCATGTGGAAATTTAGCTTGCAAACTGAACATTATCTGCGCCATCTTGCCTCTCCCCAGCGCCACGCACAGCGAATGCACGGCCGCCATTTTAGGCACCCCACTCTCTCCCCACTCATTGTCAATCGCCAGCGCGGTCCCCTTGGCGCTGCGAGCATCCCCCGCGCGCTGGCCACCGCCGCTCTCTCATACAGGCCATAAACCCTCTCTTTCTGCGCGACCCTGCTACGTAACCACTTCCGACAGACAACCCATACATGGTCATGCCTCTCCTTTGATAACCCCCTTCCTCTGCGCCCCATTGTCTGAACTGGTCCCAGGCCATCACCTAGCCCTGCGGATGCAGTTTATTGCCCCTACTGTAAGGGAAACACCCCACATCAAAGGGATTACAGTAGATCAAAGCCCCTACTCCCTGAGACCCGACCGGTCACACACCCCCCAGGAATTGGCGGAATACCCTGCTGCGCAATAGCCATCTCCTACTGTGGGTGGGGTGGGAACTCCTACTGTATCTATGTGTGGGATCGGATCTGAACCGGGGCTTCGGGGGATATTCCCCCCGTACATCAAGGGAATCTCAAGAATGTACTATGTGTAATAAAGCAATAAACCAGTGTATAAGAGACCAGGTCTCAGAGATGCAGTTAGAGCACCTCGTGACGATACCTTGCTGTCTGATCTGATGTGTTCTGCTCCGACGGAATAAAACTTTGTTTCCTGCCTTCCAGTCTCCGGCGCCTGCCTCTTTTATTGGTAAATTATCGAGTGGTATGAGAGGCGATTATCGCCGGGCAAATACTTGAAAGGTTATCGACTGAAACTGCCGCTACCATTTAACAATTGGCGTCCCAAACGTGGGGCCCATCAGCGACACGTGGATCCAGTGGGAGAGGTCCCGATGACAGAGTGAACGACTGCAACGATCGGGAGAGCTCCTGCCCAATAGACCCTCGTCTGGCAGCCGATCATCCGAACTTCACTGGTTCCGAGCAGACCTCTCTCGAGTGATCTACGGTCCTGACTGGGAACCATCAGGAGTGCCGCGGCAAATACGGAGAGTAGAGGACGATCGGGCGCTGGAGGCGGAAGACGAGAAACTGTCCACGCGGTCCGGGTAAGGTCGTGATACACGACAAATTGAGAAATAATTGATTGATTGTTTGATGCTTTGGAAATACTAGTATTGCTCATTGATTGTTCTTTTTGAGATATTCGCTGTCTACAAACGGGGAGGAGTAGAAATACACTCTCTCTCTCTCCCTTTGCAGATAGTGAAGGGTAGGTAACGCAGACTTTTGTCCCCGTTGAAACCCGTCGTGCCTATCTTTATCTCCCCATTGATTGATTGTCCGAACATTGATTGTTTTGAAGAATAGTGCTTTTTGAGATATTCTCTGTTTGCAAATAACGTAGAATAGGAATATTCTGTCTAGTCTTTGCAAATAGTGAAGGGTAGGTAACGCAGACTTTTGTCCCCGTTGAAACCCGTCGTGCCTATCTTTATCTCCCCATTGATTGATTGATTGATTGTCCGAACACTAGTTGTTCGATATTGGTTCTTTGGAGGTATTCTCTGCTTACAAATAACGAAGAATAGAGATATTCTGTCTAGTCTTTGCAAGCAGTGAAAAGATAGGTAGTGCTGACTTTTGTCCCCGTTGAAACCCGTCATGCCTATCTTCTCCCCACTGATTGGTAGTTGGTTCTGCCCGGACCGCTTATTAGAGGTGAACCACCCGGCTCCACTGGAAGGCACCCCTAATAAGGACATGTTCACTAAATATGGACTAGTTGCCGTAGCTTATAGCAAACTGTGGCATAAGTATACCAAGAAGGACCCCGAAAGTCAGTGGCCACTGATGGGATCCTTCGACGACCATAAGATAGAAGCGCTAGAAATAGCTCTGCGTAGCAACAAGACGACGCCTACTATGCTTGACAGTATCGGCATGTGGCGCAAAGAAGCGACGCAACGGAAAAAGAGGGAAGAAGTAAAAGCAGAAAAGGAATTACGAAAGGCAGCTCACCTTGCCGCTAGAAAGTTAGACGAAGACATAAAGGAGAGAAGGGAAACTAAACTAAGACAGGAGCCCGAAACCTCAGGCCAGTACGCTGTTAGGACCCCTTCTTTGCTCTACCCTGAGTTGTCCTCCAAGCAGCGAACAAATGACGAGTTACTGTTAGGTCCCCCGATCATTTACATGCCCCCTCCGTATGCACCCTCCCAATCAATAGTGCAACACCCACAACCCCCGAACACGAGCGAAAGCAGTACAGGGGCCTCGGCCCTCACGGCCTCCGCGCCGGCTGAGCCTCTTGTGCCGAACCCAACGTCGACTACAACGCTAGACGACCATGAGATAGGAAAGAAAGAGTCCACCAGAATGAATCGATTAACTAAGGATGAACGAGCAGGAATTGACAAGATAGTAGGGACGCTGGTGGAACGAAAAGAAAGTGAGGAGTATATAACAGACGTGTATAACTCGTACACCGACAGCCGCAGACGACACTTCGTCGTACGGCTCTGTTATCACGCCCTGAATGCATATGAGGATAGGTACCACGATAAAGGTCCCGAAGGCTTAGCGGCCCTATATAGGAAGGTAGACATTGGGGAAGAAAGAGAGGGCGATGTAGCGAACCTCTTCACTCGTACACTCGAGGTCTACCGACACCTTAAAGAACATGGACAGACCACCAAAACAGAAACCCCCATAGCAACTAAG
The DNA here is from genome assembly GCF_964204655.1 of Triturus cristatus. Lineage (NCBI taxonomy): Eukaryota > Metazoa > Chordata > Amphibia > Caudata > Salamandridae > Triturus > Triturus cristatus. The sequence continues at coordinate 338,245,405 of NC_140581.1, read as the reverse complement.
CCTCAGGGAGGAAGGTCCGATGCCATGATGCCCATTAAAGAAGCTGCCCCCTACTGGGTCCCCCCACGGGGTCAGGGAACACACGACGACATCAACCACCAAGATGCGAAGGGAAGGGTTGTATATAACTGGGTCTACCAGCCATGGGACCGGCAAGATATTTTGACCTTTAGAAAGACTCTACCCGACTTGAGAAAGAACCCGACCGCCTTCTACACTGAATTGGGTACAGCCTTAGGCTCAACGATAATGACGTTAGCAGATATCGACTTGTTCTTTGGGCTATGCCTGCCGGCTGATGTGTGGAAACAAATCCGGAAAGTTGACCACGCTGAGCCGTTCGGATATACCTGGGTACAACTCGATACCATAGATAAACAGCGAGAACCAGGACAGAAACCCCCGAAGGCCATCTTAGAGCTCCCAGACAAGATTGTACTAAAACTGAAGACTCTAATCCCAGAAAGAAAGGTAGACTGGTCGATAGTGACGGCTTGCCGCCAGAAACCCCAGGAGGATGTGTCTGAATACTTCTCCCGATTCGAGACTGTGTTCTCCGATTACAGTGGCCAAGACATGACCACCGCAACCGGACATCATCTCTTTGTCCAGAATTATGTAAAGGGTCTGTCGCCAGAAGTTTCCCAGAAACTACAGACCAGCGAGAGTAGTTGGGCAGCCTCCAAACCCGCAGCAATTCTCCAGATGGCCCAGTACTACGAAAACCAGAAGAACGAGAACGATAGGGCATCAGAGAAGAAGAAAAAGGAATTAAAGGAGAGGGTGATGATAGCACAGTTGCAAGGGGTGACCATAGGAAGGGAACCCCCAAAAGAGAATTACCAACCAACCGCCCCTAGAAAGCTACCCCCTAGAGACCATACACCTACACCCTACAACGGACGGAGAGACTTAGATGGGAATCAATGTGCGTTCTGTAGAGGGTTCGGACACTGGAAGTCCCAGTGCCCGGCCCTTCTGGAAATGAACAAGAATAGGGACCCCAGAGACACAGCCTATGACCCCAGAAATAGAGGACAGGGACGAGGGCACACGAACAACACCATCAACGACAGGCCAGGCAGACCGAACACCTTTGATCGCCCCCGACAAAACCAGTATCAGCAGTCCGACTACGAGAGCACCCAGGACTTCGCATAGGACCGCCAGGGACAAGGGAGGGATCCAGTCGAACTCCGTGTTGACCAGCAAGGTCCTTACGTCACCGCTAAGGTCTTGGGCACAAAATCTCCATTCCTGGTAGATACTGGGGCGGCACGTAGTGCGTTATCTAAACGACTGATTCCTAGGGCACCCTTGTCTGGCTCACACGTAACCTCAATAGGCTTTGACGGAACGCCTTCCACTAACCCCTTATCAGCACCAATCTCCTTTGACTTAGAAGATAACACCACTGACACGACCTTTCTGCTCTCCTCCAACACCCCCGATGCTATTATGGGGCTCGATTTGCTAAAACATTTTCGAGCCACCATCAGATGCTCCCCAGACGGAGTTCGAGTCATCCTACACGATAACCCAGATCTATCCAGACCCTGTCACACACGACGTATGCTCTCTATAACCGATGCTGATACGTCCCTACTCGACACATTACCTTCACATCTATGGGCTAAAACCGACTCAGATGTAGGGCGCATGGTGATCGACCCGGTACACATAACCGTCCGACCGGATGCAGTGCTCCCAAAGCTTCCACAGTATCGGATATCACCCGAAGGCGAGAAGGCATTGGTGGAAATCATCGAGTCCCTGGTCGAGGCAGGAGTGGTAGAAGAAGTAGTCAGTAATGTTTGCAACAGCCCTATCCTACCCATTGTAAAGAAGCAAGGCGAGGGGGATGAGAAAGCCTACCGTTTCATTGTTGACTTGCGAGAGGTTAACAAAGTAGTCATACCCCAGTACCCCGTAGTCTCAGACATCACCACCATCCTCACCCTGATTCCATCTACTGCCACCATCTTTACTGTTATTGACCTCAAGAACGCATTCTTTTCCATCCCCATCCACCCAGACAGCCGCTACCTGTTCGGCTTCACCTTAAAAGCCCGTTCGTACAGATTCTGCAGGGCACCCCAAGGCTACACTGAGAGTCCCAGTATTTACAGCCAAGCCCTCAAGAGACAACTGGATGCAGTCCAACTACCCGATGGAGTGGTGTTGATACAGTACGTCGATGACATTCTTTTGGCGGCCGACACCACTCCTCTTGCCGTCACAGCCACCATTCACCTCCTCCGCTTCCTTGCGGAGAACGGTCACAAGGTCTCCAGAAAGAAATTGCAATTCTGCCAGCCCCAGGTAACGTAGCTAGGCCACCTACTATCCAAAGACGGGAGGAAACTTACCCCTGACCGAATTCAAACCATCCTAGAAACCCCCGTTCCCAAAACTCAGAAGCAAGTACGGTCCCTAGTGGGCCTCACCTCCTTTTGTCGACAGTGGTTGCCAAACTTCAGTCTTACCATAAAACCTCTGCTTTCCCTGCTGGCTAAGGATGTCCCCTTCCCCCTCCCCTGGACACCTGAATGTCAATCCTCCTTCAAAGAATTACGAGACGCCCTCTGCTCGGCCCCAGTCCTAGGAACCCCAGACTACACTAAACCTTTCTCCCTCTACACCCACGAACGGGAGGGGTGTGCGTTGTCTGTCCTAACCCAGTCCATAGGCCCTAAGCAACGCCCTTGTGCCTACTTCTCTGCCACTCTCGACCCCGTAGCCAGAGCTTTGCCCGCCTGTCTTCGAGCAGTAGCCGCCGCTGCTGTCTCTATCCGACAAAGTGAGGGGATCGTGCTCTCGAACCCCCTCACGGTATTGGTACCCCATGCTGTTGACACCCTCCTGAACCAAACCAAGACTCAACACCTGACTAGCGCACGACTGACCGGTTATGAACTGACTCTGCTTGCACCCCACATCACATTGAAACGATGCACCACTCTGAATCCAGCTACACTACTGCCTCTCCCTGACGCTGACCCCAATGCATCCCCTATACATGATTGCGTGACCCTCACCGACGAACAAACCAAGAGTAGGGTTGACCTCCGGGATACTGCCTTCCCGGACCCTGACGGAGAACTGTGGGTGGATGGCTCATGCATCAAGCTCCCCGATGGCACCACCTCGGCTGCCTATGCAGTCACCACATCCCGAACAGTTGTTGAGACAGCCCGCATCACACAGCGATCCGCACAGGCGGCGGAACTAATTGCTCTTACACGAGCTTGCATCCTGGCAGCAGGGACAACCGCAAACATTTACACAGACAGTCAGTATGCCTTCCGGGTAGTTCACCACTTTGGGCTCTTATGGAAAGAGAGGGGATTCTTGACTTCTCATGGCACACCCATCCTGCATGGAGATCTAGTCTCTGCCCTGACCGAAGCAGTCCTCCTCCCCACACGGTTAGCTGTGATCAAATGCCAGGCACACAAGAAGGTGACAGACATTATAGGACAGGGAAATGCACTAGCTGACATTACTGCCCGGACCACAGCCGAGAATAGGTCCACGACCCGTATGTACGTGACCAGGTCACAAACTGAGAAATGGAAGGATGCTAGGGAAACAATTAGGGATATCCAACTAGCCAGCACACCACACGAGTTAACTGAATGGGCCCGGGTGGGATTGAAGGACGATGACGGTTGCTGGCGAACCAAAGACTTGAACAAATGGTTGTTACCAGATTCATACTTGATCCCCATGCTGACCATGGCTCACTCCCCCGCACACATAGGGTCTGCCCCCATGATCGAACTCATCTCTAAAGTCTGGCACAACGACAAAATACCAGACTCGGCCAAACGTCTAGTCCAACAATGCCTAGTATGCCTCCAACACAACCCGGGGAAAGGAACTGCTGTACCCCGGGGAGGGTTTGGGGTCCCCAATCACCCCTTTGAAGTCCTACAAATGGACTATGTCCAGCTAGAAAGGTGCCAAGGTTTGAAGTATGTACTCGTCATTGTGTGTGCCTTCAGCAAGTGGGTGGAAGCCTACCCAACCCATGACAACACCGCTATGACTACCGCAAAGGTACTACTGAAGGAATTCTTCCCCCGATACGGCCTTTGTCGAATTTTGTGGAGCGACAATGGCCCCCACTTCGTAGCCGAAGTTATCCAACTCATCTTAAAAGGGTTGGGTGTAAAACAGAAGTTCCATGCGGTTTTCCATCCCCAATCTGCAGGCCTGGTTGAACGACACAATGCCACATTGAAGCTTAAGATAGCAAAAATAGTCGCCACCACAGGGCTAAGATGGCCAGACGCTCTCCCACTAGCCTTGCTATCAATGCGTTCCACCCCCACCAAACACCACTTAACCCCCTACGAGGTCGTCTTCGGGCGGCCCATGAACCTTTGGACTGCACCAAAACCAACATCCATCCACGACGTCCCGGACGTCCTCATGTCTGATTATCTGTACAATCTAACTAAAACGTTGTCTATCATCCATCAGCAGGTGCTGCACGCCATTCCCGATGTTTCCAGGGGCCCCGGGCACGACATCCAACCAGGTGACTTCGTCTTAGTGCGTAACTTCCAGCGCACCAAGAGTCTGGAGCCCCGGTGGACGGGCCCCCTGCAAGTCCTGATCACCACCCGAACAGCTCTTCGAGTGGAGGGGAAACGCAATTGGCTGCATGCACACCACTGCAAGAAGATATCACCGACCCTGACAACCACGGACAACGTCACCGCCCAAGAGGAACTCCTGAACAAAGACCGACCATCCCTGAGCCGCTGCCCGGATACAGAGACACTTGAATTGATTGAATATCCCGATCCCACTGTGCCATCCAAAGAAGGGTATAACTTGCGACGAAAGGAGAGAACTTCGGCTAAGCAGACCACAGGCTAAGTGGGAATCTCAGAGCGGTAGCCTAGTCACTTCAAAGGCCACCAGGAGAGAACCTAAGCAAAGTCTGTGGTTCTGCCCGCTACCGAGTCTCTCGAAGGTGATGGAAGCGCCCGACATGAAGGTGATGGAAGCAACCGGACGTCCGAAGATCCCCTACAGAAACCCAAAGACTGACCGAATGCACAGCTTTAAGACTATAACACTTTTTATTACCCTTCTCTTTTGCCTTCTCCTCATGGTCACCTTCTGGATCATGGAGGAGAACACACCCGCTCATAAGACATTGCTGACCACCGTTCAACCTACCACCACGAAGGAGCACCATCTGATCTCACTTTCACCCCAACTCCGAGAAAGGCGTAAGGAGTTCTGGAATAACTCTTTTGTGCAGTTGCTCCACCAACACAATCTTGCCACCAACGCCACTAACTGCTGGATCTGTGGATTGTTACCGCATGCCACTGGGCACTCAATCCCTTTCATCCCTTCACCTTTTTCTGTCCATGGTTCCTGCCTCGCCTGGCTGATCCTTCTGCAGGAGAGCTACAAGGACAATGCCACTTCCGGCAGAACCATGTCACACTTCTACCATGGGTTCTGGATGAACAAAACTGGTAGAACTTCCGCCCTCTTCTGCCCTCTGAGATCGAACACTTCCTTTCACATGGACATCCCTGCCAAAGAACGAGTTGAAATGCAAGTGTTCAACAATCCAGCCAGACCCACCTTCTCTTACCTCCGAAAACGGACGGCCGCCACCCTAACAGTGGCCCTGTCCGTCATCAACATCACTGGATCTGTATGCCTCGAAGGCCTGGGGGCACAGCTGGTGGACCACAGCTCCTGCCTCATCACCCGAACATTGGATTCAGTTGACCCACCCTCCTTTGTTGCCTCCCCGAATATGTACTTCGTCTGTGGTACTAAGGCCTACACCTAGCTCCCGAGAGGTTGGGGAGGCACTTGCTACATCGCCTTTGTCCTTCCTCCGACATATGTGGCCCCAGCAAACCATCACCGACAGAAACGGGCCAAAGACATTGTACAGGCCGACTCCACCGGAGCACAGTTCATGGACGCAGTCAAAGGCCTTGTTCCACTCTGGGGCCCAATGGCAAACAGCCGTGCCATCCGCCACTTAACCCAGGCAGTCGAAACGGCAATGAACATTACGGCTGGCGCCCTCGCCAACAACACCGCCGAGCTCCAGGCCGTCCGCTTAGTGGCCCTTCATAACCGCCTCGTTCTAGATGTGGTTCTGGCTGATCGTGGAGGAGCATGCCGCATCATTGGATCCAGCTGTTGTACCTACGTACCAGACAACTCACCCTCAGTCTACAAAGCAATTGAACACCTCCACAGACTGTCCACAGAGTTCCATCAAGAGCAAGAAGAATGGTCGCTGGGGAGTTGGTTTTGGGACGCTATTAAAAGTTGGGGATGGAGGCTGTTTTCATTTATCCTAATACCGATTGTGATACTATGTGGATGTTGCTTGGGGATTCAGTGTCTGCCACCTTTATGTTCGCTTTTTATGAACTGCATCTGCCCTAAGACTTTGAACTTTGAAACAGAGCGGATGAAAGCCCTTTATGAGGTGGAGGTCCGTAGTATTATGGGGATAAATCCGAACTAGACAAGCTGGCGAGATATGTTAAAAGGGAGAACTGTGGAAATTTAGCTTGCAAACTGAACATTATCTGCGCCATCTTGCCTCTCCCCAGCGCCACGCACAGCGAATGCACGGCCGCCATTTTAGGCACCCCACTCTCTCCCCACTCATTGTCAATCGCCAGCGCGGTCCCCTTGGCGCTGCGAGCATCCCCCGTGCGCTGGCCACCCCCGCTCTCTCATACAGGCCATAAACCCTCTCTTTCTGCGCGACCCTGCTACGGAACCACTTCCGACCGACAACCCATACATGGTCATGCCTCTCCTTTGATAACCCCCTTCCTCTGCGCCCCATTGTCTGAACTGGTCCCAGGCCATCACCTAGCCCTGCGGATGCAGTTTATTGCCCCTACTGTAAGGGAAACACCCCACATCAAAGGGATTACAGTAGATCAAAGCCCCTACTCCCTGAGACCCGACCGGTCACACACCCCCAGGAATTGGCGGAATACCCTGCTGCGCAATAGCCATCTCCTACTGTGGGTGGGGTGGGAACTCCTACTGTATCTATGTGTGGGATCGGATCTGAACCGAGGCTTCGGGGGATATTCCCCCCGTACATCAAGGGAATCTCAAGAATGTACTATGTGTAATAAAGCAATAAACCAGTGTATAAGAGACCAGGTCTCAGAGATGCAGTTAGAGCACCTCGTGACGATACCTTGCTGTCTGATCTGATGTGTTCTGCTCCGACGGAATAAAACTTTGTTTCCTGCCTTCCAGTCTCCGGCGCCTGCCTCTTTTATTGGTAAATTATCGAGTGGTATGAGAGGCGATTATCGCCGGGCAAATACTTGAAAGGTTATCGACTGAAACTGCCGCTACCATTTAACAAGCAAGGGACTCACGTCTGAGCATACCCTGCCAACTTATGGCGAACAAAGCGGTACAAAAGGGGGTGGTGATGGACGGAGCATCAGAACCAATCAAACACTCACACCCAGTCAACAGATCTGGGTTTGATCCATCACCGTTCTTTAGCCCACTCTGCCACCCCAGTTCAGACATGGCCATATGCAAATCAGTCTGACCCTGTGCCTCATGGGAACAGTCCAGCCCGAACTGCCAAGCCATACCTTCCTTGGACCGGAAACAAGCTTCCTAGGACCGGTTTCTGGCATTTCAGCCGTCTTCAGCCAGGCTTGCTTGAATCCAGTAGCAAAGTGAGCAAGGGACTCACGTCTTGGCTGAAGACGGCTGAAATGCCAGAAACCGGTCCTAGGAAGCTTGTTTCCGGTCCAGGGAAGGCATGGCTTGGCAGTTCGGGCTGGACTGTTCCCATGAGGCACAGGGTCAGACTGATTTGCATATGGCCATGTCTTAACTGGGGTGGCAGAGTGGGCTAAAGAACGGCGATGGATCAAACCCAGATCTGTTGACTGGGTGTGAGTGTTTAATTGGTTCTGATGCTCCATCCATCACCACCCCCTTTTGTACCGCTTTGTTCGCCATAAGTTGGCAGGGTATGCTCAGACGTGAGTCCCTTGCTCACTTTGCCACTGAATTCAAGCAAGCTTGGCTGAAGACGGCTGAAATGCCAGAAACCGGTCCTAGGAAGCTTGTTTCCGGTCCAGGGAAGGCATGGCTTGGCAGTTCGGGCTGGACTGTTCCCATGAGGCACAGGGTCAGACTGATTTGCATATGGACATGTCTGAACTGGGGTGGCAGAGTGGGCTAAAGAACGGCGATGGATCAAACCCAGATCTGTTGACTGGGTGTGAGTGTTTGATTGGTTCTGATGCTCCGTCCCTCACCACCCCCTTTTGTACCGCTTTGTTCGCCATAAGTTGGCAGGGTATGCTCAGACGTGATTTCCTTGCTCACTTTGCCACTGGATTCAAGCAAGCTTGGCTGAAGACGGCTGAAATGCCAGAAACCGGTCCTAGGAAGCTTGTTTCCGGTCCAGGGAAGGTATGGCTTGGCAGTTCGGGCTGGACTGTTCCCATGAGGCACAGGGTCAGACTGATTTGCATATGGCCATGTCTGAACTGGGGTGGCAGAGTGGGCTAAAGAACGGCGATGGATCAAACCCAGATCTGTTGACTGGGTGTGAGTGGTTGATTGGTTCTGATGCTCCGTCCATCACCACCCCCTTTTGTACCGCTTTGATCTGGAGTAGGATTGGGAATCCCTCTCTGCGGGATCAGGATGGAAGACCGGCATTAGCAGAGCTTCATGTTGAACACAGCATTTGTTCTAGGACCGCAGATGCTGGAGTGTCCTTCTGACCCTTAAATGAACAATGCACTGTTTATATATTAAAACTACTGTGTTACAGGTACAGCTCTGATGCAATAATATGTTGAGATGATAGAAGCTATCTCTGAGTAAGCATCCCACACACTAGGATATCCTGTTCTATTCTTAGCCTTGAACAAATTGTACAGATTATGTTAAAGGAGGCTTTCTAAAAACAAGCAGCATGTACAACATCTTCTCAGAAATAAAATATGTAAAAATAATAAAATATCAAACTAAGGTGGAGAACCTAAGTGAGTCCAAGAGGGCTGAAGTAATGACAGACGCAATAGTAAGGGCCTTACTAAAAGTGTTTATAATAGTTAGTGTAGGTTAGTTAGGGTTAGGTACTGTTTTCAGTTATTCGTTTTTACATTTGAATAAATTAGGCACTGATTTAGATCTTGGCGGGATTGGTCCCAGTGCCTCTTTTCCGGCGGTCTTCCTGCAGACAGACTAGAGAACTAGAGAAATATCACATAATCCCTGGAGTAGATGTTCCTCTGGAGGTAGGAAAGCTTCCTGTGCATGGATGAAGCTAAAATCAAAAAATTGTGGTTTTGGTAGCTAATGACTTCAATACACTAGCCTTCATCTGGCCCCACGTGGTGAAACACTTGCATCAATGTCTCTAGACATGGTTTTTCTTTTGTAATTTAAGCCATTGCAGCTGTTAAGGGAGTTAACATGTAGCTTTATGCACTCCATAAAATCCTTCAACATCTACAAACTGGCCAGCAAGTGAAACTCACAAGAGCCTTGGTCATTTCATGTCTTGACTTTTGCAAATTCTCAAAAAAGTAATTGACAGACTCTCAAGAATTTCATTGATAGATCCGAATGATGCCCAAATCTCCACATATTAAAAACAAACCCCGGGCGGAGAACACCGCTCCGCCATGGAATGTGCTGTGATTTGCCTTCTCCGCGTTCCATGGAGAATACTGAGAAGGCAAATCTTCACACACTTCGCAGCGGAGCGGAGTTGACCTGCCCCGTCTCCACCCCCCTATTAAGAAGTAAGTTAACATTAATTAAAAATAAACTTAATACCACTTACCTCTGTACTGTGATCCCCAGGCTGCCCTCCTCCTCTTCCTCGCCGTACTGGCAATGCTTGAGAAAACTGCGCATGCGCTCGTGCCTCCGCTTTTCTCGCAAGAAAGGCGTGGGCGCGCGCTTGCACATTTTTCTCAAGCATTACCGGTAGGGCGAGGAAGACGGGGGGTGCAGCCCGGAGACTCTGCAGTACAGAGGTAAGTGGTTTTAAGTTTATTTTTAATTAATTTTAACTTACTTCTTAATAGAGAAGTGGAGGCGGGTGGCAGAGCAGAGCGGAGTTCCACTGAGTTTATTTCCAACTCCTTGGACGTCCGCGTAGCCCCACTATGCCCACTATGCCCAGGGTTATTAAAAACATAAAAAAGACTCTAAGGCTTCCAGTGAATGGTGTATTTGTCTCCTAGAATGGACTGATATTCTCAGTAACTTTTGTTCTGTGCTTTATATGTGGAAATGAGAAAATTGTACTTGTACTCAGTCCTGTAAAAATACTTTTATAATGGTGACAGGGGAAAGTGAATTTATTTCTGCTCTAGAAAGTCCACCGGTAGCTCTGGTAGTAAGAACATTTTTGATGAATATTCATACATTTTTTCATTGTAGTGTAAGTTTTAAAAACATCGCATGCTTGGTTTAAAAAGGTTTTGGTATTGTCATTATGTAATCTTAAAATTTCAGAGTTTGTCATGGTTCTTCTCACTTAATGGATCTTGGTCTAATAAACTTACATTTTAAAATGATAATTACATGTTGTCAGACAGACATTTCTGGTACATTTTGTTTTCTATGACTATGATCCATAAATGTTCCTAGGTGAAATAAAAATATTTATTTTGCGTGTTTACTCAAAAAATGTAGCAATATAATTTTAAATTATTTTTGATTTAGTGCTAAAGATCTAATTAAATGGTGAAATACTTTGTTCTGCCTACACTTTGCTCCTATACATTTCTAGAGCCCTCTAGACCCGTTATTTATTTGAAACGTTTTATATAGCTCGAACAAGACCCATCAGAGCGCTGTACAGAGTTGGCACCAGTAAGTATACAAAACATAAAGAAGGTAAGTGAACTTACAACCTGTGTGAAAACATTCAAGAATAAAACGTAGGGTGTATCAGAGGTACCGTAGAGCACTCCGAGTAAAACATCATACAATAGAATGAACCAAGATGTCCAATGTGCTTTGGAAATTTTAACAAAAAAGTAAACAAGCTAAAATCATCAGTAACTATCGAGGAATAGAACAAAACGAAGATAAAAGAAACACAAAAAATAGAACATCAGTGAAAATGATTCAAGATTTTGGTTATTAACAAAACACACAAGCATGATCAGAGCATTAACGTTTGTTCATTATATGCCTTTTTGACCAGTTTTTTAAGGAAGTAGTTATCTCGGATGGCAAGGAGTTCCAGATTCTCAAAGCAAAACCGGTGAACGCACGGTTGTACGATCTTTTCTTTTTTAACCTTTGAGGTTTCAAGAGAAGGGTGAATATACTTCTGAGGTTCCGGCTGGAGCCCGATAGTTCAAGTTTATTTGCTAGGTAGTATGGGAAATTGTGGTGTATGGCTTTATGAGTCAAACAAGCTATCTTGAGTGGGATTCTAGCTTCAATAGATAACCAATTTAGCTGCAAAAGGTCGGGTGAAATGTGATCAAATTTCCTCAAGCCTGTTAAAAGTCTGGCTGATGTGTTCAATGTAGCTCTGAGTGGAGCCAAGCTAGCTTTGGGAAGTCCTGCTAGGGTCACCGGCCCATATTCCAATCTAGGGATAATCAGTGATTGATCTTCGGGGGGTAGGAATGGTTTGATTTTCTTCAGTGTGTTGAGTTGGAAATTGGCTCCCCTAGTAGTAGCACTGATGTGTGCTTCCATGTTTAGGTGTTTATCTAAGGTGATACCTAAAGATTTGGCAGAGTCTACGACGCGAGGTGTGCAGTTCAGAGGTGTTTATCTTCAATCTCAGCATGAAGGAGAACCAGTTGTGACCTTTACAGGTAGGTGGACATCTCATCTAATTTGGAAAGTGACTATCAAGCTGGAGAGAGAGTCCTGCCTTGTGGCAAAAGTATACTGCTGTCTTCAAATAGGAGCTTTTGGGAACTTCTATAGTAAAGCGAAGAGGAATTGCTGGAAAAGGACGTTAGCGAAGCACAAGAAAGTGTCCAGATTTGGGTAGGGAAAATGTCCTAATCACTGACTACTGCAAAGCATAAGACTGACATTTTAAAAATAATCACTTCAGATCATTCCTTCACCTGGAAGACTCTACCTGAAGGCCTTGCAGGAAGAAAGGAGACTAGTCCTAACTACTTCTGGAAGAGTGGATTCACTCAATGACTCCAGATTCCTCCTGCTTACAGACTGGAACTGCTCTCCAAGGTTCACATGGCTGTCCTCCTGTTTGCCTGCTACAAGCACCTTAACAACTGGAGAACGTCAGACTCCAAGAGGGCCCAGCTCACGACAGAAGACTGGACCTTGATGGAGTCTTGGCTGGAGAGAGATCGGGTATCTAGAAACCTGCCCAAGCAGAACAGTAGGACTGATCCAGAAGAAATTTCTAACCAGTTCTAGAAAAGTGACATTTAGGCACAGATTTCCAAAGATTTTGTGTTGGGTTTGCATATTTTTTGATGCAGACCCAACACAAAATCAATGTTGGTATTTACAAAGTAAGGCACATGTTGATTTGTGTTGCTTTGATAAAAGAAAAGTAACACAGTCCATTCCTTTGCCTTGAGTTGCTCAGCTTTACTAAGGCATTGGCTGCTGCATGGGTATTCCTGTGTATCCACCCATGGATTTTGACACAAACCCATATTTATAAAGAGTTATAGACATTAGTTTTCACCAGAATGGTGCATTCTGCAGAACACATACACTAAGAGGAAAAAGTCTCAAAGGGTAGTTTTTGAGCAGGAACATGAACACAACTATATTGACCACAGTATACGCACCCTTGCTCTATTAGCACACGGGGGAATGCATTGATGCTAGGCAGCCCAAAGCACTCCAGTGCAGGCAAAAAGCAGACTGCGCCATTTATTTCCTATGATACATTTCTTCCCTCAATGTTTTGAGGAAAACAGCTTTCCTGCAGTGAATGAATTGTTTGCAAATCTTTCCCATAGTTCAATCAATCAATTAATTCTTTATTTCGATGGTTAAAAAAATCATCATAAAAAGTACATATTTTGAAACACAGAAACATACATGATTTTTTATCACATCAATATCAAAATTAACCATCTATCACCCTGTTAAAATACAAAAAGAATCAATATATTATTCATGATAGGTTAGTCTCTGGTATTTCTTAGTCTTACTGCCGCTTTTAGAAAACCTATTACTGAACATAAGGTATGCATATCATTTGCTCTCTGTAGAAACAGCAGGGCTATTTTAGCATGCCGAAATTTGTCATTTTTTAAGATTTCAACCAGAAACATACGCCTTGGGTAACGATAAAATGGACATAATAATACAAAATGAAGGGTGTCCTGCGGAGACATGTTGTCGCAGCCGCAGGCACCCTTCTGCTCAATAGTTGCAGTAAAACCAGACGGATAAGCTAAAATATTTTGCAACAAATTGAGCCTAAAACGGCACATTAAAAACCTATCCTGGTGATTATACATCAGAAATAGGTACGGTTCCATACCCGGTGCCTCTTTAACTAAGGAGTGTGCTACCACTGACCGTTTTAGTGCAAAAGCTTTAGTCTCCCTAAGCCTCTCCAAATTGTCAAGCAACAGTCTTTTGATTTGTAATTTACTGCTCCTTGTAATTAGTGCAGGGGTGCTAAAAAGGGTTTGCTGACCTACGGACTCTAAAGTTAGTTTAACATAATTCAACCAAGGGATTGACATCCCTTTGTCCATTTGTATACAGTCAGAGAGGATTTCTTGGCTTAATACAGCCTCCGGGTTAGCCCAAATACTAAGCCAAGCCAAGACCGGTCTAATCTTGACCTGATCTACAATATACGGGATTCCGAGTTCGGAATGTGCAATTTCAGCTGGTATTGAGTGTGGGATCTTGAGGATTCTACGGATGAATTTGTCTTCCTCTAGTTGTAACTGTTTGGCATCCCTAAAGCCCCAAACCTCGGCTCCATATACTGCTTTGGCTGTGCTTATTGAGCGATACAAGCTCATTATTTGCTCTGGGGACCAACGTCCCAGTCTCTGGGCAAAGTTCATAATTGCGCCACATGAGGAAGCCAATTTAGTACAGTGTTCCTCTAGTAATGTGTCAAATTGCATCTTGCCATCAAGTAATAGACCTAAATATGGGAAGGTGGTTACAATGCCCATGGTATGAGTCCCAATTTTAAACACCGGTTTTTTGATGGGTTTTTTGCCTGCAATCAGTGCAAAGGACTTGGTCAAATTCACGGACTGATCTAATTTTTCCATGAAGACCACAAATCCATTGATCAGAGATTGGAGACTTCTCGGTGTCCGGGCGAGCAGGACCGCGTCATCTGCGTACAATAGTACCGGTATTTGACGCTTCCGTACCTTGGGACAATCCACCGCCCGGGCTATGAGGCATGACTCCAAGTCATTAATGTATAATGAGAAAAGGAAGGGGGCAAGAATGCATCCCTGCCTTACTCCGCTAGAGCATGGGAAGGAGTCAGTTTGCCCTCCCTCCATACTAAAGCGAACCCTGGCTGTGGTGTTCCAGTGTAGTTCTTTTAGGATGCTTATAAGTCCCTGGTCAATCCCCAAAGTGATCATCCTTTCCCAAAGTTTACTTCTATTTACATTGTCGAAGGCCGCCGCCAGATCCATAAATCCCATATACATGGTGCCATTGCTCGCTCTGGTGTATTTGGCGACCAAAAGGTATAAATTTAAACATTGGTCACTGGTCGACTTTCCTGCTCTAAAACCATACTGGGTATCCACTATTGTATGGTGCTCTTCTGTCCAGATCATTAAGCGGTTTAGGATCACCCGCCCCAGTATTTTGGCAGAAACGTCGATCAGTGATATGGGTCTGTAACACTGAGGATTGTCCCTATTTCCCTTCTTGAAAATAGGTACAATTAAGGCGATGGACCACGACCTAGGGAGTCCTGTCTTAATAGCTGCATTTAACACCCTCGTTAAAATTGGGGCCCACAAGTCAATATTACTTCTATACAAATCTGGGGGGGTGCCATCAGGCCCGGGGGCTTTATTTGGGGTCAACCCTTTAATTGCCTGAATAATCTCGGAGAGTGTAAAATCCTGCACCCAGCTCCTATTACCATCCCATTCCCCTTTATGTTTAGGATCTATAGACTGGTTATAAAGGCTCTCGAAGTGGGTCATCCATTGCTGCGGGAGGATATTTGTGCTAATGACTGGGGCATTTTGGTCGTGAAAACAGGGCCTATTTATGATTTTCCAGAATTCAATAAAATCCCTGTTTTCACCGGCCTCTCTTAAGTCAGCCCATAGTTCTGCTTTTAGGGAAGCCTTCCTTTCTTTGATCATAATGTTATAAATTTTCCTACATTTTACCACTTCCACTGTGTCCCTTGGAATTGCTTTAAGACTTAATTTTAGATTTCTTAGCGCTCGTGCACAACTTGCGTCAAACCATCTTGGTTGGGTCCCAGATTTTCTAGGACCTTTTGCCTCCAATAATTTTTCGGCCAATTTAGTTAGTTCACTGAAGGCAGCTACTAAATCAGCTCCTTCTATTTTAAAATCTAGACACTCTTCAACCCACTTTTTCCCCTTTACTATCAATGCAGTATAAAATTCTGAGGCATTGATTTTTGCCCATTTTAAACGCCTTCCTTGATCTGAAGGCTGTAAGATAATATCCAGCTGTTTATTCATTTCAACATAACCCCTGCAGAGTATTTCTATAAATAAGGGATTATGATCGCTAAAGGGACTCCATTTAGTGCATACCATCCCCACCCATTGTTTGGCAAAGGCAGTTATCAGGATGTAGTCTATAATTTAAATCTCCCATTAAGAGGACAAATGAATCTACACCGCCTTTCCTTAAATCGGCTTCCTGATGTAATCTAGTGTCTAGTTCCTCTAGCACGGTTTTAGTGCCGCTTCCTGAGCCTGAGTTATAAATGTTAAATAGTTGTACCTTCATCCCATAGCCATGAAATATTATTGCTTGCAAATTTTTTGAGGTCCAAGATGGCACTATTCATCTCCCCTTTAAATTAATATCAGCATAAATTATTAGACCTCCTTTAGCTCTGCCTGCCCTACTCTCTTGTGCAGGGACAAAAAATAGCTTGTAACCCTCCAAATGGTAGAGGTCGGGCTCAACCGCCCAAGTCTCCTGTAGAGCTACTATATGGGATTCCCTCAATTGATTCCTAAAATCTGCATTAGCTATTTTTCCTTCTAAACCTGCTATATTCCAGGATGTGATTTTCACCTTTCCCCCCTGTTTCCCTATCAAATTTGAGTCACAAATATGGAAAGCATCTGCCTCCCTCTCTTCAGGCCGGGGGGTCTTGTATTTCCCCATTCTGATTTTGCTGGGAGCCTTCCGGGGGGTTCGGTGTATATCTTCCTGTAGGAGTTAAATCAATGTTATCCCTGGTCATTCTAATTTCTTTCCCCACAGGTTGTATATCTAGGTTGGTTAGTCAGTCGTTTTCGTCCAGGTATTGAAGGGGACTGAATCTGTTATTCCACTGCAGGCCATCCAGATCCAGTGATGAGAAGTGACTATATTCAGGTTTTCTTTTCCTATAATCGTCTATTCCTCCTTCCCTCCTTCCCTGATTTTGGGCCAAGGGATATGTGTTTCTACTTCTCAGATAGAAATAACCTAGTGGCATAGCCTGTACAGTACTAGTTACATTTTTATTAAAGTTACCCAATATGTATTCCACTAGACCCGGATTCCTAAAATTTGCAATGACACAGTCCCCCTCAATATCCTTCTCTCTGCTCCCCAGCCATGATACTCTCCTCACGTGAATAATTTCTCCCCTTTCCTGCCCCCGGAGAGGTCTGTGTATATTAAGCCAATTAATAATCTTGTTTTTTAAATCTAAGTATGGCTCTTTTTGACCCATCCTAAGTTCAGGCACCCCAGCAAGTACCACAACATAGGGGCTTGTTTGGGGGGGTAAATTTACACGAGGGGGGGGGGAGAGTTTCTCCTTTACTCTCATAGTCTTTTTGTTGCTTATTTACCTGGCTGTGAGAAACGACCTGCCCTAACAACGTCTGCGCCCGACTTTGCGGAACCTGGGGTTTAGCGCTAGGTTCTTTCACATTTTCATGAAAGCCTCTGTTCTGCGAGTGGGCTATAGTTTTAGGCGGCACATGAACCTGGGCAATAGTACATGGCTCATTGCTTGCACAGTTATTGTTCATGGGGAATGTCCTTGAGGAGGGGGTTTCAATTGAAGTTGGGTTTCCAATAGAGATGGGATTTACATTTTCCTTCAGTCTCCCTAACTTTTGCAATTCATTTGTGATTTTATCTATTTTGCTAATTAAAGGTTTTATTTGTGAGATAATGAATGTTTCTAAATGTTTTTGGAGGTCACTTATTACCGGTTGGAGCCATCCTGGCGGGATTAGTGGACCTTGCACATCTACTTCTATAATCTCATCTTCTAGTGGATGTGTCTTCCCACCCATGTTAATTGATTTTAATTTCCTTGCATGCATATTCTTTGTGCGCCTTTTAGGTGGTCTATGTTTTGGTACAAATAGTCTTTTTGCTGACCTAGCAAGGGGAGGGTCAATCTCTGATACCAGGTGGCCGCATGGCACATTTTCAGATGAAATATCTTGGGTATTGTCCTGTGAGCTATCACAAAGATTTATATCTAACACCTGCGAGAGTGTACTCTGTGTTTGTGAATGGGGGTTGTTTGTAGGGGTCATCGAGAGGCGTCTCTCAGCGCGCTCAATCTCCCCATCCACCGCCCCAATGACCTTACGTAGCATGAGATCTATGGCAGTGGGGGGGGCTAAGTGTCCAGCTACATTAGTGATATTCGATCCAGTTTGTTTGCCAACCGATGGGGTACTTGGTTTTCTCTTCGATGATCTTGTTTTAGGTTTGGAAGCCATAGTACCCTATCGGTCACAGTCCCCCTTCTCTCAGTGTATCCCACACAAAATGAGCAAATTACAGTCACAATTTAGTACTTCACTGCCCGAGTGGTCGGGGCACATCAAAAGAATATATTAAGGTCCCCTGCTTATACTTCAAGAAATAAATGACCAGTATATAGGTGTTAAAAACTTTGTCCACCACTCAGCCTCACAAGTGGATCACGATAGTTTGGAAAACCAATCGGATTACAGTACCTTGATTTTTATGGCAATAGATGTGGCCCAGCCCGGCCTCCTTGTGCCTCTGAGGGCCACAGAGGGCCCGCCCTTTGCCCGGGCTTAGCCCGGCGCCGCCCGCGCGCGGTCCCGCGACGCGGGGGGCGGAGTCACTTTAGTAGCGCCTTCGGGCGCGAAACTATGCCAGTTCCGCTTCCGGGGTTTCCAGGGATCTTGGGAAGTGTAGTCCCGTCTTGCGCTCCCCCCACACTGCGGTCGCGATGTCCGGCGACGGCGGGAGGGAGAGACAGGAACCAGCGAAAGATGCAGCTGCCCCAGGCACCACAGGGGCACACAGGTATGCACCGGGCAGCGTAAACAGATGCAGCCGAATCGTTGAAGGAGCCCCCGCTCTGCCGAGGGCAGAGTCACTTTAGTAGGGCCTTCAGGCGCGAAACTATGCCAGTTCCGCTTCCGGGGTTTCCAGGGATCTTGGGAAGTGTAGTCCCGTCTTGCGCTCCCCCCACACTGCGGTCGCGATGTCCGGCGACGGCGGGAGGGAGAGACAGGAACCAGCGAAAGATGCAGCTGCCCCAGGCACCACAGGGGCACACAGGTATGCACCGGGCAGCGTAAACAGATGCAGCCGAATCGTTGAAGGACCCCCGCTCTGCCGAGGGCGGAGTCACTTTAGTAGCGCCTTCGGGCGCGAAACTATGCCAGTTCCGCTTCCGGGGTTTCCAGGGATCTTGGGAAGTGTAGTCCCGTCTTGCGCTCCCCCCACACTGCGGTCGCGATGTCCGGCGACGGCGGGAGGGAGAGACAGGAACCAGCGAAAGATGCAGCTGCCCGAGGCACCACAGGGGCACACAGGTATGCACCGGGCAGCGTAAACAGATGCAGCCGAATCGTTGAAGGAGCCCCCGCTAGATCTTCTCCACCAGGCCGTCTCAGGAGACTCGGAGAGTGAGGGATTCCCGCTTTCCCATAGTTATTTTTCTTGCCCAAGGAGGCTGCACCAAAGGCAGGATTGTGGGGCCCTGCCTGGCTACACTTTCCAGCCTTTATCTGCTGGAGAAACTTAAAAGGGACTGGACAGTATTGAGACAGCATATGTAGCCTATTCCTGACGTGACCTCAGCAGCTACAAAGCTTAGCTTTTTCCTTTGCAGACCTCTGGTACCACCAGGAGTTTGACAATAATGATTTCTAGTTGAAGGACCCTGTCTGGCCCTAGCCTTGGAAATTGCGCTGCTAAAGGATTTCAACTTCCATGTGAGAGGCTAAGGGTCTGATTACGACTTTGGTGGTCCTACAGCGGGGGCGGCAATGTACCATCCGCTGTAAGACCACCAAAGCCGTGGTGCAACTGCTCATCAGATTAGGAGGTAAATCCTAGTCTGGCGGGCGGTCCTGCGGTGGTCTGACGGTGGCTGCTGTTAAGCATATAGAAGAGTTTAACATGCAGACCGCCACCGTCAGAGCGCCAACTGCACCTTCCTGCACGGTGTGGCATACATGCCACACTGGGCAGGAATTTGGGGTGAAAATCCAGGCGGGCGCTACATGTGCCCCTTGCATGCCCCCCAAGCCAGGAGCAGCAGGGGCCAAGTTAGGCCCCCCCCGTAGTTGCCTCTCCGCCACCCTTTTCAGGGCAGGATCACCGCCATGAAATTGGCAGTGGACAGGCAACTTGTAATGTGCTCGGTGATGCTGCAGAGCCCCACCTGCATATTGCTGCCCCTGTCAGCACTGCCTCCGTCGCACAGGATTCTTGATCACAGCGGAGCCGGCAGTCTTGTGGCTGTCCAACCGCCACACTCAAAATCCTGCAGGCAGACCCAGAGTGCAGCAGTGGTGGGACGAACACCACGAGCACAGTGGTCCTGTGGATCGCGGTACTCGTAATCAGGCCCTAAACCCACACAGACACCTTGCGGGATCTACGTGGTATAGTAAATTCGGAGTAAAGCAAGACAGTGCAAGTGTTCATGGGCACCCAACCAGGGTTTTTGGTGCATGCCCAGATTTACTAACAATAGGAAACCTGGAAATGCATCAAAATGCTACGCATTCTGCAGCAAACATAGATAGAGAAAAAGCCATAGAGGACTGTCTTTGTTCAGGAAGGTGTTTTAGTAGATATTGCACCTTCCTGCTCTCTCCATTTGACACAGTGCAACGCAGTGAGTGGTCTCGCTCCATTGTGCAAAATATTGGTAAATATGCCCCAATATTTTTCTGTTTTCCTAGGTTGTGCAGATATTATTTAGAAATTGATTTTTAGCCTAACTAGATTTCTAGATTGGTAGGGATCACGCCTTCCAAATAATAAGCCCAGTTAATGAAACAATAATGGTTTTGACTAGTGTGCAGTGCTATTTACCTGCATTGCTACTGGTAGAAATTCAAATAATGTTTTTATAGTTGTGTTATTTCATGAAACAAATAATTTTAGGCCTATTAAAGGTATTGCAAATTCGATTCTTGCATTTTTTCGCCCATCATGGAAGGCTTCAACTTTGCCCATGATCACTGACTTATCTTAGATTCAGTACCTCAGAAGTCACCATTTAAAGGCTTGCAAACGCTTAGTGCTAACTAATTCCTTTCCCCTTTGTTTATGAAAACACAGCAAGGATTAGGATATTCGTGATATTTTAAATCCCGAATTGTTTAACGCTCTGGCCTCAGTCTGTCCACAAAGTAAAGAACCGCGGTTTAAATTGTTATAAATTCTTAACAACAAAACACTTTTGAAGTCGATTTTCTCTCACTGGCCCAGATTTATTAAGAGACGTCACAAAAAGAGGCCGTAAATTGCAAACAGTGTTTTGCACCCAGTTTCTGATTTTGAGATGTGTCCTATACACTAATCCACAGTGGTGGCGGGTCTCAGAACAGTCTGCCCATTGAATATTAATTAGGAAGGTTGGTATTTGAAACCTACTGCGATTTACTACAAGAACTGGTGTGGTGGCCTTCAAATAATAGCAGGCTACCGTTCCAGGTGTTTATATTCCCAAACAGGATTTGTTTTTCAAAGCTGTTTGTGTTCCTGGTGCTGCATTAAAAACTTAGGGGCATATTCTCAAGAAACAGAGTTAAAATTATCGCCGCTTTAGCGGCAGAAAACTGCCGCTAAAGCGGCGATAATGGGCTTGATAATATGCCCTGGAGAATTCCAATAGAAGGCCATGTTTTGGTGGCAACATGGGCTTCTATTGGAATTCTCAAGTGCATATTATCAAGCCCATTATCGCCCTAGTGGCAGTTTTCTGCCGCTAAAGCGGCGATAACTTTAACTCCATGCTTGATAATATGCCCCTTAAATGTTTCCTCGGGTCATCTGCCTTCAAACCAACCCCTCCCTGTTGTGTGTCTGGGTGTGATTGTAGGCCTATAGTAAGGCCGTAAATAATGGAGCCCACTCAGGGGCATATTATCAAGCGCAGCGTTCAAATTATTGCCGCTTTAGCGGCAGAAAACTGCCGCTAAAGCAGCGATAATGGACTTGATAATATGCCGCAGAGAATTCCCATAGAAGCCCATGTTGACACCAGAACATGGGCTTCTATTGGAATTCTCAAAGGCATATTATCAAGCCCATTATCGCCGCTTTAGCTGCAGTTTTCTGCCACTAAAGCGGCGATAATTTTAACACAGTTTCTTGATAATATGCCCCTCAGTTTCTAGTGTAGTTCTGCCCCAAGGCCATTTATTAACTCGACCTTACGTCATGGCCTTTTCCACCATGGTTATACCAGTAGGGCATTCTCTCAGAATACCCCTTAGTTGGGTTTGGGGTGCCCATCCTATTTTGCGAGTCGAAAAGGCTTTTCCAACTTGCAAAATGGATTTAATAGCTATCTAAGAGTCCCTGTGCATTTGCAAACCATGTGATTTTGCAAGTCACAAGGTTTGCAAAGTGACTGTTTACATCATAAATAAACATATTAATAATCTATAAATTATTGAAAATGTTATTTAAAGATGAACAATTCATATGTTTATTCACCAGTGTGTAGTGCATAGTTTTAGCATTAGCAGAAGAGCATTTCATTTAAGGAAGAGTTTCAGCAGCAATTCAACCTAGTGTTGAATATGTGGGCTCATCTTTCTTAACATGGGACTTCTAGTTCTAGAGCATTTAAATGCTGTGGGCGGTAAATAGGATTTCGAAAAATGTCCATTCTTGAGGGCTCTAGAACAGTACATCGACCATGTTTATCTACATAGCACTCTAATTCCTTATCAAATATCGTCCATCTGTAATGGACAGCACATGGACTGTTTGGGCTGCAGGCAATGTTTTATTTTATGGCTGGGCGATAAACTGTAGATTGTATAAACGCAGACGTAAACCTCAATATATTGACATTGGGGCACAGCACATTTGAAGAAAGACTATATTAAAATCAATGTGATCTTGTTTTTTTTTTTTACATATAAATAGGTTTAAACAAAGTTCTGTGGTCGAAAGCCATCTGCATTTGTTTTTTGTGCCACCTCGTCTTCTATGTACTACTTGATGCCCTGCTTTTGACCTCGACTTTGACCCGGCTAGACCACCCCGGCCAGTGTGGGAGGTAATGAAGTCCCCAGGCAGGCGCTTCCCTGGTCTTAGCACAGCAGAGACCATCAATCAAGGGCCGCTAAGTGCTGCTGCTGTGTGATGTGGACATTTACAAGCGGCTGAACCAGCATCACCCGCTCCATTCATCTCGGGCTCCGGGATGAACTTACACTAGAGCCAGGAAGGATCGGCTGCGCACTTCAGTCTTCCCGAAGGATGCGCCCACTGCTTGCCTTCCCTAACAGCTGCAAGTGTAGAAACGTGTAACTTTGAAGGGTTACAACTGCTTGCCGCCCCTAGCATCTCAGCACAGTGGTACTGTTTGCACTGTTCGTTCAACGAGACGCCATTCCTATTGCTCACATTTGAATGCAGTTCCTGTAAGTGAGAGATCAAGGCCGGGCCGGCTCTAAACAGACATCTGTTTATAGTTAAGTCACTCTGCATTTGCCCGGCCGCTTTTTACCTTTTAACTTTGCAAAACTTAAGCAGCCATCAATCTAGATTCCTTTGGTGCTGAGTTGCAAATATTTCTCTGCAGAATGAGATGTGTAACACGCTGTAGAGATTTATTAAACATCTTTGAATTGTATGTGTTCAGTGGCTTCTTTCACTACCGCGCCTCAGCGAGACGTGCACAGGGTGTTTTGCAATTGCAAAGCCTGCACTATGCAGAGTAGAAGGCTTTACCATTGCAAAAAATCACATTTCCGTGTAAAAATGTAAAACAAATTGACATTCTAAGTTGGGAAAGACGTTGCGATTGGCAGGTCAAGAATGGCAATACTTGTGAATCACAAGGCAAAGGGGTCATGAAGAGGCAAGGTCATTCTTTGCGATTGCATCATAGATTCGACCCCCCCCCCCCCTATATTCGTGAATTATTGAATGTTGACTTCCAGTATCGTAAGCAGAGTGGAATCTATCCACGAGGGGCAGCTTCCATTCTGTGATTGGCTGCCGTGGGCATCAGAGAGAGCAAGCAGTGGCCACACAGATAGCTGCATTCTCCCCTGATGTTTCTTTTTCATGGGTTCCTTGAATGTTAATATATAGATCTGGCTTTTGCGACTGCTTTAGTTGTCTCTCCAGACTTGTTTTTGGAAACAGTTTACACAAATATACTTAAAGGAGTTTTTGAGCACTAGGTTTCATCCATTGATCTGTGATATTTTAATTACATCTTGCTTCCACCGACTGCAACTCACTGCATTGTGGAATTGTCGATCGACTTTACCCAATCGCTCCCTCACTTCGAGTGACTGCACAAAGCCTGTGCACATTGTTCTCATCAATCTAATTTTTTTTTCTTATCTTCAGTGACCAGGCTGGTTCAAAGTGTGTTTTATTCTATTAACTTTTTTATAATGGCTATTTCTTTGGTTTGCAAATTGGATGCCCAGTTAGATGATAGTTTACTTTTCCATCTCCTTTTCCAAAGTGATTGCGTAGCACTGCATTACGATACAGAGGGACCAATATGACATTTAACTACTTGACTTTCACACTAAGCTTGTTTGCATGTGGGCATTTACCAATACCTGGGCAACTCTAAATGCAAAGCAACAGAGTGCCGTACACAAAGTGGGTTTTGCAAGGTGTAGTACAGAAAAAATGGAGGGACAAGAGATGCCATAAAGGCCATCAACATTACGCTGGCTTCAGTGTGAAAACTGCATTATGTTTGTGAATGTGTTATCACTCACTAGTATATTTTTTGTATTTAATTATTCGTACAGGCCTGATAGTGGCTGGCCCAAATTAAGGGGTAGATTTATCATTTGAGTTGTCCCACCCTTGCACCAAGAAATATCTTTATTTCTCCTCGTTTTTTCCTTTTTCTATATGTGGTAGAAAGAGGAAAATACCTTAGAGGATTGGTTTTGTGTAGAAAGGTGGTCCTTCCTCACATAAACAATCCCGTCTGCAATGCAGACACCCTTGCACCATGACACAAGGGTGCCTGCGTTGACGCTGGGCAGCACATTGTGCGCTAGCACAATGAAAGGACAGGAATATGCCATATCATGCTAAATACAGCACATTCCCTCCTTCCATGCAGTGCAAATAATTATAAAAGCTGCCCCAGTATAACCAAATTCCATAAATAAAATGTTACATCACAAAGATGTGTGCCTGGATTATTTGTTTTTAGCACTAGGACATGGCATCAGTGGAGACAGTGTTTCCAATCATCCTTAAACAAAGTGAATATTACATTTAACATGATCATTTTCACACCATTATCAAGACATTACACACTCAGTCAAAGAACAATCAGTTTTTTAAAATGTTTTCAGTGCTTGAGGGATTCTAAACAAATCTTAGTTACAATTTCAGAAACTAAAGGCACTACTAAAGTCAAAGTAAATATGAATAAAGATACATTCATCGAAATCACTTCTTTATTGATGAATTTGCCCGTTATGTACTCCATATCAACCCCGACTTAGAAATACATAGTCAGGCAGGCACTGAGACCCAGGCCTGAGGTCACTGATTAACAGGTCACAGGTGAGGAGGCATGTATTCAGCAGACAAATGTGCAAACAGGAAACCCCAGATCAATCCCATAGATAGGCGCAGCAACACCACAATGGTCCATGGAGATTGGCCTCCATAAAGCTCACATAGCCGGAGGGGTACGCACATTCTCAAAACACCATAAAGTTAGGAACGCATAGCCAATCAGAACACAGCACAAACAGTATATGCAGTGAACATGTGCTCACCATGCCGGACATCTTGACATGTTACCCACTGGCCGCATTGTGTCCATGCTAGGTCGAGGCCCACCTGGATTCCTCATCAAACACATTAATATATGGCTCCAAAGACAGCGGTTCACATTACTCACCAAAAAAGGATCACCGGAACTATTTTATGGCATTCAATGAACTGTATAAAGACCCATGTAAGATTGTTTGTAAGTTAAGACAGTCCACACACCCTATGCCTGTAAATGTTCCCCTGGCCGCACTGTTAAATTAGATAAACTGTTCCTGTTTTGCCAAACGCCTTTTGTCTCTTGTTTTTTCAAGGAATTTCATGTTCTAGCAACATTTTGGGTATCCACCATCGAAGCTAATTTGTACCTAAAACCCGACTTCAGCCAAAGGAAGGAGACCCCCCCAGACGGATTCACATTTGCGCATCAAGAAAGGTGAGCAGACACCACAATTGATTTAAAATTCTGCTGAACTGGTGGGGCGGATGTTCATCCTAAAGAAGCCATCAAAGAGGGTAAGAGACTACATCAGAACCTTAGCAAAGCATGTGTCGTATAGCAAACTAGGGTAAAAAGATAACCTTAGCACCCTGCCACTGACAGAAATCTGGCATATTACCTATTTTATTTGTCCTAGCTGAGTAGTTGTAAGGTGGGCTTGTAGGCGATCTCGAGGACGACACGTTTTTAGGTCTTGCCTACGCAGCGCGCATGCGCTACTTAGGTAGGCCTTTATCAATCGATTCAGTTTGTGTCCCAAAAAAGTGCACGCGTTGCATTGCTTTTAATGGCAACACGTGCATGTTTGGCGATTCACTTGCGGGAGCGAGCTTTAAAATCATATGGTTTTAATTAACATATGGTTCCTGTTCGCACCTGCAAGGGAAACAGGCCCAGGCTCCCTCCTCTATCCCCTCCACCTGCTACTTTTTACTTTCAGCGCGGGCTGACAAAGCCACAGCGCGTCTCTTCACTCCCCTGCCTCCTGTGCCCTCGCGGACTCTAGTGCATATGTGGTACACCTGCTCGTGTTTTTCAAATAACAGCAATATTTATCATCGATCGCATTGAATGTTATTAATACAAATATATTTTATTATATTTTTGGAGTTTTATAAAGTACTGCGTGTCGCCTCGCGGATACTTCAGATCGCTGTGTATATACAGGGTGCATTAGATAAATATACCTTTAGATTCCTAGTCAGTTAACCAGCATTCTAGCAAGGCCCGGGTGGCATTGCAATATTGGTAAACTTGCTGTTTCACTCGAGCACACGCTGCGTTCCTGACCTCGGGCAGCCAGGCAGCCCTGCCGGGCGGAGCACGTTAAACCACCAAGGGTAAGGGAGCATTTGGGTGGGTTTGCAAGGTTCAAGCGAATGAAACCCAGCTAAGGAGCTCTGGTGTCATTGTTTCGCAGCGGGGTAATGGGGCTGTGGCGTGCGCTGCATTCCACCCCGGGCCAGAAAGCAGGGAACAGTCGCCTTCCGCTAAGCCGGCTCCGTAGGCTGCAGCGCAAACAGAATCCCTTAGCAATACTCTCCAATTGGCTATTGACCAATTAGCTCCGGAATGCAGGGAAAGAATGAAACCAAAATGCAAGGGGGCCCCTTGGTTCAATGAAGCTTTGCGGGAAAGTAAACAGAGCCTGCGTAAAGCTGAGAGACAGTGGAGGAAAGCCTATAATTCCATCGACTTAACCACCTACAAAGCCTCACTAACTCTATATAAAAAATCTATCATTATTAGGAAAGCCGAGTATTATGAGGCATGGATAAGAGATGCTCCTAATAAACAGAAGGAAACATTTTAATACCCCTTGATGTCAATACTTTACAGACTTTCTTTCTCCAGAAGGTGACAGACATTCTTCTCGAGATTGGCAAAACTCCCATCACCCTGAGCTCTCAGGAGCTGGCTATACCTCTGTCCTTACCAGATCAATACCTCACAAACTTCCCTCCATTGGACCTAGAATCTCTGGAAACATTGATAAATAAAACTAAATCAGGCTCACCTGCCGACCCGTGCCCACCAAGGATTTTCCGGATGGCTTTCCCAGTCCTGGATCGTCAGATTCTTACTTTACTGAATGACTCCTTGGCAACCGGTCAGGTACCCTCCAATTTGAAGGAGGCTAGAGTTATCCCCCTACTAAAAAAGCCAGGACAAGGCTGAGTTGAAAAATTATAGACCCATCTCTCAGCTCCCATTTCTGGCGAAGGTCAATGAGCAACATGTTTTGAAAATGATCTCTGGTTGTCTGGAAGAACATGAGCTGCTCCATCCGCGCCAGGCTGGTTTCAGAGCCCACCATAGTACGGAGCTAGTTATGCTATCTGTACTTGACGATCTTAGGATAATGGCCGATAACAAAGAGCCGAGCGCTCTGATACTTTTAGATCTTTCTGCAGCGTTCGACACGGTCAGCCATACAACACTACTGACTCGGCTGATGGACTTAGGTTGTCGGGGACCTGTCTACAATTGGCTAAAATCATTTCTATCAGGACGTTCGCAGAGGGTCCAACTTGGTGACCATATATCGGACAAGGGCGACATCCTCTGCGGGGTCCCTCAGGGCTCCACATTGACCCCGCTCCTCTTTAACATTTACCTGCAGCCCTTGGTGGCTGCATTGACCAACATGGAATGCCGAGTCTTCAATTACGCAGATGATACCCAGCTTGTTCTGAGGATCGATAACTCGGCCCGTGCTCAAGAGACAGTCCA
This sequence comes from Triturus cristatus, assembly GCF_964204655.1. Lineage (NCBI taxonomy): Eukaryota > Metazoa > Chordata > Amphibia > Caudata > Salamandridae > Triturus > Triturus cristatus. The sequence continues at coordinate 338,217,228 of NC_140581.1, read as the reverse complement.
AAACATCCTAAGGTTTACCATTAATTGGATGACTGCAAACTCCTTGAAAATTAACCCAGACAAAACGGAGGTTCTTGTCATTCCAGTAAAAGACAACCTCTGGAGTGGCCTGTTTTGGCCCAAAGAACTTGGGGCCCCTACTAGTCCATCACCAGATGTGAAAAGCTTGGGAATTAAGATCGACTCTGAACTCTCTATGACTCATCAAGTCAATTCGGTGGTGGGCACATGTACTGGTCTTTTGAGACAACTGAGGAAACTGGCTCCCCTGCTCTCAGTTTCATCTATGAAGACCATCGTATCGGCTACCATCATCTCGCGTCTCGATTATGGGAACGCGCTCTACTTGGGACTTCCCCAGAAACTTATGAACAGACTGCAGGTGGTACAGAACGACGCTGCTACGCTGATCCTCAGGTTGCCCAGGAGGACCCATGCCTCACCCCTGTTACGTAGGCTGCACTGGTTGCCTGTTAGACAGCGATCAAAATTCAAAGGATTGTGTATTGCCCACAAAGCCCTTTATGGTCACGCCCCTGGCTACATAAGGGAACGCTTAATCAAATATGTGCCACGGCGAGCGCTTCGCTCTGCAGAAGCCGCCCAGCTGGCCTGCCCCCGGGGAAATCTTGTTTCCAAAGGGGGACGAGCTGTCTCAGTCCTTCTGCCACAACTCTGGAACCAGCTGCTGGACACTTTACGGAAGGAATCTGGTTTGCTCCCCTTTCAGAGACAGCTAAAAACTCTTCTTTTTAGGGATACCTCTTAATACTTCCTACTAGCATGGTGACCTCCTCAGGCCGGATGCTGCCTTTCCTCTGTCAAGCGCTATGAGACCTGTCGGTGTATATGCGCTATATAAAAATAAGATACAAATACAAATACAAATGAGGGGCGGCGTGTTTGGAAAACAACTGTTTAAGATGTAGAGAGCTCCCAATCAGCAGCTCCCAGTGCCGGCGGCTCTGAGAAAGTAAACTGCGTCTGACCCCGCAGGTTAGTGTAGTCTGGGAGGTCTGTGTGGCCGGGCTCCCCAGGCTCCTTCCTCTTGGGCCACAGGTATCACTTGCACCGCCCGGTGCTGTCCTTCAGCATGCACTGCAGTTTACATGAGGCTTCCTGCTTCAGAGGCGCCGAGACACGGAAGTTGGGAAGGTGCATGTTTTTTCAAACTCCTTTTTCAGGAAACAGTTATTTTGGCAGGAACCAGCACTGCCTTCTCTTGGTTCAGCAGCAATTACACGGATGTTGTTATCTTTATAACTGTTAAAGTTGTTGAAATATTGTTCTGATTTCAGATATTATTGTAACTTTAAATATAGGTTTATGCTTTCTTAATGCTTCCCATAACTTCGATGTTACATAGTTCGCTGAACTTCTGATTAGTGCTTAGACTATATGGAAAAAACTTTTTAAATAGCTATTCGAATTGGCCTTGTTACAGATTTTGTGCAAACCTTCTCACACCGTATTCTTGGCACTTTCTAAACAAATTGGTAAACGTATCGGCAGAAGTCCAAAAACATTTGCTTACCGTTAAAGATTCCATAAGGATATTTCTCAAGCACAGAACATGAAAGTGACTGGGTTGGCCAACTCCTAACTTGATGTGAAAGAAGGTATTAGAACAACTTGATTCCAATAAATGCAGCACGTTTGTAAATAGGAAAGCGCCTGAGTGTGTGTGCACTTATTTACGTATTTATTTACACTGCGTCAGTGAAAAATTAAATGAGGCACAATAACACGTTTTTAGTGCAGCTGCACTCAAAAACACATTTGGTACTGCAGTACAAATGTCAAGTTCTGTGCTATTAAAGCGGTACAAAAGGGGGTGGTGATGGACGGAGCATCAGAACCAATCAAACACTCACACCCAGTCAACAGATCTGGGTTTGATCCATCACCGTTCTTTAGCCCACTCTGCCACCCCAGTTCAGACATGGCCATATGCAAGTCAGTCTGACCCTGTGCCTCATGGGAACAGTCCAGCCCGAACTGCCAAACCATGCCTTCCCTGGACCGAAAACAAGCTTCCCAGGACCAGTTTCTGGCATTTCAGCTGTCTTCAGCCAGGCTTGCTTGAATCCAGTGGCAAAGTGAGCAAGGGACTCACGTCTGAGCATACCCTGCCAACTTATGGCGAACAAAGCGGTAGAAAAGGGGGTGGTGATGGACGGAGCATCAGAACCAATCAAACACTCCCACCCAGTCAACAGATCTGGGTTTGACCCATCACCGTTCTTTAGCCCACTCTGCCACCCCAGGTCAGACATGGCCATAGGCAAATCAGTCTGACCCTGTGCCTCATGGGAACAGTCCAGCCCGAACTGACAAGCCATGCCTTCCCTGGACCGAAAACAAGCTTCCTAGGACCGGTTTCTGGCATTTCAGCCGTCTTCAGCCAGGCTTGCTTGAATCCAGTGGCAAAGTGAGCAAGGGACTCACGTCTGAGCATACCCTAGCCACTAACACTAGGTCATGCCCTAAAGGCTAGAGTGGTCGACCTCGAAGCTGGGGAACCAGCTTCGAGTCTCTGCACTGACGCTCAACATCCCGTGATTCTCGGCAAATCACTTAGGGCCTGATTACAATGTCGGTCGTAAAACCTCCAACCGCTGGTCAAAGGCTTTCCAACCAACATTTTAGATTTAAACTCTGACTGCCGTATTACAATGATGGCAGTCAAAGTTTACACCTGCTGGGGAATCTGACTTGGTTCCGAAGGGTTCAAGGAGCCAGTCGACCAGTCGGCCAATCGGCCAGTCGGCCAGTCGGAATGGCCTCATAATCCCATGAGGACAGCGTTTCCGCCATTGGGAGTATCATGTCGTTTTCTGACAGCCTTTCCATGTCAGCCTTTTCAACATGGAAAGGCTGTTGGAAAGAGACTTTGGGAGCCCCTAGCAGGGCCCCTTCCTCCAGGCCCTCTGTATGTGGCCCTGGGGGCACCAAAATCCCTGCACCATGTGGCAAGCACCGTAAAAGACAGGGTCTTGGAAAAATGGCAGCACCAATAAAACACTAAAAAAAACTGATAACAATCCATCCCTATGAGCACAAGGCCACTGCATAAACATTCCGCACTAATCCAAACTCCCACTTAGGTACGAAGAAAAAGGGGTAGTCTCAACGGCTCATAAAATAGATGAATTCAACTGATTACCAATAAGCCACCTTGACGTTTTAACACGGATCTAAAGTGTGTGAATCAAGATTACAAACTGCTTTGTGAATTTGCTTGACCTGTTGAATGAGAAAACTCAATCACAAGAGGACCACAGACCACACCCCTGGCTCCATATCCAAGATCTCCAATGTTCAAAAACAAGTTATGTATTATTGCACTTCTCTATACCTTCTATTTTGGATGCTGCAGCACCTATTCACTGCTAAAGAACTGCCTGGTCAAATCAAATCCATTCAAAAACGATCACGGCGCTGGCGCAGGGATCTGTCCCATGTCACTTTCAATTACACCAACCCAAATATTAGCATTCTACTTGCACTACACATCACCCTTTTACACAACATGTGGTCTCAGCACATGGCCACTGTGGGCTCTAAGACATCAGCTACATCTGTTCACTGATACCGCATGCAGTAGGCGCAGACAGACTTTACTTGTTCCAAGAGGTGGCCCCCAAAAAATCAAAATGTCTTCTCCACTTACACCTATGCAGAATTAGGGCCAAAACCCAACCCAACAAGGTAGAGCCCCAAAGAGTGATAAAAAATCTGAAATTATATGAGACCAACCCAACGGCTCTATAGCTTTTCACCGAGCCTAATGATATCCAAACTGAGCTGGACAGGATGTATAGAAAAGGTATCATAGGAGAGGGTTTTGTTTGGCCCTGAGACTTGCCAGAAAAGAGATTATTGGAGGTAGCGAAAACCCTAACGCAACGCACAAACACATCAGCTCCTGCCTCCATTTGTGGTCCATGGGTGACCCTTAGCATATCTGGGGCAGTCCTCTTAAACAACAAGTGTACCACAGACATGGAGTTCCTGTGTAGGGCCATACAGCTTGATGATACAAAGGGAAATGAGTCTCATAGCGGCGCGCTTTTCACTTAGTTGACGCTTGTGTGTAATGCTGCTTTGAAACCTATGCTGCTTAAAATGTTATGTGTGCTGCTATATTTTAAAAAAACGATTTTATCACTGAATAAATGCTTTTAACCTGCTATTCCTTGGGGCTTTTACTGTGTATCTGCATCGGGAGCTGTGTTTTAGCTCCAGGGGGGTCCGGTCTGATTTCTTCCGAATCCAGGAAGCGAGGACTTATCTCTACCTGATTAGTTGGTGCTCTCGTCTTCCTGGACTCCGATGGCGCGCCTAAGGCAACCTGTCTGCGCCCGTCCGCGGCCGGCAGGGGCCGAGGGCCAGAACCTCTGCTAAAATTGCTACAGATAGGTGTGTATATGGTGCCAAAATGCTGAATAACTATAGGACCCTGGTCAGAGGCAAGTGTTCCCATTCTATGCCTCCGGATGGCCCCACGATCTATTGTTCTGGTTGTCCTTATAAGTTCCTCCCGGGTCTTGAAGGTCCTATAAGTCCTGTTAGCAGTAAGGCCATTAATATATTTTTGCTTAATTGTCGCTCGCTCTCTAAGCATGCCTTAGAAATTCGTCTTCTTTTAGAAATAGAAAATTCAGATGTCCTATATTGTTCAGGCGCTCCCACCCGGTTATGCTATACAGAGGCTGGACCGGAGTTCGGGACGTGGAGGGGGGATTGCGATTGTCTATAATTCGGATTTTAAATGTCACATTAGTCATGACCTGACTGTGAAAGCATGTTTTTTACGATCAATGTTTCTCCGGTAAAGACCTTTTCAGGGATTTTAATCCATCGTCCACCTGGTCCTTTTCGGTCAGAACCTCCTGGATATTGCTGCTAGTTTGGCCGCCCCTCTCTCAAATTTTACATTATTGGGAGACCTTAATCTTCATTTTGACCTGTCACGTCCTTCACCCACCCTAGATTTGGTTGAGGGATTGGGGACGTTTCAATTGAACCAAAAAGTGAGTAGTACCACTCATTCCAAAGGCCATTCATTGGATCCGATATTTTCTAACATTGACAGTTTGCAGGTTGGTGATCCTGTCCCTATACTTTGGACAGACCACTTGCTTATCCCTTTCTCATGGCCCTTACAAGATTCCACTATTCCAGCCATAAAGACAAAAAAACGTACTCGCCCCAGGTCCAAACTTCCTTTTAATTTGTGGGTGGCTATCCTTGAAGATAGTGTGCCCATGTTAGATTCGGACCCTGTTATAGCCAATGATAATTTCAATAATTGGCTCGAGTCATCTCTCAACTCTGTCATTCCAAAAACACTTACTCATAAAAAATCAGGAATAAAAAAAAATGCATGGTACTCCCCAAAATTACGGGAGCTTAAACAAGCTTGTAAGAGATTGGAAAGGAGCTGGAGAAAGGACTATTCGGCCTCCCAAAAAATTGAATATAGAGCCGCAATTAAACTTAATAAAGTCGAAATAAAAAGCGCTCAAACGCTATACTATCAGGATAGAATTACATCTACAGCAAATTCCCCCCGTGAAATATTTCGGATCGCAAAAGCTTTGGTCACCCCTTCCACTCCCCCTAACACCTCAGAGGACACTAAACTTCGATGTAATCAATTGGCAGACTTCTTTTTAAATAAAATACAAGTGATTTATAAGTCCTTCCCACAGAATATAGTACCTCAAATGGATTCTATGACGGACGCCATTATTTCAATCCAACTAGGTTCATTGGAAGAATTCCCCCTTTAGATATGTTGTCTTTTCAGGGGATCCTGGTCCATTTAAAATCCGGTTCCCCTCTAGACCCTGTCCCACCCTCCATATTAAAACAAGTTAATATTTTGGTATCTCCGGTGATACTGGACCTAATTAATGCTTCATTGCGGCCAGGAATTGTCCCCCCTGCCTGGAAGCAAGCGATGGTTAAAGCCCTCCTAAAGAAATCCAATTTGGATCCAGAGGAGTTGGCAAACTATTGCCCTATATGCCTGTTACCTGGAGTAGGTAAAATAGCTGAGAGGTATGTGAATTCCATCCTCTCTTCCTTTTTGGAAAACAATAACTGTTTCCACCCTACCCAGACAGGATTTAGAGAGCAGCAGGGTACGGAAACTGCCCTGATCAGTGTTATGGAGGAAACAAAAAGTATTCTTGATGCTGGAGGCTGCACTGCCCTTATTCTCTTAGATCTCAGCGCAGCCTTCAATACGGTGAACCATCAACTATTGATTCAACGACTTAGAAAGGTGGGAGTGTCAGGAATTGTATTAAAATGGCTGCAGTCTTTTCTTGAAGATAGATATTTTGCAGTCCTGGAAGATGACATAATGTCAAACCTGATGCCATTGAATTGTGGGATCCCTCAGGGGTCTTCCCTGAGCCCCACGTTATTTAATATTTATTTGGGCCCGTTGGCTGAAATAGTATTGCCATTTGGGGTTCAAATAATTACCTATGCTGACGACACCCAGCTGGTGGCCTCTATCAACCAGCAAGATAGCTCCTCATCAGGCTTGTCCGCATGTCTTGAAGCCGTCTCTAAGTGGATGGATGAATCATACCTAAAGCTTAATGGGGCTAAGACAGAGCTTATGTTACTGGGCAACTCAGCTCCCTTGAATATAGATCATCTCTGGCCCAGCTGTCTGGGTCCAGCCCCTATCCCCAAAGAACACATTAAGAGCCTTGGTGTGTGGCTGGACCGTAAGCTAGACTTTAAAGAACAAGCTCGTAAGTAGGCCTGGATGGTAAATTCCGTTCCGCTCGTGGAATTTGCGATATTTTGAAATTTTCGCGTTCCGCGGAAAGCACGAAAATGTCAAAACTTTCACAACCTGCCGCGAAACAAAAGTATTTTTCTTGTTTGTGCTTTAAAAATGCATTCTCGCGCGCACAGTCGCGACTTACCAGGTCCCTGCGTTCGCCGATAAGTTTTCCTATCCGTTCGCGCGCGCCACAAGATGTTGGATTGTTGGTAGCCGGTCGCGCTATCCCGCGAAAGTTTGCGATCGCGAACAGGAAATAAGCATCGCGAGCAAGATGGCCGCGCCCATTGGCGACCGCATGGGCAAGTCGGAGATATATTTCCCCGCGAGCTCGCAAAAACACATCGCGAACGGGCGGGAAAAGCAATCTCCGCATCTTCTCGAAAGTTTTGCATGCTTGAAGAGATTTTGCACAATTTCTCGATAATTTGCAAAAGTCAATTTCGCAAATTCCGCCCACCCTTACTCGAAAGGTTGCAGCTAGCTGCCATGGAATGTTAAGGCTGTTCAGAAATATCTTTCCTCTTTTACCTTTTGGTGCTAATAGGCTGCTGGTCCAGGCACTGATTCTTTCACGGTTAGATTATTCTAACGCTTTATATCTGGGAGCACCGCTCTCCTCGACTAGAAGACTGCTGATGAATACTCCTAGGCGTTTCTCGGCAAAACCAGCTCTTGCTTCCCTCCACTGGCTTCCCATCAACGAACGAGTCCAGTTTAAGGTTTTGTGTATTGTCCATAAAGCACTTACTGGCAAAGGCTCTCCTTTGATGTGTTCTCTTATTCAGCCCTACTTCCGTAATAGAGCGCTGGGATCTGAAAATAAACGATTAGTCACGGTCCCGAAAATCAGAAGAGTTCGAAGTGGGGGGCGACTCTTCTCGTATAATGTGGCAAAGCTTTGGAATCTTTTGCCTCTTCACATACGCTTAGAGGCCGATCATCTGACATTTTGAAAGAAAGTAAAAACCCATCTTTTCCCTTGAGGACCTCCTAAGTGTGGAGAGCTGCCAATAGCGCTGGGATGCCTACGGGTGAGCATGCGCTTTATAAATGCCACTTTCATTTCATTTCATTTCAGTAGAGATGGTTGAACAAAACCATAGACACTCCATGTCAGGAAATGAGGGATATCAAGGTGGGTGGATATACTTGGCTAGAAGAGATGGGGCAATCCCTAATTGTACAGAAACTTACACTGTATTCCTCATGTTTCAGAGGTAGAATAATGCTTTCACTAGGCACAAATATAAACTGTGGCATGATTCTGTACATTCCGTATACGCAATGGGGCACCTCCACGCTGATGGATATTTACTGGCAGTGCAGTGAGTTTGCCTACACTCAGCTTATCCCTTGATGGCGCTGACTTTGTTCCCTTGTAACCATACACACCCCGACCCTGGTCCTTTCAGGAAAAGAACTATTGGATTTGTAGCAGCACCAACTGAGGAAAAGGACAAACTTGCTGCATCAGGCCTGTGAAAAAGAACTGTAGATTATTTTGGCTGGGCTCAGTATAAAAACATTCCAGAAGAATGCATATTGCTCTCGGACACACAAGTATCGGCGGGAGGGTCCATACCCTTTGTCACCGTGCAGACGAAACCTAATGCCTGCTGGCTCCAAATAACCTGGTGCGAAATGCTTAAAATGACGAACAGCACTGAACTCAGCCTTAATTCGATCAAGGAAGAATTGAGAGCAATCTGCCTCATGGTAAGTGTTAGATTTGGGGGTCTCTAGTTGGCAGAGGTAGGTACCTTTGACCAAATAGGGACCCTTGCGTCTAGTCAGGGTAAGGAGCTACACTCCTAAAATAACCCCTGCTCACCCCCTTGGTAGCTTGGCACGAGCAGGCAGGCTTATCTCAGAGGCAGTGTGTAAAGCATTTGTGAACACATACAGTAATACAGTGACAACACTACAAATGGACACCACACAGGTGGTATTATAAAAATAAGTATTTTTATATAGACTTATCACAAGACCAAACAACAGAAATCCACAATACTGTACTCAAAAATAGACTTTAAAATGGTAGGAAATAGCTCAGTTCTCTTAAGATTGTAAATGTGACACTTTACTCTCAAAGGGGCAGATTTATGAGCCCCTTGCGCCACTTTTGCGTCACTTTTCCCATGTTAAAAGTGACGCAAAAGTGGCGCAAGGGACTCATAAATCTGCCCCAAAGTACCTTGGATGCGTAATGCAAAGCAAACAGAAGGGTCGCAGGGAAGGTGATGTGTTGGTTCCTTACACTCAGGGGAGTGGATGCGTTGGTTCCTTACTGCTACGCAGGGTAGTTGATGCTCGCTTCTTTACTGTGTGGGGAGGTGATGCGTCGGTTTCTTACTGCTTTCTGATACGATGCGACAAGATGGCGCCTCGATGCGACACTTCTCTCCCGTGCGATGCGACAATGTTGATGCAATGTGTGCATGCTCGATGGCAGTGTGGCTGCTCGATGATATTCTGAGCCGCGACAGGCCCTGCGTCATGCTTCTCCGGTGATGCGACAGCAACCTGCGCGGTGGCGGCATGCTTCTCCGGTGATGCAACACGCTTCGGTGATGCGATGGCGACAGCGGTGGCACGCTTCCTTGGCGATGCGACGGCAACAGCTTCGGCAGCGACACGCTTCTTGCTGTTGAGTCATGCTTCCAGCTCCCAGGGACACCCAGTCTCTCAGAAGGCCCAGCACAACAGCAGGTAATTCAATTCCCAGCAAGGGAATTCAGGGGGGAGCTGGTTGGTGAACTCTTGTTTCCCTGAGACTTCAGGCAGGAGGCAAGCTCAAGTTCAAGCCCTTGGAGATTCTTTTTCAAGTTGATGAAAAGCACACTCAGTCATCTTCTCCTTTATTTGGCAATAAAGTAACCACTGCAGGCCAACCCCCAAACACACAGCACAGGGGTAGTCTCCTCCTTCAGCTTTCTGGTTCTTCTCCTCAGCAAAGGTTTGTCTTGATTCCCAGAAGTGATCTAAAGTTCTGGGGTCTGGGTCCCCCCATTATACACCAAAATCTTTTGTCTCTGAAGGCAGAGAATGTATGTACCTAGTCCAAATCAGTTCTGTGCAGTCCTGGAGCACTTTGTTTACAGGACTCCTTCTTTCCTTTGACAGTGTGGGCCAGGGACATCAGACGCACCACAGGAGGTAGAGCCAGCATTGTGGAAGGCAGCAGCCCTATTCATACCCAGGTGCTGACTCCTCCCACCACTCTCCATACAGATAGGTCTATTTAGCCCTGTGCTGACTCACCCTGTCTCCTGGAATCGCCCAGCCCCTGTCACTCACAAAACCAGACACACAATACATAAGCTAGCAGAAGCAGGCTGGATGGTTAGGTAAGAAAATACTTACTTTCTAAAAGTGGTATTTTCAAACACAGAATGTTAAAACCAACTTCACTAAAAGATGTGTATTTTATCATTCTGAGTTCAGGCATACTGAACTCGAATTTCTACCATGTTCCCTGGGTCAGTTAGGAATATAAGGTGTTATAATCAAACTGCCCATTCTGGCCTATGAGAGTTGGTAGCCTTGCAATAGTGAAAAACAAAAATGGCTGTAATTCACTATCAGGACATGCCACGCACATCAGAGCATGTCCTACCTTTTACATACAATGTACCCTGCCCTTGGGCCTACCTTAGAGGTGACTAACATATAGAAAAGGGAAGGTTTAGGGACTGGCACATGGGTGCACTTGCCAAGTCAACATGGAAGTACCAGACTACACACAGGCTCTGCAATGGCAGGCCTGAGACGCACTTTACAAGCTTCTCTGGTGGGTGGCACAATCAGTGCTGCAAGCCCACCAGCAGCATTTGATTTACATGCCCTGGGCACACGCAGTGCACTGTACTAGGGTCTAACAGGGAAACCAAATAAGCCAATCATGGAGTCACTAATCTATACATCAGTTTAACATAGGGAGCACTTTCACTGTGGCACTGATTAGCGGTGACACAGCGCCCAAAGCATCTAAAACCAGCAAAAACATTAGAGGCAACAGCAAAGAATGGAAGGGAGACCCACGCCAATGGTGCCAGGTCTAAGACATGTCCCCTCCAGCTGAAATGTGGGGAGAACTACCCTACCTCTTGGGAGTTCTCATCACTAAGGCAGAAAAATCTGGACAGACCATAAGCATTGGCGTGTTCTGTACCTGGGTGGTGTTCCACCGTGAAGTCCATCCCCTGTAGGGAAATGGACCAATTCAACAGCTTTGGATTCTCACCCCTCATCTGCATCAACCATCAAAGGGGCAGGTGGTCTGTCTGAACCTGGAAGTGAGTCCCAAACAAGTATGGTCTCAGCTTCTTCAGTGCCCAGACCACAGCAAATGCCTCACGCTCAATCACACTCCACCTCTGTTCCCATGAAGTAACCTCCTACTGATGAAGGCCTCAGGTTGGCCTAGGTCCTCCTCATTCATCTGTGACAAAACAGCCCCCACACCATGCTCTGAAGCATCTGTTTGAACAATAAACTCTTTGGAGAAGTTGGGTGCCAGGAGCACGGGCGCCATGCACATGGCAGTCTTCAGGGCATCAAAAGCTTTTTGACAGGTGTCAGTCCAGTTCACTTTCTTGGGCTGTTCAAGGGTGCAACGATGCTGCCATATCCCTTGACAAACCTCCTGTAATACCCAGTGAGTCCGCCTCCTTGATGCAAGCTCTCACCCCGTCAGTCACTCTGTTAGATTTGTGCTTAAAAGGGGACTGTCCACAGTGTCTACATCATGGATGCACCAATCAGTGACATTGGGAATCAGGGAGAACAGATTAGAAAACTGTCCCAGTAACTGGTGAACAGGGGTCAAGGTGGAAGAGAGGTTCACACCATCCACTGACCCATCTTGCTCTGTTGCAGGCAGGAGGTCAGGAAGAGGCTCAGTCTCCTCCTCCATTCCAGCATCTGTTGCTAGGAGCATGCCCACTTCGGACCTCTCTAAGTGGGGCTTCATTCGGGTGACATGTAGGACCCGCAAAGGGTTCCTTGGAGACCGCAAGTCCACCAAGTAGGTGACAGGACTCTTGCGCTCCACCTCCGCAAATGGTTCGGTCCACTTATCCTGGAGCGCACAGGGCTCCACTGGGGGCATGACCCACACTTTCTGACCAGGCTGAATCTCAACCAGAGTGGCATTCTGGTCATACTACTGCTTCATCTCCTCCTGGCTGGCTTCCAGATTCACCTCAGCGAGTTGTCTGAATCACCTAGTCTTGTTCTTCAAGGCCAGCGTGTAGCTATATACATCCTGGGGAGGTTTCCTGGGAGATTGCTCCCATCCTTCCTTGACCAAACTGAGAGGTCCTCTCACTGAGTGATCATAGAGAAGTTCAAAGGGGCTGAATCCTAGGGACTTCTGTGGCACCTCACGGTAAGCAAAGATAAGTCATGGTAAGAGGACGTCCCACTTATGCCTCATAGGTTCCTTAAGACTCATAATCATGCCTTTGAGGGTCTGGTTGAACCTTCCAACAAGCCCATTACCTTGGGGGTGGTAAGGAGTGGTAAACCTGTATGTTACCTGCACTCCTGCCACAGGGACTTCATATACTTGGAAATGAAGTCTGTACCTCGGTCAGACACCACCTCTCTGGGGAACCCCACGTGGGAGAAAATCCCCATCAGTGCACGTCCCACCACAGGGGCCGTCAGTGTCTGGAGAGGGATGTTTCCTGGGAACCGGGTGGCAATGGTCCACCAAGACCAGGATGAATCTGTTGCCAATGGCTGTCTTGGGATCCAGTACCCACAAAATGTCAATGCCCACCCTTTCAAAGGGGGTGCTGACCACAGGGAATGGCTGGAGAGGAGCCTTCTGCTTTCTCCCACTCTTTCCACTTGCCTGGCAAGTCTGACAGGTCCTGCAATGAGTGTCTGAACACTTGCGCATTTGGCGCCAATAAAAGTAGGTGACAAGCCATTCAAAGTTCTTGTCCTGCCTCAAATGTCCTGCTAAAGTCACATCATGAGCCAGCCCCAGTAGGAAGGCTCTGAAGCGCTGGGGTACCACCAGCACACAGGCTGACCCAGGCTCAGCAACCTTTGGATCACTATACAGGAGACCATTCTCCCAGTAGATCCAATGTGATCCAGACTGATCACCTGCTGCCTGGTTTGCAGCTTGCTGCTGCAAACCCACAAGAGAAGGGCACTTATTCTACTCTTCGCAGAACTCTTCCCTGGAGGGTCCTCCTTCCTGTTGCCAATGGATCAGCTCAGGCAGGTCCCCCAGTTCAGCTATCTGTTCCCCTCTAGGTTCCAGGGCATCCCCCTCAAGTTCTGCCTCCTCCTGGACATGGGAACTGTGGAGGCGGGTTTCCCGCACCCCCCGCCTCTTCTCTTTAAGGCAGGCACCTGGGCCACCCTTTCAGGCTCCAGGTCCTCTTGAACACCCTTACTGGCTGCCATGGACCGAGTGGTCATGCAGGCTCACTCAGGCAAACCCAACATCTCTAAATGAGCACTTTGCTCCACCTTAGCCGAAGGGGAGCTCTCCAAATCGTTACCCCACAGACAATCAACAGACATGGCTGGCCTCACAGCTACTTGAAGAGTCCCTGAGACCCCCCCCCCCACTCAAAGGGAACCTGAGCCGCCTTGCAGTGGCTCTCTGTGTTGTCAGCGGTAACAACTGGGTGAAATGCATTGGGGATTACCTGCTCTTCAGATACCAGCCGACAACTGACAGCTGTCACACTGGCTCCGATGTCTCTAAGAGCTTCCACCCTATGGCCATTGATGGTCACCCACTGCCTGTACTTCTTAGTGTTATCAGGCAGCTGGGTCCTGGGGACCACCTCACAGTCTCCTAAAGAGACTAGGGACATCTCTGTGGGACCCTACCCACCTTCGGCATCCATCTCCTCCCCCAGGGCTACACTAGCCATCTGACGGGGTGGTGCACCAGTGGGTGCTGTCTTCCCATACAAGGGACATCTAGCATCATAAGAACAGTGGCCCACTAGACCACACTTAAAACAGGTCTTGGGCCCCCTTGAACAGGCTTATCTGTCAGGCCCCTGCCTTCTTCTCAGGGGGAGGATGGGAACATTTCCCTTGGTTCCCTTGGGGATTACTTTGGGGCCCTTTCTGGAACTACCTCTGTTTACCCTTGTCCCCCCCACTCCTCTGCTGGGGGCCCTGCCCACCTTTGGCGAAGTCTCCCACATGACCCTTGTGGACCCGGGTGCTCACCCAGCTGTCCGCCTCCGCAGCAAGCTTCCTAGGGTTAGTCAGCTTACTATCAATCAGGTGCTGGCGTAGCTCTGGAAAACAATTATTGGACAAGTGCTCCCATGCAAACAAATCATAGAGCGCCTCAAAATTATCCACTTTGCTACTCTTCACCCAACCATCCAATGCTCTGCAAAAAAAGGACACACATTCCACCCAAGTGGTAGACTTCAGTTTTCTGCAATACCTAAACCTTTGTCTGTATAACTCTGGGGCAAACCATATCTGGACATTAGGGCTCCCTTCATGCGGGCATAGGACACCTGTTCCTCTGTAGGCAAATCTAACAAAGTATCCCTCCCATCACTAACAAAGTGGCCCCACAATCCCGCTCCCCAATCCTTCTGAGGGACCCGGTGGGCCAACATTGCAGCTTCATAAGCCCTAAACCATTGACCAATATCCTCATTCTAGTGGAAATCTTTAACTACTTCTTTGGGGATGTAGGCCCTTGCTTCTACAGGCACTGGCGGTATGCTGCCACCAGAGGGAGGAACCTCTAATCTGCAATAGTGAAAAATGAAAATGGCTGTAATTTACTATCATGACATACCACACACATAAGGGCATGTCCTACCTTTTACATACAATGCACCCTGCACTTGGGCCTACCTTAGGGGTGGCTAACATGTAGAAAAGGGAAGGTTTAGGGACTGGCAAGTGGGTGCACTTGCCAAGTCAACATGGCAGTACCAGACTGCATCAGATTGCTGATATTTGCATATCAGTCCCAGGATGCAAACCACCACTTGTTAGATGAAAAACATCGTAAGCCAAATTTTTTTTATCAATTTTAGTCCGTTTTAATCAATTTCCTTGTAAAGTTTATTGTCCGTTTAGATAAATAGGTGAAACATGGTTGTTCCGATGTACAAATGCGTGTATAAGGCCACAGCCTTTAATACAGCATGTCGGATTCGCACATTTCATTATAATATGTAACCCAATGCATTTCGGCCTTTCGGCCTTCGTCAGGGGTAACTCTAGAGTAAAGAAAAAATATATCGTATCATGAACAGTTTCACAAAATCTAAAAAACAATTTTTCTCATAAATAAAATTAAAAAACACTCTCCAATGATTAGTCCCCCGTTTCTTGTGCACAATTAATTCCGCTGTTTGCTCAAAACCCATAACATTAAAAAGAAACAACCACATTGAACTCAAAATCATCATATATTATAAAACCCCTATGTTACTCAGCGAGGTGCGCTACATTGTATCTAGTTCATACCTTCAACGTTTCTGCCATCGAATTCAAAGACGTTCGTCTGTACCCGCCCCTGCGGATTGCAAAAAGTTCTTAAATGGCTGTGAACCAACAGAAGCTTATACCCCCACTGCCACGCCTTCCATTACCACGCGTGTATCCATCAACATAAACAAAATACTTAAAGACAAGAATCACCCGCTATTTCCTCGACGTGTGTATCCATCAATACTTAAGAACTAAAATAACCCACTATTGCCTCTGTGTGTTTAAACTGATATACTTAAACAGACATAGAAAAGATACAAAACAGTTCAAGATAACGATTATTTTCTTCAGTGAATTGGTATTAGTGAAAATAGTAATCCAAGTCATTCACGGGTGCTGGGTCGGTTAGGACATCGTATGCAAAGTAATTAAATTCTAGATACGTCCCGCACACCTGCTTCTTCAAAGTTCATCAAGTCTAGTTATTTCGGGGTGCTATCCTGGCAAGTGCTACGTCCTAAAGCACTGTGGAAATACGTCAGATTGCTGATATTTGCATATCAGTCCCAGGATGCAAACCACCACTTGTTAGATGAAAAACATCGTAAGCCAAATTTTTTTTATCAATTTTAGTCCGTTTTAATCAATTTCCTTCTAAAGTTTATTGTCCGTTTAGATAAATAGGTGAAACATGGTTCTTCCGATGTACAAATGCGTGTATAATGCCACAGCCTTTAATACAGCACCCCGAAATAACTAGACTTGATGAACTTTGAAGAAGCAGGTGTGCGGGACGTATCTAGAATTGAATTACTTTGCATACGATGTCCTAACCGACCCAGCACCCGTGAATGACTTGGATTACTATTTTCACTAATACCAATTCACTGAAGAAAATAATCGTTATCTTGAACTGTTTTTTATCTTTTCTATGTTTGTTTAAGTATATCAGTTTAAACACACAGAGGCAATAGTGGGTGATTTTAGTTCTTAAGTATTGATGGATACACACGTAGAGGAAATAGCGGGTGATTCTTGTCTTTAAGTATTTTGTTTATGTTGATGGATACACACGTCGTAATGGAAGGCGTGGCAGTGGGGGTATAAGCTTCTGTCAGTTCACAGCCATTTAAGAACTTTATGCAACCCGCAAGGGCGGGTACAGACGAACGTCTTTGAATTCGATGGCAGAAACGTTGACGGTATGAACTAGATACAATGTAGCGCACCTCGCTGAGTAACATAGGGGTTTAATAATATATGATGATTTTGAGTTCAATGTGGTTGTTTCTTTTTAATGTTATGGGTTTTGAGCAAACAGCGGAATTAACCCCTTCGATGCTGCGCAGATTCCGCCGCTGTGCTGACGGAATCTTGCGCGGGCGTGGTCATGACGGAATGGTTCCGTCATGAGCACAGCTCAACCGTGGGTCATGATGGAACCATTCCGTCATGAGCACCGAAGGGGTTAATTGTGCACAAGAAACGGGGGACTAATCATTGGAGAGTGTTTTTTAATTTTATTTATGAGAAAAATTGTTTTTTACATTTTGTGAAACTGTTCATGATACGATATATTTTTTCTTTACTCTAGAGTTACCCCTGACGAAGGCCGAAAGGCCGAAATGCATTGGGTTAAATATTTATAATGAAATGTGCGAATCCGACATGCTGTATTAAAGGCTGTGGCATTATACACGCATTTGTACATCTGAAGAACCATGTTTCACCTATTTATCTAAACGGACAATAAACTTTACAAGGAAATTGATTAAAACGGACTAAAATTGATAAAAAAATTTTGGCTTACGATGTTTTTCATCTAACAAGTGGTGGTTTGCATCCTGGGACTGATATGCAAATATCAGCAATCTGACGTATTTCCACAGTGCTTTAGGACATAGCACTTGCCAGGATAGCACCCCGAAATAACTAGACTTGATGAACTTTGAAGAAGCAGGTGTGCGGGACATATCTAGAATTGAAGTACCAGACTGCACACAGTTTCTGCAATGGCAGGCCTGAGACACACTTTACAAGCTGTTCCGGTGGGTGGCACAATCAGTGCTGCAAGCCCACCAGCAGCATTTGATTTACACGCCCTGGCCACACGCAGTACACTGTACTAGGGTCTGACAGGTAAACCAAATAAGCCAATCATGGAGTCACTAATCCATACATCAATTTAACATAGGGAGCACTTGCACTGTGGCACTGATTAGCAGTGGCACAGTGCCCAAAGCATCTAAAACTAGCAAAAACATCGGAGGCAAAAGCAAAAAATGGAAGGGAGACCCACGCCAATAGTGCCAGGTCTAACAGTAAGGCAGCATCGGTATGTGTTAAACTTAATGACCATGATGGAGGGTGGTGTGTGTGCCAAGATCGGTGCATCCTGCTGCACGTTTGTCCCAAGTAACGACATGGATATTGGGACATTGACTCTTGTCATCCAAGCATTGCACTGTTCACAAAGAGAGATGAATGAGGTGAAAGGTGCCCCTGAACAGGAGTGGTTCTTGAATTGGTTCTCTTGGCTCCTCCAGTGGCTTTCCTGTTCTGTGCTCATTGTTGTTGCCAGTTTTTATTGTGTTCTTTTTGTGTATGGTTCCATGCAATTGAGGATTTTCTGCTGTAAAAACGAAGTCCTAAACTTGTGAAGAAAGAGGATGAATAAGGCTGCTGATTCCAGTTCAGCAATTCAGTATGTTTGCCTTCAAACACCATGCACATTTTCATTTTGTCCAGTACAGTAGACATTGCCTGGCCACATGCTGCCTCTCGGAAAGGCAAATAAAATGTTCACTTGTAGGTTCTTTAATCTTTATAGAAGTGCCATGACATTGTATATTTATTTTCAGAATCACGGACACAAAGAAAAAGTCAAAATAGCACAAACAAGTGCACCACTCTGTTGGGCTACATCCATAGTAAGTTATCTTAGCACAATACCTTCCGCTCTACAGATAAAACCGCATAAGCCCCTCTTGGCTAGTCTCTATGCTCATTCATTTGTTCATCATGGACTGCACCCATCACACACAATGGGAGAAGAGAAAAGGTGGTAACATATTGTATATACTCTATTCCAAAATTATGGCCAACCCTTTAAAAAGCCTCTCACTGTCGATTGGCACAGTAGTATTGTATTGTGCACTGGAAGGGCTTAAAGGTAATCACTACAGGGCTGTCAGTCTGAATAACACGGGGTTACAAATTGGACCTGAATTTGTCCAGGCCTTTGGTATTTGCTTATAAAATCTAGGTCTAGGTGTTGAGTAATTTCTTTTTGCTTTGTTAATTATTCAATTCTATGTTGTTGTTGATCAAGGATGATTCCCACTCTGCTGGAGATCATTGCATCATACATTGCGAGCCAGGAAGTCCAACTCAATCCCCTTTAGAAAAGGGGACCAGGTGACCTTGATTTGCCAAGATAGTCCAGGATGTTCATAATTTGTACCTCCAAATGTCAATAAATTAACACATGTCCCGGTTTCTAGAGGGTGTCTGTGTAACACAGGAGGAAGCAAGTTTTAATGTCTTCAGCTGCAAAATTAGCAACCCCAACAAAAAAAAGCAATTTAGTGAACACAGATGATAGCGTGTGCAGAGGGGCGTAGCCAAGATGGCGACCATGGCAGACGCTTAGTGAAGAGCTCCGGCCCGGCCCGGGAGAATAATCCTGAATAATTAGTGCTGCAGCTACTCCGGGAACCGGCGATTGCGGCACCAGGGCTGCCTGATGCCCTCCGGTTGCAGTGGTAGACTGGGGCACTGGCAGAGCTCTGAAAACAGAGCAAGTGACCTCGAGGTTGTTGGAATGGGCGCGCGGACTTCGGGACTGGATCGAAGGCCTGAGAATGCCAGAGAGGGCGTACTACCCAAATGCTGAGCAGAGGAGATGGAGAGTGAGCCCCCACTGCCTGACAAAGCCCTTGACCCCACTTCGAGCCGGTTAAGGGAGCCGAATCGAGTTTCAGGCCATTCGGGAGGAAGATCCCCTATGGCACATATGCAGTAGTGGCAGGCCAGGTTAGACGATCAAGCAGGATGCTGCCGGAGCATGTGCGCATCCCTTGAGTAAAAGGCAGAAGCCGGGAGGAGTTGAGGAAGACGTGCCTACCTAGAAGATGTAAATGGGGGGCAGGGGAAGTGCCCCACTGACTCTTGAAACTCTGGACTCCACGTGGGAGAGGCCTGGTGGGCACAGCTGAGGCCTGGACAGTCCTGCTGGAGACCGTAGACCAGCAGGGAAATGCTCTGAAAAAGAAATGGACTGAGAGACGCGAGTGTAGACACCTGGCCATTGCAGAGATACGTAGGCCTGGGAACACCCAGGTAGACGCGAAGCCCTGAATACAGTGAGTAAGGGGTGGAGAGTGTGCCCTTGGAGGTAGGAGATGCCCAGGATGCCATAATCGATTGCACCGGTGAGCCCAGATGTGGCTGGAGCTGGGGGCCGGGATGCAGCGATGTGAACAGTGAGGCCGGGGAGTGGGAGATAAACGGCCCACAAAGCATATCGGAGTGGGAGGCCGAGCGAAACAATGCGGATCCGGGCCCTGGTGAAACCTGAGAAACATTGGAAATCGAGGTGAGAGACACCTGCATGAAAGGACAGTGAGGGAGAGTCCCTGAGAGACAGGTGGTCTGCAAGTAAAATTGCACTGAAGAGGGTAAGGTAGTACAATATAAGAAATATCCCAGGAGGTGGGGGCTGCTCAAAGACAGTACATGGGGCTTACTGACCTGGAATGAGTGAGAGCCCATGGAGGGAATTAACTGGGAAGACCACATAACGGCCACAGCACGTAAAGGAATAACAAGGGGGGATTGTTAGACCCACTGGGAAGGAACACCCAAGAGGCCTAAGACCGCTGGAGAAAGCACAGTGCACAGGACACAGTAAATGGAAGGCGAAGAAAATATTTGCACAGCCTAAGATAACAAGAGCCCTCAGCAAATAAATACAGGAAGAGCCTCAAAAGACAGAGATCAGTGCCCCTAACACAAGCATGGGTGGAAAACAGTAGTAAAGAGAGCACAAAGAGCGCAACCCTATCAACGATACTGCCATACTGCAGAAGTATCATACTGGAGATCACTGAGGAGATAGAGCCCGACAAAGAAGGGATCAAAATGGGCAAGCCGAAGGCCAAACAGGGACGTGGACCACCAGACATAGAGGAAACCTCCCAGAATGAGGTAATCACAGATGAAGAGAAAGCAGACGGGCAGGGGCAGGCCATCCATCCTCACTTGAACAAGATATTGGCTGCTCTCGCAGACAGGAAAGCCACTCTCCAACAGGATTTAGGGACTGTTTCAACAGTATTGGGGTTGCTACAAGCTGAACACCACAAGCTTGCATATAGAATGAAGGAGCAGAAATTGGCCTCCCACAAATTGGAGGACTTGGCTGTTAGAGTGGTCACACTGGAAAGAAGGACTGAAGAAGCTGAAGGGCTTAATCACCATAACAATATCTGGTTGGTGGGGGTCCCAGAGGGCAAAGAAGGGACAGACATGGTGCCATTTTTAGAAGACTGGCTCAAGACAATAGTGTCGCCAGAATCAATCACTAAATGATTTGCATTGGAGAGAGCACATAGGGTCTCAGCATGACCCTTGGCACCTGGGTGACACCCATGGCCCATAGTGGCGAGACTGTTACACTATAAAGACTGAGATGCAATACTCCACCATTCCCGTACACAAGGTCCGATTGTGATGGATAACAGCAAAGTATCAGTGTTCCCGGACTTCACGGCCAAAGAGGGGATACAGTAATCACTGCAGTTCCCAGCTCAGCTCCGACTACAATTGGATGGGAAGGTCTGCTTTAACAACTCTCCTGCTGAAGTGTAGTCCTGGCTGGAAACCCACAAGACAGGCACATGACTAATGGGCTCAAGCAGTGGCACAAAAGAGATACCTAAACCGCAACGGAGGAGGCTACGTAAATATACCAGGCGGCTTACTTTGCAAAGACCCTCCTCATCTCAGACAGCACGGGAATGACAAGTGGCTCTGAAAGCAGTGACAGAAGTTCTGTTGACGCCACCAGGAGATGGCAAGACTGCAGAATCCTCAGTACACAGATCCAGTCAATCGGACTCGGGGAGGTCAGAGCGGATGAAACATCGCTTCCAGCGGTGACCCGTAGCTCAGTAGATGAACTGATATGATCTAGATAAGTGAGATATATGGCACCAGGTGGTGTGATGAGAGATAGGCATCTACAGCAGGTGTAAGAGTTGCAAAGAAATATATGGACCGTGTTGTGGCTGAAGCGATTGACACACTGAAGCAACAGACAATGTACATATGATATAGGAGTGGGGCATAATGGGGTGGCGGCCGGGTGCCCAGGGGGACACATGACTGCAGCAGCTGGAACTAAATCCTGGGCAGACATAAGATTGGGTTGGACCTAGCTGGAGTCACACTCCCATCTAGATAGATGCTTCTCTGATGCGAAAAGGTGTCTTCTATTTTTCTTGTTTTTCTTCAATTTCACAAGTTTGGGTGGCCAGCCGTTGCAAAGCTGCCGTAGGGAGTTGTTGGTTTCAAGGGTTTGTTCCATGTCCAGTGGTTCTCATATATGGGATGCTTGGAGGGGTTGGGAGGGGGAATGGGTCTAAGGAAGAGGGGGAAGAACCTGACTTGTGCTGGAGTTGCACATAGAACGATTTCATCAGGAAATTAAGCTCTTTTCGTGAAATGTGAGAGGGTTGGGATCCCCTGTCAAATGCCATAAGATACATAGCTACCGTATAAGGAGGGGGCACAGATAGTTCTGTTTCAGGATACCCACTTAACAGCAGACGAAGGTGTAAGACTGCGACACAATTGGTGGGGTCAATTATATGCCACATCATACTCTGCCTTTTCTAGAGGTGTACTGGTATGCACAAACATAGATAAGGAGGGCAGATACGTACTAGTACAGGGTAGGCTGCTGGGCAGAGAGGCCTCTCTTGAAAGTATATATGCCCCAAACCATGACCATATCAGTTTTCTGAGGAGGTTGTCTGCGCCTTTGTCCTCCCTGAATACCACTGATGTGCTGGTCAGGGGAGACTTCAATTGTGTGGTGAAAATTGCACTGGGCAGATCGACCCCCCTCGCTGTGAGGCACTCCAGCTACTAATTTGGCCAGAGGTTTAAGCAAATGGTTGAAGCAGTGGAAATTAATTGACGTTTGGAGGGTGCACCATGGACAGAAGAGGTATTATTCCTACTCCTCTTTCTTGTATGACTTACACCCAAGACTCGATCTGTTTGTCTGCTCCAGACATTTGACTACAGCTTTAACACACACTGAATATCTGAGGCACACCTTTTGGGATCATAATCCACTGTTGCTTAGCTTCCGCCCTATCGCGGAACCAACAGCCACCCCTTCCTGGTGGCTAAATTCTGCCTTTCTGACAGAAGAACGATTCAAAAAATCACTAGATGACATGTCAGCTGAATATTTCCAATACAATAATGGGTTGGCAGCTACCAGTGCTACAGAGTGGGAGGAGTTGGGCTGAGCCTTTTCTCAAGCAAGTCTAACTCCTGCACTCACCAGACAATTTTATAAATTGCATTGTTGTTTATATTTTGGGTTTGATATTCTCAACCTTCACAAGGTAATCCCTTCCTAACTGTGGAGGGGTTAGTCATTCAGTTGTATTTTAGATGACAGTTTTTGGTAACCTTGTATTTATCCAATTCGTGACCAGCGATCTAGACTCTTTTTAGATAGCATAGGTGTGACATGTGTGTGACTACATCCTTTTAACTCCTAGCTTCTGGGTCTCTAAAAAGATATTGCACTGGGAACAACCATAAGACAGAGGAGTTTGTCTTCTTGGATGGTAAGCAAAGACATTTTCCCTGTGTTTGATGGATGGAATGGATTAAAAATGATACTTAATCATCCTTTTGTGAATAGGAGTTGTTTCTTTGTATTTTAACAATATAAAAAACTGTTTTGTTACGAATGACCTACAAGATCTACTCAGCTCGAACTGCTATCACGCTTTGCTGATTACCTCTGCCATTATATACCATCTTTTTTTAACACACTGCATCCTGACTGTTTTGCTTTGATGAGCTTTTCTTTAAATAATTAAATTGTATATGAAGTTTTTAGCTGTGTAATTTACTGTTCATTAATATCTCTTATTTAATATTTAAGAACTGCACAAGAAATCTGTGGGTGCCTACCCCAAATTTCGGTTATTTCTACAAATAATTGTATTTTCAAGAAAAAGAAAATGTTATAATTTTTGTTTTAATAAAATGTGGTTATGAGTTGCTAGCACAATTAATGAATGAATTAATGTAAGTCATATTTGTATTGCGTTGGCTGTATACACAGTACTTCAAAGAATATGAAATAAAGGATCTAATTCACAAAGACAAACTCTCATTTCATTTGTTTATGCTTAGCAATTTTGCCGTTATTTCACTATAAGTTCCTGTTGTTGCCTGTCAGATTTTTGTATCATTTGCTGTATTATTTGTGGTTCCCACTGGTGACGAACCATTTCTTGAGTCGAGCAGCTGTGAATTTGATAATTTTACTGACATTGCAAGCAACACGTGATTGTGCGACAAACGGGTCCCCTAGCCACCGGATCACTTACAGAATATCGAGGAGAAGAATATCGAGCTGCCACAATATCGAGGTAAAAATATTGAGTGACAGAATTACGACTTCCTATTTACAAACAGGTAAGTACAAAAATATTGAATCCTAAATATCATTTTTAATAATATAGTAATATAAAAGAAATTAAATTAATTAATTAAATAATAAACATAATTAAGCAAATCATGCTTAAGAATAATTATAAAATGTTAAAATTAATAAATAATAAATGTAATGTAAAAAAGCATGCATTTTTAAAATATATAATAACTTAATAATATTACATATATATAAATAAACCTATAATATAAATATAAAAGTAAATGATATATAATAAGTTAAAACATTAAAATAAATATTTATTTTAAATAGTATTTTACACTACATTAAATATAACAATACTTAAAACGTTGCATAGTGTAGGGGATAAAATTACTATTCCCACTCCAGCGAGTGGTACAGTAGGGAAAGTGTTGGATAGCGGGTGTGAATAATGTACTATTCCCACACCACCAAGTGTAACAGTAGGGAAAGTGTTGGATAGCGGGAGGGTAAAAATTACTATTCCCACTCCAGTGAGTGCAACAGTAGGGAAAGTGTTGGATAGCGGGTGGGTAAAAATTACTATTCCCAGCTCCAGTGAGTGCAACAGTAGGGAAAGTGTTGTATAGCAGGAGGGTAAAAATTACTATTCCCACTCCAGCGAATGCAACAATAGGGAAAGTATGGGATAGCGGGTGGGAATAATTTAATATTCCCACTCCACCAAGTGTAACAGTAGGGAAAGTGTTGGCTAGTGCAGGGGAACAATTTAGTATACCCACTCCTGCAATATAATTAACATTAATTGACAAGTAATAATTTTTTCAAAATTAATTTACCTCCCACCATTTTCCCCTATAAACGTCACCTACACTACTGTAACATTTTAATAAATTAACATAATTAACAATTAATTAATTAAGTTATAACAATTAGTAATAAAATTAATACCCATCAAATCAAAATTAATTCACACAATTAACACTATAAAATAACTTTTAATAAACATTATATAAAAAAAAAATTATATTAAAACTAAAATACTTCCTACCCTACTCCCCTATCAACCCTCAAACCAGTCCTAAAAAAATACACAATTAACATATTTACAAATTAAATATTCATTGTTATTAATCCTTTTATAATGAATGAATAATACATTAATTAACTTAATTACCAATATAAATTATTATATACTACATTATTAATAATACAATAATTAATTAATTAATTGCAATTAAATTACCTATAAACCCACAACCCGCTACAGAATTAAATTACGCAAAAAGTAATTCACATATAATTAAATAATTCGAAATAATTATTAAAAAATATATTATAATTAAATTACTTCCCACCCTATTCCCCTATAAACCCACAACCCGCTACGAAATTAAATTACGCAAAAATTAATTAACATAAAATTCATTACTTTTACAAAATTCAAGCATACATTGCAAACATAATACAGACTTTTAACACATATACTAACTCTTAAAACACTAAAAAAAAATCGACTTCGATATTATGAAAAACGATATTTCTTACCTGGATTTCGATATTCTGCACCACTTGTCCACTCTAGATTTAAAACTCGATATTTTGCCATATCGATATTTAAAATTCGATATTTTGACTGTTTACCCTAGCCACCATTGTTTGTTTGACCTCCACAAGACTTGATCTGTTTGTCTGCTCCAGACATTTAACTACAGCTTTAACACACACTGAATATCTGGAGCGTACCTTTATGGATCATAATCCACTGTTGCTTAGCGTCCGCGCTAAGCAACACGGATTAAGCTATCGCGGAACCAATTGCCACCCCTACCTGGCGGCTAAATTTTGCCCTTCTGACAGAAGAACGATTTCGAAAATCACTGGATGAGATGTCAGCTGAATATTTCCAACACAATAATGGGTTGGCAGCTGCCAGGGCTACAGAGTGGGAGGCATTTAAACTGGTGACATGGGGATATTGCCTAGGTCAAACAGTGGGACTGCGAAAAGGAATTGCTGTGAGACCTTTCTAGGTTAGAAGCCACACTACACGACCAAGGCCTGCAATTGAATAGGGATGTGAAAACACACAATCAGATGGACACCATGAGAAAGGAATATAAAAGTGCACTGGAGCGACTGAGGACCCCGGACTTGCGTGAATACCATATAAGGGTACATGAGGAGGAGGTAAAGTGGGTAGACTATTAGCATGGCTCCTGCAGCCTCACTCCAGAGTGAAACTCATTACCCATATCAAAATGACAGAAGAGGTGAACCTTTATTTCCCAACGGTGATCAATTAACCTTTTAGCACATATTATGAGAAGCTACATGAGAACCAAGTAGCTCAGGTGGAAGAGACTATACAAGAATTTCTGACAACACTACCACTGAGGACACTAGACCCGTAGGAACAGGCGGTACTGGGAGGCCCGGTCCCAGTACATGAAATACCAGTGGCCATCTGGGTGATGGGTACGGGAACAACACCGGCAAAAGATGGGTTACCGGTTGAGGTCTATGTGGAACTGGTTCCCCTAAATTAAAAGTAGTAAATGCAGAAGCACTAGAGACAGGCATACTACCTGCATTGACTAGAGATGTCTTACTGATAGCCCTGCCAAAGTCCGAAGGAATGGGGGCCAGGGTGTTGGGGTTTCGACCTCTGTCGATGCTGCACATCAACTTTAAATTTTTAAGAAGGTTTTGGCTTTACACCTCCTACCACACATGGCGCACCTGGTCCACAGTGTCCATAATGGGTTCATACCGACCAGGGCCACATCAGCCTATATTTGTAGACTTTTCTACGTTATGCACCACCCAGAAAGTAGTAAATACCCAGACACACTCATAATGTCAGTGGATTTAGAGAAAGCCTTCAATTCGATAAGATGGAACTTTTTGTGTGCTCTGATGTCTAGGATGGGGTTGGGAGCTGAGTGGATACGATGGATCAGGTTGCTATACTTGCTCCCTATGGCCCAAGTGAAAGCAGGAGGAGTGATATCTCACTCATACAATATATCCAGAAGCACTAGAGAGGGATGCCCGCTGTCTCCACTCCTGTTTGCCCTGGCAGTCGAGCCATTGGCAGAGTTGTTTAGATTAGAAGGTCAGCGGCACGGGATACGATCAGGTGAAAGGAATCACATATATCACTTGACGCAGAAGATCTACTGCTATATTTAGGGAATTGAAATTGTGGGGTGGGGCAGGCCTTCTGGATGCATATTCTGCCCTGGCTGGATTGAAACTGAATAAAACAAAAACCTGTATACTCCCACTAGTAGAGGGCATTCAGTGCACTAGGAACTTACCCACAGCTCCCCGCTCTTTTGAATATCTTGTACTACAGGTATTTCATGAGATGGATGATCTGTGGGATGGGAATCTGAACCCAGTTATGCGATCCCTCAAGGCGTGCGTCCCACTCTGGCGTTCGTTACGACTCCCCATGACGGTTTGAATTGCACCTGCACAAATGATCATGTTGCCCAGGTTATTATACTACTTTGTAAATCTACTGGTGTTGATTCCACTGGGATGGTTTGCGAGACTTAATAGACTACTATGGGAATTGATATAGGATGGGGAAGAAATAGAGTCTTGCTTGCAGTTTTGCAGAGGACTCCAGAAGAAGATGGGTTGGAGGCCCTTGAGTTTGAGCTCTATTATCTGGTAGCCCAGTTACAATGACTGGCCCATTGGCTCGAGGGCCAGAACGTGGATGTTTTGAGCACTTCAAGTTCAGCAATCGTGCAGAAACACTTACTGGTGGGAATATTACACCCTGCGATGGTTGCCCGAAACCCTGGGGTATTGTTAAAAGTGGCAATGGAATGCTGGAGGAGATGGCGCCGACGTATGAAGGGAGTACTATTGCATGCACAAGCTTACCCAGCGCGGGTCTCCTGGGTGAGAGGTCACAGGCACTGCTCTCGAGCACACGGGTGGGTAGTTGGACAGAGGCTGGGGTAATGGAGGTGGGGGACTGCTAGAGGACTTTCTGGCCCAGTATGACTTTTCCAGTGGCCAGTTCCTCACTTACCATGCAGTGATCAGGAGATTCAAAGGACTTTGGGGATGCGCCTAACTGGAACTGCAAACGCATGAGGTGCTACAAGTGCTGGTCAAATTGTAGTCAGCCAGACACTTAGTAAACTGGCATTACAGAGCACTGATCAATATGGTCAAAGCACCACTGTAGCGTTTACGAGAAAGATGTAATATAGCAGTGGGAAGGGACTTGGTAGATAAGGAATGGTCTCAGGTGCTGAAAAGCCCACAACGAATATCCAGATACACTGCGTTCAAACTAATTCAATTGAATTATGTACATATGATCTATCTTACGCCTCACAAACTAAACGTAATGCTTGGGGAAGACCTTCAGGGTTGCCCCAGACGTGGGCAAAAAGATGTGGAGTTTATACACATGACATGGGAATGCGGGGTACTGCAGGAATATTGGGGCTCAGTCATTGCACAGATTAACCTAATGCTGGCCCGAACACTACCATGTTCAGTGGACGTATGCCTCCTGGATAGTTTCCCCGACCAAAAGCAAAGAAAGTGGGTTCTAGATTTGCGGACCTAGTATTGATATTAGTTTGCAAGCAAATAGCCATGAATTGGAAAGCATCAAAAGGCTTGCGATGTGGGAGATGGAAGTGGATAATTGGGCTAAGACGGAGAAAGGCGCAATACAGCGGGAGAAAGCCAGAGGCATTCGTAGACGCCCATAGCGGAGTTATGGACTGTGGTACTGAGAACCTGGAATGGTAGAAGAGATGAGCACAGTGATGGGCAAGGGAACATAAAAGAAAGGACAGCGGGAGATATTAATATGTCTACTAGACTATAAATAAGAAGATAAACATAGATAATAAATATAAAAGGAGACACCGAAAAAGTCTTGTTCCCCACCCAGCTCCTGGTAATCAAGAGAGAACAAGCAACACACAAGGGGGAAATCACACCAACTAAATACAGTCGTGGGGGGAGATCACTGGACATGGTTAAGTTACTTGGGGGCATATTAACAATGCGGCGATAACAAATTATCGCCGCTTTTGCGGCAGTTTTCGTCCGAAAAGCGGCGATAATTTTATCGCCTTATCAGCAAAGACACGCTATCGCGTGTTTTGCTGATTTTGCTCCCGTTTCCAGCACGCCTAACTTTGCATCGCTAATGAGATGCAAAGTAGACGTGTCTGTGGAAACAACATGGGTAAATATCACGAAGGCAGCTTCGTGATATTTACAATGCGGGGAAGCGATTATTTAAATCGCGCTAAGTATGCCTTAACGCAGGAATTTAACGTCTGTTAAATTCCTGACTAAGGCATACTTAACATGGGGGGTGGATTGTGTGGCTAAGACCACAGGCCCCTATTATCAAGGGTATCGCCGTTTTCCATGGAACATCGCTGGAAAACCAGCGATGTTCCATGGAAAACATTGCTATTGCTAGGATAATTATCGCCATTGCGCTGAGCGTTGTTAATACAGCGCTAGCATGGCGATAATTATCTGCGATAGCCAGCGTTAAACATTTTAACGCTAAGAGCGGCCAGCGATAATTATCGCTGGCCGTTGATGATATGCCCCTTGGTTCTTTTTTCTCAGGTTCATGAGATTTTTGTTTATCAATATAAAATAAGATATAGTTACAACAATTTGAGCACCTGCAATCTCCCCAGAGTAAATGTAATGCAGAGCGAGAACTGCAATGATAATTGAACATGTTGTGAGACCACTGTAGTATGATGCATCCAGTTGCCGGAACCAGAGAAATGAATATATTTGGGGTTAATGACGAAAGGGAATGGCACCCAAATATGCAATTAATGTAACTGGTACTCCATTCTATGCCTGGTAATGCCTGTATGTAAGAAATGTTGAAATAATAAAAATGCATATAAAGTGATATCTAAACCAATAAATTACAAAAAAATAGATAATAGCGTGTGCAAAAGTTGCACTTAATTTCCTGTTAGCGCATTATTATCTGTATTCTCTATGTTGGTGAGCGCTGTCGATTATATGCCCCTTAGTCACTGCGAATTTGTAATTCTCCGTCAATGTTAGCGAACTGTCCCAGTTTTGGTTTTCAAAACCCTGTCACCCCACCTTACGATTCATGAGTGGGTGGTTTGGAATTACTGTAAGCAAGCTGTTATAGTCTGCAGGGAGGAAGCCAAGGCCATTGCTCTGTTAACTTCGGAGTGCTGCAAGAATTCTGCTGCTTCCCATATTTTGAAGGCGAATCTCTGAGTGAACGGTTCATTCTTTAATTGCGGAAGGCCCAAGCAGGTCATCATCTTCCTTTGGCAACCGGAATGCTCTGGCAGTCAAATAAGCAGGCAAAATGTGTTGCATATTTTGAATTTTAATTGTACTGTAGAGCTGACAGGTTGTTTCATTATAGGCAATGAACGCCTCATTATAAAGTCTGACCAATGTTGCATGTGTTGAGTCCCCATTCGAGGCACCACTGAACAGAAGAAGGATGGTGGGTAACAACGGACAGGATGAGGCTGCAGTAAACATTGTGGCTGCCCAGGCAGCCATGTCTCGGCTATGCTCCTCACCCGCCTCAGGGTTAGGCTTATGTAATGGTGATTTGTACCAATGTCTCTCTGCTTTCAAAAGAGAGATAGGTCATTTGACTTTTATTGATTGCCCTAATATTTCATAGCTAGATCCTTTTTATCCACGGAAATTAGAGATATTACAAATGACAAGTGAACAGGCCGAGATTATTTTTCTTTCATCTAGATAGGTAATTTCTGATGTTCCTACGTTTAGCGAGAATAATATTCCCAAATGCGCAGGCTGTGTTCTCGATGTTGCACATTGTACACTATTCTGAGATTGATGCCTTGTTCCATCAGATGGTGCGAGGGCACTGTGGCTAGTTGATGAATCAGAGGGCTTAGGTCCGGACTGACTAAAGTTTTTTACTACTTCGGGGAAACCCATAATCCCGATGATATTCATGGGTACTTATTTCAAAGACCCATGATTTCCAGAGTTTTGTGACCACAAATAAGAGGGCTACAAGCCCCGTTGAAAACTGTCCATCTGAATTTTGAGTAGCCATGCCCATAGCCTTGATGTGCCAGTCATATTGTCCCAAGGTTCACATCAAGCAATACTGAAGATTCCGAAATGAGTGAGATCTAGGCATTCTCTGGAGCGAAAGAAAGGTGTCAAGGGACACCCACGAGCTACGAAAAGGTGCCCCCTCTCAACAAGCAAGTACAATTAGTTGCCAATTGTTGGAGTTATTGTGCACTGAACAAAAGAACCCCATTATGTTCAGGAGATGTAAGGCGAAGGATTCATCCTCTTTTCCAATATCGAGAAAACAAAGGGGCAGATTCACAAGAAAGTGACGCATCTGTGAAGATGCGTCACTTTCCCTGCGCCACTCTGAGAAACCCTTGCGCCACTATGGATGCGCCGTATTTACAATACGGCGCAACATGGCGCAAATATTTACAGATGCTTCAGAAATTCTGACGCATCTGTTGATGCAAAAGTCAAGCATTGTTGGAGTCGTGTTGCAAGCACAATGCAACTTCAGCAATATAGGGGGAGGCCTATCCTCATTGAGCTGCATCCCTCCTTACGCCTGCTTCAAGCAGGCATAAGAATTTGACACAGTGGCGACCTAGAAGTGGCGCAGTGAAATCTTGTAGATTTCACTGCGTCACTTCTATGAGGCTTTTTTGCATTGGAACGCCCACCCTGCATGCATTATATCCGACGCAGGTATAATGTGACGCAGGGCTTTACAACGTGACGCATCTCCCTAGATGCGTCACATTGTAAATGGGCCACATTTTTACGCTGCTGCTGCGTCACAAAAAGTGATGCAACGGCAGCGCAAAAATGATGCAAGGGGCTAGTAAATCTGCCCCTAAATGTGTAAATGCACCTTTCCCACCCCTAATCTCTTGCATTGTCTGACTCTTTTACACAGTAATCTAGTGCAGACCATCATCGTTCTCTTTTCCCTACCGCCCCACTCCGGTGCTGGTGGCTGTCACAGAGTGTGGAGCGGGCAGTGCTGCATGCCCACTGGCACATTTAACTTCGTCGGTGGTCCTTCTGCTGGAACAGTATTATAAGTAGTGTGAGTTGGCTTGAAGTCTTTCTGACATTGCCCATCCTTCTTGCTTTAACTTGTGGCAATTGCTCTTGCTGATTGGTCTACAGACTAATCAAACCAGACCTCGCCCCTTGTTGTCTACTCAGCAATTCTTGCTTCAGTTATGTGTGCAAGGGTAGAGTGAAGAACGAATGGTCCCTGGCAAAGGTTGCATTGCTCTTGGTACGTTTGACTTCAAAGACTAGCAGCCAACTGACATGCCATGACAGCAATTTAGGGGTGCTGCATGCAACGCAAAAGTGATCACGCTATTATCTGTCATTCAGTCTGGTTATCAGCGTAGAAGTCATATCATGCTGAAATATTATACATTAACTTATCATATACTCTCCAGCTTCCAATGGAAACTTGACATCACATGAAATTGAATCAAACCCATATCATTCAATATTTTTACGCTATGTCCACAATTGAGACACACAGAGGGGGGAATAAGCCATGTGTTGCCCCCTTGTGTAGGTATGCAACAACCTCCATGTCAAACATAGCTGGGGATTCATTCATTGTAAGTGCAATGTGAGAGGTAGCATATTGGGGCATATTTACTAGAAAATGTCGGAGCACGGAGCTGCGCCACATTTGGCAGCACCGCGCTCAGACATTTAAAAATGCAGCGATGCGCCGTATTTACTACAATACTGCATACCCCTGTCTTTTCCTTAGCACTGGCGTTAAATTTAGCTGCCTATTGCCAATGCATGCAACCTTGCACCATAGTGTAAGGGTGGCTGCATTGCAGGGAATGATTGCTCATGTGCAGGTAGGTGTTCCTCCCTGCACATAAACAATCACTAATGACTATTTATTATTCTATGTGTGCTGCATTCTGCCGCACACATAGAAGTAGAAAATCACCATTATTTAATGATTGTTTCTGTGCAGGAAGGGACACCTTCCCACACATAAACACTCATTAATGGCTTTCTGCTCTTTCTATGTGTGCTGCAGAATGCAGCACAAATAGCAAAAGCAAAAAAGAGGAGAAATAAATGCAATTTTCCTCGGGCACCATTTTATTGCCTGCTCTTGCATGGCCTTAGTGTTTGGTACTGCCACATATTTATACCTCCTTGTAAATTTGGGGCAGCATCAAAAAGCAATGGGTGTTGCGGTGGAACACAAACAGCAACACCCATTGCACGCCCCCTCGCCGATGAGTACTGCAGCATAAAGGGGCATATTTACAAGGTGGCATTAAGCCACGCTAAGTGGCTTAACGCCTTGAAAATATTGAAAATGGCGCTACTCCACCAGAGCGTCAAAAAAGTGACGCTCTGGTGGCAATATGGGTTTGTAAATGTGCCTCATTGTTTGCAGCAGGGTAGCAATTCGGTAATCAAGCTAAAGCCATTGATGCTATTGTCACAAGGAGGTACTGGCCTATCAGTGGAGTAAAGTCCCTCATGATAACATTAGGAATCACAAAGGCACTCTTCATTGGGGGTTAGGGTGGACCTGGAGCAAATTAATTTAGTGAGTGGGGGGAAAACAAACAGGAGAACTAATTCTCACTCGAGATTCATCATAAGATGATGGGACAGACATGAGAAACCTGCAGTAAGAAACAAACTTCACCTGGACAAGTGAGATGGGCGACAGGAGCCGTCGTTGTGAATTGTAAACAGCTGGAAAAAAGTTACAGCTTTTTGGTGTCACTATTATTATGCAAAGCTAATTTTTCAACTATAAATAACAACTGTTAATGTAGAATAAAACATGTGATGTTTTCCTTGAACCATAACAGGTGAGGAGAAAGGATGGGAGGAAAGGGAAACTTGCAAAATGAAAAAAATTGTATTTGACAATAATAAAGTGCAAGGCAATTGATTACTAGTTGTCAGAAGTAATCACAACGAACAGTCTCAGAGAGGATATGTAGAAATGGTGGGTAGTAAAATGAGGAATTGCTTTCGAGTACCTGCAATGAATTAAATAGGGAAACGTTCTAAAGAAGATAAGGAAAAATGTCAGCATCACCCATAGTAAAAAACATATAATCACACACTTTCAGCATCATTTTTTAAAGAAACGATCGATTACATGAGATATGAACATTAAAATCAATATTGGTGAAATCAATTTTATTCCAGATTTCGAATTATACTACTGTTTTTTTTTTTACTTCACCCACATTTGAGATGGTCTGGAAGGGAAAAATATTGTAGTGAGGTGTGCCTGTATACCATTTGCCAGTTTCCCCCCTCTCACTCATGTCCAAACAAACCCCAGGACTGTCCCACGGCTGCTCCCACACCAGCCAAGTCTATAGCAACACAGGGACCTCCCTGTTTTCCAATCAAATTAGTCACCATAAAGTCTCCACTCTTATGCTGACATTCTCACCAGAGAACAAACAAGGATAAGGGTGACTTCTCTTTGGGCCTGTTTCGGCCATGTATCGCAGAGGGACTGACTTCTACCTCTCAGTAAACTATCATACAATTATCGTACATTCTTGACGACCGAAAGCAATTCACATATCTAAACTGCAAGGCCCCAAATACGTCACTCGCACAGCTAATACAAACATCTTCTTTCAAATACTGCTCAATATCATCCACACGCCCCTAAGAACCAAGGGGCATATTATCAAGGACGGCGTTAACATTATCGCCGGTTTAGCGGCTGAAAAATGCCGCTAAACCGGCGATAATGGGCTTGATAATATGCTCTGGAGAATTCCCATAGAAGCCCATGTTCACACCCGAACATGGGCTTCTATGGGAATTCCATAGAGCATATTATTAAGCCAATTATCACCGGTTTTGCGGCAGTTTTCTGCCGCTAAACCGGCGATAATTTTTAACGCCGTCCTTGATAATATGCCCCAAACTCTTTAACTTAGGCTCATCGGTGCACAATCAGCATTTATCTAAGTATATGACATTGCAGACATCATCACTCAACACAACTTGAATACTGTCTTCATCACAAATATGCTGCTACTATGACTCTACTCACATCTTAGTAGACTATGGGGCATATGCATCAACATTGGCATTTGCGATTCCTTATTAGCGAAAAATAAGGAATCGCTAATAAGGAATAGCAAAAGGCTATGCATGTAGGAATCGCTATTCAAATAGCGATTCCTTAACTTTCCTTAATTGCTACTAGCAAATTGCGAGTAGCAATTAAGGAATGCCATCCCAATCATTCCTATGGGCCTCCAGGCCCATAGGAATGAATTGGAGATTGCATGAGCAAATAGCGAGTACCAGTAGGTTCTCGCAAATTGCTCATGCAATTTCAAGGGTGCAAGGGTGTCAAAATGACACCCTATTGCACCCCTGAAATTGATATGTGCACATATGTTGCACACACACATGCTCTAAGGGCATGTGTGTGCACAACATGAAACTTTGAAAAATGCACAAAAGTGCATTTTTCAAAGTTTTAGCAAATTACCATGCAGTTCATCTTCATGGTAATTTGCTCCCCCTATTAGCGAATTCGCTAATTTTTTTACTTTCATGCATTGCATTTAAGGAATCCCAAATAGAGATTCCTTAAATTAAGGAATCTCAATTTGGGATTCCTTAAATGCTATCGCTATTTAAGGAATCGCTATTTAAGGATTCCTTAAATAGCGATTTTTGCTTTTGGGTTGATGCATTGGGATTGGGTATTTTTGACTCAATACCGGGAGCTATTAGCGAATCGGTATTTTATCGACTGGATTTTGGCTTGATGCATGAGGCTGTTTATCTCCTCAGGCTACAATAAACAAATCACACACCACTGAAAAACAGACACTCAATAGAGTCTATGCCTTCTACAAGTGTATGTGACTTTGCACCCTGAGACTCAATACAATTCACAGGAAATCTCTGACTTCACTAAATCTCCTTCCATATTACATACACACAATATTTTCCTTAGACACATGAATCATCCCATACACTCAAACAAGAAAATGTATGGCTCCATTGGCCCACTTCTTGCCACCATGAACTGCAAACAATGTATAATTTAACCCAGTAATTCCATAAACAAGGTCCACAACCTCTTTCTATCATTCTCCACATCAATCAAGTGTGAGCCACTGATTTCCCTTCTCCTTATTTCATGAAACATAAACACATCAACATGTCAAGGTCACCCTAACTGAACTAAACATGCTCATTCTCTAAAAACCTACCCAAGAATTTGTTCAAGAATAGCTCATCAAGCTATCCCTAATCCACCAGCCAACACCCCACATCACCAGACTTCTCAGTGTCTACAACTCCATCCTGAAAACACATGTAACCATAAACATCCCATTAAAGCATGTTCACTCAAAGCCAAAACTTCAGCATCTTTGAACATTACAGCAGTTACTAAGAATCATACGAAAACCAGAAAAGCTACAGCAATAGTCCAAAGCATAGGATGTTTGGGCTGTATTAAAAAATTCTGCTCTTCACTTAGGCCAGTAACACCTCAGTCAAAGCCACTTGCAGCAAGATCACCAGGAAGTCATAAGCAAAGCTTTCTTCAACTAAATCACACACTCTGTTAATAATATGACAGGTGGTCTCATTCCTCACTCAATCAACAAGTGCAATAACATCAAATAGACATGCACTTGCCCCCTAAACTTCGCACAAACATCCACATCTGGATATTCTTCAACCTGCACCCACACATCAACATCAGCAACATTCTTAACTCCCATAAGGGCATTATTTCCATAGATGACAGCCAGCCCTTGTTTGTCTTGAAACACCTACAAGGATATACCCTGTCCCTCTTCTCAAATTCATTAATTGCCCTCTCCTCCAAGGAACCTTCCAGAATACCATCATGATAGGTTAATTTTCTGACTCTACTAAAGTTACCTAAGCTGAATCTAGATGATTTACACCTTCACCATCACCCATCTTCTGTCCATCATCATCTCATTGAGAAACCGTGCCCCAACAACTCCCAAGCTGCATTCGGGAACTATAACCTGCTACTGAACAACCAATAAACCTCAGAGCTACCTGACCCACACAAACTGGCACCTTTCTGGTAGTAAGTCAATGTCTATCTGACCTCTAACATGTGCAACCCCTGCCTCCAATGCTTGTCCAACTCTCTGCAACCTTTGGCTAAGGACAGCCACCAAGCACTGATGCACAGACAAGAGAAATGCTTTTACTATTTAGACACAGCTCAGTCAATGCTTAT
Organism: Triturus cristatus; assembly: GCF_964204655.1. Classification (NCBI taxonomy): domain Eukaryota; kingdom Metazoa; phylum Chordata; class Amphibia; order Caudata; family Salamandridae; genus Triturus; species Triturus cristatus. The sequence continues at coordinate 338,179,929 of NC_140581.1, read as the reverse complement.
TTTCTACCACATTAACCATCAGCTTTTTACCCAGATGAGAATATAAACATTCCAATTATTACCCTTGACCTGTGGATTGCCTAACGACCATCATATCCCCTTCATAGTCACCTTTTACATGGGACCACTTGGAAGTCTTTTCACTGGTTTCAGGATCAAGATCCATCAGTATCTAAGTGTGTATGCGTGTGGTATTTGAATAGCATGAACCTAACCTAAAGGTAGAGGAGTGCTGTACATGGTTAAAGACAACCATATAGTGAGTGAGAAAGAGGAGAGGAAGCTGGGTTGTGGAACGGTTAATTCATTGAGATGTAGTGTTTTTTTTAAGAGGTGAGTCTTCAACTCATTGCTAACTTGGAGCAGTGTTGGCCAATCCTGGCCTGCTGTCTTGTTTTTTTGTTCTTCACACTTCTTAGTTAGCAATCTGATGGTGTCCTGGCTGTGGGTGAGCTTGTCTACAAGGTAAGCGGGGGTGCTGGTTGTCATAGCTTTGTAAATGATGTAGCTAATTTTGAAGACTTTGAGGGCTGGGAAGGGGAGCTAATGGAGTTCTATCAGGCTGAGTGTGATGTAATCATATTTCTTCAGGGCCGGGATGATACGTGCTGCAGCATGAAGGATGACTTTGAGGGTTGCCTTTGTCGAGTCTGGGAGGCCATGGAGTAGAGCATTACAATCATCCAGATGCTAGAGTATGCGGTTTTAATAGCAGTTCTGAAGTTGCTGGCTGGAAGAAATGGTTTGCTTTTCTTTAGAAGAAAGAGCCAGTATCCAGACTTCTTTGTTTTTTTATGGCAACGTGTTCCTTACGTGGTAACAAGTGGGTCTTTGCTTTCTGCAGGGCAAAGGATTTCCAGAGAGGGAGTTTAGCATAAACAAGAGAGCATCAAAAAGTGGGTATGGAATGTAGGCCAGTAGTTGAGGACTGAAGCAGGTTGGAAGAGACAGTAATTGTTGAACTTGCAAACCCATATCATCTTAAAGACCAACTGTATCACTTGCAAACAATAAAGACCTGAAACCCTTGCATATCTGGTAGTAAAGCTGACTATTTCAGTAGGACAGTGTCACATCAGTGGTAATGATACTATCAGACTGGAGACAAATAGTAGCAGAAAAGAGAAAAACAGAAAACAGGCCTCAATATTATTTCACGTATCTAGAAAAAACATTCCCATCATCATCAGACCTGCCCCTGCTGTTGTGCAATACAGAAAGACGTGGTTAGACTCGCCTACTACAAGAATATTACATTCCTCATGTACTCCACTTTCAACCTACATCCTGCCTTACAGTAAGTGATCCCCAATTGTACCTCAGGGATCTCACCCTTGTTCAGTCGACCGCTGCTATCTACCTAGGTTTGTCTTCTACAAATACCAAAATATACAGACATCTATACATATGGTGGCTGAAAACTCCACCATTGATATTCGTAGATTTCTGTGTATTACTTCACACCCCAAGCCATCTAATGAGGAACTACTGAGGCCAAACAATCAACATGAAGAACTCCAACTGTGATTTCACAGAATACTTTGCCTCTACTGTAAATAATGTAAATTTCCACATTTGTAAAAGCAAAACCATGCTAGGCTTGGCATTTTGAAGACATGTTTGATCTACTGAAAATGGAAACTTCACAAAACACACACTCCCAAGTCTCCAATACACAAGTTATAAGTCTTCTCTTCTGGGCGGTAAGTAGCAGCACAGCCCTCTGTGATTTACTACTTGAGTTATGTCAAAGGTTTTGAAAACAAAAAAAATGTTGTACAGCACTAAACATGTTTCATTGTTTTAACACCCCAAATCCATACACAGTACCAATATACAAGACATAGGGCCTCGTGTAGGAAGCCAAATACCGGTCGGTAACGGCTGAAATTCGGTAAATATCCCGTTACCGACCGGTATTTAGGCATGTGCGATGTAGGGGGCTGATTTCTGGATTCAGTATTTACCGAATCGGAAATTAAGAAATCGGTAAAATACCGATTCGGTAAATACCGAATCCTGAAATCAGATGTAGGGAGCACTCTAAAGAGTGAAAATTAGTATTAGAAATTCGTTATTTACCACCAAATACGGGTTGGTGATAAATAACGAATACCTTGCAAAAAGTAATTTTTTGCGGATTTAAGAGTGCCATGTGGCAGACATACATGCCCTTAGGGCATGTATGTGCGCCACATGTGCACACATGCAAGATTCAGGGGTGCAACAGGGTGTCAATGTGACACCCTGCCACCCTTGAATATGCTCCCCCCATTACCGAATCGGTATTTACCGAATCGGTAATGAGGCATACCTTCCCATTGATTCCTATGGGCCTCCAGGCCCATAGGAATCAATGGGAAGGTATGCCTCATTACCGAATCGGTAAATACGATTCATAATTACCGAATTTTTCCGATTCGGTAAAATTTACCGAATGATTACCTACATCACATTTACCGATTCATAAATACCGAATCGGTAAAATTCGGTATTTATGAATCGGTAAATGTGATGCTCCCTACATATGGCCCTTAGTCTTGGCTTTTGAACGTGTATCAATTTTCTGATAAATCAAGCGGTAAACATACATCTTCCTAGTGTAAATGATGACTTCATCTTTGATCCACACATTGTTAAAAAATAATCTCCGAATAATACATTGAGCAATAGATTGTCAAAGACATTTTCTCATTTTAAATGTGTATTATGTAGTACACATACCACCAACTTATCTGGCCAAGTCAACAGGGCAAGCAAATTGTTCTGCATGTGGCCTAAATCCTTATAAACGTGTTTCTCTCTCAAAAAGTAGTCAGCTTGTAAAAAACAATCTCAAATGTATTCTTAACAATGTTTTGGAAACAGTCTCTGCCTCTCCCCCAAACTGCTATTCTCAAATTGTAGCTACAACTCAAAACTCACTGTCAGTTGGTCCCCAACTTAAAAGTTTCCTTGAATTGTGCTATTCACGCAACAGCTGCAGCAATTTTCCACAGTACGAAGTCCTGTCATTCTAGATTGGCTTTTTGGTCAGTGCAGCCTTAGTTATGGAAAGAGGCAAGTAGTCCAAGGTAGATTATGTAAGATGTTGATTAAAATAGATGTTAAGATGAAGAGTCCCACCAGGAGCAACTGTCCTGCTTCCTAGCCCATTCTCCAACTGACTCTCTCACTCAACCAATATTCCACAGCATCACACACACCAACATTCCACACCCAGTCACACTAGCTGAGCAGCAGGTATAACAATAGTGAAATGGACAAAGCTGAGCATTTGGCCCTGTCGGGGCTTAGTAAGAATGATTTAGTTGAAATGATTTCAGCATATTTAATACTGTACAGGCTGCTAAATATGGTGCAGCCCCAGTCATAAAGAGCAGCCTTTTTTTAATATGAGCACTTTGGACATGAGGTGTAGTATATAGATCATTATGGTATGTGGAGTCCATATTAAACATTGTATATATTGTACATTTAGTACAGTAGCGGCCGGTGGTGGGAGTGCTGTGGGGCAGTGGGGCGGGGGTTGAGCAGCATGGGGCGTAGTAAACTATGGAATACGGCCCAACGGGTGTAAGTAAATAAATAAATTTAAAAAACGAATTTCACTGCATGCGCTGCATCACATTTGGCAATGCAGCCCGCGCAATGAAATTAGTTTTATTTATGTATTTGTTTACTTACCTCTGTTCGGCCGCATGCCATAGTTTACTACCCCTACACTCCTCCCCCGCCCCACTGCCCGCAGCACTCCCACCACCTGTCGCTACTGATTTAGTACCATTTCCAACATGTGTTAACACAAGCTAACTTAGGGGCATATTTACAAGGGCTTTATCTCCGCTTCTTTGGCTTTTAAAACCAAAAAAGCGGAGATAAAACTATCGCCCTATTAACAAGAGGGTGCTAACATGCATTAGCGCATGTTAGCACCCTTTTACCCAACGCCTCCCTTTGCATCTCTATTGAGATGCAAAGTGGCGTCACTGGGCAGGACAACCTTGTAAATATCGCTGATGTTCACATCACGATATTTAAAAGGCTGCCCCAGCATTTTAGCAAACGTTAGTTTTTGGAGAAAACAGCTGTTTTCTCCAAAAACTAAGGGGCATATCAACAACAACCGGCGATAATTATCGCTAAGCGCACTTAGCGCTAGGATAATTATCGCCGGCTAGCGTTGATTTTTATCGCTGAGATAGCGTGCTATTAGCAACGCTTATCTCAATAGCGATAAAAATCCTCACGCTAAGTGGCTAACGTGAGATTATCGCTGGAAACCCAGCGATAATCTCACGTTAGCTTGTTGATAGGGACAGACAAACTTAGCCATGATATCCTCCTTCCATAGGATATCATGGCTAAATCAGAAAAATACCAGATGTAAAAAAGCAGTGTTAACCGCGGTTAGCGCTGCTTTTTTTGTCTCTAACAGGGTTAGCGATATTCTTGATAATAGGAGAAATGTCGCTTAGCGACATTTCTCCTATTATTTTACTCTGGAACGCCCCCTTTGCATCTCATTAGAGATGCAAGGGGAAGCGTAGAGTAAATGGGTGCTAACATGCAAATTTGCATGTTAGTACCCTGTTGTTGATAGGGTGCTAGTTTTATCTCTGCTTTTTTGGCTTTTAAAGCCAAAAAAGCAGAGATAAAGCCCTTGTTGATATGCCCCTAACATCTGCTAAAATGCAGACGTAACTATCCCTAAGATTGTGGTGGATTATGCTGATACGACCCTGTGGGTCGTATCAGCAAGGTTATCGCTGTTTTGCAGGAAACATCGCTGGAAAACCAGCGATGTTCCCTGCAAAACGGCGATAACCTGGCTATCTCTGGAATTTTTATTGCCCTGGAGAAACGCGTTGTTAATAACGCGCTACCAGGGCGATAAATTCCAGAGATAGCCTGCGATAACAAAATTATCGCTAAGGCGTTGATAATATGCCCCTTATTTTTATCCTCAGAAAAAATGGTCACCATTCATAATCCGCTTTTTTTTTATATATTTGAATTTTTTCATTGCTCTTAAAATATATCTATTCCTATCATTCACAAGAGTAATTATTGAACTGTTTTCGGGGTGTAAAACTACATGAAAAAGCTTTGTTAATAAACCAAAACTTTCAGGTCACTGCCTTTTTCAGTTGTCCTCAACCTGCAATGGCAAACATCCTGCCCTTCTGAGTAGGTTTAATCACTGGCAATATTTAACCACAGTTTTGTTATTTTACATGTGAGTAAATCCATTCACAAATGCTTAATTCAAAATCACCTTCTGTGCAATTTACCTTTATAAATGATACTCTTTTGCCACAATGACCGTGATAATGTGAGTACTGGATTTGAGTACTGACAGCACGAGGGAAAGACATGCACTATGACTTGAGGTTTTTAACTGGTGCTGTAAATTTCACCTATTGCGAGTTATCACTCAGTAAATGGGGCATGACATGAAGAATATTCTTTCCATTTTCTGATGGTAAATATTGGTAGGTTTAACCTCATTGCATCATTAATTGATTTGAAAATTCATGCTTACGCAGAAGCTGTGTGTCCTGGTGCTGCACAATGTGTCTCAGCAGAGTCAAAGACAGCTAGATATCAGAGTTTCCAACAATTTGTGAAATGAAGTTTGTCGAAATTTACCTGGGAAAACAATTGTGAGGGTGCAATAATGATCACAAAATTCTGAAAGCCTTAATGAACAATAAAAGGAGTTACATGTCCAAATTGATCGGTCAACCTCTAATCAAGCTGTGAGACAGGGTGACAACGTTGTTAAAAATATTTGAGATAGTTTTCAATTAGATGACAAGCTTAGTTTCACAGTTATCTAACCTTAATTTTACTCTACAGAACTTTTATTTGAAAATAATTATTCCAATAGATTTTTTTGCATCTGTGCTTGATTTAGGATGACAATTCTAGATATATTTCGCCAAGAGGTCTGTGTGCTGTGTAAACATTTTCTTTTGCATCTAACAGGTGGTTGTTCCCCCTCCCTCCCCCCCCACAAATATTACTCTTCATATCATTGAAATTGTTTACAATTCTACAAACCAGTTGAGATGTATATAAATACTTTTAGTGAGGACACATGTGTTTCGTAGGCGCATGTTTCAGCACTGGGGTCTGTTTGCTATGCTAATGTACACTTAACAATGTATAATACATATGCTTACGTCTGTTCAACTTTATAGGGACTTCTACCTAAGTGCCCGCAGTGTTCCCAACTTTCATTTATTTTTTAAAGCTTTCATAAAGATGGACGGAAAATCTTGCTTTGACTCGGAGAATTATTGGCATGTATGAATGCACTCGGCTCTGCATGAACCAGTGGAACTGTTCAAGAAATAGACCCAGCTGAGGTATTACCAAAGGATGTTCTCATCCTATTGTACAAAGGTAGGCAAAGGATGTGGTAAAGCAGGCCCCTTTATTGATTATGCGCATAATATTGTATTTTGGCAATCTGTTACCGGTGGCTATTTCATTTGCCATTTTTGTGATGCACTGTTGCCACATTTACACACCTTTGAAGGGCTGTGTCGTCATATACTTGCTTCCTGTTTCTGTTATTTCCGCAATTGTTCTAGAGCTGAACAAAAATATTCCATTAATAGAGCAACGCACTGTTGTTTTATTCTAGTCCTTTGTAAGTCTGAGTGTCTCTGTGCATAATTGTTATGGACAACAAGTTCTCTGCGGTCTTGTACTTAAGTCTTATATGCTATGCCAAAGTTGTGCTGATTTTGTGCATCATAGGGAAGGTTCAAAATTTATGGAATGCAGATTCTTTCTTGAACAGAACAGCAAATATCCATGGTGGCCAAAACGTATTGATTTTGTAAGAATAAGTAATTGTCAGCTATTGTTTTTATTACAGCTTTTGTGCACAACTCAACTCCTTTGGATTTTACTTTTCGTATGTTTCACTTTCCACAAGTAGTGTCACCACTGGATGCACAAAAGGACAGCAGCTTGAACCATGTGAAACACAGCAGTAGGCAAACATAGTCTGCATGAGTATTTCCCAGACATTGCAATTGGAAGTCTGATTTTATCACAGTCAGGATTATCACGCTCGTCCACACTTGAAAAACTTGAAAAACCTCTTACTCTGAAGGATGTTGATGCTGATTGGGAGGTGCTTGGTCTGAATTGCACAGCGTTGATGGAGCGTAGTGCACCCCTCCACAAGACAACGTGTGATAATATATCAAGTTTTAAGGCGGTGCACATGTATCAACCAGACACAGTAAGAGGTTGACCTACTTGCTCAAACAAGTAGAGAAAAGAAGATAAGGGTCCTCATAGTGAAAAAAACTTGGCTAAATCTATACTCAGAGATTTGCAGCCCGCGTTGGTGCAATGTTACTCTCAAAACTGCAACTTTCCAGGCTGAAAAACATTAGTGAATTAATTTAGTGCAAGCAAGAATTTGCACACAAGTATTCCTGAAAGCAAAAAGGAATGAATCAAAGATTAATCAAGTGCACTAGTTATTTTTATTTTTATATTTAATAATGAAAATATTTTTTCACATTCGAGAAACTTTTTCCTATACAACCCACTGTGTTCCCTTTGCTGTCCCACCCTGACTCTTGTCTTTGAGAAAAGTAGTTTCAAGTAGGGAAGGAATCAGAAAATGGTGTACTCAAACCTACTGAGTTCCCGCCCTAGAACGGTAACTCCACAGTAACAGTAGTAGATTTAATCAGAAATAATCTGAGTGAATCACCTGGCAACTACAAAACCGACTATTTTGAACTCTATAAATAGTTTTGCTTTTGTTAATGAAGATACTATCATCTGTATGCCTGACTCACGCATAAGTAGCTAAAAGAAGGAGGTGTGAGCAGTTTGCCTTCTCAAGTAGCTATACATATTCACAACACAAGTTTCTTACCGTATGAACTACATGTGCCAAAGTGGAAAATGTTCAGAACAAGGAGAGTAAGTGCCAGATTTATCAATGTTTGGCACAACAGAACACAGCAAGAAAGCTCGGTGTTGCCTAGTAAATCTGACTTAAGGGCTTGCTATGCCTTGTGTCGCCTTGTGTGAAGCAAGGGCAGCGCAAGCCCTTGATGTATCTAACTAGAGTTTGTTTCGCAAAACATACTTTAGGTGAGCAAAAAATCGAATTTTTGAACAGTATTTGCAAATTATCAACAGAATTAACTTGCAGTTTGTATGAACTTGCTAGTATGAAGAATCAGATTGTATGTCAGTGTTTCTCTTACAGTAAGCAAATGGTTAGGGGTGGGGATATGGAGAGCGGTGGGTGTTTGACCATGCAAAATATTTCAGATAGACATACCTTCAGAACCGTGTTTATATTCAGGAGCAATTTATCAAGCATTCTGACTTTAAAAGCCCGAAATATATTTTATGAAATAAGGTTTCTATGTTTTGGAAAGGATTCCTACACAAGTATTTTGATGCGAAAAAAATATGCTACCTGTACTAATGCATACATTCTCTATGTGTAACCTTGAAATGTCTGCCCTGCAGTCAAAATGCAAGTCTTAAATATATTCGGGTTAGTGAATCTGCAAACTCATGTCTTAATTCTATTAGTAGTTCTATGAATTTGTAAGAAACAGAGGTCAGCTGATTTTAAGGCCTGTTGAGGATGACACCAAGCAAAATGAGAAGACAAAAGTGGATAATACCCACGCAATGCCCATGGAATGCCTTTCCAGTGCAGAGTAAGGCAAGGCAGCGAATTGCGCTGCATTTCCATACTCCATAATTATAGAGCGACTCAGGGCCACTCAAAGTGGCCTTGCATGGCTTCATAAATCACATGAGAGGTTTCTGTCATTCTTACACCATGTTGCCTGGTGCAAGAGTGGCGCAACCTGGCTCGTAAATAGTCCCTAAATCTGTAGGCATTTACACCAGTGGATTGAGTTTCACCCACATTTCCTGCATGGAAGAAAATGTTTGGGTGTGTGCTGGTACAGATTTAGTACTGCTTCGAGAAATTGGAGAACTTTCTGATACCATTCAACTTTAACTCGGACCATAAATCAAAAACAGTCTTTATTTTATCTATTTACATCATAATCAAAGAAAGAAAAACAATATTCAAAATCAATTTTCCACCCATTTTATGCAGCTTAACATAATAATGTCTGGTTACTCTATTTTCAGTTTTGACTTCCATAATTTCAAAAGAAATTGTCCTGCAATAAAGATGCTGTAAACAACAAATCGTAAAGATTGTGACAGAGAATATGTGATGTGCCAAACCAGAGAAAGGATGCCACATTGAGAGTGTGGTCTTGCTATTTGTGTCATTGCTGATATTGTCATATCAGCCTACAATAATCTTGTCAAGAAATGTGCGATGGCCCATAAAAGGTAACTGAGATAGCAGAAATGTGTATGTGAGGAACTGGGAACGTTGGACCTACAGCTACAAAAGCCCACCCAACAGCCAACAATATCACAGAAGGATAATGAAATGGCATACATTAAGATCTAGTAATACTGGTGACTGAGGTGATGCAACAGCTAACAAAACACTTTGGTCACACATCTAGAACCATGAAGAAGCCACTTGCAAAGCAATACTCCAAGCCACACAAAACAATGAAACAGCAGGCTAATACACCAATTACACCTCCCTCCTTATCACCAAGTCATTTGGATATATAACGTAGAAAGAAACTTTGGATGCACATCCACTGCACCTGCAGTTTCAAAAAGTACGACCCCAAGAGGTCAGAAAAGTTCAACATACATATGTGAAGTGCACGCACAATCAGTATTCACAAATGTTAGTCCAATCTCATCTATTGTCGTCCAAGGTAATCTTTAGTTTTTCTCAGAAATGGAACCAAACAGCCAACACGTTTTGTTCACTACATGTGAACTTCAACAGGGCTGTAAAACATACACATATGTATAGTGTAAAACCACAGAAATACAACATGAAATCACATGACAATTAAAAATAACAACATACTTTATGCCATAGAGTATCACAAACATGAAAACCTCTCAATGAAGTAGAGATTAGGGTTATGCAGGGTCGATTCAGTACGCGGGCCAATGAGGTTTGTGGCAATAAGTATTACAGAATCAAATATGAACAGACTTGTGAGTCTGCTACTGAGCCTAGAAAACATAGACCACATTGTGCGATACATAACTGTTTGAGCCTATTTTCCTATTTACCATATGCGAAGAGACATTAAAATGTAAGCACATGTATAATTAATTTAGTTGGTTAGTTGTATAGTGCATGCCTAGCTAAGCCTTTCAAAAGTGTCCTGTGCCAGAAAGTATGTATAATGGTTTTGAATGACGGCAAATGTGTGAAAGACATAATGAGATGTTTGAAGATTGTTCAAGCTAACTGTGATCAGAGAGGGGGAAGTCTCCATGGTGGATGAGAAGTTTGAGTGTTCAAGTTAGTATCATGCTGGTGATAAACGTGCACATTGGGGATTTATTGATTGAGTTGTAACTGAACTCTTAAGTGTGATTTTTGAGTATGCGGACATTGAGCTTCTTCCTGATCTGATGTGGATTGTAGATTGTCATCACAGAACTAGCAGCAAATTATGTTAACAGTGACAAAATATTAATGTCCACACACTGCAGTATAAAGACCAAAAAAAACATGAAGTCATAGTTTGGCCAATGCAACCCAATACAGGAAGTAAATGGAAAGTGGAAAATTGATCTTAAAAAACTTATTATGAGCAACCCCTGTATAGACAGAATCACACCCATGCACTCACTCATACATAAACACGTAGGAAGCCTTTTACACAATCACATCACATATTTTTTAATAAGTAAGTAAAAAGGTAACATCTATGTGCCATAAATGACATTTAATATGTGCAGCACATTTAATCAGTGATTGAAGGATGCTAGAGGTAGTCTGAGTTTATAAAAACATTTTGGGTTAAAACTGTGGTGGCATGTTTGGAATGGTTAAAAGAGCCCGAGCAGTGTCAGTTATGTGAGAACGTTTCCATTGTGCATGGTGGTGGGAGGACTGCTTAATATGTAGCCTTTGAACTAATGTGAAGGATTAGAAAGATGAAGATCATTGCACACAACATGAGCACACCACACAACCCTGATTGATGGAAGAACACCTGCACAATTTGTAATTATGGAACTGGATGAAATAATGTTCTCTTCCTCATTAACTGAAAAGTTGCCTGACTTCTCTTGAGTTGTAGTCATAGCACAAATACGTTTTGATATAAAAAATAATTATTTATAGGTCAGAAACTGTTTAATACTGGAATTGGGCCTCTTTTACTGTCTTCTCTAATGAGCCTTCTCATGCATTCATTATTGTCTTACTTTGGTTCTCTGACGTGGGTTATGAGTTGAATGCAGTGCTGAAGAAATCACCAATGCATTTTTAGAAACGTAAAATATTTTGGGTGAAATTTGGCTGTCCTTAGGTGATACACCTAGGAGAAAAAGGTGAAATAGTCACGAAAGAATAGGGACAAAATGAAACAGAGAACAGCATGTGTACTATTCACATCTTGACTGCAATCAAGATATTCACTCCAGCATAATCATTGGCATCAGACAGTGTTTCAGAAATATTAGCAAATAGCAGAAATTGTAACATCAAACCAATCCATATAGTTTTCGCATTTTACTCAATGGGGCACACAAAGAGCAAAAAATGTTCTATGAATCCTTAATAATGGCAGTGATCTTAAGGCTGTTTTTTGCATTTGTCTTCGGTCAGATGTAAGCTAGTGAGAATAGAGAAATGAGTGCCGAACAGCGGGGAGCAGGGGTCACATTTTACCTCTTAGCTTTGTAAGATGACTCACAACTCATCATGGAGTGAGCTCCTCTCAGTGTTGACTGAAGTGTCAACACACAGTCAACACTAAGGGGAGCGCAAATTGTGGTCTGCATCTATCATGAAGCAGAGGAGCAAACTTTACTGATATATGATGCAGTGTCCAGCCACCGCCTTTTCCCTGCCCAATCTGATTTTCATGACCTCCTCTACCATTTATCACAGGTTCCTAATGTTCCTTTTTGTAAAAATTGCATTCCGTCCCACTGATCACACTTCATTTGGCTGAAGCCTGAGAGTACGTCCCAAGCCGGAGAGTATGGCTCCAGCCGGAGAGCACGGCCCGAGTGTGGAGAGTACGGCCAAAGCAGGAGATTCCAGCCCGACTGTGGATGTAAAGATACAATTCGTAAATGTCCTCTTTGAAAACTAAAAGTCATAAAGGTAGATTTTTGTGTCAGATTGCGTTTGTGAATTGGGCCTAATATTTTTAGGCTGATACAAGAACAAGCAGCATGACACTTTCTTTACTCTTCTACCTAGTTGAGAAAAGAATAGCATTCAAAGAAGAATATTAAGCTGGATGTCCTCATATCTCCACGATTGGCAGAGCATTGTCTAACTAACCCCATTCCCATCAACCTCTGTGGATCATCTGTTCAGAGTCCCGCAAGATACAATTTTCTCTATTTTCCTTTTCAGTGTCTTCCTGACACTAGTAACAGAGCTGATTAATTCCTATACTCTAATCTGCTACAACTAGTCAGATAACACACAGATGATCTTAAAACCCAGAAGAAGCAGAAGTATCAAAACTCTAAAAGAGAACTAGATGACGACCAACCACCTTCAGCTTAACAGTAGACAGGGGTCCTTACAGGTGGCCAATGTATAAACTACAATCTGACAAGCATCTGGCCCAAGGAGCTACCGTACCTGCCATCAGTAATAAAGGAAGTGAGACATATGGTGTCAGTCCTAAATATCGAGTAGCGTCACAGGCTACTATCCCCAGTGTCACACTATGTGCAGACTATTCAAATGGTTTGCATCAAAAGTGCATTTCTACAAGCTGCAAAAAATCCAGAACACTGGAGTTAGGCAGCCAATTCACATTATTCCATGGGAGTATAATACATCAATGTTCCCGGCACTCCATCGGCTCGCTAAAGATAAGTAGTCTGCCTGGATGCACTCTGCATCATCCTAGGGCCATTTATATCTAAGGTGGTTTCCTTATTTCAGCTAAATTTCAGAAATGCTCACAGAACAGAGTGCATTGCTACAGACTATCAGATGGCACACCTATCCCCTCCATCAAAAAGAAAATCATCAGTGGAACTTCTTTGTTGGTATAATATGGAAAAATTGACACTCACAGCAAACATCAGGAACATGGAATATCACCTGAAGTTCAGTAAGAAAGAAAAGACTGGCTTTCTTCTAACTAAAAAAGTGCTGGGATGGACCCACTGGATGTTTATTCCCAATGGCAAGTAACGTGTGCTTGTGGCACAACAATCTCTACCTTCTGTTCTGGGAACACCTGTACCATGCTGTTGGACCTGGACCTTTTCACAGGGTAACCCACAAAAGTGTTACCATCCTCTCCTACCTTTTGTTTTTGTTGCACTTTAACACTTCTAATCAATGCTAAAGTGCTTGTGCTCTCCCCTTGAAACATGGCAGGATTGGCTTATACCCAAATGGCATATTTTATTCACTTAAGAGTCCCTAGTAAATACACTGCATGTGCTCCGGGCCTGTAAATTAACTGCTACTAGTGTACCTGTAACCACTGATTGTGCCACTCACTTAAGTATTCCTTTAAACATGTCTCAGGCCTGTTATTGCAGAGCCTGTGTGTGCAATTTAAACCTGCCATGTTGAACTTGCAAAATAAACATTTTTTTAATAAATGTACACCACCCCTAAGCTAGGCCCTGGAGAGCAACAAAGGTAGGGTGCAGTGTATTGAAATTATTGGATATGTACTTGTATGCTGCTACAAGGACTGCCACTCTGCTGGACTGATGCTCTGAAAGAACTGATGCCCTGTTGTGCCGACTTGCTGTCTGCGGCCCTCTTGTCTGTGCCCAAAGGACTGGACCTGCATCACTTGGATCCCAAACCCAGAGTGACTCTAAGCGATAGTTGGCTGGCATCTGAAGCCACAGGGTCAAGGGGAACCAATGCATCACCTCTGCTGTGGTGCAACTCAGAGCAGAACCGATGCTTCTCCACTGCTGCATGGATTGGACCCATTGCAAAGACCGACATCACTGTTGCAGCCCGCATCACCTTTGGAACTGATACTGCATGACGCATCTTTGGCACAGGCCCTTGCATTGATGACAACGCCAGACCCTGCATCGCAGTTTTGCAGTTCTTCAGACTGATGCATTGCCCTGACTGTGCGTCCCACTCCCGATGCCAGACTTTGCATCGCCCCATAGATGGGATTCTCCTCAACATTGACACAACCGGATCTTGCACTACAGTCTCGCCACATGTCAGAACCGATGCATCGTCTTGGCTGTGCAATGCATCTTCAGCACAGATCCACGCAACTCTCCGCAAACCAAGATTTAAGGTGCTCGGTTCAGCGGGCCTAACCGGATCCTACTAGCGGCCCATGCTTCATCGGGCACCCTGAACATGTGGCTGTGCCCCAGTTTGGCACGACCAGATATTCACAATTTGTGCTTTTTGGCTTTTGGTGCTATCTCCTCTAAAACATTAATATTCAATATCTCCGGTTCTTCTAATTGGATTTTTGTTTTATTTGATCTTGCTTTATTTATTAAATTAAGCTCTATCTTTCTAACCTGGCATGGGATGTTTTTGTGTGGTATTGTCACTGTTTTACTGTTTGAAGTGTTTCACAAATACTTTATACATTGCCTCTAAGTTAAGCCTGACTGTTCTTTGCTAAGCTACCAGGGGGTTGAACACATGTTAATTTCGAGTTTGCTTATACCTTACCCTGACTAGGATTGTGGTTGATGCTTTACCAGGGTTCACATCCCAGTCAACCACTAACCCAATATCTAACACATGCTCAGCGTGATGGCTGGTATCCATAGCATGGATGAGAAGTGAGAGTAGAACACTGCCTTAGTGAGGGCACTGTTGATATAATGTTATGGATTAGGCTTGCCCATAAAAAAATTGGCCACCCAATGAACCCTAGAAAATGTCATCCTAAACGTGTCTACCACTTCAAAGTATTCATGAAATCAAATGGAATATTATTAACCAAAGAACAAGGTAGCACAAACCCAGAGCTATTATAACACTGCAAAGTTGTAAATAAAAACCCAATTATTTCTTTATGCCAGTAAAGAAGCAATCTGATTCTAATCAAATGCAGGAAGCAGAGCATTTTTCTTAACAATATAGTCTAAGCATAGTTGTTAATTGACTAATCTGGAGAACCAAGAAAATGCGCCTGTGAGGGAGAGAGGATACTCCTGACTTACCCTCACCTGTACTGCACAAAGCCAAAAATGACCTTGGATCCTTGACAGCACAATACTTTGGATATAGTATCTATCAAGTATTAATAGTATTGTGTCTGGAGTTTTCTTGTGAGTTTTCTCGTGTACCATTTCAGATGAGATATGACTTAGCAGTACAGGTGGACTACTCCTATTGAAGAAAGACTCAGGATGATTTGCATACTGTTTATGTAGTGGCACAATCAGCAAAAGAAAAGGTTGAATGAAATGTGGCCCAGTGAAATGACCAAAGGCTGAGATTAATGCAACCATTCGACTCCTCACTTCTATTCTTTTCTCAGTGGTTACAACTGTAGTCACTTAGCTGTCCCTGCCTTGTCAGTTGTTGCTGCTGTCATTGTCCCTGCCTTTGTATCTGCTGTGGCCACTACTCCTGTCATTGCTGTGATCTGCACTGTTGTGGCTGCTTTGGTCGCTATTGTCAAAGCAGTTTGTGTTGTTTCTTTAGTCACTGCTGTGGCTACTGATGTGGCCACAGCTTTTACCTCTGTCTTGCTGGCAGTTGGAACTGCTTTTGTCCTTACAATGTTTGTAGGAAACATTGTTTTTGTTGCAGTACCCACCCCCCATTTTTTTGTCTGGTATCTGGTGCAATTTTGAATGACAGTGTGCTTGGTTCCCGCCAACCAGGACTCCAGCACCAGTGCTCTTTTTTTAAACTGTTCTATTGTTCCACAATTGGCAAGCCCTTTAGGATCCCTTGTGAGTCCCTATTAAATGGTACCCCTGGTACCTAGGGCATTGGACCTAAGGAGGGTCACTAAAGGCCGCAGCACCAATTGTGCCACCCTAAGGGACTCCTCACCAAGCTCATGTAAACTGCCATTGCAGCCTGCAGGTCTTGGTGCAGAGAAAACTGAAGAGTCTAAAGGGCACACATCCCTGTGTGCCATGCCTGCCAGCAATATATGTGGTATAGGTAAGTCACACCTACAGCAGGCCTTAAAGCCCTAAGGCAGGGTGCACTATACCCATGTGAGGGCATATCTGCAAGAGTGTATATGACTCAGTGATATCTAAGTTCACCCTTAGATATTACTAGTGCCCAGGGAAGCCATAACAAGTACGTACATGAGCTGGACATTCATCATTACGAGTTTCCCATCTACTTGATGGCTTTGCTGTACCTCAAGGTATTTGGTACTCCCTGTAACACCCCTAAATTGAGTATTTAGGCGGCACCCATCAATCCTGAACTTCAGATTCATATGATCGAAAGACAAAGAGGACAAAGAAGAGATGCTGAACCGAAGAACTGAATGCCTGCCGCATAGTTTTGGTGCAAATAACTGCCTGCCGCTTATATACTCAACAATCAAGGTGAACTGTCTTGTTCTACCACTGTGTGGCCAATAAGAACCCCAGAGGACTGCCAGCCTTCACAAACTGCCCAAGAATTCCCTTGAAGTAGAGGAGCTATTCCCCTGCATTCCGCAGGCACTGAAACTGCTGATTCAGATCAACCAATTTGCAGCTCCCCAGCCCGACCAGCGCAGCAACTGACCAGGGAGAGGTAGACATGCACTGGAAGGTCATATCTATCTCCCAACCGAGTGTGGCGGCACCAGGACAGAGGTGCGTACCAATCCCCGGGGTACCTCACGCCCCACAACCAAGACCAGAATCAAAGAGTCCAGTAGGGACTGCAGCTATATAAGCACCCAGTAGGCACAGAAGAACATCAAGACCCCTGAGATCCACTTTGCGGTTGGCCCAGCAGTCCTGCATTTGCCCCTGCTAGCTGTTGGTCCCTGACCGAGAGGAGCATTTATGCACCAGGCCAACCAACTCACCTGCTTTGCACCCAGCCCAGCCTTGTCACCCTAGCCCCAATTTGGAAGCTCTTGGTCTTGCCCGCAAAACCCTTTTTGCAGCCTGCCTTTAAAGCCCAACCCTTCCTCTAGCACGCCAGCTACCAACTTTCTGATCCCAGTGGAATTCAGGGCACACCCAATGAACTGGTGGTAGAACTTTGGACCTTGGGTTCCTGCCTCTCTAAACCCCGTAAGTGAACCCTTACAACTGTCTGTGTGTGCTTTACCTACATGCTTTTTCCTCCAATAGGATTATATGGAGCGTAATTGCGCATGACTTTGAACTATTTGATTCTCTTTGGAAATTCATTAGAAATATAGTTAATACCTTTGAATGTAGATCATGGTTTTGAAAATATATATAAAAAATATATTTTTCTAAATTGGTCTCAAATTTATTCTTTGAGTGTGGGTCTCATTTATTGCTTCTGTGAGTACAACAAATGCTTAGCACTACCCTCTGAAAAATCTAAATACTTGCCCACACTACCACAAAGGAGAGCAGTAGTATTATCTACTTTAGCCTCTGTAAACCAATTGGGATCCCACAGGACTCTCTGCAAAGTGTACTTCTTTTTAGTACACTACATGGAGAGCCAGCTTTCTACCATGGTGGTAGCTGTAGTTGATGCTGTTGCTCACTGCTATTAGAACCGCTTTGGTCACTGCTTTCATGACAGTTGTTATTGATACTCTGGTCCATGCTGTGGTGAAAGCTGTGGTTATTGCTGTTGTACTCGTCCTGATGTCAGTAATGGTGGCTGCTGCAACCCATGATCAAGTGCCAGATGTGGTCCCTGTTGTGCTGGCAGTTGTTGTTGCTCTTGCGGGACATGTTATGTTATGTTATATCCATTTGTAGCGCTCTCGGATACTCGTGAGTGTCCCGGCGCGATGCCAGAGGGGTACAAGAAGAGACTATCAGGTAAAGAAATTAGTTTTAAGTTTCCTTTTAAACACAGCTGGGTCCTGAATGGACCGCAGGGCGAAGGGGAGGGCATTCCAATCCACACTTGTCTTCACCACAAGAAGCTGCCACCCAGCCTCTGGAACTTAAAACGCGGAACCCGGGCAAAACGAAGGGACAAGGATCGAAGGGCTCGCGAAGGAACGTAAAAAGAGAAGCGCCTCTGAAGATAAAGGGGCCATAGCCAAGGAGAGCACGATGGGCCAGAACTAGAGATTTAAACTTGACCCTGTCCACCACAGGCAGCCGATGAAGAGAGCGCAATTGAAGATCCTCACTATTCCTCGCCAAGAAGAGAATTGTTGTCACTGCTGCTGTTCAAGCCACCCTGGATTTTACTGTGAATACTGCTGTAGTTGCAGTTGCTGTTGTCTCGGTGATTGTGACAACTGTGGTTGGTGTAGTGGTCCCTAATGTTGTCACAGTCGTGATGAAAGCCATCATCACTGCTGTGGTTACTGCAATGTTTTAAACTATTGTTGCAATTGTTGCTGTCAAACGCTCCTAAAAATAGAGGCTTAAAATAAATAAAAACATAATATTACAAACAAGTACATAAGGGTCCTTTGAGGACTGTTGAAATTCATTGATCATATGTCAGAATTCATAAATATGAACAGCATAATAGTAAATAGCAGAATTTACACAACTTCGCCAAACCTAAAAAGAAAATGCTCTCACCTGGTTAAAGAAGTGGTCAAAACATTTCAATGTTAGTAGTTAAGATCTCTGAATATCTCATCAGGACATTCAAAAGATGCATTACTTACTGGGGACCTAGTAAGAGTTTGGTTACCCTTAGAGGTGAGAAGAGCCCACCAGTTATTGATGTATGTTTGAAAGCTTGAGATGGTGCAGTTGCCTTAAGGGGCACCATGCCGATTTAAGGCCTTTCGCTTGTGACAGAATGGCAACTTGTGACTGTGGCACTCTGGGAAGTGATGGAGTTTGGGCAATATACTGCAAGACTGGCAGACCCCTGGCACGGACCTGCTGGTTAGCGAAGTAAAATAACTAGCGGTACCTTCTGTTGTGTCTGGGTGCGTTACAGACATTTCATTATTATAGGCTTGATAATTGTTTAAAGGCCTGTTTTCCCATTGGTGGCTGGAAGCATGTTTACATTTCTACTGATCATACAACATTTTTTCTTTCCCTGCTGCGGGCGTGTTATGACACTGGCTCTCTCCTTGTTTCCCTTTTTTTGTTAATTAAAATGTACGTTTGTTTTGACATATTTTGGAGCCGAATTGCTTCCACTCTGTTGTTTGTTTTCCTGGGGGTCATTGCTACTTGTGCTACTGGTGGCACGAGCATATTTTGCATTCTTTGAGTTAAGTGTCACTTCTGTTGTGTTTGACAACAACTATTTGTAACACTGGAATTCCGCAGTTTCTTTCGCGCCATACTACTCACAAATCGCCATTGAGCAACGAGGTTTTTCATAACAACCATTTAAGTAAACGATGACTTCTTCTACCTTTGGCAAAGGATGTAAAGCTTTCGAAAGATAATTTTGCATTTCACCCAGCGGGTCATTACCAATTTTACCACTGCCTTGTTACATTTCTAAAACCTTTCCTATCCCTGAATATAGCCCTGAATGATAGATAAGGTTATATAAAACCTTCTTCTTCGATCACTGTTGTACACGACCTAACCTGCTACTATGAACAAGATGAGTGGGCGTGTGTGCATCATATTTTGGAAAACATTGGGGCAGATTTATGAGGTTTTGCCGTAGGGAAGCGCAGCAGGCCTTCCTGCTGCGCTTCCCTGCGGCAAAAGAAAAGGGCAGGGATGCGCCGTATCTATAAAATGCGGTGCATTCCTGTCCTTTTCCCCTGCGCCGGCGCACAATGGCCTGCCTGCGCCAACGCAGGCACCTCTGCACCATGGTGCAAGGGTGCCTGCGTTGCGGAGATGAATATTTTTGTACAGGAAGGGAAACCTTTCTGTACAAAAATAATCACAAGAGGTTTTTCCTCTTTGTATGGGTGCTGCAGAATGCAGCACACATAGAAAAAGGAAAAACGAGGAGAAATGAAGATATTTCTCCCCGTTGCGCCTCCCTTACGCCTCCCCTGGGGAGGCGGAAGCTTTTGGCGCTGCCTCACATTTACGATTTCTCGTAAATCTGGGGCAGTGTCAAAAGGCCATGGGTGTTGCTGGGAACGCCCCAGCAACACCCATTGCACGCCCCTTTAACGCAGAACACTGCGTTAAAGGGACTGATATTTATGAGGCAGCTTTAAGCCAAAAAAAGTGGCTCAGTGCTGCCTGATAAGTATCACGCAGGCTTCTGCGCCACGGAACGTCACAAAAAGTGACGTTCTGATGGCGCAACGGGCCTCATAAATCTGCCCCAAAGTTTTTAGCATCTTTTAACAAAATTCGTCAAGATTTCTCGATTTTTCAGTTTATAAATTGATTCATTCTGGCTTTTGCCAGCACCTTTTGATTTTACTGTACATATTTTGTTGTAGGTGCGTTCAGCTACCACTCTTCATCTATTTGTCTATTTTTATGATAGTCACATATTTCCTCCACCCACAAAAGCATATGTAGTATGGGTCAGTGGGTCAGCTCACTTCCGCCATTAGCTAACTTCACTGTGAGAGATGGCATTCTGCTTTTTCACAAGGACTACAACAGCAGACATAAGTAGTACCCTTCAGTCCCAGCAACTTCTATGAAAATATTTTGAGACCGAACAATACTTTTGCTGGAAAACATTTTTTGGGTGTTGGTCCAGCTGATCTCTCAACAACAAAGCTTTACAAAACCCATGACAAACCAAACGAAGCACCTTCAAAATGAAAAGGCTGGCAACTAACATTAGATCTATTGTTTTGCCAATGCTTGTAAATAACTTCAAGAGGCACTAATGAAATAACCAAATAAAGAGGTTTGCCTTCCTTGAACATGTTTATTTAGAGAGTTTTATATAGCGCTGGCAGGACCCGTGGGTATCAGAGCGCTTAACAATATGTACACAGACAATGAGAAAAACAGACAGACAAAATGAAACGGACAGCCGTTCGTAACCTAGGTAGTAGAATCTAGAGTTACTTGTTAGTAGGCTGCTAAAAAGAGCTATGGTATATTGTCCAGAGGGTTAAAGGTGCCGAGCGAGGAGGAGATCCTTTAGTTTTCTCTCGAAGGTCATGTAGGAGGGGTTGGTTCTGAGATCTGCTGGGAAGGAGTTCCAGATTTTGGGGGCATTGCCCGAGAAGGAGCGAGCCAGGGCTTTTTGTTTATGTCTCTTTGAGGGTATGAGAAGCAGGTTGCTGGTGCTCCTCAGGTTTCTTGCCTTGGTGAGCTTGGCTGCCAGGCAGACTGGTTTAACAGTGTGAAGGTCTTTGTGGGTGAGACAGGCAGTTTTGAAGCGGCAGCGAGTTTTAATTGGGAGCCACTTGAGATCTTTCAGGGATGGGGAGATGTGATCGGGCCTTTTGAGTCCAGTGACCATCCTTGCTGCTGCATTTAGAGTTGTTCTCATGGGGGCTAGGTGGGATTTTGCTGTGCCTGTGAGGGTAGCATTTGCATAGTCCAGACTGGACAGAACCAAGGCTTGCGTTGCAGTTTTGAGATTATTAGGAGGGAGGAAGGGCTTGATTTTGTTAAGTAGTTTTAGTTTGTACAGGGCACTCCTTGTCTAGTCTTAGTGTGTGAGCTCATGTTCAGGTTGGGGTCCAGTATGATTCCCAGCGATTTGGTGGAGCTGGCTAGTGTTAGGTTGTGATTTAGGGAGTTTATAAGCTTTATCCATTCCGGGACCTGGTGGGTTTGTCAGTCGTTAGAGAGGAGAAGAATTTCCGTCTTTTCTTGGTTGAGTTTTATGTGGTTGTGTGATAGCCAGTTTTGGATTTTTGTTAGAGTATCATTTAGATGGCATATGTCTTCTGGGGAGGATAACTCCAGGTAGAGCTGGATGTCGTCTGCATAGAGGTGGAAGGGGATGTTAGTTTGCTTGATTATGGTGGTCAGGGGCCCCATGTAGATATTGAAGAAAGTAGGTGAGAGGACTGAGTCCTGGGGTACACCTTTGGTTATAGTAGAGATATCTGGAGTTGCGTTGTTTATTTTTTTTTTATTGAGAGTGGTTGTGAAAAAAAGATGTGAACCATTTTAGCACCATGCCATCCGCTCCAGTCCATTGTTTAAGGGTGTTATGAAGAAGATTATGGTCCACCGTGTTGAAGGCCACAGATAGGTGTAGGAGGATGAGCAGGCAGCAACGGCCGGCATCCATACATTTGTGGATGTCATCTGCTATATTTAGTAATGCTGTTTCTGTGCTACAGCCCTTTCTGAAGCCTGATTGGTGAGATTCCAGGAGATTGTAAGTGTCGATGTGCTCATTGAGTTGGAGTAGGGCACATTTCTTGAGAATTTTGGCCAGAAATGGCAGGTTTCAGATTGGCTTGAAGTTATTGAGGTCCTCAGGGTCTGATCCCGGTTATTTTAGTTGTGGAGTGACTTGACCTAGATTTACACAGTCTGGCATGACTCCAGTGCTTAGGGAGCTGTTTTTTTATCATTGTCCAGAGGGGGGTAATCACATGGTTGAGATTTTTTGCCACGGAGGCCGAGAGGGGGTTTGCAAAGTGGGAGGAGGGCTTTGAATTCGCAATTGGTATAGAGATGTCCATTTCTGTGAGTGTGTTGAATGCTTTCCAGCAATAGGGGTAAAGGTGGATCCTAGGATTAGGTTGCCCTCATTTGTCTCAGGAGGGGGGATCCCTACTTGGGAGTCAGAGGAGAGTAGGGTGGGATTTCTTTTATCTGTGGTGTGGAGGGTGGTTACAGTAGATGCTAGTGCGAGGCATTCAATAGAGGACTTGACCTTCGTGATTTTCTCATCAAAGAATTTAGCACATTTATCACAGTGTTCTTTGGAGACCTGAGGGGTTTTATCGGGTGGGTTGGAAGTCTGTTTTTTATGATGCTAAGGAGTTCCATTGGGCGATTTATTGCATTGTCATGGGCGCTGAAGAAAAAGGCTGCTTTTTTTTTGATGATTTTTACTTGGTCAAGGACGGCTTACATCGTAGAGTTAAAGTGGGTTGTGAGTTCATTTGTTGAGAGGTTGTCTGTCTTTGGGGGAAGGCTAGAGATAATTTTTTCTTCCAGATCAGCTAGGGGAATTTGGCTCAAGTTTCTACTGGAGAGTTTTCTTAGTATGAATGGAGTACGGCTCTTCCAGGTTCGGTGGTCCAACCAGTCGACTGGGAGGATGTTATTGATAGTTATCGCCTTCTCCTGGGCTATAATGGTGTCAAGGGTTGAGCCTCTGTTGTGGGCTTGTTCTTTGCAGTGTTGGAAAAGGTTGTACTCAAGTAAGAGTTTGTTTAAGGATTGGATTAGTGTGTCTTTTTCATCATTTCAATGGAGGTTGAAATCACTTAGGATTATGTTGTTGGCATTTGAGAGTGAGCACTGAGTTACCAGGTCAGATAGGTGTTCGTGGAAGGGGCGATTGTTGCCAGGAGGGTGGTAGACCTCAGGTCGGAAGCCTTATGACCGACAATTTCGTTTTCAGTTCTGACCGGCTGATTTTGATTGAGGCCGTTGGAATTCAAACCTGACGGTCATTCCGGCTGGCTTCCAACGGGCTCATGGAGTTCATCTGCCAGTCAAAACCGGCATGTAATCCAAATGAACGGCGGTTTATGCCGTCTGGATTATGATTCACAGTTTCCGGTAGGGTTTCAATGCCGGCCTTCCCGACATAGAAACCCTTTTCGGAAAGTGTGTTTGGGGACTCCTAGCAGGGCCCCCTTTCCCTTGCGGCCTCAGGTTGGGGGATGAGATGCGCAGGGATTAACACCACCTTCTATTTCCCTATGTAAGCATGTACTACAGCCAGTTTTTGGCGATAACACATGCTTTCATAGGGAAATGTCAGATTCAGTCGCATCCTAATCAGGCGTCGGGACCGCCGACCGGAGGTCAGTCGGTCCTGTTTCCAAGACGGTGTGTGGCAGATACAAGGCCTCCCGACATTGTAATCGACCCCAAAGAATCAACATGGGGCATCACCAGCCCATAGAAAGACATAGAGCAGACATTCATGGGTAAGGAAAGAGATCTCGTAGCCATGAAAAGGATGAAATCCACAGTTATGTGGTGAAGTTGACATCAAATGAGTCTAAGAATAAGTGCTTGGACTAAGGTACTCACCTGAAAAGACTTGAAAAATTGGGGAACCCACATAACCAGTCCTGAAACACTACTCCAGAAAGTGATTTATCAGATCAACTATTGGCTCACCTCAAAAAGAACTCAGCACTGGGGTTCCAAGAGGTATTGAAAACCCCATGACTGCATAGTCAATGTACTGGTTTTGTTGAAGGTATTACCCAGTACTATACCACTTTGATTAGATGCCATCTAGGCCAGTGTGAAATAATTTAAATTATGGAGATATAATTCTTGTAATTTTGGCTCCTTTGCATTACGCTTGTTGGGCAAAATTCCCAAAATAACACCATAAGGCCACGACGCGCAATTACGTTGCTATTCATGGCAAAATTGTAACTTGGGAGTGCACCAACAACGTGCACAGTCAGAACATGAGTGGCTTTGTTTCGTGGTAGGTGTGCTTTAACAGTGTTTTTGCATTCTTGTGTCAAAAATTAATGCAAGAACATTGCTCTAAAGTATTATGCAAATGATGGATTGTCATTTTACATCAATATGCATAGTTTCATGTTTCCCAAAACAATAGCAAATTACGTACATTTTGCTCATCCTTTAAGGCATCCCACCCATGTCCTCTGGTTGGGAAATACTATTGCCCGAAATGGCAAAAAATAAACAAAAAATGTCACCTAGCCCCATTAGAAGTAGAGAGCGAGAATGGATGAATGGATGGATGGAAGGAGAGAGATTGCGCAAGGAGGCGAAGGTGGCGGGGCTGATTTTAGCATTTTTCCAGGGCTGCTTTTAGTTCCCCAGTCTAGCCCTGATGGTAAGGCAATTATGGGTGTAATTCTTCTTCTTTTCTTTATAAACAATATAATTGTCACGGGAGCTCATTCAAAATCATCCTACTTCCAGATTTAATGTAAATGATAGAAGTGAATACAAATATTAATGGAAGAAAAACATCAGTTTTGTGTTGAAAAACATATCTGTTTAGCAAATCATTAATTAGTTTAACATTTTCCAGTGATATCCCTTATTCAACTAATATCTAGACACATACACTGAAATTCGTTTTTGTCGACAAATATATGCTTCTGTTGCGGCTGCAATGAAAAGCATATTTGTTATATATAGATATACACAGATAAATACCCAGGTAGGTAGGCTAGCATTCACTGCATAATAAAACCTTGGCCAAGAAGTTTGCATATAATGCATATAAAAAGGGCCATTTGGTAGGCAAAAACAAAAATATATAGATATTGTGCTCGTAATGCTTATTAAAACATCAATGCTTCTTTTTCATGCATGAAACTCTATCAACGTTTTAACCTACTGTAAACATCCAACAGGCTATTTTTACACACAAATGTTAAGCACAAGAATAAGTTGCTAGCAACATCACCAACACTGGGAGATACATTTCTCTGTGGAACAGGCTGAAAGAGCAGCAGGAATCACAAACAACATGATCAGCAAGGAACATGGTCAAACGCGTTAGAACAGAATAAACCACTATGTGAATATAGATCTTTTTTTCAGAAGACAATAATCTAATATAAATTAAGCGGAAACAGAAAATATGAAAAACCCATAATCCCATCTGAGATTAAAAAAAAAATTCTTAACTATAAATTGCCAGTAGGTGGTTATAGTTAGAATCTAGTTTCCATAGGAAAAACGTTTTTTGATTTGCCAATATCATTGGTGCCGTTTGATGAATCTTTGTGAAATTTTCCCAAAATGGGGCCGGATTGCTCAGTTTGTGTGTTGAACGTTTCGGGGTGATTCTTCAAGTGGGGGCCTAGAAAAAAGGGGGGTCCCAATGTGCTTTTTCTCCATGTTATTTTCCATAGGAAACTTTATTACTGGCTACAGCCTGACCTGCTGAATGGAATTACACCAAATTTGACAAAAAGGTAGGTCTTGGTGTAGAGTGCACCCTTTATTTTTTAAATGGTGTAAATCCGTATAGTAGTTCCTGAGAAATTTAAAAAAGAAAAATATTGATATCTGAGCACCGAGGAGGAGTGGCGAGCCCTACTGAGCACAAGCTCAATTCTGTTTGGCTGCCAACACTCCAAACCAGGAAGTGTTTGCAGCCCTTTACACCACTCTGCAAACGCTTCTTCTGGCGCACTGCTGGTGGGACTTAGGCCACAAGTGGACCTAATCCCCCGAGCAGAAGTGCGCCAAGAGGCGCTTCTGCAGAGTGGCGTAAAAAGGGAGCATGGCCTCAGACCACCTCTCTGCAATCCAGCTGTGTGGCGCTTACTGGAGGTACCTGGTGGGCTAGTTGGCTCCCAGGGACCCTCAGTATTCAAGGGGACTTAACTCCCCAACTTAGAACGTGCCTGGGGGCGCATTTGAAGAGTGCTGGAGAGAGGGCGTGGCCTTTGTCCACCTCTCAGCAATCCCACTGCGTGGGGCTTACTGGAGGTAAGAGGTAGGCTAGTTGGCCCCTAAAGGACCCCCAGCAGCGAAGGGGACTTCAATCCCCATCCAAGAGCACACCAGGGAGCGCGTTTGTAGAGTGGTGGGCAAAGGGGGCGTGGCCTGGTCTTCAAACTTGGCAATGCTGCTATGTGTGACTTACTGGAGGTAATAGGAGGGGTAGTTGACCCCCAAGGATGTCCTTGGGAGCCAACTACCCCTCTTGTTACCTCCAGTAAGTCCCGCCCAGTGAGCTTGCTAAGACGTCTTCGGAGGTCATGGCCTCTTTCTCCACCATTCTGCAAACGCGCCTCCTGGCAGACTACGGGATGGGGGATGAAGTCCAATTTACTCCTGAGGGACTTTGGGGGCCAAGAAGCCCTACTGGTACCTCCTGTGAGCCCTACGCACCGGAATCCCTGAGCGCTGGTCAGAGGCCCAGCACCATTTGTCCACCACTCTGCAAACGCAACTACTAGTTAAAGAAGTGTTTGCAATGTAATAGGTTATGCATTTGCGAGAATTAGAGCTATTGGCGTTGTAAATGCAAAAGTTTTTTACTAATGTTTTTTGGAGTGGAGTGGATGTACGTTGTGTGTAGTGGAATTATGTGGTATGCTGTGCAGTGAATTTCTGTGGATAGAAAGTATGTGGTATTTAGTGCACAGGAATTATGTAGAGTGGGATTATGTGTTATGGAGAGTAATTATGTGGTATGGTAGTCTGTGTTGTGGAGTGGTAACCTCAGGTCTAGTCGTCCTCGTTTCCATAGAAGCTCAAATATGAATGCAGTGAGACAAAAAAAATTGAATCACTGAGGGGCACTTGTGCACCTAGTCAGAGGTATGAGTCAGAGGTATGAGCAGGGCCACTGGAATTATGTGACTGTTTGGCTGCACTGACTTTCGCACAATTCTACATTTTCTGCATTAGCCATATAACTAATTATCTGCACCCTAATCTGCAGATTTGAACAAAAAAAGCCTTGTTCCTAGCTAAAGCGGGCCAAACGTTACCAAGAATGCAGCGACAAGTGTTACAGCAGGGTGGAAGGCCCTTTGCAAACCTAGAATGGTCACCTGTTACTTATTGCTAAATGTTGGTGTTAAATTGGTACTAATGCCACTCTTGCTTCTCTCTGCACCTCTCTTCCCTCTTTCTGCACGTCTGTTGCCTCTTTCTGCACCTCATTCGCTTCTTTCTGCATACCTGTTGTCTCTTTCTGGACTCGTCTTCCCTCTTTCTGTACCTTTCCTGCCTGTTTTTACATCTCATGTGCCTCTTTCTGCACTTTTCTTGCTTCTTTCTACACCTCTGTTGCTTCTTTCAGTAATTCTCTTGCCTCTTTATGCACTTCTCTTGCCTGTTTCTGCACCTCTCTTGCCTCTTTTTGCCTTCTGTTGGCTCTTTCTGCACCTCACTTGCTCCTTTCTAAACTTCTTTTGCCTCTTTCTGCACCCATGTTGCTTCATTCTGCACTTTCCATGCTTCTTTCTGCATCGTTCTTGCTTCTTTCTGCACCCCTGTTGTCTCTTTATGTACCTCTTTTCCCTCTTTTTGCACTTTTCTTGCCTTTTTCTGTACCTCTCTTCCCTCTTTCTGCATGTCTGTTGCCTCTTTCTGCACCTTATTTGCTTCTTTCTGCACCCCTGTTGTCTCTTCTTGCACTCGTCTTCCCTCTTCCTGTACCTTTCTTGCCTGTTTCTTCATCTCAATTGCCTCTTTCTGTACTTTTCCTGCTTCTTTCTACACCTCTGTTGCTTGTTTCTGCACCCGTCTTCCCACTTTGGGCAACTCTCTAGCCTCTTTCCACACCTCTCTTCCCACCTTTTACAACACTCTTGCCTTTTTTGTACCTCTGTTGTTTCTTTCTGCACTTCTTTTGACTATATCTGCACCCTTCATGCCTCTTTCATCCCTTCTGTTGCTTCTTTCTGGACTTCTCGTCCTTCTTTCGGCACTCCTCGTGCCTCCTTTTGCACCTCTGTTGCTTTTTTCTGTATTTCTCTTGGTTCTTTCTGCACTGCTCTTGCCTCTTTCTGCATCCCTCTTGCCTATTTGAGCACCTCTTTTACTTCTTTCTGCACTTCTGTCTCCTCTTCTGCACCTCTCCTGCTTATTTGTGCACCTTTAATGCTTCTTTCTGTACTTCTATTGTCTCTTTCTGCACCTCTCTTGCTTCTTTCTACAGCTGGCTTACCTCTTTCAACACCTCTCTTGCTTTTTCTTCACCTCTCTTGACTCTTTCATCACCTCTGTTACTTCTTTCTGTACTTCTCTTCCTTCTTTCTGCATTTCTCTTGCTACTTTCTGGACCTCACTAGCCTTTTTCAGTACCTCTGTTGCTTCCTTCTGCACTTCTCTTGACTCTTTCTGCACCCCTTTTGCCTCTTTCTGCTCCTCTGCTGCTTCTTTCTGTACCTCAATTGCCTCTTTGAGCATGTCTATTGCTTTTTACTACAGATCTCTTACCTCTTTCTGCACCTCACTTGCCTGTTTCAGCACCTCTGTTGCCTTTTCCACAGATCTCTTGCCTCTTTCTGCACCCCTCTTTTCTCTTTGGTACCTCTCTTGCCTCTATCTGAACCCATGTTCCCTCTTTCTACACCTTTCCTGCCTGTTTCTGCACCTCTCTTGCCTCTTTCTGTATCTCTGTTGCCTCTTTCTGCACTTCTCTTGCTCATTCTGCACCCTTGGTGCCTCTTTCAGCTCCTCTGTTACTTCTTTCTGCACTTCTCTTCCTTCTTTCTGCACCCTCCTGCCTCTTTCTGTACCTCTCTCGCCTCTTTGTGTGCCCCTCCTACCTTTTTCTGTACCCCTCTTACCTCTCTCTCCACCCTCTTCCCTCTTTGTGCACTGCTCTTGCTTCTATCTGCACCTTACTTACCTCTTTCTGCACTTCTCTTGCTTCTTTCTACACCTCTGTTGCTTCTTTCAGCAATTCTCTTGCCGCTTTATGCACTTCTCTTCCTTCTTTCTGCACCCCTACTGCCTCTTTCTGTACCTCTCTTGTCTCTTTGTGCACCTCTCCTATCCCTTTCTACAACCCTTTTGTCTCTTTTTATACCTCTGTTGTTTCTTTCTGCACTGCTCTTGCTTCTTTCTGCACCTTACTTTCCTCTTTCTGTACATCACTTGCTTTTTTCTACACATCTCTTGGCTCTTTCGAGACCTCTGTTGCTTCTTTATGCACTTCTCTTGCCTCCTTCTGCACCTCTTAGTTTGAGGTAGGTTTAATCCCCCTGCCCTATTATGTACTAGGGCCATACAGGGGAGGTCATGCCAATCACAGGGGTACCCCAATCCATAGTGTACCCTAGTGTATGTAGGTGCTTTCACTGTATTCTAAGTGTCTTTCAGCATAGCACTGGCTCCGGGCCTGGTTAGTCAGAGTCAGTTAGCACCATTAGCCGTCAGCAAAAAGTTGGGGGCTCAGGATGACTTTGCAACAAGGCCTCTTTCTGCTCCTCAGTTGGTTCTTTGTGCACATCTCTTGCTTCCTTGTACACCTTTCTTCGACTTTCTGGACTTCTGTTGCCTCTTTCTGCATTTCTCATGTTTCCTTCTATGCCTTTCTTCCTATTTCTGCGCGTCCTACCTCTGTTAGAAATTAGCATTTAAAAAACCATTTGGTTTTAGGGAGGTTATAGTTAGTTGGACATTGCACTCATATAAAACCAGAGTAATTTGGCCATTATTGTTAGTTAAGCTAACTATAACTCGCGCCCCCGCAATGCACTGCTGATGATATCACATATTACTTTATTCATGACGGTCAGTGACATCACTTCTACCTTTTTTCCCAACCAGCCCTGGTAGGACTCTCATTAGCACACTAGTCATGTCCAAGGTTGATTACTGTAACTGCCTATTCATCAATGCCCAAGAAAGAGAAAGACAGCAACCCCCAAATTCAAACCAATATCCAACGTGGTACGACAGCTCCACTGGCTGCCCATCAAGAGCAGATCCAAGTTCAAGGCGCTATGCATTGCCTACAAGGCAGTCCACGACATCAGACCGGAGTTTCTAAGGAAAACTCTTTGCCCTTACAACCCCACCAGACCTTTACGTTCATCAACAGCAAACCTACTGATTGTTCCCCGAACCAAAAAATCCTCCTAGGGTGACAGAACATTTAAGGTCACCACCACCAAACTATGGAACAAGGTCCCCCTCCACATCAAGATCAGTCCCACCCTGCTCACTTTTCGAAAACAACTAAAGACCTAGCTCTTTAACCAATAGCCATCCGTGCCATCCTTCCTCTGCCCAGTCCGCAGCGCCGAGACACCCAAGGGTATTTGCGCACTTTATAAGTTGCATAAATAAAATAAATAACTGGTATTGGTGTGTCTATGGTTTTGAAAATGGTAGTCTGTATTTTCGAGTGGGTGTATCAAAGGTTATATTAGTGTATGAGGAGGTGCATCAGATTATCACATGGATGATGTCATCAGTGATGTCATCAGTGATGTCATTTGAGATGTCATGAGTGATGTCATCAGTGATGTCACTGACCATGTCATGAGTGATGTAATATGTGACATCATCAGCAGTGCATTGCGGGGGCGCGAGTTATAGTTAGCTGAACTAACTATAACAGGGGAATTTCTAGGGTTTTGTATGAGGGAAATGTCCAGCTAACTATAACACCCCAGAAACCTATGTTTTTTTCAGTGAATATATATATATTATCTACTGGCGGTCGCCAGTAAATAGTTATAGTTAGGACCGTGTTTCCATAGGAAATCTGAAAATTCTATTTTGAATAACTTTGGCGACGGTTGACGAATCCTCGCAAATTTTTCAAAATAGGTGGGGTGCTCCGCTCCGCTCATACCCTGAAAGTCTTGGGGTGATTAGTCAAACGGGGGCTGAGAAAAAAGGGGGGTCCCAAAACACGTTTTCCCCATGCATTTTTCCATAGGGACCTTTAGTCCAAGGTACAGCCCGAACGGCTGAACAGAATTACTTGAAATTTGGCAGAGAGGTAGTCCTCAGGTCAGGGATGTGCCTTTTGAATATCTGGAGTCAATCTGTTCAGTAGTTCCTGAGAAAATTTCAGTTAAAAGTACATATATATCTATAAGCGCGCGGTACGCGCACGGTGAAAAACCTGAAAAAAATTAATATTAATAAATACATACCAAAGCATTTAAAAAAACGTACAAATTCACTTAAAAAACCATAGGTTTCACACACGTTATAGTTAGGAATTAGCATTTAAAAAACCTTGCAAATTCA
This sequence comes from Triturus cristatus, assembly GCF_964204655.1. Classification (NCBI taxonomy): domain Eukaryota; kingdom Metazoa; phylum Chordata; class Amphibia; order Caudata; family Salamandridae; genus Triturus; species Triturus cristatus. Next base: position 338,147,985 of record NC_140581.1, on the reverse strand, counting down.
CTTAAAAAACCATAGGTTTCACACATGTTATAGTTAGCTGGACATTTCCCACGTAAAAAACCAATGAAATTCCCCCATTATAGTTAGTGCAGGCAACTATAACTCACGCGACCGCAATCCTCTGCTGATGACGTCAGATATTACATCACTGTATTTAGACACCTATTTACCTATGTCTTCTTCTATTAATCTTTAGCTATACATATATTACAAATATTTATTTTTCAGAAAGATACATATGTAATCAGTGATGTATATCTGACGTCATCAGCAGAGGATTGCGGTCGCGTGAGTTATAGTTGCCTGCACTAACTATAACGGGGGAATTTCATTGGTTTTTTACGAGGGAAATGTCCAGCTAACTATAACATGTGTGAAACCTATGGTTTTTTCAGTGAATATATATATATATATATATATATATATATATATATATATATATATTCACTGAAAAAACCATAGGTTTCACACATGTTATAGTTAGCGGAAATTTTACTGATAAAAAACCAGTGAAATTGCCCCGTTATAGTTAGTGCTGGCAACTATAACTCACGCGACCGCAATCCTCTGCTGATGCTAATACTGTATTTAGACACTTATTTGCCCATGTCTTCTTCCATACATTTTTAGCTATACATATATTACAAATATTTTTTTTTCATAAAGACACATATGTCATCAGCAGAAGATTGCGGTCGCGTGAGTTATAGTTGCCAGCACTAACTATAACGGGGCAATTTCACTGGTTTTTTATCAGTAAAATTTCCGCTAACTATAACATGTGTGAAACCTATGGTTTTTTCAGTGAATTTGCAAGGTTTTTTAAATGCTAATTCCTAACTATAACGTGTGTGAAACCTATGGTTTTTTCAGTGAATTTGTACGTTTTTTTAAATGCTAAGTTACTTTACGCCATTCGAGGCGTGCGCGCCCACTTAACGCAGTTCGTTCCGTGCACGGTTTTTATCAACTTTAATAAGCCCTGTACATTTGGTGGCCTTCGGCCACCAAAAGCACAGGGGGTGGGGTCAATGTGGATAGTGTTTTTTTTATTTCGATTTTATAATTTCATGTTGCCAAAATTTAGTTTTTTTACCTATTAATAAGCCCTGTACATTTGGTGGCCTACGGCCACCAAAAGCACAGGGGGTGGGGTAAGTGTGGATAGTGTTTTTTTTTTTTTTTTTTTTTACCGTACGCTTACGGTAAGCGTACGGTAAGCGTACTCGGCGAAATTGCCGAAAAAAAAATAAAACCGTTTTTGCTCTTGGGGGATGTTTGGGGACTCCCTCAACATGACTATGTGGGAGGGAGTTGTCAAAACAGCCCCGTAACATGTTTTTGGCCATCTTGTTTGATAAACAACACTCAGTGCGAGAGACAAAATGGCGGCCGCCGCTTCCTGGTTTCGGCCGATTCGAATGTTTACTAAGATCTAAGAGCCAATCAGAATCGCGCTCGCGCACGCCACCGTACGCTTACGGTAAGCGTACGGTAAGCGTACCGTAAGCGGGCTCAGATATATATATTGATTTAAAGGCTATTTTCTCAGAATCTACTGAACAGATTTACACCAAACCTACAAAAGGCACTTCCTTGACCTAGGGACTACCTCTCTGCCAAATTTCTAGTAATTCTGTTCAGCCATTCGGGCTGTAGCTCGTTCTAAAGGTCCTATGGAAAAATGCATGGGAAAAACGCGTTTTGGGACCCCCTTTTATCTCAGCCCCCGCTTGACGAATCCCCCCGAGACTTTCAGGGTAGGAGCGGAGCGTAGCGCCCCACCTATTTTGAGAAATTCGCGAGGATTCATCGACCGGCGCCAAAGTTATTCAAAATAGAATGTTGAGGTTTTCCTATGGAAAAGGGGTCCTAACTATAACTACCTACTGGCAACCGCCAGTAGGTAATATATATATATATATATATATATATATATATATATATAATATATATATATATATATATATATATATAGGTATATGTATATATGTATATATACATTTATTTTAATATGACTCAACAACAGTCGCGCCTAGGGACACAAGTAATAACATAGCTTTTTAACGCACCGATTATGCCTACAAAATAGCCCACATTTATTCATTGATATACCCACTCACAATACCACGCATCACTGAAGTTACAGAATGTGGGACCATCTGCACTGTTATATAGAGCACTAGTGTTTTTTCTATGTCTGTTACCAATTCTTGCTTGTCATTGTTGCGCCTAGTCATCGGCTGATGATTATGTGATTTTACTACATGCTGTAAAATGTGCTATTTTTCTGCTATGTCACCACAAACATAGAAGAGTCACTTACAAGTGTAAAAACAATGCCGATTTTCACTGTGCGCTATGTGGTCAAGACTACAGGCTTGTAGTCGAAACGCATCATCCTGACATGCTAAGGCAATAAACTAATTCATTGTATCTTCAACTGGAGTCTGTGCCCTTGCTTGGCCCGCTGTGGTCGTTCTTTTGGATCCTGGTTTCTTGTTTAAGTGGAGCACGACTGGCTCTGCACCACAGACCCCCTCTTTGCTGTCAAGGGCTCCTGTGATTTTCTTCAGTCAGATGAAGGTCTTTTCTCTCCTGGAGGAGAACGGAACAATCACTGCCCCCTGCCCAGACCAGAACACACTGATTGCATCTTGCCACGGAAGAGCTGTGTGCCGAGTTGGAGGACCCGTCCATCACCTCTATACCGGTGGGTGAGTGTATGCGTGCAAGGGAATTGGTAGGTTAAAAGAGGTAATAAGATTGGCTACCGAATATCATTGATGTTTGCATAAACTGTATCACAAGACCCCATGAATTTTTGCCCTAATCAACATGTCAAACCAAGCGCTGCAGGAAAGGGAAGTAGCTGCCGATGCATTGTTTGACAATCTACCGACATTGGACAACCAACAACGAGCCCCTGCGGCTGAAGGGGCTCCTAGCAGTGATATCAAAACGAAACTTTAAAACCTTGAGAAATTAATGCGCAACGAACTTATCAAGTGGTGGGAGTGTAAGTCTCTGCAAAAATACCACAATGTGGGCCGTAATCCACGAGGCCTGAGAATCACGCTGGCACCAAGCTTTGACAACCCTAACCCACTCATGCTTAAAGAGTGGGCTGAGAGCAACCTTGAGGCCTCTATGCACTTAGTTGTAATCCTTATGAAATATGCGGACATCGATCGCAGCGAACTACAAAATAAAATTGATAAGATCAATGACAAACTCGACAGCTCAGATCAAAAGGAACTAGTCAGCAAAGGCCGAGAAGAAATCATGACCAAATTAAAGAAACATGAAGAAACAATAATGACACGCAAGGCATTCAAATTTGCCAGGGATAAGTCTGACTATGAACGTGGACAGATTTTCACATTCGCAAGAAAATTTGATTCGGTGAAAAGACAGAAACTCGACAAATAAACAAAACTCCCCACACCGGCAATGTCAGGTGCCTTGTCCCATGATGAATCTGACTCGGCCTCAACATCAGACCTGAGTTCAACAGTTGAAACTGGCACGGACTCAGAAGATAGCAGTAGCTTGAGCAACAGGGACCCCAGGCTCTGGAACAACTTCAGTCTTACAGAGGAACTGGGTTTTTTAGTCGAGGACAGGTGCCAAACATTGCGCCCATGAGTACCGAGGAAACAAAACACAGGTGCACTGTAGAAGACGTGAGCGCAGAAAGCAGAGGAAATCAAAAAGGCAATTACAACAAAAAAAGGGTCAACTAGAGAAGAAAATTATGGATGACCCAAACACTGTCATCAATCTCTCGGATATACAACTAACCAAGGCTGAAATACAACTTCTCTCCTTAGGTTTGACGTACTGCCCAGAAAGCAGCTTTGATTACATGACCACCAGAATTGACATTTTCATTTTCATTCGAAAACTCAAACTACCAACAGCAACACAATGGTCCATGTGCCAGGCACCCTTGTACTTTCAGACATTGATACCGTAGAACCATGACTGAACTAGAATCTCCAAATGACAATGCCCCAGCACAACTTTTACTAAACAACGCCTCTACCACTATCATGAGTCCGTTCAAACCACCATCTACAGTTACGCCCACCATGCCAAGAGATGCCATCGACATTTACAATGATGTCATTATTGAAGAGGTCAAAATTTTGCACAAATGCAAAACCCTCACCAAACATAAAAGGAACTTCAAATACAAACAATATACGGATCTCATGAATAAACTTAAAGAGAGATCAGACATCATCGTCAATAAATCGGACAAAGGCGGCCACATCGTCCTATGGCCGAACAAGCTATATATGGAGGAAGCTAACAGACATTTGAACGACGCCACATGCTATAGGCCCACCACTATGAAGGAAGTAGATGCAAGTAGCAAAGAACTCAAAAATACCTCAACAACTTCAGTACACAAGGCGCTATTAGCAAAGATTAGTTCATTTTCCTGTATAATGAGTTTCCTGTCATACCGATTCTGTATTTTCTTCCAAAAGTACACAAGCGAACGTCACCAGTGCCAGGGAGACCGATTATCTCGGGCACACAAAAGCCTCTGTGAAAACATATCCAAATATGTTGACTACTTTCTTCAAGATCATGTCACCAACTTAACAACTTACTTGAGAGACACTAGTGACTTCTTTCTCAAAATCAGAAACATCCCGTGGTCATCGAACTGTGTCCTAATGTCTCTTGACATAACCTCACTCTACACCAGCATACGTCATTCAGATAAATTAAACGCATGCCAACAATTCTTGGCCAAGAAACCCATCCACTGCTATAAACACAATGAACTTATCATGTTTCTCATCGAGTGGTGTCTGCAACATAACTTCTTTATGTTTAACAACAAAATGTACCAACAGCTTAGGGGTGTGGCCATGGGGGCTTGCTTCTCCCCCAGCTACGCATGTCTTAATGTGGGCTGGTGGGAGGAGCGGGTCCTCCAGGTCACGCACTCAGAAGCTTCGTCCAATAACATCCTTTGTTGGTTACGCTATATAGATGACGTATTTGTAGTCTGGAATGGCTCCATGGACAGTGCTAAAACATTCATCAATGCGATCAATTGTAATGATTAGAATTTGGAGTTTAATGCCACCATGAGCACTGAATCAGTGGAATTTCTAGACGTAAAAGTATATGTCTCTGATAACACTACAGTCCACCCTTCATAGAAAAACCACAGCAGGGAACTCCACCCTTCATGCCACCAGCTTCCACCCAAAACATTTAATAGCAAGCATTCCTTATGGTGAAAAGCTGTGCTTGCGCAGAATGTGCAGCAACACCACAGACCGAATCAGGTGCCAAAAGGAGTCTCACATGAGATTCAAAGCCAAAGGCTGCACTGAAAAGACCATTATTGCTGCCATCACCAAAGCAAATTCTTTCCCCAGAGAGCAGCTATTACTAGGAACATCCATAGACAACACCAACAACACTGACACTCAACCAGAACTGGCCACTGAGAATTGGGTGACCATGCGCCTTATCATCACACCCAACACTAAGGCATTGGCACGCAAGTCTATTTTTAACAAACACTGGGGTATCATTAAAACTGATTCCACACTAGGACCCATGGTGGCTCCTAAGCCTGATATCACCTACAGGAGAGCCAGCTCTATGCACGATGCGGTAGTCAGAAATAGCCCTGAAATCACCAATGTAACCAATTGGCTATCAGATGTCAAAGGGTTTTTCAAGTGCAGTAGCTGTAGGGCGTGTAGATTTGGACTTAACACCACCCAAATTAAGGCAGAATTCAGGAACAAATTCATAGTCATTCAGAAAAAGCTAACATGCTGAATGGATTTTGCAGTTTACATGCTTACCTGTAGCTGTGGGCTCAGATATGTAGGGAGCACTAAGCTCCAAGTGCACCTACGAATCTTGCAACACATCAGAGCAATTGTCAACAGTGACCCGAAATATCCTGTCGCCAGGCACTTTAAAGAAACACACCAGAATAATTTGGACCAACTCATATACTGTGTAATTGACTGTATCCCACCGCAGGTGAGGGGGCAACAGGGAGAAATTGTTAAAACAACTGTAGTCTAGATATATAATTGAACTCAATACTAAGGACCCGACAGGACTAAATCTTAGTGAAGACTTATACAATTTCCTTTAACTTTAAGTTGCTCCAGTTATTTCTAGGATATCACTCCCCTTATGGATTTTAGAAGTCTGCTGACTGAGTTGGTTGTCCATTTTTAAACCCACTTATTTGTACACTTTCACCATTAGGATTTTATTCTAATCACTGCACCAGTCTCGCCAGTTTCTAGTGCGACTTTGGGTTTAACATTCACATTTCACGGCACCTTCACACTTTTTTCCGTCCTCATACACATGCATCTAGTTTTAATAATAGTGACCTCACTTTTTAGCACACTTTCTACGTACAGCATTAGCTACCCAGGGGATACTACACATCCAAATACGGATTTCAACATGCTGTGATAGACTAGTACAGTATTGTGGCTGCTCTCGAACTCCTGCACATAGCTTGTACAGCAACATGACTTCCAAAGCGCACCATTGTAGTATAGGTATCAATCTGGGCACTCTCATGCAAAGGCAACAACTGATGCGCTGTAGCAACTGTTACCCGTTTAGTTATGACAGTACACTTGGTTCCAGGGATTTAATTCATGCCACATGGCATTTACGCATGATACCCGGAACGTGAGCGTTGGTCACTCCATTTATTTTAATATGACCCAACAACAGTCGCGCCTAGGGACACAAGTAATAACATAGCGCCTTTTTTAACACACTGATTATGCATATAAAATTGCCCATATTTATTTATTGACTTACCCACTCACAATACCACGCATCACTGAAGTTACAGAATGTGGGACCATCTGCACTGTTATATAGAGCACTAGTGTTTTGTCTATGTCTGTTACCAATTCTTGCTTGTCATCCTTGCGCCTAGTCATCGGCTGATGATTAGGTGATTTTACTACGTGCTGTAAAATGTGCTATTTATCGGCTATGTCACCACAAACATAGAAGAGTCTCTTACAAGTGTATAAAAAGAATGCCGATTTTCACTGCGCGCTATGTGATCAAGACTACAGGCTTATAGTTGAAACGCGTCATCCTGACATGCTAAGGCAATAAACTAACTCATTGTATCTGCAACTGGAGTCTGTGCCCTTGCTTGACCCGCTGTGTGGTTGTTCTTTGGGATCCTGGTTTTATATATATATATATATATATATATATATATATATATATATATATATATATATATATATATTACCTACTGGCGGTCGCCAGTAGGTAGTTATAGTTAGGACCACGTTTCCATAGGAAATCCGCAACATTCTATTTTGAATAACTTTGGCGCCGGTCGACGAATCCTCGCGAATTTTTCAAAATAGGTGGGGCGCTACGCTCCGCTCCTTCCCTGAAAGTCTCGGGGGGATTCGTCAAGCGGGGGCTGAGATAAAAGGGGGGTCCCAAAACGCGTTTTTCCCATGCATTTTTCCATAGGACCTTTAGACAGGGCTACAGCCCGAACGGCTGAACAGAATTACTAGAAATTTGGCAGAGAGGTAGTCCTCAGGTCAAGGAAGTGCCTTTTGTAGGTTTGGTGTAAATCTGTTCAGTAGATTCTGAGAAAATAGCCTTTAAATCAATATATATATCTGAGCTAGCTTACGGTGCGCTTACGGTACGCTTACCGTACGCGTACGGTGGCGTGCGCGAGCACGATTCTGATTGGCTCTTAGATCTTAGTAAACATTCGAATCGGCCAAAACCAGGAAGCGGCGGCCGCCATTTCGTGTGTTTCACTCAGAAAAAAAAGAGTGATAACAAGAAAAGGGGGCAAGGAGGAGAGTTACAGACCCCCTAACATTTGTAAGGGGGTCAAAGAAGGACAGAAAAGTACAAAGAAAACATTTATTAATTTAAAAAAAAAATCGCGGGGTACGCGTACGGTAAGCTCACCGTACGCGTACGGTAAAAAAAAATAAAAAATGAAATTAAATGCAGATTTAAGTGTTTAGATATTAGGGGGCTCTAAAAAGAGCCGTTGTGTTTATTGTGATTTTTTAGTGGTACCTACAAGTAAGTACCGATGCAGAGTCTAAGGTTCAAGAGGAAGACTCTGTTCCTTTCATCATTGAAGTGTACACCATCTCCTCTATAAATGTCTTGCATGTCGTAACGCAAGTTGTTGTGGTAAATGGAACCCATACCATAGTCACGGAGGAAAGCAGAAACAGATTTGTTGACGTGCTTTCTTGCTTTGTCAATCTGCGGACAGAAATGATTGGACCAGTTCCATTTTTGCCTTTGGCATATGTTAGAAAACACAAAGGCAGTTTTAGGGAAAAGTGAAAACAGTTGTGCAAAGGTGTCCTTCATAAGCATTTCCAGACCTACCCCAGTCAAAGTGCCTAGGTCATTGCCACCACAGTGCACTATTATGAGGTCAGGGTGTTGGTTTTGCATGAAGGATTTCACCAATGGCATCAATTGGTGCCACTTTAACCCTCTCTGACCAATCCATTTAATGTCTACATTTGGCAAAGCAAGGTCTCTCACCATACCTGTTTTCTCTGCAAACTTTTCACTCCAGAAGACATAGCTGTGTCCTACAATCCACACTGTGAACATCTTCAAAGGAGATCTGGATGCACTCAGGAGGTGTATTTCAGTAGAATGGTAAAAAGAAATGAAAGACAGTTTGGAAATGGAGGCATACATATTTTTTTTTTAAAAAAAGAACTGATTGGCTGTTTCATACCATTCTACACTAAAAACTAGGCTGTATGTGTAAATTTATAGAAGCATGTTTTGTATTGGTACAGAAAAATGTGTTACCAAAGAACAGTACTATGGATTTGCTGTTAGGTTAGAAAAGTCAAGCACTCTTGCTCTGTGGAATTGAAACATTGTTTGGCGAACTTCTGACCTAACTCCACACAGCAGTGTTCCATGAGCTGTTGCTATGGTAGCAGGCAGAAGTCAAGTTGGGGGAAGGGTACTAGGCAGAAGTCAAGTTGGGGGAAGGGTACTTTTGGAAAAGGGTTGGTTTTCAACCAATAGAAATGTGTGATTACATTTGAAAGAAAGGGGGAAGCACTGAGATTTGAAATTAACATGCATATATGTGGAAAAAGAGAGGGAAAGTTTGCCATTATCTGGTTCTGCTGAGAGGAGAGAGGTGTAAAGAACAGAGATCCTGGCTCTGATAATCTGCTTTTTGAGTGCCACATTTCTTTCACAACTAACTAATTTTAAAGGTGAGTTTAGAGTTTGAGAGGGGATGTATATGGTAAATTAAGAAATTAATAATAGAAATGCAATTCTTTTTGTTGAAGTTGTGTTTATTATTTTCTGTTTTGGGAGAAATTTAAATGTGAGGAACATGTAAAATAATATGGACTATGTTTTCACGATAAATTAAGGTGTACTGGTATAAAAAAAGAATAGTTTAAGGGTTTGAGGTTGGACTCAGTAATGCAAATACATTCAGCATCACTAAGGCTGGTTGCCCTTGCTGGAGTGTAGGCAGTCACCCAGGTTACAAATGGTGCTGGTCTGAAAAAGCAGTTTGGACATGTGCTTTTTAAAAAATCTGAAAAGTGGATTCATAATGTGTCAGTCTGTAAAAGTGATTATCACTTGCCAAAAAAAAGAGCAGTAAGTGTGCTTTCAAATTGGCAAAGAAATTTCGTTTTGTGACTAATGTGAAAACATGACTCTGTGTGCAAAGAGGAATTATAGACAGAGATTTATTGCGTATTACTCTGGTGATTTCACAGTTGCATTAGATGGAAAGGGGGAGCCATTTTTTGGTGCAGAAGCAGACTCTTAGCACATACCCAGCTGCTTACCATGTGGAATCATGCACAGTATTCACAAGCGAGTGGGGTTTGAGGTTTCAGTCAGTAATGCAAATACATTCAGCATCACTAAGGCTGGTTGCCCTTGCTGGAGTGTAGGCAGTCATCCAGGTTACAAATGGTGCTGGTCTGAAAAAGCAGTTTGGACATGTGCTTTTTTAAGAATCTGAAAAGTGGATTCATAATGTGTCAGTCTGTAAAAGTGTTTATCACTTGCCAAAAAAAAGAGTAGTATGTGTGCTTTCAAATTGGCAAAGAAATTTCGTTTAAGGGCCTAATGTGATAACATGACTCTGTGTGCAAATAGGAATTACAGGCAGAGATTTATTGCGTATTGCTCTGGTGATTTCACAGTTGCATTAGATGGAAAGGGGGAGCCATTTTTTGGTGCAGAAGCAGACTCTTAGCACACACCCAGCTGCTTACCATGTGGAATCATGCACAGTATTCACAAGCGAGTGGGGTTTGAGGTTTCAGTCAGTAATGCAAATACATTCAGCATCACTAAGGCTGGTTGCCCTTGCTGGAGTGTAGGCAGTCATCCAGGTTACAAATGGTGCTGGTCTGAAAAAGCAGTTTGGACATGTGCTTTGTTAAGAATCTGAAAAGTGGATTCATAATGTGTCAGTCTGTAAAAGTGTTTATCACTTGCCGAAAAAAAGAGTAGTATGTGTGCTTTCAAATTGGCAAAGAAATTTCGTTTTGTGACTAATGTGAAAACATGACTCTGTGTGCAAAGAGGAATTATAGACAGAGATTTATTGCGTATTACTCTGGTGATTTCACAGTTGCATTTGATGGAAAGGGGGAGCCATTTTTTGGTGCAGAAGCAGACTCTTAGCACATACCCAGCTGCTTACCATGTGGAATCATGCATAGTATTCACAACCGAGTGGGGTTTGAGGTTGCAGTCAGTAATGCAAATACATTGAGCATCAGTAAGGCTAGTTGCCCTTGCTGGAGTGTAGGCAGTCATCCAGGTTACAAATGGTGCTGGTCTGAAAAAGCAGTTTGGACATGTGCTTTTTTAAGAATCTGAAAAGTGGATTCATAATGTGTCAGTCTGTAAAAGTGTTTATCACTTGCCGAAAAAAAGAGTAGTATGTGTGCTTTCAAATTGGCAAAGAAATTTCGTTTTGTGACTAATGTGAAAACATGACTCTGTGTGCAAAGAGGAATTATAGACAGAGATTTATTGCGTATTACTCTGGTGATTTCACAGTTGCATTAGATGGAAAGGGGGAGCCATTTTTTGGTGCAGAAGCAGACTCTTAGCACATACCCAGCTGCTTACCATGTGGAATCATGCATAGTATTCACAACCGAGTGGGGTTTGAGGTTGTAGTCAGTAATGCAAATACATTGAGCATCAGTAAGGCTGGTTGCCCTTGCTGGAGTGTACTCAGTCACCCAGGTTACACATGTTGCTGGTCTGAAAATGCTGTTTGGACATGTGCTTTTTTAAGAATATGAAAAGTGGATTCATAATGTGCCAGACTGTAAAAGTACTTATCACTTGCCAAAAAAAAGAGTAGTTAGTGTGCTTTGAAATTGGCAAAGAAATTTTGTTTTTTGACTAATATGAAAACATGACTCTGTGTGCAAAGAGGAATTACAGGCAGAGATTTATTGCGTATTGCTCTGGTGATTTCACAGTTGCATTAGAAGGAAAGGGGGAGCCATTGTTTGGTGCAGAAGCAGACTCTTAGCACACACCCAGCTGCTTACCATGTGGAATCATGCACAGTATTCACAAGCGAGTGGGGTTTGAGGATTCAGTCAGTAATGCAAATACATTCAGCACCACTAAGGCTGGTTGCCCTTGCTGGAGTGTAGGCAGTCACCCAGGTTACAAATGGTGCTGGTCTGAAAAAGCAGTTTGGACATGTGCTTTTTAAAAAATCTGAAAAGTGGATTCATAATGTGTCAGTCTGTAAAAGTGTTTATCACTTGCCAAAAAAAAGAGTAGTAAGTGTGCTTTCAAATTGGCAAAGAAATTTCGTTTAAGGGCCTAATGTGAAAACATGACTCTGTGTGCAAATAGGAATTACAGGCAGAGATTTATTGCGTATTGCTCTGGTGATTTCACAGTTGCATTAGAAGGAAAGGGGGAGCCATTTTTTGGTGCAGAAGCAGACTCTTAGCACACACCCAGCTGCTTACCATGTGGAATCATGCACAGTATTCACAAGCGAGTGGGGTTTGAGGTTTCAGTCAGTAATGCAAATACATTCAGCATCACTAAGGCTGGTTGCCCTTGCTGGAGTGTAGGCAGTCACCCAGGTTACAAATGGTGCTGGTCTGAAAAAGCAGTTTGGACATGTGCTTTTTAAAAAATCTGAAAAGTGGATTCATAATGTGTCAGTCTGTAAAAGTGATTATCACTTGCCAAAAAAAAGAGTAGTAAGTGTGCTTTCAAATTGGCAAAGAAATTTTGTTTAAGGGCCTAATGTGAAAACATGACTCTGTGTGCAAAGAGGAATTACAGGCAGAGATTTATTGCGTATTGCTCTGGTGATTTCACAGTTGCATTAGATGGAAAGGGGGAGCCATTTTTTGGTGCAGAAGCAGACTCTTAGTACACACCCAGCTGCTTATCATGTGGAATCATGCACAGTATTTACAAGCGAGTGGGGTTTGAGGTGTCAGTCAGTAATGCAAATACATTCAGGATCACTAAGGCTGGTTGCCCTTGCTGGAGTGTAGGCAGTCACCCAGGTTACAAATGGTGCTGGTCTGAAAAAGCAGTTTGGACATGTGCTTTTTAAAAAATCTGAAAAGTGGATTCATAATGTGTCAGTCTGTAAAAGTGATTATCACTTGCCAAAAAAAAGAGTAGTAAGTGTGCTTTCAAATTGGCAAAGAAATTTCGTTTTGTGACTAATGTGAAAACATGACTCTGTGTGCAAATAGGAATTACAGGCAGAGATTTATTGCGTATTGCTCTGGTGATTTCACAGTTGCATTAGATGGAAAGGGGGAGCCATTTTTTGGTGCAGAAGCAGACTCTTAGCACACACCCAGCTGCTTACCATGTGGAATCATGCACAGTATTCACAAGCGAGTGGGGTTTGAGGTTTCAGTCAGTAATGCAAATACATTCAGCATCACTAAGGCTGGTTGCCCTTGCTGGAGTGTAGGCAGTCACCCAGGTTACAAATGGTGCTGGTCTGAAAAAGCAGTTTGGACATGTGCTTTTTAAAAAATCTGAAAAGTGGATTCATAATATGTCAGTCTGTAAAAGTGATTATCACTTGCCAAAAAAAAGAGTAGTAAGTGTGCTTTCAAATTGGCAAAGAAATTTCGTTTTGTGACTAATGTGAAAACAAATGTAGTAATATATTTAAATAAAATAAAGGAATTTTTTTTTAGTTTTTTTCAGGTATTGCTGAAGAGCAGTGAACAAAATTTAAGATGCCTACAAAATCCAGAGTAAAAAAAGACCACAAAAAAAACCTATATTTGAAGACAACTGGAGGACCTAAGTTAGTTGAAGATGCTCATGTTGGGAAAAAGAAAAAATCTTCTGGTAAGCAGACAAAAAAATTTCTAAAGAACATATTCAAAAAAAGGAAAAATGTACAAAATGTCTGTACTGGAAAGAATGTTTTCAATAGAAAAGGACAGGAAAAAATTGAGAATTTAGTTAATGCAAATATACCTTCTGCAACTAAAAAGATTAACTTAAACAGAAAAACAGCGTTTAAAGAGATACGTTGAAAAATGTTTCAGAGAACAGTTATGTCCAATTTGATAAAGGATGTGAAGAAATATAAGCAAAAGGCTAAGTTTTATAAGAGAAAAAAAGAAATTGAAGCCATTGCAGCAGTGGCATTAGAATTAAAAAGGAAACTATTCATTTTAATTTTGAATAGGATGCGTACATTAGACAAAATGGTTAATGTACTGAAATCACATAGCAAAAGGAAAAGAGTAGTGAACAGAACAAACTTTTCTAAAGTGTTTTTAGGAAAATGGATGCATAGTTCAAGTAGTGAACCTTTTTTTAATGAAGAGAGTTATTTTCAAAGTAATAGTTTGCTGCATGCAGTTGACACCAGAGGTCGTGCTTATGAAGTGAAAAATGGTTGCATAATGGAGAAGGAGATAATGGTTCCAAGAGATGAGGTACAAGTGATGGCGGATGAGGCTATGGGGAGTCCTAAAGCCCCAGTGTACACTTGGAATTGTAGTAGTATTTGCACTGTGCGTCAGGAATCTATTGATAAATTTCGTGAGTTTCTAAGAGAATATAGTAAAAAAAGTGTAAAACAGAAGATTAAGGTGCTTCAAAATCTGGATCCATGCAGAGTGAGAGAGAATACTGGTTTGCAGGGTCATTCTCTGGCTTGTCTATCTAGAAAAGTGTGTAATAGTGTTTTCCATCATTTTAGGATGCTGGCTGTTCATCATACTGAAATGAGAAAGTTTGTGAGACGGTTGTATTTTGCTAAAAGTCCAGCAATAAAGTTAGATGAATTGAATAGGGCTCTGTTCCGTGGAACGGTATCAGATGTAGAGAAGGTTGTTGATGAAATTCAGTTTTGTTACTTTGGTCCTGAACAAAACAGTGCAGAGAAGGACACAGTAAATGAGGAAGAAGTGGAAGTGAATGTAGAACCCTCTGTAAGTAAGACATTTAATGATCACATAACAAAATTTGCAATAATCTCTAATGAAAGACCAAATATTACTTGTATTTGTTGCCGCAGAACTCATTATAGAAAACAAACTAGGAATGTTGATCTCTACAGAAAGAGTGAAAATGAAGATAATTATAAGTTTAAGGATTTTGCCATATATATATTTCTTGAAAATTGTTTTGAATTGGGTGAAGATCAGCGTATTTGTAAATACTGTTACAACAAGTTAGAGGAAAATAGAATGCCGACCAGAGCTGTACATAATAATTTAGAATTGGATGCTATTCCTGCTGAACTTTCTGAATTAAATACATATGAGTCTATATTCATTCAATGTGTTCATCCGTTCCAGACCATAGTACGTATGGAGCCCAAAACTGGTAAATTACCTCCTTCAGATTTACTGAGAAGTTTAAAAGGTAGAGTGGTGTATTTGCCCTTGGATTTGAAAAAAAATATGGAAACTATTGATGCGGATACTTTGGAAACTGAACCATTAATTATTCTGGTTAGTGGTGTACCTACAAAGAATAAGAAGATTTGGCAGGAGCTGGTAGATGTACGGAAAGTACAAAGAGCAAATTTGTATTTGAAAAGGAATAACAAATGGTATGAATCAATTTATATAGAAGAAGAAGAAGAAGAAGAGTTACAAGAAGACACAGAAACACCAACTGGACAAATTGAAAAAGTGGACAAGTCAAAGGAAGAAGAAATTTATGAACATTTTAGCATACATCCTCTTCATTCAAAAGAAGTTATGGGAGACAATATTGATCTATTTCAGATGAAGAAAGCAAAAGGAACTCCCGTGAGTGTATGGGAGGAGAGCTTGGAAGCTCGATGTTTTCCCCAGCTGTTTCCTAAAGGAAAAGGAGGACGATACGATGAACGTCCGGAACAGATTCCAGCTTCTGCGTATCGGACTACAAGACTATATGCTGAAGATCCCAGATTTCGACAAAGTATTCCTTATTTGTTCCATCTTTTATTTGAAAGCGACTTGTCTGCATTGTCTTATGCAGTAAATCACATTTTAAAAAGTGGAGTACATTTACAAAATGTGTCTGCTAAGGATTTTATGGAGAAAGTGCAGCACCGAGATGATCATTTGGAAACACAACTGATCAATCTGATGGCTTGTCAGCGTGGGACAAATGAATATTGGTACCGACGCCATGGTGAATTAAAATGCATGTTACAGAATTTAGGAACACCAACATGGTTCGTTACCCTAAGCTGTGCCGAGTACGCTTGGGATGATTTACTGGATTTTCTACGAGAGGCAAATTCAAACATTAAAAACATTGAATACAAGACAGCAGGAGAACTGTGCTCATTGGATCCGGTTAATGTTTGCAGATATTTCAATCATAGATTTGAGGCTATGATGTCCTTCATCTGCAATACAAAAAATCTACCTCTAGGAGAAGTAGTGGATTTCTTTTGGAGAAAAGAGTACCAGGCAAGAGGTGCTCCTCATATTCATATGCTGTTGTGGATCAAGGATGCCCCAAAGTTTGGAACAGATACTGATGAAGCAGTGTTATCTTACATTGAAGAATATGCAACATGTGCTATACCAAAAAGCACAGAAGAGAAAAAGTTAAAGGAGCAAGTTTTACGTTTCCAAAGTCATCGGTGTGGAAAATACTGTCGACGGAAATACAAGAGCAAAGATAAATACTACACTAAATGTCGATTTGGATTTCCTAGACCTGTTCTTTCAAATGGAAGAGTTAACAGTTTTATGTCATCTGTGAGACATACTATCACAAGAAAATCACCTAAGAATACCTACAACCTTAAAAGAAAAGAAGAATCAAAAAATATAAATGACTACAACCCAGTGATTTTATCCATGTGGAACGCTAACATGGACATACAGTATGTAGCTGACAATTCCATTGCTGTTGCTCGATATGTAACGTCTTACATTACGAAATCAGAAAAAACAGAATTGAAGGAAATGTGGGAAGAGATTTCTCACGAGAAAACTGTCAGTAAGAAGCTGTACAGTTTCAGTTTGAAGATGTTATCGCATCGAGAAATTGGATCCTACGAATGTTCAGATAGGTTATCTTCTGCAAGTCTCTACTCGAAATCAAGAAGAATAATTTGGGCAAGTTTAGGCCTTGCAGCAATGAGAAATCGGGTACTGAAATCTGTTGGAGAAATTGAATATTTGGCCGAGAATGACCCAGAAAGTACAGATATTTTGAAATCAAACATGTTGGACACATATTATCCCAAGAGAAGTCATCATCTGGAGAACATGTGTCTCTATGAAGTGCTGCAGAACTACATTTATTCACGGAAAGCCACAGAAGACATCAACAATGGAAAATATAAAGTCATTGGTGAAGAAGGATGTTTGGTGAAGCAAACAAAAGGAAGTTTGATAAATCACAGGAAGCTGAGTTGCGACACTACTGACAAAAAGGAATTTTACTACTTGGCTCTTTTACAGCTGTTTAAACCATGGCGTACAGAGGATGAACTACTGGGAGAATTTCAAAGCTATGAAGATTCTTTTAATGCTTGCAAAGACAGCATACAATGCAGTACATTCTCAAGTTACCTGCAAATGTTAAATGAAGAAATTGACCAGGAAACTACAATTGCAGCAGAAATAGCTAGAGACAGTTCTCAGGACAGCCAAAGTTCAGGAACACTCAGTCAAGATCCCCTAGGACAACCAATCGTTGAAAATGAAGCATCAATAGCCATGAATGAAGTGGAAACGGCTATGAATCAAGCTCAAGAAGAATTTATAGACTTACAAAATTTGGAAAGACAACTGAACGAAGAGCAGCAACAAATTTATGAAGAGATCAGAAACAAAATTGATCACGGATTTCTACATGAAAAAAAAAGGTGCTCATGCACATCATTTCATCCAATCAGGATGTATGTAAGCGGACAAGCTGGAACTGGAAAAAGTTTCCTAATAAAAGTCATCAGAAGCTACCTACAGCAAAAAACGGATTCTACTTTGTCTTGTGTGGTTACTGCTCCAACTGGGTTAGCAGCATATAACATAAAAGGAATCACTTTACATCGTTTGCTAATGTTACCAGTGGAGCATGAGAACAAAATACAATACAACAAGCTAACTGGAGAAGCATGCTTGGAAGTTTCAAGAGTATTGAAGAAGATGCAAGTTCTCATTATTGATGAGGTGAGCATGGTATCAAACTTAATGCTTGCCTTTGTGCATTTAAGAATGCAGCAAATTCTGAAGACAGACTATGACGTGTTATTTGGAGGAAAACACGTCATAGTTTTTGGAGATCTTTTGCAACTTACTCCAGTTAAAGGACAACCAGTGTTTAATACTGTGACACATGAAGACACGAAGAAGTCATTGGGAAGCATCGGTAATACAAATATTTGGTCCTTCTTTGAGTACAAGGAACTTACTACTAATATGAGGCAAGCAAACGATGAAGAATATGGAAGTATTCTGAAAGATATCAGAATTGGACTACTCACTGAAGCTGGCAAAAAAGCATTACAGAGTCGGCTGCTACATAATTTATTTCCAAAGGAAGAAATAGTTGCAGAGAAGATATACAAGAACATTGCAGAAAAGAAAAGTGTAATCTGCTTAATGCCAACTCTACGTGAATGCTCAATATTCAATGAGGAGCTTTTGAAATTGGAAAAGGAAGATATCAGGAAATTGGAAGCAGTGGACAAAATTGAGGATGGAAGAATTACTGTCACATTAACAGGCACACTGAAAAATAAATTGGATTCACTAGAGAAGAACATTTCCAAAACAGCTGGATTAGAAAAAAATCTATATGTTTGCATGAACTGTAGAGTATTTTTAAGGAGAAATTTGGATGTTGAAAAAGGTTTAGTTAATGGAGCTATGGGAAGAGTTGTGGGTTTTATTAATTATCAGAAAAAAGATGGAATTGAATGTTTAAAAATAAAATTTGATCAGATAGAAGAAGTTAAAGACATTTGTCGTTGTTCAGTTCGTTTCATGCTTGTGAAAGACTTATATGTACGTAGGAAGCAGTTTCCGTTTTCGCTAGCATATGCTGTAACTATTCACAAGTCTCAAGGATTGACTGTAGATTGTGCATTTGTGAACATTGGTTCAACTGTGTTCAAAGAAGGTATGGCATATGTTGCTTTGTCACGAGTGAAAACATTATCAGGTTTATTCATGATAGACTTTGATGATTCAAAAGTTAGTGCTGATACAAATTGTGTAAAGGAGTATAATAGATTAAGAAGAAGCTATGCTCCTCATTTAGGTCAGTATCCTGTGTTGGAGAAACGTGTAGTTTCTCGTAAAAGGAGAAATGAGAATATCTGTAATGAAGATGTAGAGAGGAGGAAAAAAAAGAGGAGTGATGTAATTGCAAGCAAAAAGAATAAGGAAGATGAAGAACAGGTTGTAGGATGTCATTTTGAAAATAGCTCTGGTGTCAACTGCTACGCTAATGTAGTGCTGAATGTTGCATTTTATCTGGAAAGTTTGCAAGAGCAGATAATAGTAAATCAGGGAAAAAGATTCTGTTCTGTGCTGAGTCTCCTTTTTGAAAAGCTGAGTAATGATAAAACTCAAATAGAAAGTGCTACTGAAATTAGAAAAGTTTTAGATGTATGTTCAGGACGAACACAGTTTTCTCAAAATGGACAGCAAGACGCACAGGAATTAATGATGTATTCTTCAGGTACTGGAAGAAGAAGGGGTTCCCATTGAAAATTTATTTGGTCTCTCTTATAAATGGGAACATAGTTGTGAAAACTGTTATAATATATGTGGCTCTAATGTTGATAATGAAAGGTTTATTTATTTAACATTGCCAGAGAGTAAAACAGTCACTTTTGCTAAATTAGTTAAAGATGCTAATCATAGCATGGAATGCGGTGAGTGTAAATCTGACATGTTTTCAACGTTAATTTTAAAGGAATACGGACAGTATGTAATTTTAATGATGCAACGATGTAGAGCTGATGGTTCAAAATTGGATACTTTAATAAAGAAGTTTACAGGACAGCAATTATCAATTTCAGGAAAAACTTTTGTAACAGTTGCAATAATTTTCCATGATGGACCTACTGTAACTTCTGGTTATTACACAGTTTATCTTAAATGTGAAAAAGGCTGGACACTGTGTAATGATTCCCAATTGATTTTTAAGCAACGTTTGCCTTTTGATTTAGCAAATTCCTATCTAATCTTCCTGAAACCTAAATTTTAGAGAGATTTATCAACATCTGGACAAAACAATTTTACCATTTTATTGGATTACCATTTGGAATTTACAAATAAAAAGATTTAACAAATTATCATTTGGCCTAATGGAAAGGTAACCAATTGTAATGTGGAATTTTTCCATTTTTTAAGGAAACTTTGGAAAACCAAAAATTTAGAAAAAATCGGTAACATCTGCACAATTTAAATTTTGGAATGTTATTGGATTGCCATTGGACATTTTTTCAAAAAAGATTTTTAAAATTACTATTTGGCCATGCGGAAAGGTAAACAATTCTATTGTGGACTTATTTAATTATAAATAAATCTTTCGGTAACCAAAATGTTACAGAGAATCGGTGAGATCTGTACAATTTAAACTTTAGATTTTTATTGGATTACCATTGGAAATTTAACCAAAAAAGAATTTTAAAATTACTATTTGGCCTAAAGGAAATGGAACCAGATGTATTGTGGAGTTATTTGAGATATATTATTGTGATTATACTTATGAAACAAAAATATCAGACGGTATTTTAAAGAAATAAGTATTGATATTAGATGATATTTTTTTAAGAATATTATGCATTTCTATAAAGTTATGTTTATGCAAAAAGAGATTGTGGGCTTTTTTTAAACAATCTTTGAGATTGTTAATTTTTTTTTTGCCCGCTGTTAAATGATGAATGCAATTGCTTTCACAATTTATAGTGAAATGCAATATATTCTGAAAACAGCAAAAAAAAGGCAAAAATATTTTTTGAAAAATATGTAAATATGTGTACTGTATTATAAAATGTTTTATTAAATATTAATACTTTTTTCTTTTTTTTTAAGATTGAGATAGAACATTTTCGAAAACTAGAACCATTTTTAAAGCAATTAAAAAAAAATTTAAATGAATAAATATTTTTTTGAGTGGGTATGGTAAGTCAATAATATCATGGTCCCTTTTTTCCACTTCTCTACAATCACATTTTCAGTTTTTAATTGTAGTCTCCCAAGGACCTTGTAATGTGATAATTGATTTTTAGTGTTTTTAAAAAAAAAAAAAAAAAATTACGCGTACCGTACGCGTACGGTAAAAAAAAATAAAAAAAGTTTTTAAAAACATATATAAAAAAAAGATGAAAGGTAAGGTTGGCTCTTAAAAGAGCCGTTGTGTTCATGCAGGGACAGAGGAAAGAAAGATTGGGAATATTAGATGGTACGACAAGTGTGCTGATCTATTTTATTGTTCACTAGGGAAATACTGGTCTCCCTATAACTAATTAGATCATGACAAGTGGCGCACCGTACTTCAACCCTCGCAAACCGAGGGTTAATTTCCAGAGGACCAGAAAAAGGAGATGCTCCCACCACAGATGAAGGGCTCACCTGACCTGCAGAAGAAGGACTCAGCACTGCAGATGATGGTCCAGGCTGAGCTGCTGTGGATGTGCTTGGTTGATTTACTGAAGGGTTACCTTCAGTAAGTCGAGCATGTGTCCTTCTGTGTACATCCTTAAGGTGTCTCATCATGGTGTGATTCCCAAAGGAATACTTCCTGTCGGGATTCCCTCTTGCAAGTACACGCTTACACAGCTTACAAGTCACTAAGGGTGCATTTACCTTTTGCTGGCCTTCTGGAAAAGAAAAATACTCCCATATGTAAGAGGTCTTTTGTTTCCTCGCTCTCTGCCTCAAGGTAGTGCTGCTAGCCTCACTCTCAGAAGAGCTCTGCTGTTCTGCCATCGTATCACAAAGACAACCCAGCTCCTTCTCCTAAGGGATCACAAGCAGAAATGAGGGGAATGGGTGTGGTGTAGGAGAGTTCTAGAACTGAAAGTAGTTTCAACCAATCAAAAGTTGTGTTTCATGATCACATGACCTACCGTACGCTTACGGTGCGCTTACGGCAAAAGTACGCATGCGTGTAAAAAAGACACGCGCACATGCGCAAAACAGGCACGCCCCTTCACTTCCGCGTAACGTGCGCGTGCAGCGTACGCGTTACGCGCTATGCGCGCGTGACGTGCATCTACGCAAATTGCGTAAATGAACGCAAACAGCGTAGAAATCTAACGTAATTACAGCAAGACGTGCGCTTACCGTACGCGCACGGTAAAAAAAAAAAAAAAAAAAATGTATTGCTAATAAATTTTACCTGTTTATTTTTAAAAAATTGTAAAATAAAAACATATTGTAGAATTTTTAAAATTTAACCATAGTCTTTAAAAAAGGATAGACAATTAAAATAAAAATATGTAAAAAAAAAAGAAGAAAAAAAAAAAATTAGCATTTAAAAAACCTTGCAAATTCACTGAAAAAAACATGGGTTTCACTCACGTTATAGTTAGGAATTAGCATTTAAAAAACCTTGCAAATTCACTGAAAAAACCATGGGTTTCACACACGTTATAGTTAGGAATTAGCATTTACAAAACCTTAGAAATTCAATGAAAAAACCAAAGGTTTCACACATGTTATAGTTAGCTGGACATTTCACTCGTAAAAAACCATTGAAATTCCCCCGTTATAGTTAGTTCAGCTAACTATAACTCGCGCGCCCGCAATGCACTACTGATGACGTCACATATTACATCACTCATGACATGGTCAGTGACATCACTCATGACATCACTGATGACATCTCAAATGACATCACTGATGACATTATCCTTGTGACAGAGTGGTAGACCTCCTCTCACCCTAATATAACCTTTGATACACACATTTAAAAATAGAGACTGAAATTTTCAAAAAAATGGACATACCAATAACAGTTACAACAACCTATTCAGTAAAGATCCACATACACATCCACTCATTCACCAACAATCCTATACAGTCACTCATACATGTACTCACACATCATATGTACTCATACACCTAAACATCCTGTAACACAATGCCACTCATTCATAGAGTTACTCACACATAGTCACTCATGCTAATAAAGAATCAAACATCCATTTACTTGCATATACAGTTATACACACACCACCACACTTACTTTTACAGAAACTTACACATACTTAGTCTTTTAAACAATCACTTATAGAAACACATACTTATTCATACAGGAAGTCTACCAATCTCTCACTCTCACATATACTCACTTATAAACACCAATACTCACATATACTAGTTTAAAACATATGTAGTTACTCATAAAGACACTATTGAGACAGTCATTCACTCACTAACACACCCATACACACACTCATCCACCCATAGAGTCCTGCACACATGCTGTCTTCAACACATACAAAGAGTGAGTCACTCATTCATGCACCTATGCACTACGTAATAACCCCCACCGAACCATGAAGACACTCAGACACTCATACTGATACTCAAAAAACCAACTAATAACCTATATAGACACTCATGTAGCTACTCACCAACCCATGCAGCCACTTATATACAAAGTGAGAGACTGATACAGGTATTTACACATTTAAACATTACTCACTTAGCCATGTATTCATAAAGATACACTTAATCAGTCAGTAATACAATCAATTTTTCAAAAACAAATCATCAATTTAGACACTTATATACTCGTTTATTCTTCCATCGACCTTGAGATATACATATATTAAACATATTTAATTTTCAGAAAAACACACATTCACTGGATGATGTCATCAGTGATGTCATTTGAGATGTCATCAGTGATGTCATGAGTGATGTCACTGACCATGTCATGAGTGATGTAATATGTGACGTCATCAGTAGTGCATTGCGGGCGCGCGAGTTATAGTTAGCTGAACTAACTATAACGGGGGAATTTCAATGGTTTTTTACGAGTGAAATGTCCAGCTAACTATAACATGTGTGAAACCTTTGGTTTTTTCATTGAATATATATATATATATATATATTACATCCACAGCGGTTCAAGGTCCCGGTATTCCTGGTGCTCGTTGAAGAGGCGTCACCCTTGTGGTTGAACCAAACCGCTAAATATCAAACACTGTTTCTCCAGGACAGAAGAAAGAATAGGGTCGCACTCCAGCGATTTTTTTGTGTAGTTCAATGCTCCATTTATTTCAATCCACACATCAACGCAAATCAACCAAGGTTCGAAAATTGATACAGGTGATCCATCCTTGTGATCATCTTTCCTTGTTAGAGATGTATGTACAGTTCTTCCGACTGGTTTAAGCCAAACAGTGTCATGTTTCTGAAGTTTATGATGTGGCGAGATGTCGCAGTAGTTTCTCCCGGTTTCCTCCTCGTGCACTGATGGGTATAGTTTCTATTCCATAGAACTTCAGGGACTTCCAATTGCTGTTGTGGTGTGTTTCCATATGTTTGGCCACTGCGTTATTTTTATCTTTGTTTTTGGTGGCCCTTGTGTGTTCCAAAATTCTTTTCATGTGAAAACACGCCGCTCGAAGCCGAGACTCGAGGTAAGAGACGACGTTGTTAATCCTTGATGTTTGCTGCGCTGTGAATTATATGTCAAAATCCCTCAGTTAACATTGGGGTATCGGCTAAGAAGTGGAACTGGAGCACGAAGTAGTGGGTAAACGCAAGCAATGAATCTTCAATTGAAAAGGCTTCATAAAATGTGAACACTACTAATCTTCGTGTGCGAAATTTCAACAGCGATTTCCGCCTGAAGAACAAAATCAAGACGGGTTAATTACGAATGCCATATGTGTAGGGATCAAAATTACTACACATACATATAAACAACAGGAGGTCCACATAATAAACGCAAAATGGAAAAACGTGAGGCTAAAAGACAGGAACAGCTAACGACCATGTTTGAAAAAGGAAGTGTACATAAAGAATCACCTAAAATAAATACATCGGAAAGGGTGGATACTAAGAGCAAAATACGCCTATGGGAAAGGCTAAGTAAAAAAGAAATCAATAAATCCTGGGAACTGATAACCCTCCAGAAATACTTAGAAGTGGGAAGAGTCCCTAGAGGACTAGGTATCATGTTAATGCCTAATCACCAAGATTCATCAAATGACCTGTTACAAGAGTGGGGAGAACACACTTTAAATTCGTCACTTGGATTGAACTAATCAGTTAGCTGAACTAACTATAACAGGGGAATTTCTAGGGTTTTGTATGAAGGAAATGTCCAGCTAACTATAACGCCCCTGAAAACTATGTTTTTTTTCAGTGAATTTCAAAGGTTTTTTAAATGCTAATTCCTAACTATATTAGGCCTGAAACCTACGGTTTTTTCAGTGAATTTCAAAGGTTTTCTAAATGACAATTTTGAATGTATTAATTGTTATACTGATTCTTTTGATACTGATTTACTACATTTTTTAAACTATTTATTTTTAGATATATTTTTTTTAATTACATTATAATTACATTATACATTACAATACAAAATATACTTTCTCAGAATTAATTACTTTAGTTTAAATACTTGGCAAATAGGCAACAGACTTTTAAGTACAGTAATTACAGTTGTTGCAATGGGCAACACAATTTCAAACACAAAGCAACATTGAGCTCAATGTGAATTTCTAATTAAATGCAATTAGTTACTTTATGGATTACTTTTCTAACCACAAGACTGGATCCTAGATTCAGTCCTTGGACATCTCCTGTAAACAGTTGAGTAAAAGCGCTTTGGTTATAGTAGTGATTTTTAAGGAATATTATTGTATTTTAAAAGTTGACACTTAGAAACTTTTTCCCATAGAATCACCAATGTTATCCTACGGCAGAAAATTCACTTAGCAGGTAAGTAGTGTTATCGTGACTTTTTCTTACTCAGTGGTGGATCCTGGATCCAGCACTGGCTAACCTCCTGTAAACAGTTGAAAGAATGTGTTTAAGTCATATAGACGATTTTTTAGGAATATTTTACGTTTGTGAAAATAGACAGAACATTTTCTGGTGAAAACCACACAATGGATTCCTATGGAAGGAAATACAAGTTACTGGTAAGTATGCTTAGAATTACTTTTCAGGGTCAGCGCTGAGCTAAATGATGCAGCCCTGGGTTCTCTCCTGATAACAGGTGAGTAAATTGGAATTCGTAGTTCGGCTGATTTTAGAGGAATATTTGTACGTTTCAAAAATGGACACTTAGAACATTTTCTGGTGAAAACCACACAATGGATTCCTACGGAAGGAAATACAAGTTACTTGTAAGTACGCTTAGAATTACTTTTCAGGGTCAGTTCTGGGCTAAAAGATGCAGCCCTGGGTTCTCTCCTGATAACAGGTGAGTAAATCGGAATTCGTAGTTCGGCTGATTTTAGAGGAATATTTGTACATTTTAAAAATGGACACTTAGAAAATTTTCTGGTGAAAACCACACAATGGATTCCTATGGAAGGAAATACAAGTTACTGGTAAGTACGCTTAGAATTACTTTTCAGGGTCAGTGCTGGGCTAAAAGATGCAGCACTGGGTTCTCTCCTGATTACAGGTGAGTACATCGGAATTAGTAGTTTGGTTAATGTTAGAGGAATATTTGTACAATGGTGAAGGAAGGGGGAGGGGCCTGAGGTGACGTGTGCAAACACACCCTGTGGCGCGTTTTAAGTTGGGGGATTAAGTCCCCTTGAATCCTGAGGTCCCCTGGCGGCCAACTAGCCCACCAGGTACCTTCAGTATGCGCCAGGGAGCTGCCTTGCAGAGAGGTATTCAGAGGCCACACCCCTTTTTACAACACTCTGCAACGCAGCTCCGTGGCGCTTACTGGAGGTACCTGGTGGGCTATTTGTCCCCTAGGGGACCTCTGGATTGAAGAGGAATGAATTCCCCAACTTAAAACGCGCCACAGGGCGTGTTTGCACAGTATCACCTCAGGCCCCACCCCCTACCTTCATCACTGTGCAAACGCACCCCGTGGCGCGTTTTAAGTTGGGGGATTAAGTTCCCTTGAATCCTGAGGTCCCCTGGCAGCCAACTAGCCCACCAGGTACCTCCAGTAAGCGCCAGGGAGCTGCGTTGCAGAGAGGCGTAAAAAGGGGCGTGGCCTCATTACACCTCTCTGCAACGCAGCCCCCTGGTGCATACTGGAGGTTCCTGGTGGGCTAGTTGGCCCCCAGGGACCCCCAGTATTGAAGGGGAATTCGTTCCCCCTCTGCAAACGCGCCAGGGGGCGCGTTTGCAGAGTGGTGTAAGGAGGGGCTGTGTAGCCCCCCTTCTTTTTCTTTTTTTTTGGCCCTGGGGACCCCATCCCCCAGGGCCTGCCCCAATTTAGATTTTTTTTGTTTTTTTAAACGGGAAGGGGGCCGTGTGGCCCCCCTCCCCAGGCCGTAATTTGCCCCGGGACTCCATTCCCCGGGGCATGGCCCTTTTAAAAAAAAAATTATTTTTATGGAGGGGGCTGCACAGCCCCCCTCCTTTTCCACCTATGACCCCGGGGACCCCATCCCCCGGGGCAATTTTTTTTTCTTTTTTTGTTTTGGGGAGGGGGGCCATGTGGCCCCCTCCCGGGCCACTTATTGCCCCGGGGACCCCATCCCCTGGGGCCTGGCCTCCGTTGGGGGCCATGGTGGGTCCCCAATCCCCCCACGGCCCCGCCGGCTCCCCGCGTCCTGCGGGAGCCGGCATTGCTTTTCCACATGGGGAGCAGCTAACATGCTGCTCCCCGTGTGGAAAAGCAATCGTCTTTGGTATTTGGAAGAGAGAGCAGGTTTCCTGCTCTCTCTTCCAAATTCCAAAGCAGTTTGCTATGGCAGGATGGGTGCCTCGAGGCTCCCACCCTGCCATAGCAAACAGCAGCATCCCGGGAAGGGCTCCCCAGGACACTGCAGGAGGGGGGGTGGCGGTCCCCACGGCCATCATTGGCTCCAGGGGGGGCCGCGTGGCCCCCCACTTAAGTTAAAGCCCCGGCGGATGGTGGTCCCCAGGGCGTGGTGGTCCGTAACGGACCCCCTATCTTACATATTCAGTGCCCTGGGAGGTGGCGGTCCCGGGGCGTGTGTGGGGGCTCGAGCCCCCCACACAGGGTTTTTTTTTAAATAAAAAGCCTAAAAAGCCCCGTGGGGTGGCGGTCCCCGGGGCTGTGGGGGGGCCATGAGCCCCCCCATACATTAACATAAGCCCCGGGGGTGGCGGTCCCCATGTTGCCCCCGGGACTTGGCCCCCCCGGGGGCTAAATCTAAACAAAGTGCAGGAGCCCGTGCTTTGTTTTTTTTTCATTAGCGGGATGCGCGGACCCTACGCGCATCCCGCAATTTAAAAAAAAAAACAACAATTTTTTTTTGGGCCTTGGGGGTCCTTGTGGGACCCCCTGAGCAGGCCTAGGGGGTCAGGGTGTTTCTACCCTGCCCCCTTGTCGCGTTTTGCGTCTTTGTTTTTGTGGTTTCTTGTGCCTCGGTTCTACCGAGGCAAAAGATGGCTGCCAACACTTCCTGATTCAGAGTGTTGGCAGCCAATTAGCATTCAGCTCGTGCTCGGGAGGGTTCGGGGAGGGTGCGGGGAGGATCCGCGTATCCTCCGCGGCCATACATATATATGTACATTTAACTCTAATTTTCTCAGGAACTACTGAACGGATTTACACCATTCAAGCAAAAGGCACGAGTCCGAACTGAGGACTACCTCTTTGCCAAATTTGGTGTCATTCCATTCAGCGGTTCGGGATGTAGCTGCGACAACAGATCCTATGAAAAATTGCATGGGGAAAACGCATTTTGGGACCCCCCTTTTTTCTCGGCCCCCGCTTGACGGATCACCGCAAACCTTTCAGGGTAGGAGCGGAGCGGAGCTACCCAAAAGTTTGGAAATTTTCGCGAAGATACGTCAACCGGCACCAACGTTATTCCCAATAGAATGTTGCAGATTTCCTATGGAAAATAGGTCCTAACTAAAACTATCTACTGGCGACCGCCAGTAGATAATATGTGTGCATATATATATATATATATATATATATATATATATATATATATATATATATATATATATATATATATATTACCTACTGGCGGTCGCCAGTAGGTAGTTATAGTTAGGACCACGTTTCCATAGGAAATCCGCAACATTCTATTTTGAATAACTTTGGCGCCGGTCGACGAATCCTCGCGAATTTTTCAAAATAGGTGGGGCGCTACGCTCCGCTCCTTCCCTGAAAGTCTCGGGGGGATTCGTCAAGCGGGGGCTGAGATAAAAGGGGGGTCCCAAAACGCGTTTTTCCCATGCATTTTTCCATAGGACCTTTAGACAGGGCTACAGCCCGAACGGCTGAACAGAATTACTAGAAATTTGGCAGAGAGGTAGTCCTCAGGTCAAGGAAGTGCCTTTTGTAGGTTTGGTGTAAATCTGTTCAGTAGATTCTGAGAAAATAGCCTTTAAATCAATATATATATCTGAGCCAGCTTACGGTGCGCTTACGGTACGCTTACCGTACGCGTACGGTGGCGTGCGCGAGCGCGATTCTGATTGGCTCTTAGATCTTAGTAAACATTCGAATCGGCCGAAACCAGGAAGCGGCGGCCGCCATTTTCTCTCTCGCACTGAGAGTGATGTTTAAAATATAAAGCACAAAAACATGTAAAGGGGCTGTTTAGACAGCTCCCACACACATAGCAATGTTGAGGGAGTCCCCAAAGATCCCCCAAGGCCAAAAACAGAATTTTTATTTTTTCGCTAATTTCGCCGATTACGCTTACCGTACGCGTACGGTAAAAAATTATAAAAAAAAAAAAATTATCCACACTCTCTCCACCCCGTGTGCAAATGGTGCCCGAAGGGCACCATTTGTGCATGGCTTATAACATATATGAAAAATTAAAATATTACCTTTCAAAACGAAGTGCATCATATGTCCTCCATGTGCGCACGGTGCGCGAAGCGCATCGTGCGTACATGGCCCATCTAGCGTAACGTGGGCACGCGGTGCGCGTAGCGCACCGCGTGCCCACCGTGCGTGCACAACACTAACTGCGTAAAGTGGGCGCACGGTGCGCGAAGCGCACCGTGCGCGCACGGAACGAACTGCTTTAAGTGGGCGCGCACGCCACGAATGGCGTAAAGTAACTTAGCATTTAAAAAACCGTACAAATTCACTGAAAAAACCATAGGTTTCACACACGTTATAGTTAGGAATTAGCATTTAAAAAACCTTGCAAATTCACTGAAAAAACCATAGGTTTCACACATGTTATAGTTAGCGGAAATTTTACTGATAAAAAACCAATGAAATTCCCCCGTTATAGTTAGTGCAGGCAACTATAACTCACGCGACCGCAATCTTCTGCTGATGACATATGTGTCTTTATGAAAAAAAAATATTTGTAATATATGTATAGCTAAAAATGTATGGAAGAAGACATGGGCAAATAAGTGTGTAAATACAGTATTAGCATCAGCAGAGGATTGCGGTCGCGTGAGTTATAGTTGCCTGCACTAACTATAACGGGGGAATTTCATTGGTTTTTTATCAGTAAAATTTCCGCTAACTATAACATGTGTGAAACCTATGGTTTTTTCAGTGAATTTGCAAGGTTTTTTAAATGCTAATTCCTAACTATAACGTGTGTGAAACCTATGGTTTTTTCAGTGAATATATATATATATATATATATATATATATAACCTACTGGCAGTCGCCAGTAGGTAGTTATAGTTAGGACCTATTTTCCATAGGAAATCCACAACATTCTATTTGGAATAACTTTGGCGCCCGTTGACGAATCTTCGCGAAATTTTCAAAACTTTTGACCAGCTCCGGTCCGCTCCTATCCTGAAAGTCTCTGGATGATTCGTCTAGGGGGGCTGAGAAAAAAGGGGGTCCCAAAACGTGTTTTCCCCAAGCAATTTCCCATAGGACCTTTAGCCGCAGCTACAAGCTGAACTGCTGAACGGAATTACACAAAATTTGGCGGAAAGGTAGACCTTGGTTCAGAGTCATGCCTTTTGCTTAAATGGTGGAAATCAATCCAGTAGTTCCTGAGAAAATCAAAAGTAAAATCACTTATATATCTGGGTGGAGCCTAACCACACATCTCATCGTAAGATCTGATTGGCTGTCAGCACTTCATCCAAGAAGTGTTGGCAGCCATCCTGGGACCAATATACATGATAGCATCTCATTAAAAAGCATTGCAGTTAATAGAAGGTTTTAAGACTTTAGTTACATTATAAATCATTTGTTGATGGTACCATACTCATTTTAGGAACTGTGTTATGTTCTAAGGTGATTTTACCATGTGAAAAAGCCTTCTGCTGGGATATCATGAATCATGTTTGAGAGAAAACTATTTTCTCATGCTTTTCCCACAGATGTGTGGAAGGTGATCTATAAGCTAAACTGAGAGCATATTTTCTGTAAATTCACATTATCTTTCTCATTCACGTGAGAATGAAGTCTGACATTCTCAGTAAAACATGTACATCCAACAAGGGCAGAGACTGACAGTTGATTCCTTTGTGTTCTACTGTAGCTTCCCAGAGTGTTCCAAAGAACAACTAGAGTGCTAACATTCCTACTTATGATAAACATATGGCACACCTGAAGCCATCTTGATTGGAATAAAGTGGTAACTCTTAAAACATTTAATTTAAAAAGGAACAAAATGAGGGGGTTCATTTTGCCATAGAAAGTATGATTAGTGCTGCAGAAAAAAAAATTAGGGAACATTTTAAGTGACTTCTCAAATACTCTTCTATTTCATTAAAAAATTCTGACATGCAGACTGAAACATGCACTTTGAATACCAGCAGCAGACTTCCCTGGTGAGCAGTAGCTTTACTACAGTGATCAAATGAGTAACTAGGTGCTACCATTCAAAATTTATGGCAAATGTGTGACACATCTGAATGCCTTCTTGATGGAACCAAAGTAAAAAACTGAAAGTATTTCCTACTGAGGAGACTGCAGTAAATGAGGAAATTAGGAAACTTCATAACAAATAAGTCTCCCAAGATGGCCACCAGAGACAAAAGAGTCCAAATGTAGCCCAAATATCACCCAGGTGTAGCCCAAGTATAGCCCAATGACAGAATGTCCCAGAGTGTTCTTAAGAACAACTAGAGCGCTTACTGTCTTCATTATGACAAAAGTATGGCACACCTGAAGCCATCTTGATTGGAATTAACTGGTAACACTTAAAACATTTAATTTAAAAAGGAACACAATGAGGGGGTTCATTTTGCCATAGAAATTATGATTAATGCTGAAGAAAGAAAATGAGGGCACATTTTGAGTGACTTCTCAAATCCTCTTCTATTTCATTAAAAAATTCTGACATGCAGACTGAAACATGCACTTTTAATACCAAGAGCAGACTTCCATGGTGAACAGTAGTTTTACTACAGTGATCTAATGAGCAACTAGAGTTCTAACATTCAGAATTTATGGCAAATGTGTGACATATCTGAATACCTTCATGATGGAATCAAAGTAAAAAACTGAAAGCATTTCCTACTGAGGAGACTGCAGTACATGAGGAAATTAGGAAACTTCATAACAAATAAATCTCCCAAGATGGCCACCGGAGACAAAAGAGCCCAAATGTAGCCCAAAATCACCCAGATGCAGCCCAAATATAGCCCAATGACAGAAGTGTGCAAAACACTTATTATTTTGTGTTTTTGCAGTGTTATATAGTGCAGACTTGTCAGGTATTGGAGTACTTTACATGAGCATTGGTTACATCACACAAGAAGAAATTCATGTTGTTGTAGACATGGGGAGACTAAGTTATTTGACCAGAATCACAGAATGTCGAGCTGAAGCAGAAACTTCAACCTGGTTCCCCAGTTGCAAAGTCTGCATTTCTGGAAGTAACACCACATCCTCTCCCCTAAGTGCAACATTTAATCAAGTGGTCAACTGGATAAAAAAACATAAAGATAACAAATAATTTAAAAGTGCTTTGTCGCTATTTGAAAACTCAGAAAATATGTCCTTATTTTAGTCTTTTAGAGCACTAACCATTATTTTGATGCCAATAAGACCCTCTCATATATGTAATTTCTAAAGGAAATGCTCTAGGTATTACAGTTTTGATTACATCAAGATGATGTCAGGCGTTCCACACTTTTGTAATAAATATAGAATGTTAGCAATCTAGTTGTTCATTAGGATACTGTTGAGAGGCAGATGCCAGGGGCACGGACTCTGAAAATTGAAGGCAGGTAGGAGGGTGCAAAGGCAACAATTTAACCACACTGAGCAGGCAGGAAGGGCCGTGGAAGCACAACAGACTATGGAGGGCAGTGGAAAGGGGGGCAGGGGCAACAAACCAACAATACAGGACTTGCAAGAGAGGCTGTGGCAATGTAATAGACCATTGTGGGCAGAAGGAAGAGGCAATGGTAGTACAACCATACATGCCAACAGACCCGATTCAGCCAGGAAACGTCCAATGTTTTTAAGCTCAAATGGGCTTTATTTGATCTGTCTCCTGTCTACAATCTCTTCTTTTTCAATGTAACTCAAAGGGGAAAATCAATACCCCAGTTTTTTTTCAAAATCTCCCTCTTACCAAGTTCAAAATGTTCGCAAGTATGGTACATTGGATCGTGGAAGGAAATGGTATAGGGACATGGACTTGGATAACAGAGGACAGGAGGGACATGGAGAGGTGCACCAAACTGACCCTGCAGGGCAGGCATCAGGGTTTGCAGCAGTATAATACACCACATAGGGGATGCAGGACGGGAGTGCAGCACAACAATCCATAGAAAGCAAGAGGGAGGGGACAGGACCATGCACATGGACAACAGAGAACAGAGGGGCAAGAGGCAATGGTAGCTAGCTGACCATAATGGACAGACAGGAGAGAAAGCTGGAGCATACAAGACCATAAAGGGCAGGAGGGACGGATCAGGGGCATTACAATGGAACAGACAAGCCAGGAGGGAGGGAGTAGGGGTCTGCACATGTAAACAGAGGGCTGGGGGCAAGGGGGCAGGGCAGGAGCAGCAAGATAGTCATGGAGGTCAGGCAGGATGGGCACTAAAAGCAAGACACACCATGAAGAGCAACAGTGAGACTGTGATGGCATACACACAGACCATGGAGGGAAGGTGGGAGGGGGTCAGGGGCAGCTAACTGACCACACAGGGAAGGTGGGAGGGGCCATGGTAGCACAGAAGACCATGCATGGCAAGTGGGAGGGTTAGTGGCAGCACAATGGCTATGATGGGCAAGAAGGAGGGTGCAGGGGCATGCACAAAGGACGATGGAGGATAGAAGGGAGGGTCAGGACCTGTGCACAGACAAGAAAGTTCAGGGTAAGGGGCCTCACAACAGACCACAGGGGGCAGGCAGGAGGAGCAGTTGCAGCACAACAGACCAGGGAGGGCAGAAGGGTGTGGCAGTACAATGGACCATGTAGGACAGGAGGAAGAGGATAGGGACATGGCATGTGGACAGGCAGGGTGGAGGTGGCAGGGACAGGTTACAGTCATCTGACAATGCTAGGCAGGTGGGAGGGGAGTGGCAGCTCAACAGAACACTCAGAGTAGATAGGAGTGGCAGGTCCATGGGACATGGTGGGCAAAAAGGATGGAGCAGGGGCATGCACAAAGACATTGGAGGGCAGGGTGAAGGAGAATAGGGGCAGCAAGCTAAGCACAGAGTTTAAGCAGGAGGTCAATGATGGGGCATAGAATTGGGCAATGGAGGGCAGGAGGAGTGGACTGGTACATCATACTAAATTGAGGGCAGTGGCAGCACATCAGACCATGCATGGCAGGAGGGAGGAGGCAAGTCCATGGATTCTCACAACAGAGGATAGGGAGGAGGGAGATGGGGCAGCAAGCTAACTGTTCAGAGAAGGCGGGTATTAGGAACTTTATTGTTTTTAAAACATTGTGTCTGTGCGAACTACTTAAAATATGAACAAGTATGCAGCATAATCTCACTTTTATTCAGGAAGAAGAGGACGTTTGTGACTGTGACTCCGGGCTCACTTGGCAGAAACACCCCCTGACCCTCCACCCCCTATCGCAAAATGTAATGCCCGTGAAAAGGGTAGGTGAACACAGTGTTATATAGAACATAGTCCTGAGAGCACGATTGAAAATGAAAACTAGATATAGTGTATGGTATAAACTATGCACCAAAAAGTGTGATATAAGATGAACCGGGCGTGAAATATAATATGCAATACATTGTGCGCAATGACAGATTCATTGGAGAGCGCGAGATAGCACAGGCACTAGCGCGTGCTATGCGATATGCGCCTTGGAGTGTAATATGCACAGGGCAGTGTTGTGTAACCTAACTAGTCTCTAAAGTTGTAATATAAAATATGTGCTGGGGAGTGTAACGTTGCATATGCACTGTGACAAAGATATGGATCCCAGATTGTAATATGTATGGCATAGCACTGTGCGTTATAACATAGGCATCGAGGAAGGCACATTAGATGGGGCAATATAACCCATGCGAAGACAAGTGTGGCATGACATATTCACGGGGTGGTGTTACAGTGCACATGGGCTAGAGAGTGTCATAGCATATGCACTAGCTAGTGGAATAAAACACAGAGGTGTGTGGCACTCGGCAGGCAATGGTGGGTGTAACACAGCATTGGGCTCTGTCAGGAGCGCGCTGTGACTCTCAAGTGATGTTCGTCCCCTTTCCAGAGAGTAAAATGAAAAGTATTACACATCCGGCAGTGGATGTGTGTTTTATTAACCGTGAGGGGGGTTTCTTGCATAGTTTTGGTCGAATTTTTGTTGAATCCCCTTTGAATGGCTTGGTGTGCATGTGAATTAAATGTGCCCGTCAATAGCTACCCATGTTTGTATAAATAAACGACAAGGGTGTCTACCGGGATTAGGCACGGTAGGGCATCAGACATGTCAGAGCTTCACTAGTGGTGTAAATACATTCCACGTGGATTCATTGCATGCATAGTCGCCTTTTAATGAATATCACGCAAATCGTCATGGTGATAGGTACGTACGGTTTGTCCAGCATGTCCTAGGTGTGTCTATAAATATATATTTTTTTAAAAT
This sequence comes from Triturus cristatus, assembly GCF_964204655.1. Classification (NCBI taxonomy): domain Eukaryota; kingdom Metazoa; phylum Chordata; class Amphibia; order Caudata; family Salamandridae; genus Triturus; species Triturus cristatus. Next base: position 338,112,331 of record NC_140581.1, on the reverse strand, counting down.
AATAAAAAACAGTGGCCGGCCCTGGGGATTGGGGTCAAAAAAATATAATTAGGAGACAGGCCCTGGGGGATGGGGTCATCAGGGCCAATAAATTAGAATAAGAAGGGGAACCACACAGCCCCCCTTCTTAAAAAATTAAAATAAATAAAAGACTGGCATCGTGCCGGAGGCCATGCCCCCTCCGTGCAGCACTCTGCAAACGCGCCCCCAACAGGCATCTCCAGTGTGCGCCAGGGAGCTGCGCTGCAGACAGGTGTTCTGAGGACAAGCCCCTTTTTACACCTCTCTGCAACGCAGCTCTGTGGCGCTTACTGGAGGTACCTAGTGGTCTGGATTGACCCTAGGGACCCTTAGGATTCAAGGGGACTTAATCTCTCAACTTAGAAAAGCCACAGGGTGCGTTTACACAGTGGTGAAGGGAGGGGACGGGGCCTGAGGTGACGTGTGCAAACACGCACTATGGCACGTTTTAAATTGGGAATATAATTTCCCTTCAATACTGAGGGCCCCTGGGGGCTAACTAGCCCACCAAGTGCTTCCAGTAAGCGCCACTGAGCTGCATTGCACAGAGGTGGTCCAGGCCGTGCCACTTTTTACACCTCTCTGCAACGCAGCTCTGTGGCACTTACTGGAGGTACCTAGTGGGCTAGTTGGACCCTAGGGACCCTCAGGATTCAAATGATCTTAATCTCCCAACTAAAAATGGCCATAGGGCGTGTTTACACAGTGGTGAAGGGAGGGGACGGGGCCTGAGTTAACGTGTGCAAAAACGTCCTGTGGCCTGTTTTAAGAGGTAGTTTTAATCCCCATGCCCTATTATATACTAGGGGCTTACAGGGGGTCATGCTAATCACAGGGGGACCCCAACGCATAATGTTCCCTAGTGTATGTAGGTGTTTTCACTGTATTCTAAGTGTCTTTTAACATAGCACTGGCTCTAGGACTGGTTAGTCAGACTCATTTACCACCAGTATCCGTCTGAAAAAGTTGAGGGTACAGGATGATTTTGCAACAAGGCTTCTTTCTGCTCTTCTTTATGTTCTTTCTGCACGTTATCCTTCTTCCTGCACTTATCTTCGTATTTGAGGACTTCTGTTGCTTCTTTCTGCACTTGTTTTGTTTCTTTCTGTGCATTTTTTCTTCTTTCTTCACATGTACTATCTCTGTAGGCATAGTTAGAAATTAGCATTTAAAAAACCTTTGAAATTCACAGAAAAAACCATAGGTTTCAGGCACGTTATAGTTAGGAATTATCATTTAAAAAACCTCAGAAATTCACAGAAAAAACCATAGGTTTCAGGGGTGTTATAGTTAGCTGGACTTTTCACTTGTACAAAACCATTGAAATTCCCCCGTTATAGTTAGTTCAGCTAACTATAACTCGCGCGCCCGCAATGCACTGCTGAGGACGTCACATATTACATCACTCATGACATGGTCAGTGACATCACTCATGACATCACTGATGACATCTCAAATGACATCACTGATGACATCACTGATTACATCATCCTTGTGATGGAGTGGCAGACCTCCTCTCACCCTAATATAACCTTTGATACACACATTCAAAAATAGAGACTAACATTTTCAAAACAATGGACATACCAATACCAGTTACAACAACCTCTTCAGTAATTCTAAGATCCACATACACATCCACTCATTCACCAACAGTCCTATACAGTCACTCATACATGTACTCACTCATCATATGTACTCATACACCTATACATCCTGTTACACAATTCCACTCCTCCATAGAGTTACTCACACACACATAGTCACTCATGCTAATAAAGAATCAAACATACATTTACTTGCATATACAGTTATACACACACCACCACACTTACTTCTACGGAAACTTACACATACTTAGTCTTTTAAACAATCACTTATAGAAACACATACTTATTCATACAGGAACTCTTTCAATCTCTCACTCGCACATATACTGACATATATACACCAATAGTCACATATACTAGTTTAAAACATATGTAGTTACTCATAAAGACACTATTGAGACAGTCATTCACTCACTAACACACCCATACACACACTCATCCACCCATACAGTCCTGCACACATGCTGTGTTCAACACATACAAACAGTGAGTCACTCATTCATGCACCTATGCACTACGTAATACCCCCCACCGAACCATGCAGACACTCAGACTGATACTCAAAAAACCAACTAATAACCTATATAGACACCCATGTAGCTACTCACCAACCCATGCAGCCACTTATACACAAAGTGAGAGACTGATACAGATATTTACATATTTAAACATTACTCACTAAGCCATGTATTCACTATGATACACTTAATCAGTCAGTTACACAATCAATTTTTCAAAAACAAATCACCCATTTAGACACTTATATACCCATTTATTCTTCCATCGACCTTGAGATATACATATATAAAACATATTTAATTTTCAGAAAAACACACATTCACTGGATGATGTCATCAGTGATGTCATCAGTGATGTCATCAGTGATGTCATTTGAGATGTCATCAGTGATGTCATGAGTGATGTCACTGACCATGTCATGAGTGATGTAATATGTGACGTCATCAGCAGTGCATTGCGGGCGCGCGAGTTATAGTTAGCTGAACTAACTATAACGGGGGAATTTCAATGGTTTTGTACAAGTGAAGAGTCCAGCTAACTATAACACCCCTGAAACCTATGGTTTTTTCTGTGAATATATATATATATATATATATATATATATATATTTAAACTTTATAGAAACGCACAGTCCCTGGATGATGTATTCAGTGGTCATTTGAGATGTCATCAGTGATGTGGTAAGTGATGTCATGAATGATTTAATATGTGATGTCATCAGCAGTGCATTGCGGGGGGTGAGTTATAGTTAGCTGAACTAACTATAAAGGCCGAATTTCTCTGGTTTTGTACGAGTGAAACTTCCAACTAACTATAACGTCCCTGAAAGCAGTGTTTTTTTCAATGAATTTCTAGGGTTTTTTAAATGAGATGTCATCAGTGATGTGATCAGTGATGTCATGAATGATTTAATATGTGATGTTATCAGCAGTGCATTGTGGGGGGTGAGTTATAGTTAGCTGAACTAACTATAAAGGCCAAATTTCTCTGGTTTTGTACGAGTGAAACTTCCAACTAACTATAACGTCCCTGAAACCTATGGTTTTTTTCAGTGAATATATATATATATATTTTTAAATGCTCATTTCTAACTATAACGTCCCTGAAACCTATGTTTTTTTCAGTGAATATATATATAGCGGGCACAGAGGAAAGCCGACAGGCTGAAACGTGTCTGCCCAGCGTTTCACCATATTTTACAGGACTTTGTGATCTAAGCCTGAAGAGTAATACATTCAATCTTTAGCGTCTGAGCATGTGTCGGACCCATTTTTAGTGGGTATTGGTGTTAAAAAAAATATATACATATATATATATATATATTATCTACTGGCGGTCGCCAGTAGATAGTTATAGTTAGGACCGTGTTTCCATAGGAAATCTGAAAATTCTATTTTGAATAACTTTGGCGCCGGTTGACGAATCCTCGCGAATTTTTCAAAACAGGTGGGGCGCTCCGCTCCGCTCTTACCCTGAAAGTCTCGGGGTGATTAGTCAAGCGGGGACCGAGAAAAAAGGGGGTCCAAAAACGCGTTTTCCCCATGCATTTTTCCATAGGGTCCTTTAGTCCAAGGTACAGCCCGAACGGCTGAACAGAATTACTTGAAATTTGGCAGAGAGGTAGTCCTCAGGTCAGGGATGTGCCTTTTGAATATCTGGAGTCAATCTGTTCAGTAGTTCCTGAGAAAATTTCAGTTAAAAGTACATATATATCTATAAGCGCGCACCGTGCAATTCTGATTGGTTGTTAGATGTCAGTAAACATTCGAATCGGTCGAAATCAGGAAGTGTCGGCCGCCATTTTGTCTTTTGCAGTCTGAGGCAGTGAAAAACAAAGGTGGAGAACGTGAAAAGGGGGCAGGGTGGACAGTTCCTGACCCCCTAGCCTTTGTCAGGGGGTCACTGAAGGACCCCAAGGGTGAAAAAAACATTTATTTTTTTGACAAAAAAGCACGGGGTGCGTGCACCGTGCGCCCACGGCACGCACAACGCACGGTGCGCGCACGGTGAAAAACCTGAAAAGAAAAAAATATTAATAAATACATAACTTAGCATTTAAAAAAACGTACAAATTCCCTTAAAAAACCATAGGTTTCACACACGTTATAGTTAGGAATTAGCATTTAAAAAACCTTGCAAATTCACTTAAAAAACCATAGGTTTCACACATGTTATAGTTAGCTGGACATTTCCCTCGTAAAAAAACAATGAAATTCCCCCGTTATAGTTAGTGCAGGCAACTATAACTCACACAACCGCAATCCTCTGCTGATGATGTCAGATATTAACTAATGCTAACATTAAAAATAGTGTAGTTTACTATCCCAACACCTTCCCTACTGTTACGAGGACTGGAGTTGGAATAGTAAATTACACTTTTTTAATGTTAGCACGCCATCTAGTGCAAGTCGATGTAAAGACTTGCGTTGTAATGTCCTGCGTTGTCAATGCAATTGCGTTGTGAAACTTTCGTTGTAAAAGCATGTGTTGTAACAGCATGCGTTGTAACGTCATACATCCACATAGGTGCATGAATGAGTGACTCACTGTTTGTATGTGTTGAAGACAGCATGTGTGCAGGACTGTATGGGTGGATGAGTGTGTGCATGGGTGTGTTAGTGAGTGAATGACTGTCTCAATAGTGTCTTTATGAGTAACTACATATGTTTTAAACAAGTATATGTGACTATTGGTGTATATAAGTGAGTATATGTGAGAGTGAGAGATTGAAAGAGTTCCTCTATGAATAAGTATGTGTTTCTATAAGTGATTGTTTAAAAGACTAAGTATGTGTAAGTTTCTGTAGAAGTAAATGTGGTGGTGTGTGTATAACTGTATATGCAAGTAAATGGATGTTTGATTCTTTATTAGCATGAGTGACTATGTGTGTGAGTAACTCTATGGATGAGTGGCATTGTGTAACAGGATGTATAGGTGTGTGAGTACATATGATTAGTGAGTACATGTATGAGTGACTGTATAGGACTCTTGGTGAATGAGTGGATGTGTATGTGGATCATAGAATTACTGAATAGGTTGTTGTAACTGGTATTGGTATGTCCATTGTTTTGAACATTTTAGTTTCTATTTTTGAATGTGTGTATCAAAGGTTATATTAGGGGGAGAGGAGGTCTGCCACTATCACAAGGATGATGTCATCAGTGATGTCATTTGAGATGTTATCAGTGATGTCATGAGTGATGTCACTGACCATGTCATGAGTGATGTAATATGTAACGTCATCAGCAGTGCATTGCGGGTGCGCGAGTTATAGTTAGCTGAACTAACTATAACGGGGGAATTTCAATGGTTTTGTACGAGTGAAAAGTCCAGCTAACTATAACACCCCTGAAACCTATGGTTTTTTCAGTGAATTTCTAAGGTTTTCTAAATGCTAATTCCTAACTATAACGTGCCTGAAACCTATGTTTTTTTCAGTGAATTTCAAAGGTTTTTTAAATGCTAATTTCTACCTATGCCTACAGAGATATGACATGTGAAGAAAGAAGAAAAAAAGCACAGAAAGAAAAAAAAGAAATGCAGAAAGAAGCTACAGAAGTCCTCAAAGACGAAGAAAAGTGCAGTAAGAAGGATAACGTGCAGAAAGAACAAACAGAAGAGCAGAAAGAAGCCTTGTTGCAAAATCATCATGTACCCTCAACTTTTTCAGATGGATACTGGTGGTAACTGAGTCTGACTAACCAGTCCTAGAGCAAGTGCTATGTTAAAAGACACTCAGAATACTGTGAAAACACCTACATAGACTAAGGAACACTATGCGTTGGGGTCCCCCTGTGATTAGCATGACCTCCTCTGTAAGCCCCTAGTATATAATAGGGCAGGGGATTAAAATTACCTCTTAAAACGCGCCACAGGGCGTGTTTGCACACGTCACCTCAGGCCCCGTCCCCTCCCTTCCCCACTGTGTAAACACGCCGTATGGCTGTTTTAAGTTGGGAGATTAAGTCCCCTTGAATCCTGAGGGTCCCTAGGGTCCAACTAGACCACTAGGTACCTCCAGTAAGCGCCACAGAGCTGCGTTGCAGAGAGATGTATAAAGGGGCACGGCCTAGACCACCTCTCTGCAACGCAGCGCAGTGGCGCTTACTGGAAGCACCTGGTGGGCTAGTTGGCCCCCAGGGTCCCTCAGGATTGAAGGGGAATTATTTCTCCAACTAACGCACCACAGGGCTTCTTTGCAAATGTTAACTCAGGCTCCGTCCCCTCCCTTCACCACTGTGTAAACACACCCTGTGGCCATTTTTAGTTGGGAGATTAAGTTCATTTGAATCCTGAGGGTCCCTAGGGTCCAACTAGCCCACTAGTTACCTCCAGTAAGCGCCACAGAGCTGCATTGCAGAGAGGTGTAAAAAGTGGCACGGCCTGGACCACGTCTCTGCAACGCAGCTCAGTGGCGCTTACTGGAAGCACCTGGTGGGCTAGTTAGCCCCCAGGGGCCCTCAGGATTGAAGGGGAATTATTTCTCCAACTTAAAACGCGCCATAGCGCGTGTTTGCACACGTCACCTCAGGCCCCGTCCCCTCCCTTCCCCACTGTGTAAACACGGCCTGTGGCCGTTTTTTAAGTTGGGAGATTAAGTCCCCTTGAATCCTGAGAGTCCCTAGGGGCAAAATAACCCACTAGGTACGTCCAGTAAGCGCCATTGCAGAGAGGTGTAAAAAGGGGCACGGCCTGCACCACCTCTCTGCATTGCAGAGCAGTGGCGCTTACTGGAAGCACCTGGTGGGCTAGTTGGCCCCCAGGATCCCTCAGGATTGAAAGGGAATTATTTCCCCAACTTAAAACACGCCACAGGGCGTGTTTGCACACGTCACCTCAGGCCCCATCCCCTCCCTTCACCACTGTGTAAACGCGCCCTGTGGCCGTTCTAAGTTGAGAGATTAAGTCCCCTTGAATCCTAAGGGTCCCTAGGGTCAAACTAGCCCACTAGGTATCTCCAGTAAGTGCCACAGAGCCAGCTCCCTGGCGCATACTGGAGATACCTGTTTGGCTAGTTGGCCCTCAGGGACCCTTAGTATTGAAGGGGAATTAATTCCCCAAATACAACTGGCCAGGGGGTGCATTTGCAGAGTGCTGCAAGGAGGGGGCGTGGCCTCCGGCGCGATGCCGGTCTTTTATTTATTTTATTTTTTTAAGAAGGAGGGCTGTGTGGCCCTCCTTCTTTTTCTAATTTATTGGCCCTGGGGACCCCATCCCCCAGGGCCTGCACCCTAATTTTTTGGGTTGAAAAAAATTAATTTGGCCCTCCCAAGGCCTTAATCGGGCCCGGGGACCACAACCCCTGGTCATGGCCTTTTTAATTTTATTCTTTAGGAGGGGGGCTGCGTTGCCCCCTCCTCAGGCCACTTATGGCCCCGGGGACCCCATCCCCCAGGGCCGGTCTTAGTTTTTTATTATTTAAAAAATATATATATTTATAGAAACACCTAGGACATGCTGGAGAAACCGTATGAACCTATCACCATGACGATTTGCGTGATATTCATTAAAAGGTGACTATGCATACAATGAATCCACGTGGAATGTATTTACACGGCTAGTGAAGCTCTGACGTGTCTGACAACCTACAGTGCCTAATCCCGGCGCCCCCGCCGGTGGGTACTCTCCAAGTAGACACCCTTGTCGTTTATTTATACAAACATGGGTAGCTATTGATGGGCACATTTAATACACACGCACACCAAGCCATTCAAAGGGGATTTGACACAAATTCAACCAAACTATGCAAGAAACCCCCCTCACGGTTAATAAAACACACATCCACCGCCGGATGTGTCATTTTTTTATTTTACTCTCTGGAAACGAGACGACCCTCACTTGAAAGTCACTGCGTGCTCCTGGCTGCGCCCAATGCTGTGTTACACCCACCAGTACCTGCCGAGTGCCACACAGCTAGTGCGTATGCTATGACACTCTCTAGCCCATGTGCACTGTAACACCACTCCGTGAATATATCATGCCACACTTGCCTTCGCACGGGTTATATTGCCCCATCTAACGTGCCTTCCTCGATGCCTATATTTCAACGCACAGCGCTATGCCATACATATTACAATCTGGGATCCATATCTTTGTCACAGTGCATATGCAACGTTACACTCCCCAGCACATATTTTAAATTACAGCTTTAGAGACTAGTTAGGTTACACAACACTGCCCTGTGCATATTACACTCCAAGGCGCATATCGCATAGCACGCGCTAGTGCCTGTGCTATCTCGCGCTTTCCAATGAATCTGTCATTGCACACAATGTATTGCATATGTGCCCTAATTTTTCTTTCTGCAGCACTAATCATAGTTTCTATGGCAAAATGAACCCCCTCATTTTGTTCCTTTGTAAATGAAATGTTTTAAGTGTTACCACTTTATTCCAATCAAGATGGCTTCAGGTGTGCCATACTTTTGTCATAAGTAAGACTTTTAGCGCTCTAGTTGTTCGTTAGAACACTCTGGGACATTCTGTCATTGGGCTATACTTGGGCTACATCTGGGTGATATTTGGGAGACATTTGGGCTCTTTTGCCTCTGATGGCCAGTTTGGGAGACTTATTTGTTATGAAGTTTCCTAATTTCCTCATTTACTACAGTCTGCTCAGTAGGAAATGCTTTCAGTGTTTTACTTTGATTCCATCAAGAAGGCATTCAGATGTGTCACACATTTGCCATAAATTCAGAATGTTAGCACTCTAGTTGCTTATTAGATCACTGTAGTAAAGCTACTGCTCACCAGGGAAGTCTGCTGCTGGTATTCAAAGTGCATGTTTCAGTCTGCTTGTCAGAATTTTTTTATGATATAGAAGAGGATTTGAGAAGTCAAAATGTGTCCTAATTTTTTTTTCTGCAGCACTAATCATAATTTCTATGGCAAAACGAACCCCCTCATTTTGTTCCTTTGTAAATTAAATGTTTTAAGAGTTACCACTTTATTCCAATCAAGATGGCTTCAGGTGTGCAATACGTTTGTCATAAGTAGGACTGTTAGCGCTCTAGTTGTTCTTTAGAACACTCTGGGAAGCTGCAGTAGAACACAAAGGAATCAACTGACAGTCTCTGCCCTTGTTGGATGTACATGTTTGACTGAGAATGTAAGACTTCATTCTCACATGACTGAGAAAGATAATGGGAATTTACAGAAAATATGCTCTCAGGTTAGCTTATAGATCACCTTCCAAACCTCTGTGGGAAAGGCATGAGAAAATAGTTTTCTCTCAAACATGATTCGTGATATCACAGCAGAAGGCTTTTTCACATGGTAAAATCACCTTAGAACACACCACAATTCCTAAAATGAGTATGGTACCATCAACAAGTGATTTATAATGTAACTAAAGTCTTAAATTAACTGCACTGCTTTTTAATGAGGTGCTATCATGTATATTGGTCCCAAGATGGCTGCCAACAGTTCTTGGATGAAGTACTGACAGCCAATCAGATCTCACGATGAGATGTGTGGTTAGGCTCCGCCCAGATATATCTATCATTTTAACTCTAATTTTCTCAGGAACTACAGAAAAGATTTACACCATTTAAGCAAAAGGCACGAGTCTGAACTGAGGACTACCTCTTTGCCAAATTTGTTGTAATTCCGTTCAGCAGTTCGGTCTGTAGCTGCGTCGACTGGTCCTATGGGAAAATGAATGGGAAAATGTGTTTTGGGCCCCCCCTTTTTTCTCGGCCACCGCTTGACGAATCACTGTGAAATTTTCAGGATAGGAGCGGACCGGAGCTGACCGAAAGTTTGGAAAATTTTGCGAAGATTCGTCAATCAACGCCAACGTTATTCCAAATAGAATGTTGCGGATTGCCTATGGAAAATAGGTCCTAACTATAACTACCTACTGGCGACCGCCAGTAGGTAAAGATATATATATATATATATATATATATATATATATATATATATATATATATATCTTATCTACTGGCGGTCGCCAGTAGATAGTTATAGTTAGGACCATGTTTCCATAGGAAATCCGCAACATTCTATTTGGAATAACTTTGGCGCCGGTTGACGAATCCTCGTGAAATAGGTGGGGCGCTCTGCTCTGCTCCTACCCTGAAAGTCTCGGGGGGATTCATCAAGCGGGGGCTGAGAAAAAAGGGGGGTCCCAAAATGCGTTTTCCCCATGCAATTTTCCATAGGGATCTTTAGTCCAAGGTACAGCCCGAACGGCTGAACAGAATTACTTGAAATTTGGCAGAGAGGTAGTCCTCAGCTCAGGGATGTGCCTTTTGCATATATGGAGTCAATCTGTTCTGTAGTTCCTGAGAAAATTGCAGTTAAAAGCACATACATATCTATAGCCGCGCACCGTGCGCGCACCGTGCGAGCACCCTAACGTGCGCGAGCGTAATTCTGATTGGTGGTTACATGTTAGTCAACGTTCTAATCGGTCGAAATGAGGAAGTGTCGGCCGCCATTTTGTTTGTTTTCAGTGCGAGAGTAAAAAAGGAAGGTGGCGAACGTGAAAAGGGGGCAGGGTAGAGAGTTCCTGACCCCCTAGCCTTTGTCAGGGGGTCCCTGAAGGACCCCGAAGGCAGAAAAAAACATTTTACATTTTTTTTTTTAAATTGCGGGGGTGCTCGCACTGTGCGTGCACGGTGAAAAACCCAAAAAATAAATAAATATATAAAAAAAGAATAATACATACATAACTTAGCATTTAAAAAAACTTACAAATTCGCTGAAAAAACCATAGGTTTCACACACGTTATAGCTAGGAATTAGCATTTAAAAAACCTTGCAAATTCATTTAAAAAACCATAGGTTTCACACATGTTATAGTTAGGTGGATATTTCACTCGTAAAAAACCAATGAAAATCCCCCATTATATTTAGTTGAGATAACTATAACTCGCGCGACCGCCACTCTATCACAAGGATGATGTCATCAGTTATGTCATGAGTGATGCCACTGACCATGTCATGAGTGATGTAATATGTGACGTCATGAGCAGAGGATTGCGGGCGCGCGAGTTATAGTTATCTCAACTAACTATAACTATAACTATAACAGGGGAATTTCATTGGTTTTTTACGAGTGAAATATCCACCTAACTATAACATGTGTGAAACCTATGGTTTTTTAAGTGAATATATATATATATCTATATATATATATTTTCTTCAAAATTTAGTGGCCTGCCCGGTCACGGACTAGCACCACCGCGGGACTGCAGCGGGGCCGATGCTGTTTGTAATGGACGGCACAATCAGCGCGAGAGGTGCTTTTTTCAAATGTGCAGGGGTCTCTATGCGGCACCAAAACTCCTTTAAAATTGTGATGTTCCACTAATGGCAGCAACCCACAGGGGTAACAATGTTAACTACCAGTCCCATAATGCTGAGTGCAATGTTATGCCGTGAATTAAAAGAGGGGACTTACTGGAAGTGTTGTGCTGTTTGTTACTGGACTCGAAATTGCTCATGAGAAAGGGCGACCAAGCCCGAAACGCGTCGAGCAGCAAAATAAGAGGGGCTGTGAATCGCATGGACACTGCCTGCATTGGTGAGCGAATGCCTTTTGCGAGTGCTGGTCTACCTAGGGGCATCCTTTTCTTCAACATTTAGTGGCCTGCCCGGTCACGGACTAGCACCACCGCGGGACTGCAGCGGGGCCGATGCTGTTTGTAATGGACAGCACAATCAGCGCGAGAGGTGCTTTTTTCAAATGTGCAGGGGTCTCTATGCGGCACCAAAACTCCTTTAAAATCGTGATGTTCCACTAATGGCAGCAACCCACAGGGGTAACAATGTTAACTACCAGTCCCATAATGCTGAGTGCAATGTTATGCCGTGAATTAAAAGAGGGGACTTACTGGAAGTGTTGTGCTGTTTGTTACTGGACTCGAAATTGCTCATGAGAAAGGGCGACCAAGCCCGAAACGCGTCGAGCAGCAAAATAAGAGGGGCTGTGAATCGCATGGACACTGCCTGCATTGGTGAGCGAATGCCTTTTGCGAGTGCTGGTCTACCTAGGGGCATCCTTTTCTTCAACATTTAGTGGCCTGCCCGGTCACGGACTAGCACCACCGCGGGACTGCAGCGGGGTCGATGCTGTTTGTAATAGACAGCACAATCAGCGCGAGAGGTGCTTTTTTCAAATGTGCAGGGGTCTCTATGCGGCACCAAAACTCCTTTAAAATCGTGATGTTCCACTAATGGCAGCAACCCACAGGGGTAACGATGTTAACTACCAGTCCCATAATGCTGAGTGCAATGTTATGCCGTGAAATAAAAGAGGGGACTTACTGGAAGTGTTGTGCTGTTTGTTACTGGGCTCGAAATTGCTCATGAGGAAGGGCGACCAAGCCCGAAACGCGTCAAGCAGCGAAAGAAGACGGGCTGTGAATCGCATGGACACTGCCTGCATTGGTGAGTGAATGCCTTTTGCGAGTGCTGGTCTACCTAGGGGCATCCTTTTCTTCAAAATTTAGTGGCCTGCCCGGTCACGGACTAGCACCACCGCGGGACTGCAGCGGGGCCGATGCTGTTTGTAATGGACAGCACAATCAGCGCGAGAGGTGCTTTTTTTAAATGTGCAGGGGTCTCTATGCGGCACCAAAACTCCTTTAAAATCGTGATGTTCCACTAATGGCAGCATCCCACAGGGGTAACGATGTTAACTACCAGTCCCATAATGCTGAGTGCAATGTTATGCCGTGAAATAAAAGAGGGGACTAACTGGAAGTGTTGTGCTATTTGTTACTGGACTCGAAATTGCTCATGAGGAAGGGCGACCAAGCCCGAAATGCGTCGAGCAGCGAAATAAGAGGGGCTGTGAATCGCATGGACACTGCCTGCATTGGTGAGCGAATGCCTTTTGCTTGTGCTGGTCTACCTAGGGGCATCCTTTTCTTCAAAATTTAGTGGCCTGCCCGGTCACGGACTAGCACCACTGCGGGACTGCAGCGGGGCCGATGCTGTTTGTAATGGACAGCACAATCAGCGCGAGAGGTGCTTTTTTCAAATGTGCAGGGGTCTCTATGCGGCACCAAAACTCCTTTAAAATCGTGATGTTCCACTAATGGCAGCAACCCACAGGGGTAATGATGTTAACTACCAGTCCCATAATGCTGAGTGCAATGTTATGCCGTGAAATAAAAGAGGAGACTTACTGGAAGTGTTGTGCTGTTTGTTACTGGACTCGAAATTGCTCATGAGGAAGGGCGACCAAGCCCGAAACGCGTCGAGCAGCGAAATAGGAGGGGCTGTGAATCGCATGGACACTGCCTGCATTGGTGAGCGAATGCCTTTTGCGAGTGCTGGTCTACCTAGGGGCATACTTTTCTTCAAAATTTAGTGGCCTGCCCGGTCACGGACTAGCACCACCGCGGGACTGCAGCGGGGCCGATGCTGTTTGTAATGGACGGCACAATCAGCGCGAGAGGTGCTTTTTTCAAATGTGCAGGGGTCTCTATGCGGCACCAAAACTCCTTTAAAATCATGATGTTCCACTAATGGCAGCAACCCACAGGGGTAACAATGTTAACTACCAGTCCCATAATGCTGAGTGCAATGTTATGCCGTGAATTAAAAGAGGGGACTTACTGGAAGTGTTGTGCTGTTTGTTACTGGACTCGAAATTGCTCATGAGAAAGGGCGACCAAGCCCGAAACGCGTCGAGCAGCAAAATAAGAGGGGCTGTGAATCGCATGGACACTGCCTGCATTGGTGAGCGAATGCCTTTTGCGAGTGCTGGTCTACCTAGGGGCATCCTTTTCTTCAACATTTAGTGGCCTGCCCGGTCACGGACTAGCACCACCGCGGGACTGCAGCGGGGCCGATGCTGTTTGTAATGGACAGCACAATCAGCGCGAGAGGTGCTTTTTTCAAATGTGCAGGGGTCTCTATGCGGCACCAAAACTCCTTTAAAATCGTGATGTTCCACTAATGGCAGCAACCCACAGGGGTAAAAATGTTAACTACCAGTCCCATAATGCTGAGTGCAATGTTATGCCGTGAATTAAAAGAGGGGACTTACTGGAAGTGTTGTGCTGTTTGTTACTGGACTCGAAATTGCTCATGAGAAAGGGCGACCAAGCCCGAAACGCGTCGAGCAGCAAAATAAGAGGGGCTGTGAATCGCATGGACACTGCCTGCATTGGTGAGCGAATGCCTTTTGCGAGTGCTGGTCTACCTAGGGGCATCCTTTTCTTCAACATTTAGTGGCCTGCCCGGTCACGGACTAGCACCACCGCGGGACTGCAGCGGGGCCGATGCTGTTTGTAATGGACAGCACAATCAGCGCGAGAGGTGCTTTTTTCAAATGTGCAGGGGTCTCTATGCGGCACCAAAACTCCTTTAAAATCGTGATGTTCCACTAATGGCAGCAACCCACAGGGGTAACGATGTTAACTACCAGTCCCATAATGCTGAGTGCAATGTTATGCCGTGAAATAAAAGAGGGGACTTACTGGAAGTGTTGTGCTGTTTGTTACTGGGCTCGAAATTGCTCATGAGGAAGGGCGACCAAGCCCGAAACGCGTCAAGCAGCGGAAGAAGACGGGCTGTGAATCGCATGGACACTGCCTGCATTGGTGAGTGAATGCCTTTTGCGAGTGCTGGTCTACCTAGGGGCATCCTTTTCTTCAAAATTTAGTGGCCTGCCCGGTCACGGACTAGCACCACCGCGGGACTGCAGCGGGGCCGATGCTGTTTGTAATGGACAGCACAATCAGCGCGAGAGGTGCTTTTTTCAAATGTGCAGGGGTCTCTATGCGGCACCAAAACTCCTTTAAAATCGTGATGTTCCACTAATGGCAGCATCCCACAGGGGTAACGATGTTAACTACCAGTCCCATAATGCTGAGTGCAATGTTATGCCGTGAAATAAAAGAGGGGACTAACTGGAAGTGTTGTGCTATTTGTTACTGGACTCGAAATTGCTCATGAGGAAGGGCGACCAAGCCCGAATTGCGTCGAGCAGCGAAATAAGAGGGGCTGTGAATCGCATGGACACTGCCTGCATTGGTGAGCGAATGCCTTTTGCGAGTGCTGGTCTACCTAGGGGCATCCTTTTCTTCAAAATTTAGTGGCCTGCCCAGTCACGGACTAGCACCACTGCGGGACTGCAGCGGGGCCGATGCTGTTTGTAATGGACAGCACAATCAGCGCGAGAGGTGCTTTTTTCAAATGTGCAGGGGTCTCTATGCGGCACCAAAACTCCTTTAAAATCGTGATGTTCCACTAATGGCAGCAACCCACAGGGGTAACAATGTTAACTACCAGTCCCATAATGCTGAGTGCAATGTTATGCCGTGAATTAAAAGAGGGGACTTACTGGAAGTGTTGTGCTGTTTGTTACTGGACTCGAAATTGCTCATGAGAAAGGGCGACCAAGCCCGAAACGCGTCGAGCAGCAAAATAAGAGGGGCTGTGAATCGCATGGACACTGCCTGCATTGGTGAGCGAATGCCTTTTGCGAGTGCTGGTCTACCTAGGGGCATCCTTTTCTTCAACATTTAGTGGCCTGCCCGGTCACGGACTAGCACCACCGCGGGACTGCAGCGGGGTCGATGCTGTTTGTAATAGACAGCACAATCAGCGCGAGAGGTGCTTTTTTCAAATGTGCAGGGGTCTCTATGCGGCACCAAAACTCCTTTAGAATCGTGATGTTCCACTAATGGCAGCAACCCACAGGGGTAACGATGTTAACTACCAGTCCCATAATGCTGAGTGCAATGTTATGCCGTGAAATAAAAGAGGGGACTTACTGGAAGTGTTGTGCTGTTTGTTACTGGGCTCGAAATTGCTCATGAGGAAGGGCGACCAAGCCCGAAACGCGTCAAGCAGCGAAAGAAGACGGGCTGTGAATCGCATGGACACTGCCTGCATTGGTGAGTGAATGCCTTTTGCGAGTGCTGGTCTACCTAGGGGCATCCTTTTCTTCAAAATTTAGTGGCCTGCCCGGTCACGGACTAGCACCACCGCGGGACTGCAGCGGGGCCGATGCTGTTTGTAATGGACAGCACAATCAGCGCGAGAGGTGCTTTTTTTAAATGTGCAGGGGTCTCTATGCGGCACCAAAACTCCTTTAAAATCGTGATGTTCCACTAATGGCAGCATCCCACAGGGGTAACGATGTTAACTACCAGTCCCATAATGCTGAGTGCAATGTTATGCCGTGAAATAAAAGAGGGGACTAACTGGAAGTGTTGTGCTATTTGTTACTGGACTCGAAATTGCTCATGAGGAAGGGCGACCAAGCCCGAAATGCGTCGAGCAGCGAAATAGGAGGGGCTGTGAATCGCATGGACACTGCCTGCATTGGTGAGCGAATGCCTTTTGCGAGTGCTGGTCTACCTAGGGGCATCCTTTTCTTCAAAATTTAGTGGCCTGCCCGGTCACGGACTAGCACCACCGCGGGACTGCAGCGGGGCCGATGCTGTTTGTAATGGACGGCACAATCAGCGCGAGAGGTGCTTTTTTCAAATGTGCAGGGGTCTCTATGCGGCACCAAAACTCCTTTAAAATCATGATGTTCCACTAATGGCAGCAACCCACAGGGGTAACAATGTTAACTACCAGTCCCATAATGCTGAGTGCAATGTTATGCCGTGAATTAAAAGAGGGGACTTACTGGAAGTGTTGTGCTGTTTGTTACTGGACTCGAAATTGCTCATGAGAAAGGGCGACCAAGCCCGAAACGCGTCGAGCAGCAAAATAAGAGGGGCTGTGAATCGCATGGACACTGCCTGCATTGGTGAGCGAATGCCTTTTGCGAGTGCTGGTCTACCTAGGGGCATCCTTTTCTTCAACATTTAGTGGCCTGCCCGGTCACGGACTAGCACCACCGCGGGACTGCAGCGGGGCCGATGCTGTTTGTAATGGACAGCACATTCAGCGCGAGAGGTGCTTTTTTCAAATGTGCAGGGGTCTCTATGCGGCACCAAAACTCCTTTAAAATCGTGATGTTCCACTAATGGCAGCAACCCACAGGGGTAACAATGTTAACTACCAGTCCCATAATGCTGAGTGCAATGTTATGCCGTGAATTAAAAGAGGGGACTTACTGGAAGTGTTGTGCTGTTTGTTACTGGACTCGAAATTGCTCATGAGAAAGGGCGACCAAGCCCGAAACGCGTCGAGCAGCAAAATAAGAGGGGCTGTGAATCGCATGGACACTGCCTGCATTGGTGAGCGAATGCCTTTTGCGAGTGCTGGTCTACCTAGGGGCATCCTTTTCTTCAACATTTAGTGGCCTGCCCGGTCACGGACTAGCACCACCGCGGGACTGCAGCGGGGCCGATGCTGTTTGTAATGGACAGCACAATCAGCGCGAGAGGTGCTTTTTTCAAATGTGCAGGGGTCTCTATGCGGCACCAAAACTCCTTTAAAATCGTGATGTTCCACTAATGGCAGCAACCCACAGGGGTAACGATGTTAATTACCAGTCCCATAATGCTGAGTGCAATGTTATGCCGTGAAATAAAAGAGGGGACTTACTGGAAGTGTTGTGCTGTTTGTTACTGGGCTCGAAATTGCTCATGAGGAAGGGCGACCAAGCCCGAAACGCGTCGAGCAGCAAAATAAGAGGGGCTGTGAATCGCATGGACACTGCCTGCATTGGTGAGCGAATGCCTTTTGCGAGTGCTGGTCTACCTAGGGGCATCCTTTTCTTCAACATTTAGTGGCCTGCCCGGTCACGGACTAGCACCACCGCGGGACTGCAGCGGGGCCGATGCTGTTTGTAATGGACAGCACAATCAGCGCGAGAGGTGCTTTTTTCAAATGTGCAGGGGTCTCTATGCGGCACCAAAACTCCTTTAAAATCGTGATGTTCCACTAATGGCAGCAACCCACAGGGGTAACAATGTTAACTACCAGTCCCATAATGCTGAGTGCAATGTTATGCCGTGAATTAAAAGAGGGGACTTACTGGAAGTGTTGTGCTGTTTGTTACTGGACTCGAAATTGCTCATGAGAAAGGGCGACCAAGCCCGAAACGCGTCGAGCAGCAAAATAAGAGGGGCTGTGAATCGCATGGACACTGCCTGCATTGGTGAGCGAATGCCTTTTGCGAGTGCTGGTCTACCTAGGGGCATCCTTTTCTTCAACATTTAGTGGCCTGCCCGGTCACGGACTAGCACCACCGCGGGACTGCAGCGGGGTCGATGCTGTTTGTAATAGACAGCACAATCAGCGCGAGAGGTGCTTTTTTCAAATGTGCAGGGGTCTCTATGCGGCACCAAAACTCCTTTAAAATCGTGATGTTCCACTAATGGCAGCAACCCACAGGGGTAACGATGTTAACTACCAGTCCCATAATGCTGAGTGCAATGTTATGCCGTGAAATAAAAGAGGGGACTTACTGGAAGTGTTGTGCTGTTTGTTACTGGGCTCGAAATTGCTCATGAGGAAGGGCGACCAAGCCCGAAACGCGTCAAGCAGCGAAAGAAGACGGGCTGTGAATCGCATGGACACTGCCTGCATTGGTGAGTGAATGCCTTTTGCGAGTGCTGGTCTACCTAGGGGCATCCTTTTCTTCAAAATTTAGTGGCCTGCCCGGTCACGGACTAGCACCACCGCGGGACTGCAGCGGGGCCGATGCTGTTTGTAATGGACAGCACAATCAGCGCGAGAGGTGCTTTTTTTAAATGTGCAGGGGTCTCTATGCGGCACCAAAACTCCTTTAAAATCGTGATGTTCCACTAATGGCAGCATCCCACAGGGGTAACGATGTTAACTACCAGTCCCATAATGCTGAGTGCAATGTTATGCCGTGAAATAAAAGAGGGGACTAACTGGAAGTGTTGTGCTATTTGTTACTGGACTCGAAATTGCTCATGAGGAAGGGCGACCAAGCCCGAAATGCGTCGAGCAGCGAAATAAGAGGGGCTGTGAATCGCATGGTCACTGCCTGCATTGGTGAGCGAATGCCTTTTGCGAGTGCTGGTCTACCTAGGGGCATCCTTTTCTTCAAAATTTAGTGGCCTGCCCGGTCACGGACTAGCACCACTGCGGGACTGCAGCGGGGCCGATGCTGTTTGTAATGGACAGCACAATCAGCGCGAGAGGTGCTTTTTTCAAATGTGCAGGGGTCTCTATGCGGCACCAAAACTCCTTTAAAATCGTGATGTTCCACTAATGGCAGCAACCCACAGGGGTAATGATGTTAACTACCAGTCCCATAATGCTGAGTGCAATGTTATGCCGTGAAATAAAAGAGGAGACTTACTGGAAGTGTTGTGCTGTTTGTTACTGGACTCGAAATTGCTCATGAGGAAGGGCGACCAAGCCCGAAACGCGTCGAGCAGCGAAATAGGAGGGGCTGTGAATCGCATGGACACTGCCTGCATTGGTGAGCGAATGCCTTTTGCGAGTGCTGGTCTACCTAGGGGCATACTTTTCTTCAAAATTTAGTGGCCTGCCCGGTCACGGACTAGCACCACCGCGGGACTGCAGCGGGGCCGATGCTGTTTGTAATGGACGGCACAATCAGCGCGAGAGGTGCTTTTTTCAAATGTGCAGGGGTCTCTATGCGGCACCAAAACTCCTTTAAAATCATGATGTTCCACTAATGGCAGCAACCCACAGGGGTAACAATGTTAACTACCAGTCCCATAATGCTGAGTGCAATGTTATGCCGTGAATTAAAAGAGGGGACTTACTGGAAGTGTTGTGCTGTTTGTTACTGGACTCGAAATTGCTCATGAGAAAGGGCGACCAAGCCCGAAACGCGTCGAGCAGCAAAATAAGAGGGGCTGTGAATCGCATGGACACTGCCTGCATTGGTGAGCGAATGCCTTTTGCGAGTGCTGGTCTACCTAGGGGCATCCTTTTCTTCAACATTTAGTGGCCTGCCCGGTCACGGACTAGCACCACCGCGGGACTGCAGCGGGGCCGATGCTGTTTGTAATGGACAGCACAATCAGCGCGAGAGGTGCTTTTTTCAAATGTGCAGGGGTCTCTATGCGGCACCAAAACTCCTTTAAAATCGTGATGTTCCACTAATGGCAGCAACCCACAGGGGTAAAAATGTTAACTACCAGTCCCATAATGCTGAGTGCAATGTTATGCCGTGAATTAAAAGAGGGGACTTACTGGAAGTGTTGTGCTGTTTGTTACTGGACTCGAAATTGCTCATGAGAAAGGGCGACCAAGCCCGAAACGCGTCGAGCAGCAAAATAAGAGGGGCTGTGAATCGCATGGACACTGCCTGCATTGGTGAGCGAATGCCTTTTGCGAGTGCTGGTCTACCTAGGGGCATCCTTTTCTTCAACATTTAGTGGCCTGCCCGGTCACGGACTAGCACCACCGCGGGACTGCAGCGGGGCCGATGCTGTTTGTAATGGACAGCACAATCAGCGCGAGAGGTGCTTTTTTCAAATGTGCAGGGGTCTCTATGCGGCACCAAAACTCCTTTAAAATCGTGATGTTCCACTAATGGCAGCAACCCACAGGGGTAACGATGTTAACTACCAGTCCCATAATGCTGAGTGCAATGTTATGCCGTGAAATAAAAGAGGGGACTTACTGGAAGTGTTGTGCTGTTTGTTACTGGGCTCGAAATTGCTCATGAGGAAGGGCGACCAAGCCCGAAACGCGTCAAGCAGCGGAAGAAGACGGGCTGTGAATCGCATGGACACTGCCTGCATTGGTGAGTGAATGCCTTTTGCGAGTGCTGGTCTACCTAGGGGCATCCTTTTCTTCAAAATTTAGTGGCCTGCCCGGTCACGGACTAGCACCACCGCGGGACTGCAGCGGGGCCGATGCTGTTTGTAATGGACAGCACAATCAGCGCGAGAGGTGCTTTTTTCAAATGTGCAGGGGTCTCTATGCGGCACCAAAACTCCTTTAAAATCGTGATGTTCCACTAATGGCAGCATCCCACAGGGGTAACGATGTTAACTACCAGTCCCATAATGCTGAGTGCAATGTTATGCCGTGAAATAAAAGAGGGGACTAACTGGAAGTGTTGTGCTATTTGTTACTGGACTCGAAATTGCTCATGAGGAAGGGCGACCAAGCCCGAATTGCGTCGAGCAGCGAAATAAGAGGGGCTGTGAATCGCATGGACACTGCCTGCATTGGTGAGCGAATGCCTTTTGCGAGTGCTGGTCTACCTAGGGGCATCCTTTTCTTCAAAATTTAGTGGCCTGCCCAGTCACGGACTAGCACCACTGCGGGACTGCAGCGGGGCCGATGCTGTTTGTAATGGACAGCACAATCAGCGCGAGAGGTGCTTTTTTCAAATGTGCAGGGGTCTCTATGCGGCACCAAAACTCCTTTAAAATCGTGATGTTCCACTAATGGCAGCAACCCACAGGGGTAACAATGTTAACTACCAGTCCCATAATGCTGAGTGCAATGTTATGCCGTGAATTAAAAGAGGGGACTTACTGGAAGTGTTGTGCTGTTTGTTACTGGACTCGAAATTGCTCATGAGAAAGGGCGACCAAGCCCGAAACGCGTCGAGCAGCAAAATAAGAGGGGCTGTGAATCGCATGGACACTGCCTGCATTGGTGAGCGAATGCCTTTTGCGAGTGCTGGTCTACCTAGGGGCATCCTTTTCTTCAACATTTAGTGGCCTGCCCGGTCACGGACTAGCACCACCGCGGGACTGCAGCGGGGTCGATGCTGTTTGTAATAGACAGCACAATCAGCGCGAGAGGTGCTTTTTTCAAATGTGCAGGGGTCTCTATGCGGCACCAAAACTCCTTTAGAATCGTGATGTTCCACTAATGGCAGCAACCCACAGGGGTAACGATGTTAACTACCAGTCCCATAATGCTGAGTGCAATGTTATGCCGTGAAATAAAAGAGGGGACTTACTGGAAGTGTTGTGCTGTTTGTTACTGGGCTCGAAATTGCTCATGAGGAAGGGCGACCAAGCCCGAAACGCGTCAAGCAGCGAAAGAAGACGGGCTGTGAATCGCATGGACACTGCCTGCATTGGTGAGTGAATGCCTTTTGCGAGTGCTGGTCTACCTAGGGGCATCCTTTTCTTCAAAATTTAGTGGCCTGCCCGGTCACGGACTAGCACCACCGCGGGACTGCAGCGGGGCCGATGCTGTTTGTAATGGACAGCACAATCAGCGCGAGAGGTGCTTTTTTTAAATGTGCAGGGGTCTCTATGCGGCACCAAAACTCCTTTAAAATCGTGATGTTCCACTAATGGCAGCATCCCACAGGGGTAACGATGTTAACTACCAGTCCCATAATGCTGAGTGCAATGTTATGCCGTGAAATAAAAGAGGGGACTAACTGGAAGTGTTGTGCTATTTGTTACTGGACTCGAAATTGCTCATGAGGAAGGGCGACCAAGCCCGAAATGCGTCGAGCAGCGAAATAGGAGGGGCTGTGAATCGCATGGACACTGCCTGCATTGGTGAGCGAATGCCTTTTGCGAGTGCTGGTCTACCTAGGGGCATCCTTTTCTTCAAAATTTAGTGGCCTGCCCGGTCACGGACTAGCACCACCGCGGGACTGCAGCGGGGCCGATGCTGTTTGTAATGGACGGCACAATCAGCGCGAGAGGTGCTTTTTTCAAATGTGCAGGGGTCTCTATGCGGCACCAAAACTCCTTTAAAATCATGATGTTCCACTAATGGCAGCAACCCACAGGGGTAACAATGTTAACTACCAGTCCCATAATGCTGAGTGCAATGTTATGCCGTGAATTAAAAGAGGGGACTTACTGGAAGTGTTGTGCTGTTTGTTACTGGACTCGAAATTGCTCATGAGAAAGGGCGACCAAGCCCGAAACGCGTCGAGCAGCAAAATAAGAGGGGCTGTGAATCGCATGGACACTGCCTGCATTGGTGAGCGAATGCCTTTTGCGAGTGCTGGTCTACCTAGGGGCATCCTTTTCTTCAACATTTAGTGGCCTGCCCGGTCACGGACTAGCACCACCGCGGGACTGCAGCGGGGCCGATGCTGTTTGTAATGGACAGCACATTCAGCGCGAGAGGTGCTTTTTTCAAATGTGCAGGGGTCTCTATGCGGCACCAAAACTCCTTTAAAATCGTGATGTTCCACTAATGGCAGCAACCCACAGGGGTAACAATGTTAACTACCAGTCCCATAATGCTGAGTGCAATGTTATGCCGTGAATTAAAAGAGGGGACTTACTGGAAGTGTTGTGCTGTTTGTTACTGGACTCGAAATTGCTCATGAGAAAGGGCGACCAAGCCCGAAACGCGTCGAGCAGCAAAATAAGAGGGGCTGTGAATCGCATGGACACTGCCTGCATTGGTGAGCGAATGCCTTTTGCGAGTGCTGGTCTACCTAGGGGCATCCTTTTCTTCAACATTTAGTGGCCTGCCCGGTCACGGACTAGCACCACCGCGGGACTGCAGCGGGGCCGATGCTGTTTGTAATGGACAGCACAATCAGCGCGAGAGGTGCTTTTTTCAAATGTGCAGGGGTCTCTATGCGGCACCAAAACTCCTTTAAAATCGTGATGTTCCACTAATGGCAGCAACCCACAGGGGTAACGATGTTAATTACCAGTCCCATAATGCTGAGTGCAATGTTATGCCGTGAAATAAAAGAGGGGACTTACTGGAAGTGTTGTGCTGTTTGTTACTGGGCTCGAAATTGCTCATGAGGAAGGGCGACCAAGCCCGAAACGCGTCAAGCAGCGGAAGAAGACGGGCTGTGAATCGCATGGACACTGCCTGCATTGGTGAGTGAATGCCTTTTGCGAGTGCTGGTCTACCTAGGGGCATCCTTTTCTTCAAAATTTAGTGGCCTGCCCGGTCACGGACTAGCACCACCGCGGGACTGCAGCGGGCCGATGCTGTTTGTAATGGACAGCACAATCAGCGCGAGAGGTGCTTTTTTCAAATGTGCAGGGGTCTCTATGCGGCACCAAAACTCCTTTAAAATCGTGATGTTCCACTAATGGCAGCATCCCACAGGGGTAACGATGTTAACTACCAGTCCCATAATGCTGAGTGCAATGTTATGCCGTGAAATAAAAGAGGGGACTAACTGGAAGTGTTGTGCTATTTGTTACTGGACTCGAAATTGCTCATGAGGAAGGGCGACCAAGCCCGAATTGCGTCGAGCAGCGAAATAAGAGGGGCTGTGAATCGCATGGACACTGCCTGCATTGGTGAGCGAATGCCTTTTGCGAGTGCTGGTCTACCTAGGGGCATCCTTTTCTTCAAAATTTAGTGGCCTGCCCAGTCACGGACTAGCACCACTGCGGGACTGCAGCGGGGCCGATGCTGTTTGTAATGGACAGCACAATCAGCGCGAGAGGTGCTTTTTTCAAATGTGCAGGGGTCTCTATGCGGCACCAAAACTCCTTTAAAATCGTGATGTTCCACTAATGGCAGCAACCCACAGGGGTAATGATGTTAACTACCAGTCCCATAATGCTGAGTGCAATGTTATGCCGTGAAATAAAAGAGGGGACTTACTGGAAGTGTTGTGCTGTTTGTTACTGGACTCGAAATTGCTCATGAGGAAGGGCGACCAAGCCCGAAACGCGTCGAGCAGCGAAATAGGAGGGGCTGTGAATCGCATGGACACTCCTGCATTGGTGAGCGAATGCCTTTTGCGAGTGCTGGTCTACCTAGGGGCATCCTTTTCTTCAAAATTTAGTGGCCTGCCCGGTCACGGACTAGCACCATCGCGGGACTGCAGCGGGGCCGATGCTGTTTGTAATGGACAGCACAATCAGCACGAGAGGTGCTTTTTTCAAATGTGCAGGGGTCTCTATGCGGCACCAAAACTCCTTTAAAATCATGATGTTCCACTAATGGCAGCAACCCACAGGGGTAACGATGTTAATCTACCAGTCCCATAATGCTGAGTGCAATGTTATGCCGTGAAATAAAAGAGGGGACTTACTGGAAGTGTTGTGCTGTTTGTTACTGGACTCAAAATTGCTCATGAGGAAGGGCGACCAAGCCCGAAACGCGTCGAGCAGCGAAATAAGAGGGGCTGTGAGTCGCATGGACACTGCCTGCATTCGTGAGCGAATGCCTTTTGCGAGTGCTGGTCTACCTAGGGGCATCCTTTTCTTCAAAATTTAGTGGCCTGCCCGGTCACGGACTAGCACCACCGCGGGACTGCAGCGGGGCCGATGCTGTTTGTAATGGACAGCACAATCAGCGCGAGAGGTGCTTTTTTCAAATGTGCAGGGGTCTCTATGCGGCACCAAAACTCCTTTAAAATCGTGATGTTCCACTAATGGCAGCAACCCACAGGGGTAACGATGTTAACTACCAGTCCCATAATGCTGAGTGCAATGTTGTGCCGTGAAATAAAAGAGGGGACTTACTGGAAGTGTTGTGCTGTTTGTAACTGGACTCGAAATTGTTCATGAGGAAGGGTGACCAAGCCCGAAACGCGTCGAGCAGCGAAATAAGGGGGGCTGTGAATCGCATGGACACTGCCTGCATTGGTGAGCGAATGCCTTTTGCGAGTGCTGGTCTACCTAGGGGCATCCTTTTTTTCTTAAAAAAATAAATATATATATATATATATATATATATATATATATATATCCAACAAGGTTACCCATTTGAAGATGCCACACAAGGGAGAGCATTTATCCTTCTTTATTAAGGATCGCAGGTAAGTTTACAATGCACCTCACACTCAAAAGTGAAAAGCCTGACGCGTTTCGAACGGGATTCGTTCTTGTTCACAGGCACCATGTGACCTCCACCAGCAGCCGCGTTGTTTTAAATGTCTGCTCTAAAATGTTAGTCCCGTCCCAGTGGGCGTCAGCAACACAGTGCTTCTGGTATTTGCAGTTTATAAAAACATCGATCTTCTCCAGTGAGCGCTGTTGGTTTTGGTGAATAAAACAATATATCCCAGTGGGTTTGAGAAAGGTTGCAAAAGGAGACTTCCTGTTTTTACAAGTTCTTAAAAGCGGTCTCTTCCATTCCACATGTGTGACCTCAGTGGGTCACTGCTAGGATCCGCTACAACAGTGGGGCATCGTCAAGGGGGGCCGAGAAAGAAGGGGGGTTCCAAAATGTGTTTTCGCCATGTTAATTTACACAGGAACATTTAGACAAGGCTACCGGTTGAACGGGTGAATGGAATTACCCCAAATTTGGCACGGAGAAGGGTCTTGGTCGAGAAAGCGTGCTTTTGTTTATTTGGTGTAAATCCGTTCAGTAGTTTTGGAGAAATATCGAAATTTACAGATATCGATATTTGGAAATTCTGCCTTCTGATTGGCTGAGGGGCTACGAGCACGATCTTGCTGCTTATTGGCTGCGAGCGGTGTGAGCGGTTGCAACTAGGAAGTGTTGGAAGCCATTTTGTGATTCCGTTGAAGTGAGTAACTGGAAAAAAGGGCGATAAGAGTAGGAAAGAGGAGGGTAGGTACGCTGTGAGGTCTGTGGGGTGGTTAGGGTGTGCTACACAGGGAGTGTGAAACGATGTATTCACCCCTACCGATGTGAAAGTGCTGTTTTGCCTAGACTGAGATGGTGCTGAGGTGAGGTGCCGGTACACTCGGCTCTGTGGGGCTATGTTACGCAGGATTTGATTCAAGTCGCAGAAAACAGATTCCTGCGTTCATTGCTTTCAGTTCCCCAATCAACCCCTGTTTTTTCCATTCATGCGGAGGTTGGGTTGGGCTATGTCTCTGATAAATTGAAGCTGGCCCCATTGTTATTCTGGGTGAAAACTTGGTTAAACCAGGAAATTTCTCTTAACCATCAGATTCTGAAGGACGTTTTAGCCTTAGACCATGCTAACAGAATCCCCTGGTTAGAATATATCAGAGTGGCGTTCTCTAGCTTGGGGCATCCTGAGCTTTTTTCATCCCCCTCACTTATAGTTAAAGCTGATATTGCCTGGACCAGGCAGTTTTTTCTAGATAGGCTCACTATGGACCGCGAGGAGAGGGAAATTCGAAAACCAAGTGTGAGAGCGCATTTTCTGCTTCTCTCTTCTCCCTCGCTGGAACCCTATCTAAATATTGTTTCAAACCCGTTCCATAGATTTTTATTACTTCGTTTTAGATTTAACATGATCCACTATTCACTTGGCTCTTATTTGTCGTGGGCTAAGCCCGAATGTAGCACACCTTGCCATTGTGATGACTTCTCATGCCAGGACACATTGCACTTTATTATGTTTTGCGAGTTTTATTCTGCAAGCCACAAAAAATATTTACTTCCTATTTTAAAGGAAGCCGGCTTCTTACAAGTCAGACCTGCTCTGTTGTTTCTTCAACAGCTGAGCAGTACTCGCATTATCTTTAGTGTGGCAAATTTCCTGGTGGCTGCTATGCGCTGCAAGGCGAAAAGACCCTTTTAGCTTGTGCAATATATGAGTGATTTTTAATGAAATCTTTATTATGTTTGTATGTTGTTTTTACTATATGGATTTATTGTAACCTTATTGTGTATTGGATATGTTATGGTACATGCCTTTTTTATGATCTTCTGTGCTTTTATGATTTTTATTAATCGAATAAAGTGTTTTTTGACTGACTGACTGACTGTGAGCTGATTGCTGTAAACTGATTTGCTCCTGGCGCTGTAGCATACTGGCCGCTGTAGCATAGCTGTGCAAGTGGTGTTAGTATGGGTTTAGATTATAGCGCTGTGAGCTCTGTGGGGTGGTTAGGGTGTGCTACGCAGGGAGTGTGAAGCGAAGTATTCACCTCTAGGGGTGTGAAAGTGCTGTTTTGCCCAGAGTGAGATGGTGCTGAGGTGAGGTGCCAGTACACTCGGAGATGAAACCGTGAGCTGATTGCTGTAAACTGATGTGCTCTGGGTGCTCTAGGATACTGGCCACTGTAGCATAGCTGTGAAAGTGGTGTTAGTATGGGTTTAGACTATAGCGCTGTGAGCTCTGTGGGGTGGTTAGTGTGTGCTATAGAGGGAGTGTGAAGTGAAGTATTCACCCCTAGCGGTGTGAAAGTGCTGTTTTGCCTAGAGTGAGATGGTGCTGAGGTGAGGTGCCGGTACACTAGGGGATGAAACCGTGAGATGATTGCTGTAAACTGATGTGCTCTGGGCACTGTGGCATACTGGCCGCTGTAGCATAGCTGTACAAGTGGTGTTAGTATGGGTTTAGACTATAGCGGGAGTGGGAAGCAAACTACTCACCCCTACCGGTCTGAAGACTCGAATGGAGTGTTTTAGCAAGAAGGAATAAAGAAATAATCGTGAAAAATATAATGCAGAAGGTTGCAATGCCACAGAAGATAAATGGTGAAATCCGGTGTGTTTAAGAAAGTGGCTGTGTGGGATAAAGCGATGGAGTCTGCAAGTTATATAAAAAGTGTCTTTATTTAAGTGCCATAAATGGAACCACTGGTGCAAGAGCTAAGGCATCCAGCTGAGGTAAACTCCAACCGCTTCTGCTGTATTCATACCTAAGCTCCTGCATCAGTCAATTCCACATTACATGTTACTGTTTCATGTGACATTGACATAAACAATACATATTAGACATGAATGACTGTAAATTGTAGAAAATAAAGGTAGGATAGGATTACCACACTGTGCCAACCAGTTCCTAAACCATGCCGTGCTTTTTGAACTTGATCACCAGCTCGTGAGCAGAGGCTGAGGATGAGCTAATTTGTGTGAAAGGGCTTCATGGATAACAGGCAGGCAGAGAGACATGTGTTCAAAGAATAGATATGGTTTCAAAATGGATGTCGGGTTTAGGCTAATTTATCAAGTAAATAGCGTATTTCCATAGGCCATACATCATCCATCCCTGGTTAGTGTGGAGACGTAAGGGCCAATAATGAAAACACAGTTCAAATGCCTAAGTATACTTAGAACGTTATGATATGAAAATAGCTCAATTGAAGTGTATTAAAAAAATATATATGAAAAAGTCAAAAATTTGGAAAAAATAAATCCAAGAATCAAGTGAATAGCTTACAAGTCTTGGAGATTGCAGTCCGGAAGTTCTTCAGCGGCTTGAGATGCGTAATGTTCCAAGAGGCGATTGTTGCCATCGTGTGAGAAAAGTGAAGCGATCCAATTCATATCCTCGAAGGGACAGTAATGTTCCTCGAATGTTGGAGCGGCAATTTGAATTGGCAGGCAATCTGCGATGTTGTCAAAGGTCGCATGTTGCAGGAGATCTTTCGCGGCTGCGCAGAAATCCTTTTCCGCCAGGATACCTTTTTGCGTTGCATCCGCCATTGCTCCACTGCCCAAACAATCAAGTTAATTGTTTTCAAGATACTCCATTACATGCTGGATATCGGGAGCGTTTACTGGGATGTTGGCATGGCATAGATCCATTCGCCAGTCGATTGGGCAAGTTTTGCAATAAAAAGAGGGTTGCACGCAGATTGTATATGTGTAAATAAATGTCATGTTGTAGCCGGCTCCGATAATAGAGAGAGGCAGGCAGCCAAAAAGTTGTTCCATTTTTTCACGATATTGATGTAGCTTCGCCTAGAGGCGTGTTCTGTTGGACATGCTTGTTACCACAGGGAGCGCAGCCACTTTTAACAAGCTAAAATAGTAGTAGGATGGCCGCAAACAGAGCGAGAATTATGGGCACTGTTCCTGTTATGCTAGAGATGATCGAATGAATGAAGTCTGGTATTAGACTAAAAACAGTTTGAAATCCTGTGACAAGACCGGAGGAGACAGTGTTAAAAAAGTGTGCCAGACCTTAAATGTCAGATGTGTTGAAAATTGTGTAACAATTCACAAAGTGTAATGGGAGGTTTGTATTTAAAAGGGAAGGTATTTCACTTGAAGCTCGTGCTATCTGCAGTCAATAAATTACTTTTGGAGAAGTGAGGGACACTTCTTGTGAGATTTTTAAAATCACAAAGTCCCTTCTTACCCCCCCTCCTCTTCCGGCTCCTGATAACGCCCAGCAGAGGTGTGATGAACTTGCAGAATACTTTTCCTCTACTGTCCAAAGGATATATAACACATTTTTAAATGTTACTTTTTCGGGGGACACTGTTACTATGGATAAGCAAACTCTGCTGAATGAGTTTCCTCCTCTTTCCTTATCCTCTACGCAGGAACTTCTCAAACAGTTGAAATCAGGCTTCCCTTTCGATCCGGCACCGCCGTCTATTCTGAATCTAATATCTGACATAGTCTCTCCGGTCATACGGGATGGGATAAATTCCTCCCTGGGTAGTGGAGTGGTTCCCCCTCTTTGGAAACAGGCCAGGGTCAAGGCATTATTGAAAAAGACTAATCTTGACCCAGAGGACTGGGCGAACTACCGGCCTATCTCCTTGTTGCCAGGTATTAGCAAATTGGCTGAAAAACATGTCAATACTGCCATGTCCTCATTTCTTGAAAACAATAAGTGCCTGCATCCCTCCCAGACAGGTTTTAGATGCCATCAGGGAACTGAGACCGCACTCCTAGTTGTGATTGAGGATACTAGGAAGATCTTGGATGCCGGAGGCTGTGCAGCTCTAATATTATTGGATCTTAGCGCTGCCTTCGACACCGTCAATCATCAACTTATGATTCAGAGACTTAAGGAGGTGGGTGTAGCGGGAGTGGCGCTTCACTGGCTTCAGTCCTTTCTGGAGAGTCACTCTTTCTGTGTCTTTGAGGGTGAAGCTGCATCCGAGCACATTCCTTTGCAGTGTGGAGTTCCCCAGGGATCATCTCTTAGCCCTACCATGTTTAATATCTACATGAGTTCTTTAGCTGAATTAGTATATCCCTGGGGCATCCAAATTGTCACCTATGCGGATGACACACAACTTGTGGTATCTCTAACCCAGAAAGGAAACTAGAATTGGGTCTGCTTTCTTGTTTGGGAAAGATCTCGGACTGGATGTATAAGTCTTTCTTGAAGCTTAATGGTGCAACAAAGGAATTTATGGTGCTTGGGCACAATGTTCCCACTAGTATGAAGATTCTTTGCCTAGCCGTCTAGGTCCGCCACCGGTATCAAAGATTAAGATTAAGAGTTTAGGAGTCTGGCTGGATTGGAAGCTTGATCTAAAAGAACAGGCATGTAAGGTGGCAGCCAGCTGCTATGGACAGATCAGGATGATAAGGAAGATTATTTCTCTTCTTCCTTTTGATGCTAGACGGGTGTTAGTCCAGGCGCTTATACTTTCGCGATTGGATTATGCAAATGCGGTGTACCTTGGTGCCCCTTTGGGCACTTCCAACAGGTTACAAATTGTTAAAAACTGTGCGGCCCGTTTACTTATGAACATTCCTAAATATAGTTCAGCTACACCAGCATTGGCTGCCCTGCACTGGCTTCCTGTTCAGGCCAGGATAGGCTTTAAGGCCCTTTGTATTGCCCGCAAGGCTATTGCCGGTAAAGGTTCATCTATGATTCAGTCGCTGGTTCAACTCTATGTTCCCAACAGGATGCTGGGATCTAAGCATAAATTTTTGCTCAGAGTGCCTATGATCAAGCGAGCTCGCTCCGGAGGTTGCTTATTCTCGTACAATGTTTCTATGTTATGGAATCGCCTGCCTGAGCATATCCGCTCGGAGCCCAATTACCTTAGTTTTAGGAAACAGCTGAAGACCTTTCTTTTTTGATGAGTTATGTCTGATGAGTGAGGTGCCATAAGTAAGCGCTGGGATGCCTTTGGTAGCTATGCGCTATATAAGTGTGTATTCATTCATTCATTCACTGTTTGAAAAAAAAGCGCTTTCAGTTTGCTCCGTTTAATAAAATCTGTTTTCAAAGTAGGTATTGAAGGGCAAGTTGAACTTTGGGAGTTACTCTGTGTGGGTGGGAATAGAGATTGCCAGAGGAATTATCCGGTTTGAAACAGTAAGTACATACGGTATGCCAGCTCACATTGAGTAGCAGTCCATGTTATTAAGAAGCAGATAACTGCCATTAGAAAGCTGTGTGAATGTTGGTCTGATTGTGGGAGCTGGCATGCTTTTAAGAAAGCAAGCAAGATTGGGGGCTGTAAGCTTAGAAGCGTTGTGCAGTTGGACATTCTTGAATGGTAATGAATGACTGCCATTGTGGTCCCACCTTTCACCTGTGAGAAAAACTTTGGTATCCTCTTTAAGACGGCGATATGTAAATGGGAGAAACCAATGCTCGTAAATAAACGTGCTACCTTATATAATCACATACAACATGACAAACAACATGTACGCCTAGCAGACACAACAACACTATGTACTGTGGGAACCGTGGCTAGCCATGTACACAAACCAAACATAGCACCTCTGCCGCACAATGCATAATGCGGGGAGAGATGGGAGCAAAGTATGTGCGAAGGTGGCAAGTGATTCTCGATTATAAAAGTATACAATGCAAAGTGTTGAGGGGATGTGTCGGAGAGACTTGAGTATGCAGAGCACAGACATGTACATGTGAAGATACACCATGGTCTATTGAGTGAAGTGGATAGTGGACGCAACCATGATAGTACAGTCAGTAGGGAAGATTATGAAAACATAGCACGTACGTGCCCCCTCGCCCCCAATCTTTAGTGTAGTGGGCTGGCTCGGCGTACGCAAGGCTAGCGTAGGTGTATGAATAAAAGGCATGTTTCTCTGGGTGTGTCTAGGAGAGTAGGATCTTCTTCACATGGGTACCCCCACTTTTTGCTGGTGTTTCACTGGTTTTTCGACCTTAGTCTGTGGCCTTGCTAATCAGGACCCCAGCCTAGCTGCTTCCTCTCTAAAATGGTTTGCATGTACATTAGGTACATATCTGATTGGATTATGGAGTGCCTTACAAGCCCCTAGTATATGGTATACTATGTACCTAGGGCATAGGTACCTCAGAGGCCTACCAGGGGCTGAAGCGTGTATTATGCTACCTCTGGGAAGCACTCCAAAATGACACCACAGGTCTGCTACTGCAACCTGGGTATGGTGGTGCTTGCACCACTTACAGTGGTATAGGCTACCTATATCACTACCATTGCACACACATATACAAGCTATAAGTCACTCCTATGGCAGGCCTTAACAATCCTGAAGGCAGAGTGCTTGGTTTTTATGTGAGAGGGTGCCCCTGCATGAGCAGAGCCCCTCTGCAGCGTTCAGAGTACCTCCTCTGATGCTGTTTGTGGTGCAGCCTGACCATATACTCTTAAGTGCATTATAACCTTGCGGTAAATGCGAACTTTGGGATGGCTGCATGGAAACATGTCGTGTTTGGTGTCAAACGCTTTGGAATACTACCCCCCTGCCAGTTCTGGCGGCGGGGGTAGCATTCCACCCTTCTAGAGGGAGAGACATGTTCACACTGGTCTAACCCAGTAGGACTTTCTACAGCCCTGGCATCACAAAATGGATGCCTCTGCCACAGACACGGGTCTGGCCTCCTGCTGCTGACCGAAACTCTGGCAGGGGAGGCCTGGACAATAGGTTTCCTGTCCCAGGGAGGTGTAACCCCCTCCCAAGACAGGCAGATGTGTATTGGGGCTGGGCGGGAGCACTCTCTGGTGCTTTGAAGTCCTGCACTGGGGGCACACTTGGTGTCCATGTGCATAGTCCAGTTCAAACCGGTTGCAGGGGCTACCTGCCCCTGCTCTGGCGTGAAACTGGACAAAGGAAATGGGTGTAACCATCCCTCTTTCCAAACCCTCCCATAGGTGGGTCCCTAGAGTATGTCCAACCCCCAAACTTAGTATAAGTATGGGAACCCAGACCTTGCGAATTTATAATACCCTGGACGAAACTCTGCAATATATATCCTGGACCTTCAATGTTCTACTTTGACTAGAAGACTGAAGAAATCTCCCTTGGGGTCAAGGAGTGACTCCCCTGCTTGGCAGGCACCAAAGGAGCAACTGACCGGTCTGCATCGTTGAAGCTCCCACCAGACGCCAAAGTCTTTGCATCACCAGAGATGGATTTCTAGACTTCCCCGAGGCTACCCTGAGACCACAGCAAAGCTGAGGCCCATGGCTATCATGATTGATGTGGAACTGTGACCCTTGGACACCGTGAACTTTTGCAGCAACATCATCTTCCTGGTCTTCCTCGAAGTTGTGCTTTGGGCTCCGAGTAGCCCCAGCCTTGAGCATCTCCTGCACTGAAGATTTCTGGCCTCCACTCCACGAGTGACCCGTGGGCCAGTTTCCAGTGCAACCGCTCGAGGCTCCTTCGCGATTGCTAGCCCATTGGCTAGTAGGTCCCCACGAAGGCAACTCCTCTTCTGATTGGGCTTTCCTGGTTGCCCCGACTTATCCTTGCTGGATGAGTCCCCCAGACCTTGCTGGTCTGCACCGCAGTCCTTTCTCTGATTTCTCCTGACCTCCCGTTGCCAAGGCTTGCTGGGTCCAATCTTGTCGCTGACACCGCAGCACTTGACAGACTTTGTGGGACAGCTCGAATCCAGCTCCTCGTTGTCATCGACACCTCCTGGACCTCATGGCTGAAGAGTTAAGACACCCGTCAACTCACCTGAAGCACCCGACATCAGTGGGTATATCGTGCCCTTGGTCACTGGTAAGTGACCCAGACTCTGTCGCCTCTGCTTTCAGGTTCCTTCCATCCTAGATCCAGGCTTGGATCGCTTTGGACACTTCTCTTCATGGAAGCAGCACTTCTTCGCCAGCTTCCATTGAAATCGACAATGTGACCCGACACCAAAAAACACCTATGCACCCGGCTTCCCTGGGTGAGGTAACACGAATACTCCAGTGCTCCTGTGAGTGCTAGGTCTAGAACTTCCTAAGTCCAAAAGGGTTTGATCCTGACTCGATTCTAAGTGTCCCTAATCTTTAAATTTCCAACTGCGATATTGCCCATAGAAGCTAACGGGAACCCGTGGTTGTGTTTACACACTGTACACGGCCCCCATGGGTCCCCTGCGTCACTACCTTGGGTGCTTCCTTGGGGTCCCAGCGATTCTACAGGCCCTAGGCCCTGTGTCTAGTTGTCATGGTTCTTATACCACATTATTGGTATATGGTTTGGTACGCCCTTAGGGCCCAAACGTGTATTTGTGCTATTACTGTTGATTGCTAACTTGTAAATTAAGTACCTCGAACTCCAGTCTCCTAAAGAGACTAGAGGGGTGTGTTTTATCTTAAATAAATATATTTTAAATATATACCTCATGTGGTTGTCCTTTCATTTGATCATTCAAGAGATTATAGACTGGTAAAACAAGCTGGTTTACATTCCTTCAAGACTTAGCCTGAAGGCTGCTCTCCATTGCTACCACTAGGATAGCTTTCAATAAAGGTTGTCTTAAACCTATTCACCATAAGGGGTTGTTTGGACTGATACAGGGTGTCCACTACAACTAGTGGACAGCATGTATCAGGCCAACTTCTCACAGTGTGGTTCTCTTCCGGAATGGCGAACATGTCTGTCAGGTCTGCGTAGCTTACACCGCCACGAGGCTGACGCTGTGAGTGAAGGTGGCTGCGGGAATAATGATCTCAGCCTGTTGGTATCCAGAAACCGTCATGGCTGCTGCGACGCACATATGCCCCACAGTTCACCTTTTGTCACTGCCATATGTGAAAGAGTGCTGACCACGTGCCAGCGGATGCTCCTGGGCTGAGGTCTGCGAGCTGGGAAGGCTCCTGAGATCAACGCTGGCCACCACGACACAGGCAGACAACGCCCAGCCTGAGGCCCAGCACCGTGAAGTGCTCTGTATACTACCAACACAGTAGTCCAACAGGTACCAACAGTGGAACGGTGTCTTGATCCCACAATGGACAATGTTAGAACTGCATCTGAGAGTGCAGATGAAGGTACTCCTTTCGACCAGCTGTAACCAACTGTAGGTCCCAACAGTGGAACGGTGTCTTGATCCCACAATGGATGATGTTAGAACTACATCTGAGAGAAGATGAAGGTACTCCCTTCGACCAGGTGCAAGCAACTCTAGGTCCCAACAGTGGAACGGTGTCTTGATCCCAGAATGGACGATGTCCGATATTACCTGCTGCTGGGCTTTCAGAGAACTCCCTCCGTTGAGGTGCATCAGACTCTGTGATTCCGTAGCTAAGTGCTGCACATGATTATTTGGGTTGGCTGACTGCAGTCGGTGGAGTACACCGTGGCACAGCAGGTCCAAACAGTGAAACGGGGTCTTGATGCCACAATGGACAATGTTAGAAGTTCATCTGAGAGTGCAGATGAAGGTACTCCCTTCGACCAGGTGCAACCAACTCTATGTCCCAACAGTGGAACGGTGTCTTGATCCCAAAATGGATGATGTACGATACTACATGCTGCTTGGTTTTCACAGAACTCCCTCTGTTGAGGTGCATCGGACTCTCTTCATCCGTAGCTAACTGTTGCACATGATTATTGTGCTTGGTTGACACCAGTCGGTGGAGTACACCGCGGTACAGCAGGTCGGAACAGTGAAACGGGGTCTTGATTCTGTGACTGAGGATGTCAGAAGTTAAAGTTTGTGATGATTTGTGTGTACCCCCTCCGATCAGGTGCAACCAACTCCGTGCTTCCAAATCCAGTGGCACGTGGTCGTGAGGCGTTAATGACCACTGCCTCTGTCCTACACTGCAGTCAGCAGGACTCACAATTCAGATCGAGTGGTGATTGTTTAATTACAGAATTCAGTAGGCAACTACAACGTCTATTGAAATACACACAATAGCCTTTTAGTATATTTGGTTGAAGAAGTTTTTTAAGATGACTTATAGGTCTAGTACAATGACCAAATTCTTCTTGGTAGTGGTAAAGAACACAGAATAACAGTGTACACAGTGGACAGCAGAGATCGCAATTCAAATTGTTTTAATTTATTTATTGCAGAGTTTTGTGTATTTTATGTTGTTGTATTTTGTGAAGATGAAGTGAGAAAAAGTATTCATGGAAGACTGTGCTCACTACTGTCTTCAATTTACACTGCAGCCAGCAGTGTTCACAATTCAGATCGAGTCGCTATTGTTGATGGTTCAGCCCTGTAGGCAAAAGACATTTCTCCAGTGCGCTCTGTCCACACCACGCATACGCATCATCGCAGGGTCCGCACACGGTTTTTCTTGCTTCGCGTACTGCAAACAGGACATCTAAAGTCAACGCCACGTGGCTGTGGGCCCTTGCTGACCGCTCTCTGGCCTACACTGCAGACATCAGTGTTTACAATTCAGATCGAGTCGCTATTGTAGATGACGCAGTCCTGTTGGCAAAAGATATTGCTCCAGTGCGCTCTGTCCGTACCATGCATACGCATCATCCCAGTGTCCGCACATGGTTTTTGTTGCTTTGCGTATGGCAAACAGGACAGCTCAAGTCAACGCCA
Organism: Triturus cristatus; assembly: GCF_964204655.1. NCBI lineage: Eukaryota > Metazoa > Chordata > Amphibia > Caudata > Salamandridae > Triturus > Triturus cristatus. Next base: position 338,075,039 of record NC_140581.1, on the reverse strand, counting down.
CATGGCTGTGGGCCCTTGCTGACCGCTCTCTGGCCTACACTGCAGACAGCAGTGTTTACAATTCAGATCGAGTCGCTATTGCAGATGATGTAGTGTTGTAGGCATCAGACATTGCTCCTAGTACGGCCCGCCCGCAGCACGCATTTTCGCTGGCTGTGAACATGCTGAATGCTTTTGATGTGGCTATCTGAGTGCACTAGACCTGATGAACTCTTTTTGTGTATTATTTCAGATATACTGCCTGTATCTCAGTTATGGCTCTTTTACGATAGAATCTTTTCTGTATTATTTCACATCTAGTGTCCCTACCTTACTGCAGCACAAACTATTGACCCTTTTATTATTGAATCTCTGTGTGTGATCCAATGATTACTGTTGTAGTTGGTGCTAGCAGAAACCATTCCCTGAGGACTGGTTTACACTCGCCCCACACGCATTCAGCACAGACGTCACTGGATATGTGACCCTGGTAATAAAAAGGAGTCGAGCGCACGTGCCCGTACCCACTTCCACTATCTATCTGTGTCCGTGTGTTCATTATCTATGATGATACTGCCCCTGGGCCATACCACATAACATTGTGCTGTGGACAGCGTATGCAACCATTTTACCTCTGGCAGTGGGGAAAAGTTCTGTTATGTAGCTTTTACATGCATGGCTATCACAGGTGGAAGGCTACTTTACAGAGCATGAACTTTGATGAAGATGATGGTTGCATGTTGATTGTAGTGTCAGATATGTATATATAGCAAACAGTTTTCAAAAAAGCTCTGTAAGTAGAAGAGGAGTCTCTCATCAAATGCTGTAGAGAGAATGACTAAAATGGGTGGGGTCCTCCAACTGTTACAATGGAAAATTTTATGAACCAATGAAATGCTTTTCTTTAAGGTCACATGGCAATTGCGCACCAAGCGCGCAAGGAGGCCGCATCCGACACGATTTTGAGAAAATATATTTACCATAATATAAGTTTATTACAGTTAGAAATATGTAAATGTTTAAAATATTTTAGATTATCGCTTGTTCTCATATACACTTTAAACTTATTTAAATATAGTTTTTGAGACGAAAAAAAAATGAGGAAATGGCGTTCCCGGCGTGACACCATACGTCTATGATGTAACACAGGGCCTGAAAGCATGCAGTCGTCGCATACGCAACGCACAGTGGGCATGACCCCATACATACATGACGTAAGGCGCGGCTTGGTACTGCGTACCCATCGCATACCAAAGTAGCAGCTGGCACAACCACATACATATATAATGTTACGTGGGCCACTGTTCCACGAACCCGTCAGATACGAAATGTGCATCCTTTACGAGTTTAGCAATATGGCGGATAGGATTCGCGTGCTGATGGAGCTTGGTACACTACTGGTACGGGACTTCGATTTTCTCAACAAAAAAAAAAAACAATATACATACTTTTTTCTGAAGATATAAAACATTACATATTTTTGAAATAAAAAAAAGTATAATGGAGTTCCACAATCTTACAAAAAAATATAGGAGAAATATAGGTTTTTATAAATATTAAAATATGAAATTAACATTTAAAAAACCTTTGAAAGTCACTGAAAAAACCATAGGTTTTACAGACGTTATAGTTAGGAATTAGCACTTAAAAAACCTTAGTAATTCACTAAAAAACCATAGGTTTCAGGGACGTTATAGTTAGTTGGACATTTGACTCATATAAAACCAAAGAAATTTGCCCGTTATAGTTAGTTGAGCTAACTATAACTCGTGCGCCTGCAATGCACTGGTGATGACGTCACATATTACATCACTCATGTCATGGTCAGTGACATCACTCATGACATCTCAAATGACATCACTGATGACCTCATCCTCCTGATAATCTGATGCACATACTGATGGCCTAATATAAACTTTGATACACGCACTCTAAAATACAGACTACTATTTTTGAAACCATACACACAACAATGCCAGATACTACATACCACCCACTATTTCCTAGGTCTATGCTCACGTCCACTCACTTATACATGCAGTTACTCATCAGTACAGTACTATAATATGCACTCATACACCTATACATACAGTCACAGTCCACCACTCATCCATAGTTACTCACACACCTAGTCAGTCATGCAAAGAATCAATGACATACCCATTTACTCATGTATACAGTTATACACACCAACTGCGTTATTTATACACACACCACATCACTTATTTATGCAGATACTAACACATACTTATTATCTTATACAATCACTGATACAAGCAGACACTCTTTTATACACCCACTCTACAAATAACTTACTCTCAGGTATAATCATTTATATATTTCAACACTCACATATACTGCCTTAAAACATATGTAGTTACTCACACGTATACCAGTGAGACATTCATTCATTCACCAACACACCCATACACACACTAACTCACCCATACATCTAATTGTGAGTGATTAAATGTATCTTACTGAATGCATGGGTTAGTGACTAAACTGAGTGAATGTCTGTATCCGTCTCTCTGTTGGTGTGTAAGCGGCTGCATGGGTTTGCAAATAGCTACATGAGTGTCTATATGTGTTATTGATTGGTTGTCTGAGCATTTATGGGTGCCTGAGTGTTTGTGTGGGTGGGGTGTGTGGGACTCTGTGCATAGATGTGTGAGTGGGTGATTCACTGGGTGCATGGTTTCAAGAGTGCATGTGTGATGGACTGTATGGGTGGGTGAGTGTGTGTATGGGTGTGTTAGTAAATGTATATTTCAGTAGTACATGTGTGAGTAACTACATATGTGAAAAGCAGCATATATGTGTGTTGGAGTACATACATGGCTATAAGTGAAAGTGTGTGATTGTGAGAGTGGCTGTATGGATGAGTGTGTGCTTTTATCAGTGATTGTAGAAGAGCGTAAGAATGTGTTAGTATTTGTATGAGTAAGTGAGCTGGTGTGTAACTGTATAGGTGAGTACATGGCAGTGTGATTAATTATTTGCATGACTGACTAGGTGTGTGAGTACCTCTATGGATGAGTGGTGGTGTGTGAGTGTCTATATAGGTATATGAGTGCATATGATAGTCCTGTACTGAGTGACCATAAGTATGAGTGACTATACGCGTGAGTGAGTGGATGTGTGTGTAAACCTAAGAATAAGTGAGTGGGCATGTAGTTATTGGTGTTGGTGTGTCTATGGTTTTGAGAATGGCAGTCTGTAATTTAGAGTGGGTGTATCAAAGGTTATATTAAGGTGTGAGAAGATACATCAATTTAGCACATGCCACGGGGCACGTTTGCACAGTGGTGAAGGGAGTGTGGAAATATGGATTTTTCTGGTCAGTTATGTCCCCTATCTTGGACCCCAACGGTTTCATGTATAAATCACAAGTACATGTATGTTCCCTCCAGTTCCAGTTATGAAGACGCAAACACATGTGCGTCCACCGCCAACATGTCCTCTTTCAGATCCGCCATGAATGGGCCGGATATTCCATTCCTAAGTATGAAAGGCCACCGGCTTTATATGGTTCACTTATGCCATTTTACAGTCCAGGCAAGTAGGCCCTGATTCTGCCATCAAGCTTTTCCTGCTTTCTGCCTCTGAAAACTCCAGTCCGAGCTCGCATCTGTATCCATGAACCTTGTCCTATTTCCTGCGCAGCTAACGGTGCCTGACATCAGCCTGTTGCCTGCCAAAAACTGTATTTCACCTTCGAAATTATCTGCTCCGCTCCCTACCCAATACATTCTTGTCTAGTAGTTTAAGTAAACATTCTTCCAGCTACCGAGCAAAAGGCCCGGCTTCTCTGTCTCTATGCAAGTAATTCATAGCCCTGTTACTATGGAAGATTCCTGCCCTCGCATATTGTGTAGACACTTAGACGCTTGTACACGCACTCACAGTCAGTATAGTCAGTATAGAATAAGATTCTACTCTGAGAGACCTCTCTTTTGGATAACATAGTTCTTTAAACATAGGATGTTAGATATGATTTGGGATTAGGTTGACTTGACCCTCCAGACTTCTGTCGCCACATGTAGAGCTAAATGTCAAGTCCCCTTCACCCCCTAGTTGCACGTCAATCACACGTCATGCTGCTGCGCGCGCATTTCTGCCAAGTATTTCTGCTGACATTGCGAAATTCTTTCATGGAACCACCCTATTATGACATCATACCTGATGACGTTCTCTAGTTACGCCCAGTTACACCCACTTTTGCTACGCATGTATGTTTTATCTTTACTATCAATTGTTACGCCTCCTGCATTTGCCTCACTGTAATGCCTATTGTATAAAAATGATTACTTATCAATAAAGTGAGGTCTTCACTTCCTGAAGCTTCGTGGTGATGGAATATGGAGCTCATCAATTTAAATTGTTCTGGAATAAAGCCCGTTCCGAACCTCTAATACCACGGATTCTGCCTCTTATTTTACTGAGCTATTGTTATAGATTTTCCGCATCAAATTAAGTCCCGGTAATTAAATTATTTACCACATAAATGGCGCCCGAACAGGGACACTTTCTCATCTCACGCGCCGGCGGTGCGTTGCAGGCCCGGTCTCCTGTCACAGCTGGACGGACAACAACGCGTACCCACAGGATTTCCTGTATCTCCCTCCTGCCGAGCGGGGGTAACTGAGGCTGCGATCAACACCCAGACGAGGCGGTGAGAAGTGCGAAGTATCCCGACCAGAGCCTAGCTGAGAGAGCAAGATCCGAGGTATACAGAGGCCCACCAGTTTCCGAAGTTTCCGAAGTTCCGAGTCGAGTCCAGTCCGGTTCAAGTTCAGTTCAGTTCCGAGGCCTTCCGTTCCGAGCTACCCGGTGAGTACCATTATCGGGGAGGCGTTCTGACGTGCACATAGGTTGTGCCGGTCAAGACGGGTTTGGGTACACAAATCCGGTCTGCACTGTTTCAGCAGTGTATCTGTACTGTTTAGCAGTATATCAAGTATGTCTAGTATATAATTCAGATTTACCTGGTTAGTATCGAGTATTATGCTTAGTGACTAGTTTCCCTAAATGACCATCATTGTTTATTCATTAAATGTTAAATGTTAAAATGTTTTAAATATGTTCTGTATATTGTGGTGTGAATGACTGTTCATTATTGTGTTTTATGGTATTAAACGTGTTCAAAATTAGGTATCAGATCAGTTCTCAATATGCCGCTCTTTTCGAAATTAAGACAGATTGCAACTAGAAAAGGGGTACTCGAAGAAGCTGTTCCCATTCCTCCTAGGGACACTCCAGGGTACTTCATGTATCATAAACATGGCCTAGACGCCATATTATTTCTTGATCTATGGGTAGACTACACCAAGGGATTACCAGAAAGTCAGAGGTGGCCCGTAGCGGGGACCTGGGATGCAGATTGCATCGTGAAAGTAGAAGAAGAATTATTGAAAAAGAAAGCTAGACAGTCACAGAAAGATGCCATTGAATTATGGCGTAAAGAATCATATAGACGCACAGAGAAAGCGCTCAGACAGGAAGAGAAAAGTAAGGAGAATTCAAATAAAGTTCGAGGAAGTGTATTAATTGAAGAAGGTACTCGAGTAAAGTCAGAACAAACAGACAGACAAAGAAATGCCCTTGTGAACGGTATGTATCCTCTTCTGGCCGAAGGATTACCTAAGGCTACTCCGGAAATACCAAAAGACTTGCCACCCCCATTGTTTCCGATAAAAGTACATCTCAAAGGGCATCCCAGAACCGCAGAAGATGTTTTTCTTTCCTCTTATTTAGACGACGCAGCTCCCGAGTATGCTAATGCTGCGCCACATAGACCGTCTGCCGAGGGGGTTCAACGCCAAGACCCCCCTTCGTCTGTACCTCTGCAACAGCAAACTCCGACACAAGTTCCGGCAAGCACATCTGTTTCTACATCCGCATCCACACCTATGGTTGCTATATCCCGTTCAACGAATCCTTTCACATCCAGCACCCCAGGTGGTGCTACCGGAGGTGCATCAAGCATTTTTTCTACGCCACCCAGAACAAATAAACTTTCCTTTCAAGAATTAGCCCACCAACGTACACCCAAACTAGTAACTCCCAACACGCTCAAGGAACTTCTAATAGATTGTAGATATGACCCAGTGCCCGGAAAAGGGGACGAAATGATGCTGGCATCATTACGTATCCGACGAGCTGCAATATACTTAGGAAAGCTACCAGGAATGACTACACATTTAGAAAATATATATCATTTTGTTCAGTCAGGGCGAGACCCTGAGAGTATTAACAGAGCCATGGAGTACCAAAAGGTGGAAATACAGGGGGAACTGTTACGTTTCCTCATAAACTGTGTGATCAGAAATCAAGATCAACCAGGGGTAAGTCCGGAAGAAATGCAAATTCTTACCACATGGGGTAAGAATATATCAGAGGGGAGACACGATAAACGATCATGTATAGTAGCTATGAGCCGAAAGATCCGCAAAGAAATAGAACGAATACACGAAGAAAGATTAGCAGTAGACGAACCTGAACAAACCGAGGACGAGGAAGAATTAGAACTGCCCACAGGACAGTTAGAAACTATGGCCTATGTAGGTAGAGGAAGATCTTGCAATAATACTAGATGCTTTACTGATCCGATATGTCCGATACGTCCAGATAATAACAGAAAATTCCAAACTCCTATAATAAATACAAGGTCCCCCGAACATTCATTCCAAGCCGCTGACAAATTACTCCGAGAACGAAGGGGTTATCATATACTCGATTCTATGGACGAACAAGAATTAGCCAGGTCAGCCGTTCACTGGGTTGATAGTCCTGGAAAATATGGTGATGATACACTAGCACATACGTTTTTGAACCTCGCCCCAGATGAACAGCGTTTAGCTGGTATCTATATGATTCAACAACTCCTTATATTATATAAAAGCCAACACTCCGATCCTGGCCCCTTACCTGATATATTGACTGAATTACTCACGAATAAATGGAGAGGTTCCGGTACTAAGTTAATTAGAGAAATACTAGAATGTAGAAGGCAGTACATTCTTTTTGTATGTCCTGAACATGTCTCGCTGCCCATCAAGGAAAGAACGACGTATTACATGGATAGACAAAATCCCTTACGAGAAGTGCACCCGATAAAGGGTGATGACAATGAGTTTAAACGTGTGTTTGTATACATACCCATATCCAAAATAGAACTATTAGAAATGAAGAAAGTGGTACCCAGTCATGACAAAGACCCAGCGGGTTTCCACCGTGAAATTAAAGATATGTTACTCATGGGAGAATATACCTACCCCGACATTATGACAATATTGAAGGTATTAATGCCTGCGGGCATTTACGAAAAACTCAAGGAAAAGGATTGGGAGGTGGGAGATCAGAAGATAGATTGGACAGCATTAGAAAACGAAGAAAAAGCTCGAGGTCCAGGTTCAGGGCTCGGGGACAAGACCAAAGCACTACCAGGTTTACTAGTACAGGTACTGCCACGATTATTAACTACGAAAAAGGAAGACTGGGGTGCAATCTCAGCCTGTTAACAAAAATCAGATGAAGACACTAGTGATTTCTATTGCCGATTTGAGAAATGTTTTGGTATAAATAGTGGAATAAAAGCAAGTAGCGAGTCGTATCCACATCTGTTTGTGACAAAATTAGTTGAAAATGCCTTGCCCCAAGTTAAGAATAGAGTATTGAAGTTCGAGAGTACCTGGCAAGGTAACACTCCGTCACAAATGTTACAAATGCTACAGTACCATCACAATAGAATCAGAGAAGAACAAGAACATGAACATAGACGCATGAAAGACACGAAAATGAAAATGCTAGTTTCCCAGACAGTTCCAGCTGATAGTCATAAGAAGGGTATAACACAGTCCAGTGTTTCAACAGGTCCTGTTAAAGGGACATGCAACTATTGCAAACAGCCAGGTCATTATGTACACGATTGTCCCGTTTTAAAACATAATATCGCCATAGGTAATACAAAAGAAAGACCAAGACCACTTAGACAGGATCAGAACCAACAAGGAGCACTGCAGCATGCACAGTCCATGCCAGCTCCGCAACAGTCTATGCCAGTTCCACCACCGCAGCCTATTGCTGCCACACAAACAACGACCCGACAGATGTATCAGACCGCACAGTATGACTATCCTGATTATCAACGATACTCATGAAACAGCCTAGAGAGGGAAGTTGGCTTACCCCTTATTGAGGTCCCTGTAGATCAAGAAGGACCTTATGTACACAGTGAATTGTTAGGTCAAGATAGAAAATTCTTACTTGATACAGGGGCAAGCCGAACAACAATAAAACGTAGTGAAGTTCCAGGGGCACCCCTCTCAGGCTCACAGAATATTTCCCTTGGCTTTTCAGGAAAACCCATCATTAACGAAGTAACACAGCCTCTTCCACTTACGATCGGTCCCTTGACACGAACTACAGATTTATTGCTTACTAAATCATGTCCAGAAAACTTGTTAGGTATAAAAACTTTGAAAGCTCTAGGAGCTATAATATGTTGTTCTCCGGAAGGAGTAAGATTGTTTTTACGTGATTTCAAAGGGCACTACGTGTCCCGAGACATGGATCACCGATTACAGACTTTACCGACACATTTATGGGCACAAGGCCCTACAGATGTTGGTTGCATGAACATTACACCATATCGAGTCACACTAAAGGCAGGAGTGGTACTTCCACGAATGCGACAATACAAGTTACCCCCAGATGCTGTAGTGGCTTTACTACAAATCATTGACGAGCTTATTACCCAAGGAGTGGTTGTGGAAACTGACTCCAATGTATGTAATTCACCGATAATTCCGATTCTTAAACGAACCGATCCAACAGCCCCGCCAGTATATCGATTGGTTATTGATCTGCGCGAATTAAATAAATGCATAGTACCACAATACCCCGTAGTCCCAGACATTTCTTCATTACTGACAGCCATTGATTCCGAAGCAACATTCTTTACTGTAATTGATCTCAAAAATGCCTTCTTCAGCGTCCCAATAGATCCGGAAAGCCAATACTTGTTCGGATTTAGTTTAAATGGACGTAGCTTTAAATTCACACGCGCACCTCAAGGATTTACCGAAAGCCCCAGCATCTATAGCCAAGCACTGAAACGAGAACTCGACAGTATCCACATGCAAGTCAACACTGCCCTGCTTCAATATGTCGATGATCTGCTGATCACCGCTAGAAGCGAACCTGAATGTGAAAAAGCCTCACTGACGGTTTTACAATTTTTGGCCGAAAAGGGGCACAAGGTGTCCCCTTCTAAGCTGCAATTCTGTGTCCAGCGAGTTGTTTACCTTGGTCACTCGCTGTCCAAGGAGGGAAGGCAGCTTACACCAGATCGCATCCAGCTAATTGCTAATATGCCAGTACCCAAGACACAAAAGGAGGTGCGGGCTTTTATAGGCCTCACTTCATATTGTAGGCAGTGGATCCCTCAGTATGCATTTCTAGCAAAACCACTCATTCAATTGACAACACAGGAGGCAGCCACATCGACTGTTCTCCCTTGGACTCAGGAACATACACAGGCTTTTGAAAGCCTAAAGAAAGCCTTATGCCAAGCACCTGTTTTAGCAACACCATGTTACAATAAACAGTTTACACTCTTCGTTACAGAACGCGAGGGTACTGCCTTGTCAGTACTCACACAGGAACAAGCAGGATCACACAAACCATGTGCTTATTTTTCTAGTACATTAGATCCCGTAGCTCAGGCTTTGCCTGCGTGCCTGAAATCAGTGGCAGCAACAGCTTTAGCAATCAGACAAAGCGATGCCATAGTATTAGGACATCCATTGACAGTACAAGTACCACATGCAGTAGAGGTTCTCTTGAACCGCACACAAACACAACACTTGACTATAGCACGACTTACTGGTTACGAATTAACATTGTTTCAGCCACATATAGAAATCAGACGTTGTAGTACATTGAATCCTGCCACACTGTTACCAATAAACGGAACAGACCCACTTGCACATGATTGTATTGAAGTTATCACTATCACGACGAAACCCAGACAAGATTTGACAGACGTCCCATTGTCAGACCCAGACCTGACGTTGTATGTAGATGGTTCATGTATGAGAACAGGTACAGGAGAGCTAGTGGCCGCTTACGCAGTCACAACAGACACTGAAATCGTTGAAACAAATTGCATAAATACCTTGTCAGCTCAAGCCGCAGAGCTCATCGCTCTGACACAAGCCTGTATTCAAGCCACAAATAAAAAAGTCAATATATATACTGATTCACGTTATGCATTCGGAGTTGTACATGACTTCGGCGTGCTGTGGCGAGAGAGAGGTTATTTAACTTCTCACGGTGCCCACATTCAGCACGGACCCCTCATTCATGCCTTATTAGATGCAATACATCTACCCACTGCAATATCAATTATGAAATGTAAAGCTCATACGAAAGTTACTGATATCATTTCTCAAGGCAATGATCTAGCTGACAGAACAGCTAAACAGACTGCTCAAACTCGAACATCCGACATGACAAAGACAATAGTCCCGACACCAACATATTGCATGACGGTTAAGGATCCCGCTCTTGACGTAATCGACATACAGACACATGCTACACCAGACGAAATAAAGAAATGGACTGAATTAGGAGGGATCCAAACGGATCAAGGATGGATAACGAAGGAAAAATCTGTATGGTTCCTTCCTGATTCAATGGTCCAAGTTATAATTAACACTGTACATAGTCCAGCGCATCTAGGAGAAAAAGCTATGCTAGACAGCATCCAACACATTTGGTTCAACAAACATTTACGAGCAGCAGCTAAACAAAAAGTTCGTACCTGTATGATCTGTTGTCAGTTTAACCTAGGTAAAAGCATTCCCGTAGAACAGGGTGGATTTCAGCCTCCTGATCATCCTTTTGAAGTCCTCCAGATGGATTATATCCAGATGGAACGATGTCGAGGATTCAAATATGTTCTCGTAGTCGTCTGTGCTCTTTCCCGTTGGACAGAGGCATACCCGGTTTCAGATTACACTGCCCCGACTACTGCCAAACAGTTAGTTCGAGAATTCTTCCCACGGTACGGTTTACCACGTGCTGTCTACTCAGATAACGGCCAGCCGTTCTCATCCGAATTAATGAAACACGTTTCACTTTTGTTAGGCTATCAGTGGAAATTTCACTGTGTCCGACACCCCGAGGCAGCAGGTCTCGTGGAAAGACATAATCAGACCCTGAAAATTAGATTGTCCAAAATTTGTAGAGAGAAAGGTGTCGACTGGGTAGTAGCCTTACCCGTTGCACTCTTTTACATGAGAATGGTAGCACACTCTCGAACAGGGCTATCCCCTTATGAGGTGATCTTCGGTAGACCACCAAATATGTGGGGGACGCCTATACCACGCAAAATAACTGATATTGACTGTAATATGCTGACAGATTACTTGGCTTCCTTGATGTCTGCACTACAATCTTGTCGTTCACAGGTAGCTGCAGCCTTTCCCGACAACACCGAGGTGAAACCCCATGACGTAATTCCAGGGGATTTAGTTCTAGTGAGAAACTTTGATCGGAAGTCCCAGCTGGATCCTAGGTGGAAGTCGCCTCAACTCGTATTGTTAACGACGAGGACAGCCGTGAAGATCGAAGGTCGCAAAGGCTGGATACATTCAAGTCATATCAAGAAATTTCATGGACTACCGTCAGACGTAAACGACACACCTTGCGTGTCTTCCCCGATTGACTCAAAACTTCCTTTGGTTGAACTGACTAGCCATGAACAATACAAACTAAAACTTAGGTCTAACAAGTCAGGCAATTTGATTGTTTAAGTCCTCTCCAAGGTGAATCGGTCGAATTTGTCTCTGACATGTATCCCTTAGACCTGTATAGAGAAAAAAACAGAAGGATAAAGCTGAAACGACATGCGTACTGTAAATCACTGCGTAGTCATTGCACAGTGACGTTATTAATTTTGTTTTTCTTAAGTCTTTTAATAATTACTGCAAGTATATTGTTGCACATATATTATCCTATTTCTAGACATGTTTATAATGTTACTGCTGAACATTCTTTTAGTGAATTACCTCCGCATGAGTTGTCTTATAGATTTGCGCTGCGCAATAACACGTTTATTAGTATGTTACATCATTCCCATCAGGTTAGCAATGCTACAAATTGTTGGATATGTGGTCGACTCCCTCCCTATCAGAACTATAAAGGAATTTTACCTCTCTTTCCATACCCGTTCACACACAATGGATCCTGTGGAGCATGGTTTAGTTTAATTAATTCCCTAGATTCAAATTCTGCAGTTTATCAAGACAACTGGGTATGGGGAAATCTGAACTTAGGTTTACTTAAAGTCTGCTACCCTAACAAGGAGGGACTTCCCAAAAGAACAGGAACTGATCTAGAAAATGAAGTATATGGATTAGGTAATTTTACGCTTAATCTCATGATCCTGAATGTCGAATCCGAAGCTACTCCAATTTTGCCCGCCATGTCAGTATTTCCAGTTAAAGGTGAATTATGTGTAAGAAAGAATGGTTCCATACATATGGGCCATAGTAGATGCACCACTGTAATAGAATTTAGTGATCAAGGCAAGTCTACATTTAGAGCTTCCCGCCATTCCTACTTCATATGTGGTCAGACGGCATATATACGTCTGCCTCTAGATTGGGATGGTACCTGCTACATCGGATTCCTTTTGCCACCTGTTTTCCTAGCTCCTCCTGATTATCACAGAAACACTCATTTAGTACACAATAGAGAAAGGAGAGATCTCCCAATAGTCGATTACACTGAGACCGCATGGGAAAAATACACAGATTTCAATAAAGTTCTCTTTCCCTATATAGGTACAGTTACCAATAGTAAGCTGATACGTAGATTAACCAGAACCCTTGAAGCAGTAGTGAACGAAACTATTTCCGCCTTAGGCAATTTAACAGAAGAGCAGTCTGCTATGCGGATTGTTGTGCTTCAAAATCGTCTTGTCCTTGACGTCATCCTGGCCGATAGGGGCGGAGCTTGTAGGGTCATCGGATCAAGTTGTTGCATTTTCATACCAGAAAATTCGCCATCTGTATATAAAGCCATAACTCGCCTTCATAAGATTGTAAGCCAGATACACCAGAATCCAGGCACCTGGACTTGGTCCGGTTGGTTTTGGAGTGTATTATCTACCTTTGGATGGAAGGTCCTATCCTTCCTAGGTATTGGCTTTCTCATACTATTCAGTTGCTGTCTATGCCTACAATGTGGACCAGCGATTTGTGGTCTGTGTGCCACATCGTGTATTCCACCACCAAGATTTCATTCATCACGGAAGAAAAAAGAAGAACAAATGATGCTATATGAACAGATCGATGGATTGATGAAGATTGATATCTCTTGACGGGCAAGTAGGGGACAAGGAGGGAATGTGGAAATATGGATTTTTCTGGTCAGTTATGTCCCCTATCTTGGACCCCAACGGTTTCATGTATAAATCACAAGTACATGTATGTTCCCTCCAGTTCCAGTTATGAAGACGCAAACACATGTGCGTCCACCGCCAACATGTCCTCTTTCAGATCCGCCATGAATGGGCCGGATATTCCATTCCTAAGTATGAAAGGCCACCGGCTTTATATGGTTCACTTATGCCATTTTACAGTCCAGGCAAGTAGGCCCTGATTCTGCCATCAAGCTTTTCCTGCTTTCTGCCTCTGAAAACTCCAGTCCGAGCTCGCATCTGTATCCATGAACCTTGTCCTATTTCCTGCGCAGCTAACGGTGCCTGACATCAGCCTGTTGCCTGCCAAAAACTGTATTTCACCTTCGAAATTATCTGCTCCGCTCCCTACCCAATACATTCTTGTCTAGTAGTTTAAGTAAACATTCTTCCAGCTACCGAGCAAAAGGCCCGGCTTCTCTGTCTCTATGCAAGTAATTCATAGCCCTGTTACTATGGAAGATTCCTGCCCTCGCATATTGTGTAGACACTTAGACGCTTGTACACGCACTCACAGTCAGTATAGTCAGTATAGAATAAGATTCTACTCTGAGAGACCTCTCTTTTGGATAACATAGTTCTTTAAACATAGGATGTTAGATATGATTTGGGATTAGGTTGACTTGACCCTCCAGACTTCTGTCGCCACATGTAGAGCTAAATGTCAAGTCCCCTTCACCCCCTAGTTGCACGTCAATCACACGTCATGCTGCTGCGCGCGCATTTCTGCCAAGTATTTCTGCTGACATTGCGAAATTCTTTCATGGAACCACCCTATTATGACATCATACCTGATGACGTTCTCTAGTTACGCCCAGTTACACCCACTTTTGCTACGCATGTATGTTTTATCTTTACTATCAATTGTTACGCCTCCTGCATTTGCCTCACTGTAATGCCTATTGTATAAAAATGATTACTTATCAATAAAGTGAGGTCTTCACTTCCTGAACCTTCGTGGTGATGGAATATGGAGCTCATCAATTTAAATTGTTCTGGAATAAAGCCCGTTCCGAACCTCTAATACCACGGATTCTGCCTCTTATTTTACTGAGCTATTGTTATAGATTTTCCGCATCAAATTAAGTCCCGGTAATTAAATTATTTACCACAGGAGGGGGCGGGGTCTGAGGTGACATGTGTGCAAACACGCCTTGTGGCCGTTTTAAGTTGAGAGATTAAGTCCCCTTGAATCCTGACAGTCCCTGGGGTTCAACTAGCCAACCAGGTACCTCCAGTAAGCACCACAGAGCTGCGTTGCAGAGAGGTGTAAAAAGGGGCGTGACCTGGCCCACCTCTCTGCAATGCAGTGCAGTGGCACTTACTGGAGGTAAGTGGTGGGCTACTTGGCCCCCAAGGGCCCTCAGGATTGACAGGGAATTAATTCCTCAACTTTAATCGCGCCACAGGGTGTGTTTGCACACATGTCACCTCAGACCCCAACCCCTCCCTTCACCACTGTGTAAACGCACCCCGTGGCACGTTTTAAGTTGGGGGATTAAGTCCCCCTTGAATCCTGAGAGTCCCTGGGGTCCAACTAGCCCACCATGTACCTCCAGTAATCACCACAGAGCTGCGTTGCAGAGAGGTGTAAAAAGGGGCGTGGCCTTGGCAACCTCTCTGCAACGCAGCCCTGTGTCGCTTACTGGAGGTACCTGGTGGGCTAGTTGGATCCTTGGGACCCTCAGTATTCAAGGGGACTTAATCCCCCAACTTAGAATGCGCCAGGGAGTACATTTGCAGAGTGGTGCAGGAAGGGGGCTGGGCCTCCAACGAGATGACATCTTTAAAAAAAAATTGTTAGACGGCCTCCCTTCTTTTGATCTATTTTGGACCCTATTTTTGGATCGTAGGCTAGTTGGCCCCCAGGGACCCCCAGTATTGAAGGGGAATTAATTCCCCATTGTAAAACGCGCCACAGTGCACGTTTGCAGTGTGTTGCTAGGAGGGGACGGGGCCTTGGCATGATCTCCGTGTGGCCCCCCTCCCGGGCCACTTCTAACCCCGGGGACCCCAGCCAGCGGAACTGGCCCTATCCGTCGGGGACCTTGGGGGGATCCCCAATGCCCCCAGAGTCCCGCCAGCTCCCCGCATCCTGCGGGAGCCGGCATTGCTTTTCCACATGGGGAGCTGCTAAAATGCAGCTCCCCTTGTGGAAAAGCAATCTGCTTTGCTTCTTTGAAGCGAGAGCAGGTTTCCCTGCTCTCGTTTCAATGAAGCAAAGCAGTTTGCAATGGCCGCTCCCGCCCTGTCATTGCAAACAGCAGTGTCCCGGGGGTGGCACCCCGGGACACTGCAGGAGCCTGCCCTGGGGGGTGGAGGTCCCCAGGCCCACCAAGGGCTCTAGGAGCAGGGCCGCGCAGCCCCCCTCCCACCTATTGCACAGCCCCGGCGGGTGGTGGTCGCCGGGGCTCGGGGTTCCATTACGGACCACCTAATTTGAATATTAGTGCCCCGGGGAGGTGGCGGAACCCGGGGTGTGTGGGGGGGCTCGAGCCCCCCCACACAGGTATATATTTTTAAAAATAAAAGCACTGGGGGTGGCGGTCCCTGGGGCAGCGAGGGCCATGTGCCCCCCACACATTAAAAATAAGAAACCGGGGGCGTGGCCGGGCAAGATGGCCGATCGGACTTAATCCGTATCGGCTCCCGGTCCACGCGCGCTGTCAGTGCTGCAACGTATGGCTATAGGCACCTAAGAGCTCTGCTATCTAAGGCTTTGGTGTTGGAAGGTGTGCAGCACCGATGGAGACTGCTTTGGTAGCCTGGGCACAGTGGGAAACATCCTGCCCGTGACTGCCGCCGTGGAGTGAGAGCCGGCGTTCTACAAAATGGCGGCGCGCAGACTGGGAGATCGAGAATAAGAGCCTTCGGCAAGTGCTTGAAGAAGGGCAGTAGGAGAAGCACCTGTGAAACTCACCGCAACTTCCAAGGAAGCGTCTTTCCATAAAACACTGGCAGTGATAGACGCGCCTCTCCATACGAGTCTGAAAGCCGTTGCCTCTACCCTGCCTGACCCTAAGATGGCAGCTTCCGATCTCCTAAATGGCGGCGAACAGGTTTTTTTTTATCTGTCCCCCAATTTCATTAGCGATCTTACTGCCAGAGGGTCCCTTTGACGAACTGCCGGCCGAGCTTGTTCTTTCCCGCTCTGGACCCTGCCCGGGGGCTTTATGGTGACCTGACTGCGTAATCCCTATCACGCGCTCCTGTAGCTGTGACGACTGGTGAGTCCCCCCCTTCGCTGGGGGTGAAAAAAGTTTGGGCGCCCACACTGCCATTGCTAGCGGGCCACTCGCTGCCTCTCTTGGACGCATTTGCTCATGAGCTCGCCCTTGTTGGACTGGTGGACTGTTAGGGCTCTCTCCACGTGCTTCAGCTCGCCTGTATCTGGGACTTTCTGCGGCGGAGGTGCCCTTTGCTCGCCATTTGCGAATTGGTGTCCGATCTTGGCGTGACTCTGAAGCGCACCTCTCTCCAGCACTGTGACTAGGACTGCAGACATCACCTCATGCCGCTCCTCAGCCGCCACGCTGCTCGTGCTCTCCCTGAGTTGCCTAAACTGCTTTGAAGCTCTCAGCCCTATGCGGCCTAAGAAATCAAAGGGTAAGCCACCGAATACACTCTCGAATTCTCTGCCGCAGAACACTGGGCAACGCTCCGAGGCGAAGCAGGTACACCGACGATGGCCCTTACTAAGGCTGATCTCTTGGCTATGTTTAAAGACTTTAAATCTGAGCTGCGCAGGGACATCATTCAGGATGTCAAGTCCTCTATTGATCAACTGCGGTCAGACATTACAGATCGCTTGACCTCCCTTCAGCAAGATGTTGACTCTGTGGGCACCAGACTCCTCGACCTTGAAACGCAACACCAGGGGCAGAAACAACTCAATACGGAGCTTCGGGAAGATGTCCACTCACTTAAAGACCAGCTTCACCAAGCGCAACTCAAGGCGGAGGACCTTGAGAACAGGGCAAGGAGGGAGAACCTTCGCATACGGGATCTGGAGGAGGGCGCAGAAGGTCCGGACCTCGAGGCCTTCCTGGTGGGTCTGTTCTCAGAGATCCTCGCCCCCCAGACTCTGACAATAAAACTTGATAGGGCAAACCGAGTGGGACCGCTACAGCACGGCGAGAAGAAACAACCACGTGACGTCCTGGCAAAGTTTCATTCCTTTAAAGTCAAAGAAGCAGTTCTCCAGGCTGCTAGATCAAATGACTCTGTTACATTTCAGAGCCATTCCTGCAGCATCTTCCAGGATGTGTCACCGTCTACTCTCGCGCGACGGCAACTACTCAGGCCCGTTACCTCCAAGCTGCGGGATGACAAAATCAGGTATCGATGGACATACCCATTCGGGCTCTCCTTTGAATATCAGAATAAACAACGATCGATCTGCTGTTCCTCGTCTCTGAAGAGGGCACTCCCTAACAAGATAAAAATGGAGATTCTGCTCGAGGATCTACATCAGCATCCGCATGGAGTGATGGATCACACAGGGGACAACGCTAGTCTCTAGTATTTTGCACGACGGACTGCATTTTTTGTCCTTCCCCCTCCTGGGCCCGCTGCCCGATGTTTTGGATGGCACCTGGGGGACTCACGTCGGAGGTGGGCTCAGTCCTGGACTACTACCTTTGCTTTGCGTTCCAGCTCACCTGCAGTTCCCGCTACTCAGGCTTCGGCCATGGGCACGCAGCGGGGGAGATCATGAACCTTGGGAACGCTCTGCCATAAGGCTATTGTTGCTCTCTTTCTTTTAATAGTTCATTTGCTCTGACAAAAGAGATTAGCTTGGACTGAAGGTATGTTATGGACTTTACAAGGTTGCGTTAGATAGTATTCCTACATGCCAAGCCTGTAATGTTGCACCTTCTTGCCTATAGCCTTCTAAATAAGGGTACCTATTGGGGCTTTGCCATTGGTCATACAACTCTGCTTTGGTTATAGCTCTTGCATTGGGGCGGGCGTGGACGGGGTCCTCGGATCTGTTGTTCCCTCTGGTGCCTGTGGGGTCTTACCAACCCTGCGGAGGGGCCGATTCAAGATATGAGCTGAACGGAGCGGGCCATAAGTTTTGAAAAATTCACGAAGATTCGTCAACCAGCGCCAAAGTAATTGGGAAAACAAAAAATGCTTTTTGAATAGAAACAAGGTCCTAACTATCACTACCTAGTAGGTAGTATATTTTAAGCATCAGGAAAAAACGTAATCTATAAAACCAAAAAAACCCTGTATCTAGGAAAATGTTTGTCCCTGCCCCCTTCTTAAATAGGGTTATGTGTCCAACTGACCCCTGCTTCTCAGGGTAATGTAGGCAATGGTTTCTTATTTCATTGTTTCTGGACTAGAATGGCAGGTATTTTTGAATGTCAGGTGGATTATGAACATTAACTCATCACCCATCTTCTCCTGGCAGACTGGGATTTTAGCAGATTTGTGGCTTGACAGTGGTGAAACTGACCAAGGATGGAGCCATGTATGAAGGGACATTACGTTTATCATAATTCTCTATTACTGTTTGGTTTATTGGCTTTAGAACTCTGTGCACTATTAAGCAGCTTTACTGTGTCGCAGTGTGTGAGCTTTTCACCCTAAAATATGTACAGATCATTCATTGCACCTAACTGCCTTATTTAAGTTTTTAGTAAGGCCATAATATATGGTATTGAAAATGCACCTGTGTTTTGTAATTTAAGCATCATATGTGGGGTGTAGTGCATACTCACAACACTCATTTATACAAGAGAAAAAAGAACACAGTATCATAAGGTAAAGAAAAGGGCCTTTGACAGAAAACAAATCTTAAGTGTGTCCTGAAACACACTTTAGGTTCACAGGACTAGGTGCGTAATATATATAAATATGTGGCATGCTAGATATTACAGATATAAATGCCCCCAGAAACAACAGTTGCAAATAGCTGATGCCACTGAGTTGGTAAAGTTAGATTTTTCATGAACAGATCTAGTTATGAATATAAAAAGGTTATCATATGTTAGCTTGGGAAAATGATAGAGGGATATAAAAATTATTATACACTTATCTTTGAGAATCTAATTTAAAAATGAAAGCAGAAATGTGATAATATTACAGTAAAAACAACTCTATAAGTGTACTTTGCATGTGTTTAGCATAATCTAGTATAGAAATGACTTGCTTCATATCACTTCTCCAGTGATTGAAAGCACATCCTTGACACCATCCTCCTGGAAAATAAAAGCCTTGAACCTAGCAGCCAGAAGACAGGAAATGTGTTACCAGAAGCAATGTGGCAGAGATTATCCACCTGGTGGGGGGACAGTCTTTCTTTCTAAATCCAAACCAGCTCTATCAATGACAGGGATGGGCAGACCTCATCTCCTTAGGGGGAACATTAGAAGGAAGGCCAAAGCTCCTGTGGATGTAGGAAGTCTAGGACTAGGATTTTGGTCTGGTAAAGCTGGAAGTAAAGCAAGTGATGAAATACTACAAAAAGAGGTTGGGAATATGCAAGAAATTTGCCAGGATTGAAGATTTAGAATTCTCTATTACCTGGCCAGTGCACTGGAAAAGACTGCCACCTCACCACTACCTCGGCAGAAAATTTACTCTCTTGAGAATGCAACAGCAGAAGAAAGATAACTGCTGGCATTGAGGCACTGGAAATGCTCTCCAATTGCGAAATGGTTGGCCTCACATTTATTTGATGTCTCGAGTCACTTCACCTTCTAAGCCAGTGTTAATGAAAACAGGGTGGAAGCTGAACTACATTCATTTGGAATAGGATGGAATTCCATCATTTTTGTCTTAATGTTTTTTGTAATTCCATTTTTTATTGTAATTCTATTTGTAATTGTAAGTTTTGTAAATATATACTAAATATTGTCATATGTCATGTTATGTTAGTCCTTTGATTGATGTGGTTTGTCCTGTAATGTATTTGTGTAGCAGCTATATATAACATGAACATTCAAGTGGTATATAAATGTGATGGATATTAAGCATATCTAGTGTGTGGTGTGGCTTTGACGTAGTCTTCGATGAGTGCTTAATTTGCAAAAAAATAAGTGCCAGGGCTCTCGTCCGGAGGCCACTACAGCTTGCACCACACATTGCCCCTGCCATGCTGCCAGTGATAGTAACAACACAACTGCTAACCATCGCACTCCCACAAGTGTGACAATTTGGACAACTTCAGTCCTCCAAAACTGTAAGAATGGCTTAGGCAGCAGGTAATAGTAATGTTTTATCTATATTGAATTAATAATTACCTTTTGTTGTGGTCATCTTTAAATGATCCAGATAGTACCACTTTGTGGCAGACTGTCACAAGTGTCAGTGTTGACAATGAAGTCCTGGAGCCGAGCACTGGAAACCACCGGCTCAAATTAAGCACTGACTTCAATTTTGAATTATTACTGTGATTGAATTTGGATTAGTATTGTTTAAACTAAGCAATTGAATGACCCAACAAAACCCACTGTAGTACCTATCATGGGATAAAAATGGCAGAAGCACTCCTAACTCCAAAAAGGTCCAGCCTGCAACTTTGGACTAGATCTTACAGGAGCCCTGGCTACAGAAAGACCTGGTACATTGAAGCATGCCTGAGGACCTGAAAACTACAGGTGTAACACTTAGTGACGTTTCCAGCACCAAGAACAGATTGGTGCTTGGGTCTTGATTTAGATCTTAGCACATTAGGCCGTGGCTTTTTCAGTGGTCTTCTCACCTGCCGGCTTGGCGGTCCTCACATCCTATTTTGATGCTGGCTATTTTATAGATAAAATTCCAGTGCAGTCCCACCATTACCACCACAAAATCGTGACCGCCTTCATGGTGGGATAGGCAAAAGCGGATGTCAGAGGAAGTGGAACCACGTTGTCCAAAAAGCCAATCACAATGTGCCGTCCCGCTCACACAACTAAGGCGGGGAAACGTCCACACCTGAGTTGACGGAATGGAATGCAAATAAGGCATAAACTTACCTTTACTCACCTTCGTACTTCCTGTACTGTCATGAACCTGATCCTACATGTCCTACCTCTGCTGCCGCTGGCTGATCATAATGCAAATCAACACCGTAGTCGCCGGAACCAAAGGTAACCTCTCACATTACCAGTTACCTTTTCACTTGGCTGTTCACATTTGCTCAGGACTCATTCATTATTAAATTACTCACACCAGCAATAGCATACCAATGTGCAATGCATATGTTTTCAATGTTGACAATTAAGAAATATGCAGTAACACACTTGAATGACCACATTGGGTTCAAAAATTTGGTGCAAGCTGCCTTCCAAAAAAAGGACACTTGCACTAAAAAGAATATCATATCAAGTCCCCATATAGGTGTGTTTAAAGAAAGTACGGAAATTATCACAATGAAAACATATGCATCAGACATCACTGAGAGAAGTGCAAGGTCACAGCATGTAGAAATTACACTAGACAAGCTGTAAACCTCACCTCATAGATTACCTGGAAAATCCATGACAGTCCCAAATTTGAAGCATCCTACTTATTCATCCATGTAACATTTCCCCTTCTGTAGTGCAAGTCTTGTATTGCATACAAGTTCAATTTGCATATTATATTACATGGTGCAAATGCGCATGTGTACATATGTATTAGTAATCAAGGTGAAACAAACACACCTTTAGTAAAATATCCTTAAATAATGTGTCAACATCTATTTGTTGGTGCAAGTGTCAATTAATATGTTGAATGGCTGCACCTAAAATCAAATGACCATCACATACCATGTCAACCATTGTATGCACTTAATATAGTAGACATTTAAAAAGTATGTAGTAATTCCTGCCATCATGTTAAAGACCAATATGTACTAGACATTTTACACTGAAACATTGCTATAAATCAAAAATTTGCAAAGGACAAGAACAATTGTGATTTATTCACAATGAGGTAAGTCTCTCAGCTAGTTGAAACAAGGCAAATCCCAATCCAAATGGTGCCCACAAAGTCCTGTTCACAGGTGTGCTGTGGCCCTTAGCTTGCCTCCAACTGCACTGCTAGGGGACCCTCTCCAGGAAGGGGCATCTATTGGGCAGAACAGGCACCTCAAACATGTTACTTGGGTTAGGCACTTGGGTTTGGGAGAGGGAGTTTGGTTTTGGGAGGGAGGGTCTTACGGTTTGGGAGGGTGGTATTCTTTTGGGAAGAGTGGTCTTGGTTTTGGGATGAGGACCTTTGCATTTTTTAGGGGTACCTTGGAGGTAAGTAGGGATAGTTCCTGTCTTTTGAGGAGTGGGTTGGGATGTTGAATGGATGGGGTGGGTGGTGGAAGCGGGAGGTGTGTGTTTGGGAGGGGTGGGTGTGGCAGAGATCAGGACAAGGGCAGTCAGATGACTCTCACAGGGAAAATGGGTAGGATGGTCGAGAGGGAGTTGGGGTTGGGGTTGGGAGGTAGAGGGAGTGGGAGTGGAAGTGTCTGTTGTATATGTGTCTGTTGAGGTGCAGGTGTCTCTGGTCTGGTGTATGTCATGAATGTTTAGGTGTGCTTTGGTTTGTTGGTGTGTGTTTTATGAGTGAGTGCAGGTGCTTCTGTTTTATGGGTGTGTGTGCTTTGGAGGTGCTTGGGTGTGGTCTTGGTGAATGCAGTTATGATGGTGCATGCAATGTCTGGGCGTGTGCATGTGGTGATGAATGTGGCTGTGGCGGTTGCTGTGGTGTCTGTGGCTGTGCTTGTGGTGGTGGATGTGTCTGTGGTAGTGGGTGTGGTGTCTGGGGTTATGATTGTAATGGTGGATGTGTCTGTGGTGGTGTGTGCAATGTCTGGGGTGTGCTTGTGTTAGTGGATGTGTCTATGGTGGTAGGTGCAGTGTCTGGGGGTGTGTTTATGGTGGCTGATGTGTCTGCAGTGGAGGTGCTATGTCTGGGAGTGAGCTGGTGGTGGAGGGTATAGTGTATATTATTGCGCTGGGGGTGGTGTCTGTTTGAGTGCGCACCTGTGTTTTTTGTGTGGGTCTGCTGGTTGTTTCTGTTTGAGTGGGTGTGTGCAAAGGTATGAGTGTGCTTGGGACAGATCTAGGAAAAGAGAATTTGAATGGGGATGAGTGGGAGGTGGGACACAAGGTTGGGGTGGTTGGGAGGCTGTGATCAGTGAGGAGGCTAGACCTTATAAAGACCTTTGTAGGCTAGACATAGCACTGTGAATGCCTTACAGGTAGGCTACCATTTGTTGCAATTGGCAGCCAAGCCCCTGGTTGGTATTCAGTAGTACAGTATGGCCTACAGAGAGGTTCCTAAGGAGGACAATAGCCTCCTCAGAGTCCTCACTCAGCGCAGTCAGGGTAACAGGGGTGGGGTGAGGTGCTTGGAGCAAAGTAGATACCACCCCGTTTAGGGGGGAAGTCGATTGCCAAATGGGGGTGAGCAACAGAAAAGGTGGATTTGGTACTGGGGCAGTGGATAATGATGCAGTTGGTGGACTTCCTGTTGGATTAACTACCACTAGGAAGTTCTCACTGGAGGATGTCTCCAAAGAAGATGTTGAGGAGCTGGCATCCTTTGTTGCACTCTTCTCACCCCCATACCACTGAGTACCTTGGTGTCAGTGCTATCAGCACTGGAACAACTGTGGCCAGCAGCTTTCCCATCCGATGTTGGTACTTTCTCCTTTGCATGCCTCGGACAATGTTGAAATGACATATACAATACTTTTATTGAATCTGTGTAAACAGAACCGATCATGACCTTTGATCACAAAACAGTTTTTAAGTTTTCAGATTTCACTTGCATCAATACTCTAAATCTTTGCGTCAATGTTAGCATAAGCAAATGCATGTATGCAACATTTTTTCAGAAAACATTTGGTCACATTTTTGTCGCTCCCCATGATACATGATAGCTTCTATATCATCTACGATCCCGTCTCTTATTCATCATTATGCATCTCCAGGAATTGTTCCACAACTTTGAATTGTTGGCTTTTGTAGTTTTAAATAGTCAACTGATGTTACCAAAAAGGATATCAACCAAAAATATGTTTGTACAGTGTATTCACAAGACCGTAAAATCTGCATACTGTTCATTCTCAAAAAGTAAAATATGACTAAATGGGTGCCAACAAATGCTGCAATGTTCTGCTAATATTAGCATAAACTGAAAACAGGTTACCTTGATGACACTTACTACAAGTCACTGAAGTACTCGTCAACTGTTACAAATAATGCATGAATTCTGTAATGAAGTAGCTCAGCAATGTGTCACATACTATGTAGATACCTAGCCTGTTGAAGACAGAAACAAAGATTTGGGGGGATTGACAAACACCTTCTGCAGCATAAGTAAATACATAGCCCTTGAAACTGTTCTAATGCTCTCAGTTCAGAGCAAAAACATTTTCAGATTTCACTATAAAATACCTGTAGTTATTTGATGTTTGTTGTGTCTTAGTGAAATTGTTTCACTAAATATGCTGTCTTTCACTTTAGTGCAAAAATACTTAGAACATCACAGTAGTTTTTACATACACTATTTCCAAAATAATACTTACTTCAAACACACATATAGAATACAATATGCAACATATTACACCTTGATGCATTTCAGCAGTTGCCTAATGAGTCATTAGCTTGGCCTGATTTTGAGTTTTTCCAATGGGATATTCCAACCTTGATATGATGGAACTTTCCATCTTGCAAAACTCCCTTTCAGTTTGCCATTTATCTCCATCATTCCTTCATCATTTGGCAATGACAAAGGACATTGAGGGTGTGTTTTACTCTGTCATCAATGTGTGCACATTCCTGTGTTTCCATAAAAAATGTATGTCTTATCACAATTATTTGTCACAAAACAGACTAGTCCTGGTCTCTTGTTATACCTCCATAAAAAATTGTTGTCCAGAGATTTAAATTTTTGATTTGTGTTCTCGTATCATTAGAGAAGTAACTTATTTTGGGTAGACGTTGCTATTGTGGGCTGAATTTTTCAGGATGACATTTTTGAAAATGGAGGATGTGTTGCAGTGATAATGCAATATTTCAGGAACCATGGGAATTATATACTTCAATTTGGTGTCAGAACATAGGTTTTGGGGTTCAGTAGTCTTATAGAGACAAAAAATAACTCTCTTTTACCATTTTCCAAAATGGCGGCTCTATAATGATGTGTTTTATTTATCATACCGGTAATTTATTTTAATATTGTTTTTGTTTCAGGTTTTCCGTTGATTCAAATTTGCAAACATGAGCGAAGCAGGTGGCAACAGAGGATTTGTGTCTCCTGACAGAGTGTTGCTAACTACATAATCTTAGGGCTTCTTCAACTAAGAAAAATGTGTCATATGCCTAACTAATCCAAAAGAAAAGCTAACATAACCTGCTGTTGTACAGAAGAGAGTTTGAGATGCTGCAGAAATAAAGCAAGAAGAAGTTCACAAAAGATTGAAACTGATGGGTGAAGAAGATAAAATATTTAACCATTGTAACAAAAAGTGCTACAAGTCATATACAATGGAAAAAAGCCTGGAAAAAATGTGTCAAAAAATAGCAGAAAGCAGTGAATCACAATAAGAATCTGAGTCTTCTATAAAAGCGATGACAATCAAACCCAATGTCCATCCACTTAGATGATCGATGGCTACACCTCGTCCACTTTCAACAACTGATCAGAAAGCAGAGGATCTTCAATGTGTTTTCTGTGGTTTAGCCAGAACAAGGGTCAAAGGGACTGACAAAAGGACAAAGTACAATGTGTCTGAGTCTCAAAGGGCCAACATTTTTATCTCCAACTAGTTTCTTCTAAGGTAAGGTTTCCAGCCAAATTGCTGACCTCAACGGCAAGGTGAATGTATTTGAAGCAGATTTATATTCCCACAGGAACTTCATATTTACATACAGTAGAAAATATGAATGTGGAATTAGCTCCTAGCAGCAACATAACTAGGTCTGGGTGGTGAAATCCGCTCGGTTTGCATAGTTTTCCACACTCTGTGTTATTCAGAGCTCGCAGACTTCCCAAAAACTCTGCTGTGCATAGCAATGCAGAGTTTTTTTACTCACTTGTGTACGTCAACGTCAAGTTGGCGAGCGTGAGTGAGGAAAATCCAGCTCCGGGCGAGATTTTACCTTGTTCGCGAACGTCAACATCAAGTCGGCGATTGCAAGCGTGGAAAATCAACCTTCCGGGAGATTTCTCATTACGAGTGGTCACAACCGCGTTGAGAAACTGACCGTTCGCGTTGAGAAAGCTGCTGCTCGAGTAAAAATCTACTCGAGCAGCAGAAAGAAACCAACACCCGCTTGAGCCATGCATGGTGCCATTTGCAATGATCGTACAGTGTGGATAAGCACCTGGCACTAAAAATCACAGCAAAAGGCATTTATCTAACGCACTTCGCCGCTTGCGGAGCTCCTTGTAGCGCGGCAGAGATTTTTTTAACTCAGGCTTAAACGTAACCACCAGCCTTCAGGTAAGTTTGCACTCTTTGAAAAAGCTAAGAAGTTTTAAAGCCAATTTTGAGTGCTGGCTACGAGCTCACACTCAGTAAGATCAGAGAAATAATGGTCAAATTAAGATTTTTCTGGTGAGTATATACAATGACAGAATTCGTTTTTGTCAGACTAACAAAAGGAATGAACCACTTATGGTCTTCTCAGCTGACTTGATCACTGACGTTCTTGCTGACAAAATAAGATCACAGGATGCCTTGAAATCAGCAAGAACCATTCTCAGAAATGTCCTGAAAGATTTAGATTTTGGACTTAATGACAAATTTTGTGATGCCCCAGAGTTCCACAAATCATGGGAGTCAGCAAGAATGACTGATGCCATCTTAACAATTTTTTACAGCATTGTTTAATATTAGCAAAGCAACACTATTACAAACTAAAGTTCTTGAGTTCAGAACAGAAGCCAACAACACTGATGATGGCTTAGAAGATATAAGCGAAGAAGTGGAAGACAATCCCTTGAAAGTACAACTCATGCTGGGGAAATGTACTGTCTTTTCTAAATCATGTTTTATGAAATACATCACAACAAAAAGAAAACTCCGCTACACATGATGACTGCCCAAACAATCTATGACCAGAGCAAAAGTAGAGAGCTATTTACTTCAATGAATAGGATTGGTGTATCAACAAGTTATAATGGCCTAGTACAAAGCAGGAATTTGTTAGCAGCTCATGCTGTAAAATCTTGTGAATCAGTTGGAACACCATCCTCAAGTCACTTTACTAAGAAAGGATTTACAATTGCTGTTCTTGATAATTTTGATTTTGAAGATAGCTCTTCTTTGTCTGGAACATCAAGCACATATGATCAATGGTCAATTTTCAAGACTGTACCAATAAAGTAGCTTCTGGAAAACAAGCTGTGTCAGCTATAGGCATAAACAAACAAAGCTGCAAACGTATAACACCACTGACTTGCCAATGTGTACAAAATCCCTACAAGCCCTCAACACATCCCAGACTACCAGAAAGTTTCAAAGTCGCTAAGGACATTGATCTTCTTGTACCAGATGCTGCAGTCTGCAAAGCTGAATTAACTGAATTTATCATATCGCCTATTCAGTGCGGACTGAAGGATGAAGTTCCTCCCTGGGCTTGAACTCATTCTATGATCACCCAGAATACTGTACCACTGAAGACGTTTTTTTTTTACCAGTAATACCATCTCTAGTCACAAACTGCGCAACAGTGTACACAGCTCTAAAACAGTTCCAAAATGTGAGTGTTCAATTTGAAGACCAGCCTATTCTGCCAATTTTCTGTGATGAAGTTATTTTCCTTATTGCAGTTGACATTTTTATGAGCACTCCAGTAGGATTTCATAATCTTTATCCAATGATGGGCACATGACAAAGGTTGTGTTGCAGTGTGCAGGCAGTTATCTCAGTGAATGTGGCACAGATGATGCACTTATTGAGGCTAAAATCAGTATTGAGCGGAACTCCTTTTATGTCCGTTCATTTCGAGGTATGCTCATCATATCGGAGGCTATAGAAACATTGCATTGGAATGTGTTCAGGAACAAGAATGACAAATGTAGCTTTGCTTATTTTATCTCAGAAGTGAAAAAAACACAGGCTGCACTTCATTCAAAAGACATAATTCAAATCCAGGAAATGTTCAATATACTCAGTTCAGAATACGAAAAGCTGGAAACAGTTGGCCCGATTCACAAAATTAACTTAAGACAAAATCCTAAACTTACTACTTTTGGTATTCACAGAATGCACTTACTACTTTTGGTATTCACAGAATGGATTTACGACTACTAACTTTACGTCCGCACTCGGGTCGGAACTTCTGGCCCGGAGGCGGAGCTTCAAGCCTGGAGGCGGAGCTTCCGGCCCAGAGGTGGGGCTTCTGGGCCGGAGGCGGAGCTTCCGGCCTGGAGGTGGGGATTCCGGCCAGTGGCGGAGATTGAGCCATGGCCAAAATCTCCACCTCCGGTCCGGAAGCTTCGCCTCTGGCCCGGAAGCTCCGCCTCCTGGCCGGAATTTCCAGCTCGAGTGTGGATGTAAAGTTAGTAGTCGTAAATCCATTCTGTGAATACCAAAAGTAGTAAGTGCATTCTGTGAATACCAAAAGTAGTAAGTGCATTCTGTGAATACCAAAAGTAGTAAGTTTAGGATTTTGTCTTAACTTAATTCTGTGAATCGGGCCCCAAGTTTGTAGAGTTTGTCAAAGAATGTGAAGAAAATTTAGAACTTTGCAAGTACTGGGGAAATGTTCTAAACATAATAGCTCTAGGGAAAAACTCGGATTGTGCTGATCGAGAAGGTGATTGGGAACTGCACGTGAATACTGTAAAAACAGTGATTACTGTATTTCATGAATTTGATTGCATAAACTACCTGAGATATGGGTTCTGGTATTTGGAAAGAGCAAAGAAGCTAGTGGTGGAAAATCCATACCTCTATAGAAAATTCATTTAAAGACATTTTGTGGTAAAAAACAGTGAGGGAAGGTTCAATGCTGTGGCTCCATATATGGAACTGAAACAGACGATCCAGAGATCACAGAAAAGCTCAAAAGTAAATGTTGGTCAGACAGGTAAAAGTGAATAAGTTGCTCAATGGCATCTAGTTTACCATGAAATTCTTTCTAATTGCAATGATTTCAGACAGATGGCAAATTCAGCCTTTGATTTGGTGCCTCATGACAAACTTTGGGCAGCTCTAGAGCAACTGGGCATTCCACCCTATTTGCTCTCCTTGATCAAGCGACTGCACACTGAAACTTTTGCCCAGGTGAGATATGGGAAATATGGGGAATTGACCCCACGCTTCCCAGTGAATAGGGGTGTAAGGCAGGGGTGCGTTTTGGCCCCCACACTGTTCTGTCTTTTTATTATTGCCCTGGTGGACCAACTAAATGAGGTTGCCAACATTGATGCTTCAAAGCTCGCCCATGGCAAGGTGCCAGCAATGATGTTTGCAGATGACACCTTGTTACTATATAAATCGCCCATGGGCATCCAAAGGTCCCTTGACAGCGTCTCTTTATTTTGCAAAAATAGGGGCTTAGAGATTAACACACTAAAAACCAAGTATATGGTATTTAACCCTAGCAAAACATCTCACCCTAATCCTACCCTAAATGGTATCCAGCTAGAGAGGGTAGCTGTCTTGGACTATCTGGGTGTTACGCTGACGGAAACCTTTGGGTGGGGCCCACAGGATGAAAAGGCAGGCTTAAGGTTAGCACAGATGGCCGGGGGAATAGCAAAATTTTACAGGAACTCAACATCTAGACAGCCGGATCCGTTGATTGAGATATATAAAGTCCAAATCAGGAGTGCTATAATGTATGGGGCAGAACTTTGGGGACACCTCTCTGTAGGTGGACTGGCTAAAACCGAGAACAAGTTTATGAGACAGCTCTTGGGCCTACCGCAATGCACCCCTCTTATCCCCCTACGTAGGGACCTCGGGATTAGACCCATAGATGAGGAGATTGGACTGCGACCCTTGACATTTTGGCATAGACTATGGGCGACTCCTGAGCTAATAGCCTACCAGTCAGAACTCAAGGCGATCTTGGGGCTCCCAGGGGCTGGAAAACTATCCTGGTTCGCACACATAAAAGATTTGTGCCTTAGACTAGGCCGGCCGAACCTATGGACCCACCCTGAGGAAGTGTCTCCGACAACATCACGGCTCGCACTAGTCAAAACTTGCAGATAGTTTAGATTGGCTGAAATTCAAGGGAGTACAAAACCAGGCTGTTTAACCTCTGACTTCCTCAATTTTAAAGATCAGTATTTATTTGAGGCCTTCCTTGATTATGTTCATCCGCTTATTGCAAGGAAACTTTATGCCCAGTTTAGATTGGGTTGCGGTCCATGCACTTACAAATAAATGGTCAAAAGCTTCCCCCGTTGGATGTCTTGCCTGCAATAGCCAAGAAGAGACACTTCTTCATGTTTTCTTCTTTTGTCCAGGATATAACATACCCAGGATGAATTGGCTATTACCAATATGCAGGAACCTAGGGTATATACAGTCATGGGAGTCCTTTAGAGTTTTGAGGACCAGCACTCATCCCCCGATTGTTTTTGCTGGTTCCTGTTTCCTTAACTCTATGTGGCATAGGAGGCGTAAGTTTTTAATCTCCCCCCGCACATGATAAATGTCCTTTGCCATTTCCTACTGTTTTGATCTTCCTAATATATGAAATCATTGTTTAATTCGCTTTTTAAACTTTAATATCTTTTTAACTGCTATGAAATTTGTCCAATTTACTGTACATGGTTGTATTCTGTAATGTTTACTGATGTTTTTATTGCCTAAATTCATTGATAGTTGTATTTTATTATTTGCTTTTATGGTCTACAAAGATCGAAATAAACCTTGGAAATGATAATGGTAATGGCAAATTCAAAATGTATAGACCACTGTGAAACTGTTCCTAACCATAAACCTGTTGGAAAGAGAGGGGAACATTTTAATAAACAATTTGATAGCCTTCTTTATTTCATGCAGCAGCAAGGAAACCCTTTTGAAATGACTGAGCTTATACTACACAACTTTGTGGCCAAACTAAGGGGCATATCAACAAGGGCTGTTGTTGATAGTGCGCTAGTTTTATCTCTGCTTTTTTGGCTTTTAAAGCCAAAAAAGCAGAGATAAAACTAGCGCACTATCAACAACAGGGTGCTAACATGCAAATTTGCATGTTAGCACCCTTTTACTCTACGCTTCCCCTTGCATCTCTAAGAGTAAAATAATAGGAGAAATGTCGCTAAGCGACATTTCTCCTATTATCAAGAATATCGCTAACCCTGTTAGAGACAGAAAAGCAGCGCTAACCGCGGTTAACGCTGCTTTTTTATGTCTGGTATTTTTCTGACTTAGCCATGATATCCTATGGAAGGAGGATATCATGGCTAAGTTTGTCTGTCCCTATCAACAAGTTAACGTGAGATTATCGCTGGGTTTCCAGCGATAATCTCACGTTAGCCACTTAGCGTGAGGATTTTTATCGCTATTGAGATAAGCGTTGCTAATAGCACGTTATCTCAGTGATAAAAATCCACGCTAGCCGGCGATAATTATCCTCACGCTAAGAGCGCTGAGCGATAATTATCGGCGGTTGTTGTTGATATGCCCCTATATGTGGATAACAGTATAAAGTCACGTCTACTAGATGTCCTGGAACATGGATTGAAACTATACGCAGAACTGAAGCAGGAGAGATTTCTATTATGAGAGAGATGGTGTTTGACATATTCACTAAAGCTAAACTTCCATGCTTTCATTGGCATAGTAACAGTTTTGTCCAACCAGCCACTACAAAACAGGTTACAAAAAACAACTTTCGGGAGCAGATAGAGAGATGATTGTAGCAAGAAAAAGGGGTGAGTTTATCAAGGACATTCTGTTGCATAATCGTCTTCCAACAAACACATTTGATGCAGATACTGCAACCAAACCAGTGAAGTACAAACTCATACAAGAGATAAAAAAAACTTTCACCTGAAGAATTTCAATTAGAAAAAGTGTCCTCGTTGAAAACTGCTGTTGATCTGGACTAAATGTCGCAATTGAGAATCGTCAAGATTTCACCCATTCAAAACTTCAGAGAGGTAATTCAAACGTTCTACAGATATCAAAGTCATTGTGCAGCTTGAATGAACAGCAGAAATGTCTATAAGTGGAACACTTGACCTTGTCTGCATCAAGAATTCGACGCCTATGCCTGCACAACTTGATAAATTCTAGTCATCTACATCGAACAAGATGAACTTGGAGATGTTAAGGCACCAAATTATTGCTGGTGCTTCAGTGAACACTGAATTTCCAATTATTGCAAATGGCATGATTGACATGCAGAGTTGATACCTGCATAGATGGGGAACAACCTTTACAACGCAACTTTTACAACGCACTACCTTTACAACGCATTTTTTACAACGCATAATCCATTACAACGCATGACATTACAACGCATGACACTACAACGCATTTTTAAAAACTACCTTTACAACGCATTCCATTACAACGCATACTACCATTACAACGCATACCATTACAACGCATAATATTACACTACACTATCCAACACTTACCCTACTGTTGCACCCCCTGGAGTTAGAATAGTAATTTTTACCCCTATACTATCCAACACTTACCCTACTGATGCACCCCCTGGAGTTAGAATAGTAATTTTTACCCCTATACTATCCAACACTTACCCTACTGTTGCACCCCCTGGAGTTAGAATAGTAATTTTTACCCCTATACTATCCAACACTTACCCTACTGTTGCACCCCCTGGAGTTAGAATAGTAATTTTTACCCCTATACTATCCAACACTTACCCTACTGTTGCACCCCCTGGAGTTAGAATAGTAATTTTTACCCCTATACTATCCAACACTTACCCTACTGTTGCACCCCCTGGAGTTAGAATAGTAATTGTTACCCCTATTCTATCCAACACTTACCCTACTGTTGCACCCCCTGGAGTTAGAATAGTAATTTTTACCCCTATACTATCCAACACTTACCCTACTGTTGCACCCCCTGGAGTTAGAATAGTAATTTTTACCCCTATACTATCCAACACTTACCCTACTGTTGCACCCCCTGGAGTTAGAATAGTAATTTTGACCCCTATACTATCCAACACTTACCCCACTGTTGCACCCCCTGGAGTTAGAATAGTAATTTTTACCCCTATACTATCCAATACTTACCCTACTGTTGCACCCCCTGGAGTTAGAAAAGTAACTTTTACCCCTATACTATCTAATACTTACCTTAAATGTAATTTAATATTTTGCGTTGTAATGGTATGCGTTGTAAAGGTAGTATGCGTTGTAATGGAAATGCGTTGTAAAGGTATTTTTTAAAAATGCGTTGTAGTGTCATGCGTTGTAATGTCATGCGTTGTAATGGATTATGCGTTGTAAAAAATGCGTTGTAAGTGCATGCGTTGTAAAAGTGTGCGTTGTAACGTCATACATCCTGCATAGATACATTGAAAATGTTGGGCCATATTGCTCATAAACTTAACACAAATTGGAGGAAGCTGACCTCTGTGTTGTGCCACATGTTGAGTTGGCTGTTCGAAATGGTTCCAATTGAGTCACTGTACTGTCAAATGATACAGATTTTATTATTGTGCAAAGTAGAATTGTTGCGATCTTCACAAGTCAAGGATTGTCAGAGTTATGGATACATTTTGGGCAGTCAAGAAAATACACTTTTCCTGCTTCATTTTCTGTGAAAGAAACTCGACCCAGAGATGGCCAGTTCTCTTATCCAGACACATCTTCTTAAAGATGCTCACACTATGAGCAAATCTGGAATGAAGCTTGGAGCTTTAATTACTGAACCTGTGAAGATTCTAAACAGATTTGTGGAGACAGAAGAAGAATGTGGCTTTAAAGGTGTAGAAAATACCTTGTGCGTGTGTTGAAAACGAGTTCTGACTGTTACACATTTGACGATCTTTGGTACAGTGAGATCAAGAGATCAGTCCTGCTAAGTGACCTTCCACCAATGTCATATGTGTGTGGACACATTAAAAAAGCATTCTTCTTTCTAAGAAGATGTGTAAATGTTTTGGATTTTGCATATGTAGAGAAGATCTGTGTGAATGTGTTTGGGACGATATTGATGGGGTTATAAAACATACAAAATTCCTAAAATCCCTACCCTCAGAACTTACACGTACATATACTTGCAAAACCTGTGCTACAAAAAGATGTCCCTGTCGATATGCTCTTCTCAAATGTTTGACATTCTGCAAATGTACCATAAGTGATTGCCGAAACAAAAAAGTGAACTTTGAAAATGTGTCCAAATCAGGAGTGAATAACGTTATTTTATTTTCACATTTAGATCATAGATATTATTTGGTGTAAACATAAAATGATGAAAACTTTATAATTTGCTTCATTTCTATATATTTCTCTTCTTTATCTATTATAGCTGCCATTTTGGAAAATGGTGGAAGGGTTGCTCTGACACCAAAATGAAGTATATAGGTCTCATGGTTCATGAAATATTACATCATCAGTGCAACACTTCCGTCTTTTTAAAAAATGTTGTCCGGAAAAATTCCGCCCAGATCAGCAATATTTGCCCAAGCTAAATTACTTCTTATGGAAATATATCAGGGGGCCGGAACTAGACTGGCTTACACATACATATTTGTGATGGATTGAGACATCATGCTAATCTGTCACTCTTAACATGTATGAAAAAAGAATTTCTGATGAAAACACAATTATGATATGTTTTGACTCCAAAACGTAATCATTAATACTGATGTCAATAGTCATTTTGGATCGCATGCTCACTCTTGTTTGTGTAGAATCCCAACTTAGCAATGTGCCGTTTAGTACATCCCCTGTATCATATGTGCCTAGTATGCTTTGTCACATGTATTAGTGATACCATTACATCACTCACATATTTGAAGGAGCATCACACCTGACAGAATAAACACTGTTGGCCTGTTTTGTACAACTGTCCCTCATGACACCAAACAAAATGATATATATGTAGAGTTTAGGCAGCCCATTGGTCATGAACAGGAATCAGGTGGACTCCATTCCAACAAATTAATAGACGCACATTATCATACACATTGTGCAAACATACACCCTGTAGAACTCTTCTTGTGCATTAAACATGGGCCACCCTTAATGTTGATGGAAAAAATCCTGGCTGTAACAAAAAAATATTCATGTAAAATGTGAAACTCTGATAAGCACTTACCCCCTTGTTGCTGCTGTTGGGTCCTCAAGTGCCCATCAATTGTTTGATAGTCCACCGAAAGAATGCTGGATATTAATGGGTCAGGGTGTGGTGTGGTGTGTGCATTTCCCACATTACGAAGACTGCTGGAGCTGGACTTCAGCTGATTTTCAGATCCAGCATCATAGGTCCTCCCACCTCTTATGCCAATAGGTGGTGGGCGGTTTGTAGACCTGAACGGTTCACACCTCCCTGGCAATGGCTTTCTATATGTCCCGCTTCTGATGGGTGTTGACCTGTATATGAGAGAAAAAGTAAATGGTTTGGTGACTTTTTGAAGAAGTTCAAATTGAATAGGCAAACTATACTGGATGTATGTCATCAGTTGGAACCAGATCTTCATACTCACAACAGAATTTCCACTTCTATTACCCCAATTTGTCAAACTCATGGCAGTACTTATTTTTGTGTCCACAGGAACCTTCCAATACACTGCGGCAGTATCTGGTGGAATGTCACAACCAAATTTCAATGGTGTTCTACAAGAAGTTCAATGATGAGACACATCCACAGCTTCATCCAATTTTCATGGCAGTAGGCCTTAGCCAATGTGAAATGTGACTTTTATGGTTTGGGTCATCTACAACATGTGGTTGGAGCAATTGATGGGACATATTTTGCCTTAGTGCCACCACACACCAGAGAACAGGTCTACCGGAATTGAAAAACACTTCCGTCTAATCAACGTGTAAGTTGTCTGCTTACAGGAGTTATACATCACAAGCATCTGTGCATGTTTCACCCGGATCTACTCATTATTGCTTTGTCCTACAGAACATACCAGTGCCCCTGCAAATGTCTCAACTTGGACCTGAAAGAACCTGGCTTGTTGATCAGTAAAATCTTTCATTACATTGTTTGGGCATATTTCGAGTTGAATAATCTGGAATTGCATTACATTGTTTTGGCCCATTTTTTGTCTTCCATCTAGGAGTCTAAGGGCCAGATGTATGTTGTTAGCATTTTGCGATTCCCTAATTGAGTATCACAAGGATTCACAATTAGGAAATCGTAAAATGCAATGTATGAAGGTGTATAGTACACCATTTGCGATTCCTTGGGGGTTGCAAATGACGTACCTCATGAATAATAATGAGGTAGGTCACAATTTGTGACCCCCTAGGAGTTGTAAAAATCACAGAGACGGTGGCCTGCTGAGATCAGCAGACCACCATGTCCGTGATTGCTTTTCAATAAAGCTATTTTTTTTATTAAAGCAGCCCGTTTTCCTTAGAGGAAAACAAGATGCTTTACAAAATGAAAAATGAAAAGTTTTCTTTTCATTTTTTAAGAGCAAGCAGTGGTCAGTGGGACCACTGCCTGCTTTTAGAAATGGTTTTTCAAACATTCACCAAGGGGAAGCGTTCCCTTGGGGACCCCTTTCCCGTTTGCGATTGGGTTACCACATACTTGAAGTAGTTGGCAAAATGCAAATGTTTTGTGACTGCATTCATACATACCAATGCGATTTGGTGTTAGGAAGGGAAGCCCTACGCACGCTCCTTCCTAATACCAAATCCCAAACCCATTTTGCAATTCGGTAACAGGTTACCAAATCGCAAAATTAGGTTTGCTGCATCGGAAAAGCAATTTTTGCATTCGCAAACAGGCAGATTCTGTGAATCTGCCTGTTTGCGAATGCAAAAATGCTTGATACATCTGCCACAAAGCTTCTCCCCACTGACCATGGTTAGTGGCACCGCTGAGAAACTCAACAGTGCCAGGGGTAGTCCACTTCAATGAGGCCTATGAAAGAACACAGTGGCCAGTGAAGTCAGCCTTTGGGCTCCTAAAGGCCAGATATGGCTGTCTGGACAAAACTGGTGGAGTCCTTTTCTATTCACCTGGTAAGGTGTGGCAAATCATTGTTGCATGCTCCACAACATCACCCTGCGACGGAACATCCCTTACATCACAGAGGATGCAGACCATGAAGAGCTACTAGATGAGAATCCTGATATGATAAATGAAGATGATAGTGGTGAAGTGGAAGGAGTTGTCTTACATCGAGATGTTATTGACAACTTCTTCTCATGAGTTACACCAACTACTGATGTGATGATAAGAGAAGTATGTAGTGGTAATTTGTTAGGAAGAGCAAGTTGAGGCAAAATCAGGCCAAAGGTGTTTGTTGTTGATCAAAGATTGGACACATTCACTACTGTGTTCAGTTACATTGTTTATCTCTGATTGTTTTGTGAATCTGTGTCCTCCTAAAGTTGATTTTCTAATGTGTCTATTATGTTCTGTGTGATTTTTAATCTTTTTGTTTTGATTTGTTTGAAATTCCTTTGCCTTGTCATCTTCATTTGGACATTTCAGATTTGTGACAAATACAGACATATGGTGCTGTTTCCAAGTACAAAGGAACCTGGGTTGATCCTAGGAAATACAGACACTGACTTTTGTTTTACAAATCTTGTACCAAGGCAACTTGCACTGTGATTTAATATAATATTTGACAATTATATAGGACTTGTTCTCTGTTGTGTATTGGCACTAAAGCAATATGTTTGACATCATTTGCTCAAACCACGTGTGGTAGTGGAGCCAAATCATGCTAATCTTTCTTCACATTGGCAAAATCCTCATTGTTCTTAAAGTGTATGTAGGTGTTGATGTATCCCCTCATTGTAGGACAAACATCTTGTGGTGCGCCACTTAAACTGATTGTGACATTCTACCAGATACTGGAACACTGGTTTGGAATGATCCTGTGTCTACAAAATGTGCTCCTGCTATATTTTTTCCAATTGGTGTTATTGATGTGGGATTTCTTGTGTGAACCAAAAAATATGGCTCTAGTTGATGACATGAGTCAATGAAAATGTGCCTATTCTATCTTATTGTTTTGTATATTTCTCCTTCTTCCATGTGGCAGGGTTTTTTTTTCACAACAAACTTTATTCATTTTCGAAGGAACAAAGTGGGCTGTGCCAGGCAGATACATTACAAATGATGCAGGGGTCATGCAGTACCTGGTTTTAGCATTCCTTAAAAAGTTGGCCTGTAGAACACCAGGCTAAATAAACAACAAACGCTACCGAACCCATCTAAATATGCATACATGCATGCTGCTAAAATGAAGGAAAAACAAGACTGTTGGTAAAGCATTTTGTCTTACTATGGTATCAGAATGGGGCCTGTGGATCACCCCTTGGGATCATGTAAGTCTGAATGTGGCATAGGGGGTAGATCGATGCCCCTATATGTCGCCTAGCAAGACCAGATTTTCCTGTGCTTCTGCGGGCATCCCCGCGCCTGAAAGATCACTATTTGTACGCCCATGCACCTGTCCATTGCTCTCTTCCAGCCCCCTATACTAGATGGGGAAGTCGCCTTCCAATTCTGTGCTATGTCTCTCTTAGATACGGTTAGGCCCAAAAACAGGAGGTGTTGCTTGGAGCGGTTCCCTCCTATCTCATCCGTGCTATGAAGAAGAAGCAGCCTAGGGTCAAGTGGAATGGTCCAAATGTTGGCAAGATTTTGAACTGGAAATGTGCAAACTGGCACTGATTATTAGTGTAATTTATGGATTGTGATGTTAGTGCAAGTGTTGACAGACAAGTATTGGTCAAATGGAATAAACATAGTAGTAGATGATTGAATGGTCTGACATTTTTTGGACTCATGTTTTAGTACTTGAGATAAATATTACCGACTTACAAATTATCTACGTTTACGCAATCTTTAGATTTTTCTCATTGTCAAGCTATGATGAAAGAAAACATATGAATTGCAACACCAGTCCATGAGTTTTTGACTTATACATTGATTGTACTAAACAGGATAATATTAAAGAGGGTGAAAAACAGAAAAATTAGAATTGAAGAAGTCAGTTATTTGAATGAAACCATAGTTGGAGAGCCAAATTGTTTGAAGTCCAATCTCCAAAATACTGCTGGCATCAGAAAGGCAACTGTGTCATAAATAGTCCACCAAGTGAATGTTAGACACACACTGAAGGAAATAAGTGTTGGAGTTTGTTGCTGGTTGTGGCAGAGGTCTTGCCATCCTCACCCACTGGTAATCTGTGTAAACATCCACTCCTTCAGGTGAGGTGGGAGCCACAGTAGCAGGGTCTGGGATGGGCTGGCTGCAGGTGGCTTTTCCGATGGCAGGGCCACCCTTCCTGTGGCAGATGTAGATGGGCCAGATGTTGTAGGACCACAGGAAGTGGTAGACAGTGCAGGAAAAGCCCTTCAAAGTTCAGCAGCACCCAGTGAGAGAGCCCATATTGGAATTGTGAGCCTCCATCTGATGATTAAGCTCCCTCTGCAACTGCTTCATCTTCTGGAGCTCGGTAAGTACCTGGCCCATCATGTCTTGGGACTGATGGTAGGCTCCCAAGACTTGGTTGATGATGGTCTGGGCAACGGTGACCCCAGTGGCCTAACTATACTGGCTCACATACTCCTGCCCACTACCCTTAATCCCACTAGCCAGTGCCATTGGCCCAGTGTGTCCCATCCAACTGGTTCATGGGTGAGCTGGAGCTGGTGGTGCCAAGGTCTTAACATCACCCAGGACTGGGGGGCACATGATAAGTGTCACGGTGGTCAGTGGTAGGAACACAGGAAGTGGAGTCTTTGGCTTGCTGAGGTGTTACAATTGGGGTGGAAGATGTCGATGTGGGCACAGTGCGTGTGACTGGAGCTGTATTCCCTTGACGACCAGAAGGACCAGGCTCCTCATCGTCCTCCAGATAACGAGGAGTGTTGTACTCACTGACGACTTGATCCTGGTCTGAGATGGAGGTCTCTGCAGTGGCAGATTACTGGACGTGTGCTCTGCCAGTTAGACCTATTGAGAAACTGAAAACATTATTGTTAGTAAAAGTGTGTAAGGTACGCTCAAATTTTTTGAGGCAAGCAATACCTTAAAGACAACATAGGTAGAGATTTTTGTGGTGATAGTTTTTAGTGGTGACACACATATTTCCCATATTACCCTAACTTTGAACAATTTCAAACAGTACTACTTCAAATAAACAGGTAATAAGATGTCCTTAACTGTTCATGAAGTGATTAGGAAGTACACCTAACATCTTTCAACAATCAGTCCAACGCAGTGGAGAGGTGCAATATGTAATTGACAATTCCAAGGCCTAGCTGACTTCATAACAGACATTTCAACAACTTGGAATAATGTTTGGCATTAGTCATCAACAGAACAGTGCAGAGTTAATTTCTCCAATTACCACTTATATTCAGCATAGCAATGTAGATCCAATTTTTGTATACCTACAGTTTGATTTATGAAACTCATGACATCAATTTAATTAATTGAGAATAACTGGACGCATTCAGAAAACAACACAAACCATGTTTGGAAGAAAATATTGAATAGGGATTGATCAGTACATGACACATTATGATATTTTGCAATCTGTTAGACAAGAGAGAATGAGCAATCTGACATAGTAAAATTCTTCTGAGAAAACAGAAACAGGGCATCATGGTAGTTGTAGTCATTTCATAGATAACTTGCAAAATGGTTAGTGGAACATGCCTGGGGAAAATATCCAGTGGAAATGGGCAGGCACTTACAATATGACACACAAATGGTTAATAGGCTATATGGTGTTGTAACACCTAAACTCACCATAATATTATGTGACATGTAATGGAGATTGACACCTGTAATCTGAGATGGAACAAAATACATTCAAACAAACAATGTAAAATCTTGGTAGCTGATAATTTACTGCTTCTATGTTATGAAAATATGTGCAGAACACATTAGCATCAGCTAACTTCAAAGCAAGCAGGATATTGAGGTTTAGTGAGAGTTTGTAAAGTGCAACTTACCAGACTCTACTCCACTATGTATACCCGGAAAGCCATCAAGATGTAGGATCTCTGCAAGGCCTACTTCTCCCAGGGCATGAGTTGTAAGGAGGGGCTTGGGAGAACCACTACCAGTCTTTTTGGCTTCCAGGTGACGCATGGAGACCAGGGAATGCACCATCCTCCGCAGGTCGTTACACCTCTTCCAAATTTCCTCCTGTCTGTGCAGGTTGTTAGCTACAGCATTCACTTTGTAAACTATTCTGGCCCACATTTGCCTTTTCCACGGTAGGGGTGTATTTTATGACTTGGGCTCCAAAACAACTGTGGCTCTACTCTTATGATTTCGTGACTGACAATTAGCCCTCATTAAAATGGGTATTTTTATGGCCTTGCATTGTGTAACCAATTCATATCAAATTAAAAAAACCTTACCACAAGGCGTAAAATATAAAAAGAGAAAGGGACAAGTAACAAGGAAAAGAAACAAAAAAACCTGACTTAACCGGGAATAGCTCTATTGGCAAGTGCTGTGGTGCAGTGAAATAGCAAAGGATCATGGTCTGAAATGTAATGTGTTTTATAGTGTGGTAAGCAGGTGTTTCCATTTGGCCAATGGACATCAGGTGTGTTCTACCGGCATCCATCCAATGGCCACAGAGATGGTGCATTGTTGAGCGTGTACCGCGACTGACTCACTTCGCCTGGGAACCTCTGCTAGAAGGCCAACAGCACAACTTTGAAATCTAAATCTGCTCAGCAGGAACCCACTGCCCTGATGGCGATTCGAGAAGTATTTGCCAGGATCGGAGTCTGCCACTGTGGTATGTAGTGACCAGGGCGGAAAACACTCTGTCAGCACGGATGTCGATGCAGCCTGCATGCATCTAAATACAGTAGGCAAAACACGATTGACTTGGAGAAGTGCTAGGGACTGCCACTACAGCAGGAAGGCGGTAAGACCACCAAGATCTAAATTTTGATCCTTAGTCATTTTTACATCTCCTGAGGACCAGGACAAGGTGTTAAGGCTACCCTCGTGAGAGCACACCCTCAATGGGCAAGATATTAAAGTCTGCTCCGCATGGAACTCTGTGCCAGAAAGAAAAAGTCCATAGCAATACCACACAGTGAAAGTAAGATATGGGTTATGTGATAGTCAAGTCAAAAATACTTAATTTCCAATAAATACATTTGTATTGAAATATACACATAATTCATGAAAATAGGCAATTTTTTAAATAGCCTAAAACAGCAATTCATGATTATATCTTTCAACTTCACATACTTACAACTTATACAATTTCAAACATATAAACATTAAAGTTTCTCTGTACCATGACTCAGTATAGTGCACAGTCCAATATCTCACTTTATTTACAGCACTTTAAAAAAAATCATGAGATTTTAGCCAATGACAAACAATTAATTTTCTTCCAATCAGCATTTATGAAGTTCAATATGCATAGCAACTTCAATGATCTCTCTTAATTTTACTTAAGTTTGAGACATACTTCCCATCTTCTTACATACTCCTATTAAGAGATCCTCTCATTGCAATTAAGATTTCCTTACTAAGTAAAAAACACCCATGCCAACCTTATGGTAAAATCCTAGGAAAAGGGGTAATATCACCATTGTCTTTTAAGATTTTACACAAATACTGGCCAATGGCTATTGCTACAACTCAGAACCTAAGGTTGTGTATCAGATCCAAACCCAATCCAATCCAAGGTCATGTATCAAATCCAAATCTCTAAGGTCATGTATCAAAGGATTATGTAGAATTTGAGTAATTAGCTTTAATGTCATTATGCAACAATTCTGGCTAATAATGTGAAATTATGTGTATTTATAAGAAATAGAAATCTGTCCTTTAGAAATTATATTTTAGCACTAAATTCATCTTTTCATTGATTCCTGATGCAAGAATACATTTTGCTGGAATAAATAGCCCAATGGGGAGGGACCAGACCCGCGACCATGATGGCTGCACGGCACTGAAGCTCCGCATACTACTTCCTGAATTTCAGGACAGCCCACACACACGTTCGGTGTTAGTAGATTGGAGGACACCAGAGGTGTCCAAAGATGGGCCAACCCCTGCTGGGTTGCGGATGTTGCTTGCCTAGGTGTGTGACACTCGATACTGAGTGGAGCGGTGCAGGGGGCTCAGCCTTGCCTTGGAGTCCCCGCAGTGACAGGGGCTGCAGGCAAGCTTGAGGCCGGGGTAATTGAGCCACACTGGACCTTACCACCTGCCCAGCGCTGACTGGATGACTGGA
Source organism: Triturus cristatus (assembly GCF_964204655.1). NCBI lineage: Eukaryota > Metazoa > Chordata > Amphibia > Caudata > Salamandridae > Triturus > Triturus cristatus. The sequence goes on along the minus strand of NC_140581.1, from coordinate 338,031,257 downwards.
GCAGCCCTGGTGGTTGCAGGCCTTTGTTGGCTGGCTCACTTCCTTCCTAAGTCTGCGGAGTGTTAAAGGGGACCTCCCCCCGTTGACCTGAGCAGGCCCAGGGAGGACAGCCATTTGGGCCCGAGAGCGTGGCAGGGCAGATTGCGGTGCCCAATTCAGCCCCTGGATTCGGCGTGTAAGCCGGTCCGCTATATATCCAGACCCCGATCAGTAGGTGAGCGGCAACCAGACTGGGGGGGGTGCTGGGAGGCAGTGTTGAGCCAGGACATGGACTTAGGTGTGGAGAAGGATCGAGCCTGCTGCCCTGGCGCACTGCTCCACCCTCACATCCCCCTGACAGTGACAAAGAAAAAAAAATATTTAAAAAAGAACAAAGGGCCCCTGTGAGGCGAAGTGGCCTTCTCCCCCATGCATCTCTAACCTGATGGGAGACCTGACGGGCTGAGTCGCCTGGTATGGTGTAGAGGGTACTGGATACTGGCAGGGCCTCACAGAATGGTGCTGTTCTCCCCAGTCACAGTGCGGACCTGGCAAGGCACCACCTGAAGACACCTGGCTCTGGTGGTGGGCAACAACAGCAAATATGGATTGTACAGACCCCAAGCAGCGCAAGCTACAACTTGAGAGTGCCAGTGAGTGGAGAGAGATGTGCTCACCTGGAGACATGGCAGAGGTGGCAGGAAACTCCCTAACACTGACACAGCTGGCCACGGTGGAGGCCTTGATGTCTTAGATCCGGGTTGGGGTCAAAGCCATGGATTCCAGATTTGACGCTCTGTAGGGCAGACTAGACGGCACAGTGGAATGCTTGAACTGTCAGCAGGCCAGAATTGAGGACGTCAAGGAGCGTATTTTAATGCTAGAACATGGAGCAACCACCGTAACGCCACGCCTGGAAAAGATTGAACGACATATCAAAATTTTGGCTTTGAAGAATGAGGACCTGGAAGCCTAGTCATACCACAACAATCTTCGCATAACTAGCGGAGTCCACAGCCACTGGGAAGATGGATTTGTTCGTAGAGAAATTGCTGGTGGAGCTGTTTGGGTGGGAGGCCCATTCCACAGCCTTCCTTGTGGAAAACGCACATCAGTTGTAGGGCCCAGGCCCCCTCCAGGGACAACACCATGACCCATCATCACTTGATTGCTGAATTTTAGGGACGGAGATAATACCCTTTAACTGGCACACAAGTGTGATTAGGTTCACTGCCAGGGTAGTACGTTCTCATTTTATCCAGATCCCACTCTAATGGTGCAAGAGGCCCGCCGCAATTTCTCAGCTATGAAGGCCATGCTCAGGGAGATGGGAATCTGATACACGAACTTACATGTGAATGTACAGGGAAAGATTCACATGTTTGACACTGCTGCGGAGGCCCAGGAGTTCTGTAAAAGACACACCAAGAGCTAAGAGGGCCACCGGGGGCTCCCCGATGCAGCTCCCTGACCTGCATGCCACAAACAGCTTCAATCTCTTTACGGCTGACTAGCTGTTGTCCCATACTGTGCCCGGCGGACTTAGAATTAGGCCCTTGTCCTCCACCTTGACTAATGGCCTCTGGCCCATGCCTCTCCTGGGCCCCATGACAATGACGACTGAGCCCTTGTGGAACCTGCACTTGGAAGTATGATTGCCTAACTGACTGGAATGTCTGGATAGCCAGGCACTTCAGTGGTATCCTCCACACACTCTGTTATGCCCCCCTCATGTACGCTTTTATCCCGATTTACTACTTACCATTATTGAATCGAAATGGGAACCTGATGTTGGTGTGTTGCCCATACATATTCTCGAGGAGTCTGCATATTAATTTACTGCTCTGCCCCTTTCACTCTTCTTGATAGTTTCTCAGACGCGGAAGGGAGATATGTGGCTGTGGCCAGTCGGCTGGCTGGCCATGTGGTGCTATTGCTGAATGTCTATGCACCAAATGTAGACTTTTCTGAGTTCTTTCAAACTTTGGCAACACTCATTGACATGGCAGATACAAAGCATGTTATACTTAGAGGCGACTTCAATCTGTGACTCAATCCTGGTCTGGACTCCTCTTCAATGGCCTGAGTGAGCCTCCTCCACACACACATCTTCTGGGACAACTGCACCTCACATTAGGCCTGGGCAGTAAATTTCCTTCCACTTGCGGAATTTGGGATATTTTGACATTTTCGCGTTCCGAGGAGAGCACGAAAATGTCAAAACTTTTGCAACCTGCCGCGAAACTGAAGTATTTTTCTTGTTCGCACTTCAAAAATGCATTCTCGCGTGCACGGTCGCAACTTACCGGGTCCCTGCGTCCGCCGACGAGTTTTCCTATCCTTTCACGCACGCCACAAGATGTTGGATTGTTGGTAGCCGGTCGCGCTATCCCACGAGAGTTTGCGAACACGTCATTGCGATCGCGAATGGGAAATAAGCATCGCGAGCAAGATGGCCGTGCCCATTAGCGACCGCATGGGCAAGTTGGAGATATATTTCCCAGCGAGCACGCAAAAACACATCGCGAACGTGCGGGAAAAGCAATATACGCATCTTCGTGAAAGTTTTGCACGCTCACGGAGATTTTGCGCAATTTCGCGATAATTTGCGAAAGTCAATTTTGCAAATGCCGCCCACCCTTACCTCACATTCCCTTCACTTCCGGGTTACCCTTTTATAATGCCCCTATGGTACCTGGACACACTTAGATTATTGGTTTCTCTCTCCCTCGGTCCTCTCATGGCTGGGCGATATGACATGCCTAGCCTCTCACACTGTCAGATCATGCCCTGGTGCCTGTGGTTCTCCATGTCCCCGTCCTGGGTATGTGCGATGAGGACATAGAATTTCCCTGGTAATGCTCTTATAGATCCAGTCTTTCACGATGAGCTCTGCACAGTGATCTCAGATTTTCTTTATCTCAATGAGGGCTTAGTGACCACACAGGCCACTCTATGGGAGGCCTTTAAGGCAAATCTCTGTGGTATGGGGATTGCCAAGCACAGCGGTATAATGCGTGACATGTGACGCTTCCTGGATGCTGTGGCCCCAGGATATCTGTTGGAGGATGGGCTGCGACTTTGAGCAGAGGCCATTGTAGAGTTCAGGGACCTTGCGGATCGTGAGGTGCAGTTTCTGGGGTAATAGGCACAGGCCCAATGGTATGGCAAGGGCAAGCGGCCAGGCTATACCCTTGCAAAATTTCTTTGCCTACAGCGGAGAAGTGACTATGTATTAGGCCTGGGCTAAAATTCCGTTCCGCTCGTGGAAATTGCGATAATTTGACATTTTCGCGTTCCACGGAGAGCGTGAAAATGTCAAAATTTCCACAATGCGCATTTTACCAGAAATGTTTTGCTTGCTCGCGCTGTAAAATAATACATTCTCGCGTGCGCGCGATTGCCTTACCTGAATCCCCGCGTTCGCCGACAAGTTTTCTCGATCCAGTCTCGTTCTCCATGAGATGTTGGATTGTTGGTAGCTATTTGCGCTGTCTCGCGACAGTTCGCGCCCGCAGTAATGTCATTCGTCACGCGATCACGTCTTTCTTCTCGTGATCATGCACCGCGAGACAAGTGAAAACAAGATGGCCGCGCCCGCGAGCAACCACATGGGTAAGTTGGCGAGCCGCGACCATGCAGAAAATACCACGAACGGGCGGGAAAAAAACGTCCGCATCTTCGCGATATTTCCGCGTGTTTGCGGAGATTTTTAACATTTTTGCGATAATTTGCAAAAGTGAATTTCGCAAATTCCACCCACCCCTACTATGTATCTGAACTCACCCTTGATGATGGTATGCACTCCACAGATGGGGGAGAGATCCTGGTGTAATTGTTATGGTATTACACACAGGTCTATACCTCCAGATATGCTGAGGAGGACGGTGGCTTGGCAGAATACTTGCCAAAGGTCGCCATGCTCTGGCTATCCTCCACGCAACAACAGTTTCTAAGCAAGCCCATTGCACTGGAGGAGATTGTATCTGCAATTGACTCCATGGATGGATCGAAGGCTGATGACCTTACGGGTGCAGTCTACAGAACTTACAAAGTGCTGCTTGCCCCTGGCAGTTGGAGCTGTACACGGAATCCTTGGAGGCTGGGGTACTCTCTCCCACGCTGCTTGGGACAGTCATAGTTGTATTGCTGAAGCTGGACAAAGACCCACAATAGACCAATATCTCTCCTGAATTTTGCTAACAAAATCTTTGCAAAGGTGTTGGCAGCTAGACTGTCACTCCTACTTGAAACCATCATCTCCCCCCTCCTGACAGGTTTCGTCCCCCACCACTCTACATACATAAACCTCAGTTCGCTGTTCTCTGTGATCAACAGGATCTCCTCCGAAGGTCCTGGCAGCCATGGCACTGCTTGATGCAGAAAAGACCTTTAACTCACTTGAGAGGCCTTTCCTATGGGCAGCACTGCAGAAGCCGGGCTCCTGTGTGGTGTTACATCTCTGATCCTGCACCTTTATATCTACCCATTGGCCTGAATCTGCACCAACGGTTCTTTAACTGCCCCTTTTGTACTGGCAAGGGGCACGAGGCAGGGATGCCCTCTGTCCTCTCTTCTCTTTAGAATAGCGATGGAGCTACAGTTCAACACAGGCCCACTGTTACTGTTGCTATATGCAGAAGATATCCTGCTTTTTCTCTGACAACTGGCCATGAACCTGAGCCCAGTGTTGCAAGAAATTCAGAGATTTGGACAATACTCTGGCTCCAGATTAACTTGAATAAGTCCAAGCTCTTCCCATTGACAGTGGCGACCCAACTGTTTCACTGTGAATTCCCACTGCACTGGTGAAATGGCACAGTCAGATATTTGGGGGTTCATGTTTAACCCCGGGCATAGCACTACGCTTCGCCCACGTAGTGTACGTAGCGCTGCCTGCTTCGCACTTTCCGAAGTAGGCGAAGCAGGGCAGCGCTACGCACACGCCGAGGGCGAAGCGTAGCTGCCTGCCACCCGCCACCCACCTCCCGCCTGCCCTCCTTTTAATAATATCAGCAATGTAAAATAAATTAAAGTAAAGCGACTTACCGTAAGCGCGGCGTCTCCGGGGCTCCCTCTTCTTCATTTCTAATTTCTTCTGGCAAATGCGCATGCGCGGACACCCGCGCATGCGCATTTCTTGCGAGATATGCGCATGCGCGGGCGTCCGCGCATGCGCATTTGTCAGAAGAAATTAGAAACGAAGAAGAGGGAGCCCCGGAGACGCCGCGCTTACGGTAAGTCGCTTTACTTTAATTTATTTTACATTGCTGATATTATTTACAAGGAGGGCGGGCGGGAGGTGGGTGGCACGTAGTGGGGCTACGCGAAGCGCGTAGTGTGCGTAGATTTGGGCACACTACGTGCTGCTTCACGTAGCCCCACTACGCCCACTACGCCCCCCCTTATTCATGTTCACTGTGATAAGAAACAGGTTCTTCGCTTAAACTATGGCCCGGCTATGGACATTTTAACATCACAGATGATGGAGAGGTGTGGCTCACTGGTTAGAGGCGGCAGACCCGTAAGCAGAGAATCGGCCAGGGACCAGGGTTCAATTCCCGACGCGGCAGGGTCGTGGACCAGGGTCAAAACGGACTCGATAATTCACGCCTCGGTTCCTACTCTAACCAGGAACACACTCAGCAACTCTGGGCATTAAGCTTGCCTCATTTCTACAACGGCCCCCCACAGACGCCGGGGATGCCTGGTTTCACCTTGGAGATACCCAGAAAGGGACCATCTCACAGGGATAGCCAGGATGGGTTCCCCAGCGGTCTATAGCGCCGGGACACTTCCGAGTAGCTGTGCGCTGAATAAATTAAAATAACATAACATAACAAAATGAAAGATGGATTAAGCTACCGTTATTGATAGAGGCACATTTCGCGAAAATCAAAATGGTTGTCCTACCTTGATTTCTTTGCTTGTTCCTCATACCCATACCTATTCCTCTCACAAATGTTTTATTTGTCACCTTTAGAGGACTCCTGTTGAGACTGCTGTGGGCCAGTGGCAGGCCACGAGTACGTTGGCGGGCACTCACTCTGCCTTATGAGAGGGGCGGTTTCGGTGTGCTTCACTTCCACCTTTATTATCAGATTGTCCAGTGCCAATATGCATACCACTGGAACCATGGGGATGCCAGACCTCCATACAGCAGGATGGATATGGAATTGGCTGGCTCTACACCACTTAGAGCCATTCTTCCAGTTGGGATACCCCTGGAGCCCAGAGACATCCAGCCACTCTCCTCTATTAGCTGGGCATGGTGCTGAATGCAGTGCTTATTGGGATTGGCGAGTCTACACTCACCTGCACTCCCACTAATGGACAACCAATGGCTCCCCCGGGGGATGCATGCTTTACTGAGACCATGCAGTAGGACAGATTTGTACTGCATGAAGTGCGGAGTGATCTGAGGAGTTGTGTCCTGATCTAACCCTTCGATACAGATGACCTCGCCCCCTCACTGTCCTCATCAAGGACAATACTGATGAACACCTGGTATCAAAGTTGTATCACAAATATCTGGTCTCGTTGCCCACCTCAGATGGCCGACTGCGAGAGGCCTGGTATGAGGACTTACAACATCCCATACCGGATGACATCTGGAATTATTGCTGCGTGCAAACCAAGTTAGTCTCCCCAACCACAGACAAAAATGCTACATTTTAAGTTTTTGTGCCGCACATAAAGAACACCTAGGTTACAGGCCAGGACTGACCAGGCTCACCCATCTCAGTGTCCCTAGTGTCACATCGTTGATGCAGATTTTTTGCATCTGTCTTTGCTGTGTCCCCATATCAGCAGTTGCTGGACTGAAATTTTCACACACGCCTCCCATATGGTAGGCACGATAATGACCCCCATCCCGTTCTAGCCCTGTTGGGATACATACATGTATGAAACCTGCAGATTTATTGCAATCGCACTCCTACTAACAAAATCAAAAGAGCATAATTTTTTGTGACATGAGCAGCAAACTGTACGCTAAGTTGCAACCACCAACCTCCCACCCACAAGATATTTGACAGCCCTTGTGTACACATTTGCTTTAATCCAATACAACTGAGAGCGACTAGCATGTATGGGAAATGGGTAACTGTATGGGGGCAGTTGATAAATACCAATGCTGCGGACCATAGCTATAAATCCTCCCTTCACCATAGACTGCAGAGCTAACACCACTGCTTGCAGCCTTATCTCTGATATATGTAGATGCAGTTCATGGAGAACTCGCACCAGTTGAAGAACCAATTCGGTTCGAGCTTTATGGACTCATGTCATGATGTTCAATGTACAAAGTCCACTGTTTGAGTTTTCTACGCTTGAGATGTGTGTGACCTGTCAAAATATGTAATGTGCACACTTTATTAAAAATTATAAAAAAGTTTAAAAAATAACATAAAAATAGCACAAAAACACAATCGTTGCAAGCAACAGCTGCTCACTTTCTGGAAGTTTGCGTTGTTCCCGTGCATTCACTGTACATGGCACATCATTACACAACATTGCGTGATGGAGTAATTTCGGAAATTTCATGTAACAAGCATAACACAACATTTGTTCAATTATGCTGGTATTATTCAAATATCACCCAAGCCCAGGATTCATGCCTTATGGAGAAAATGCAACCTTTACCAAGCTGTCTTTACCACAAAGTGCCTTTACAATGCAGTCTTTACCATGCATGGGCCTTTACCAGACATGCCTTTACCAGTCATGTCGTTACTTCCTGTGATGGTAAGTATAGTCAATTTTTTCTCATTTAAATGATTGTTTAATCTAGTTTTATTTAAGCATATTTGTTTTAATTATTCAAAATAATTTTTAAGGAGTGGGATGTGAGGGATTTGGGAGTAATTGATTGGGAACTGCATTAACGATCAGTTGTTAACAAAAATACCTGGATATGAATAATTTAATTTAATTTCTGACTGTTAAATTCACATTTTTTGTAAAAATATGGCACATATGTTTTTTAGGGACTGGATGTAAGAGATCCAGGAGTAATGGGTTGATAGTGCATTAATTACTGGGTATTAGCTGAAAACATGAGTATGAATATTTTAATTTAATTTATTACTTTTAATCTTAAAAATATGCAAAATAATAACGGGTGTCAAAGTGTATTAATATTGAGGAACAAATTATCATACCAACGTATCAATGATATTATCACATTTAAAAAACGTATATCAAAATGTTATACAAAAATGATAGACAAATATATATAACACATTTTAAAATATAAATATTTAATAAATAATTCAAAAACAAACATGTCAATTGTAGACTAAAAATTGTATTAAATCAATCTTTTAAAAAATTTAAAAATAAATATGCGTTTTTAATAATAACATCTTTAAAAAAAATATATACATATATTTGAAACCATTTTAATATTCAAGCAACAATAGTAAAACAATTTTGTGTGGTTTCATTGTTTTATGGCAAACGTTGTCTTTTTTTTTATTCTATTTTTGGGGATGACATTCATGGTTATGCATCCGCAAAGTGTTTTGTATTTAATGCAAGTTTTAACAACTTTTACATCCCCATGCAGGTTGTGTTTATATGGGCATGTTGGGAGGGTAGCCGTTTTTATTAATCAAAAGGTAAAAAGAAGAATCTTTTTTAAACCAAAAAGGAAAACAAACACAGCTTAATTTTTTGTCATCAGGTTTTTTTATTAAGGTAGAATTTTTAAAGAAGAATACACTGACTAAGAAGAAGGAAGACAACATTAAGGGACTGCATTACTTCAATTTTAAAGAGTCCTTTTAAAAAAATGTACCTGTAGATGTTTGGACACGGGTATTAATTTGACAGAGAGGTGCCACGGAACAAAGAATATAGTATAGTGGATTTTGGTTTGCGTTTGACTTTTTTTTTTAAAAGAAAAAATGGGTCGATTATGATGGCGGGCGGACCTGAGTGCGCCCGCCATCCTCGCGGTGTTGGGACCGGCCACCAGACATACGGCGGTCCAGCACCGCGAGTTAGGATGCGACCACCACCCTGGCGGTCGCATTCCGCAGTTTAACATTGCGGCGGGGGCTGCTGTAAGCAGCCCCCGCCGCAATGTCAAATTGTCATGTTGTGCATTTCCATGCACAACGTGGCAGGCACCACCTTGTGCATGGAAATGGAGGGGGTACCATGGGTACCCTCCAGGCCCCCTGGGGACTCACAACGGGGCACCAAAGCAAATCCCCGCCAGGCTTCCCATGGCGGTATCGCCACCATGGAGAGGCCTTTCTCCGCACACATCCTCATACCATATTAGTGGCCTAAGTCTGCCCGGCCGGCAGTCAGAATGATAATATGGTGGGAGCTATTACTCATTACGATGGCATAACGGTCGCCACTGCCGACTCAGTGGTGGCGATCGTTACGCCATCGTAATGACCCCCAAAGTTTCTTTAAAAAAGAATGGTACAGACATAGAAGAAGTTGCATAGAAGTAAGCCCAAAGAAGAAACTATTTTTTGAGTTGTGGATTGTAGTACACTCTAATGGATTGTCGGGTAACCTTAAACTCTTATTGAGTGAATCTTACATAATCATAAGAGCTGAATAAACAAAATGTTCTCAGGTAGGAATAAAATGTACATAATTAAAAAGACTAATAAGATAAAATGGCAGCTAAAATGTTGGGACATTTTCAAAACAGGAGAGTAGTACATCAAACTAAATAACATTGTTGGTAATGTAATCAAATACTGTGCAAGTAATCTGAAGTTCGGAAAATTGCAAACCATTAGATTTTATCCAGTAGTCTTTCAGACACTTCTTTGATGTTTTTGGAAATTCAAGGATTCAGACTACCTGTCAATGATTGTCCCTGTCTCATTTTCTGAAAATGTTGTTCCTTTTTCCGAATTTACTGGAAATGATACAGGTGAGTTTTTTCTATGGAACTGTTAAAAGAGTTATGGCAACCTTTGATGGCATTGCTTGTTTTAGCACCTCCTTCTAACCAGGACGAGCAACAATTCCACCATTCAATTGGAAATTGTGGTGTTCTCCTGTGTCCCGAGCTGTTTAGACGGCCTATCTATATTTCTTCAAAATAATTTAAAAGCAGTGTCAATCATTCTTCATTCTGCAAAAAAATAATCTTATTCTACCATTGTTGTATATCCTTTATCTACACATATTCAGGAGATACAAAACACAAAGAGGTGAGTTTTATTTGTGCAAATTACTGCTTGACATATAATCCTCAGCTAAGAGTGTTTTTGAATTGCTTTCCAACTATGCCTGGGAAAAATGAAAACATTTCCTTGAATTTGGGTGTTTGAGTACCATTTAGCGATACTATTTATGATATATTATTCAAATCCAATAATTATATTTATAGGACTTTTGTTTATTGTTTTAGATTTTATAACTCGTAAAAATTCAGAATAAGGCAGGGGTAGTAAAATACAAATTAGAGGTACAGTGGTATTATTTATGTTTGCATGTACTGTAGAAATGTGGGTGAATAAATGGGGGGTTGACTTAAATGTACCATTCATCATCCAAATAGCACTGTTTTCATGTGTAACAGTGTTCTGTAGGGTAGCTATGATTATACATTTTTCATGGTGCTTGTTTTCATTGAGAAGGAAAGTTTCATGGTATAAGGATTCAGGTATTTTAGGGGGTATGTTGATATCAGAATAGGACTGTGAGGTTTTATGGTGTGGATTACTTGCCAGGTTTTGTATTGTACCATTCTTCTCAAATTTGGAATTATGGGCATACTACTTGCAAAATGTAAGTTATGGTCTGGGCTACTGTGCCACAGAGTTTACTGAAGGTGGCTCCTTGTGAGTTGATATATTGAACATGTTCCCTAACCTCTAACTCCATTGCAGAGGCAAAGCCATTATGCTCAGGTATCCTTTCTACTACATCTTCAAGAGTAAATGCTCTGCCATTGCATCAGGTGGAAAGTAGTCTACACACCTCTATAGTTTTCTGGGCTCAGTAAGTCTCTCCTTACAATAAATGTACCCACCATACTTTTGAAGAAGGTTTCTTTTTTTGGATCTGACATATTGAGCATGAGGTTGGATTTTCATATCTTGATTTTCTGAAAGGAAGAAAAAAAGATTATGTTAAAATCCTTTTTTTAAATTGTTTTAATATTTTAACATTTTCCTGTTGAGAGAATGAATATGTTGTTAATGTTATACACATGTTCGCTTGTTTACTGACCCACATTGCTTTGCGTCTCGTTGCTTCCCTCCTCATGCTCTCTATGTTGCTCCCTCTGCATACCCTTGTGTTGCTACCACCCACCCTCAGTCTCAGTGTTGCATTTTCCCACTCTCCAGATGCTTCCAACTTCCATGATTCCTTCCTTTGTGCTGCTTACCCACTGCTTTCTTTATTCCTAACTGCTTGTGTTTTATACGTTTTTGTATCAGTAAAAAAAAATTAAATGTAATGTTTGTCATTTTGTAAACATGCACGTGTTTGTAGAGCCTACAAAATTATTAAGCTTACCGCTTAAGCTTTTCCCCCCCCTATTCATAAGCTATGCTGCAGAGCTTCAGTGATTCTGTTCAGAATGACTAAAACCATTAGCAAACCAATAGGTGCCAAAAGTGAGATCTATTGGCTTTGTCATTTCTTGTTTTAATATGGCATGTACAATTCTAAGATAATGTTCTTGGTCACTTTGGGAGGTGCTTCCATTCTATTTATATTTATTATACTTCTTTCCACTTTTCCACCATTTGAACACATTATTTCATAGACAACTAGGGAAGTTCAGTGGCCTAGTGTGCTTTCAAGCTGACAGTACTAGTAATTCTAAGATGTCATTTTTTTACAATTGGTTTCCATTCCTGATGGATTCCTTTTTTCTTGTCCTCATTGTGCAATAAATTAGAGCAGGAGGTATAAGGGGCCCCTGGCCATTCTATTCCGACTTGGGTCTGCCCCTGAGGGAGATGCCCGGTGGAGGTTGATTTGCCCTTTTCAGCTGTCGGGCCCCTTTGTTTCTGCTTCCATTGTTCACCTATCGGGGGGAGCTAGCCATTATGGCTACTCGTACAAGCCCTTTGCTTGTTGATTATTGCTATTGCAAATTCATTGGACATCCAAAGAACATTCAGTATTCATCATGTAGTCTATTTATCTTGTTCCCAAATATCCCAAACGTTTTACCTCTTATTTTTTCTCCCACTTCTGTCCATCTTATTCACCCTCTGAATTGATGTCAACAATTCCCCTCGTGTTGGAGGTATAGGTTTTATCCGTGTAATACATATGTCTCTTCTAGCAAGCAATATTAATAGGAAAAGGAGGTGTTATTGTTTCTCACGTAATTTAGGGTAAACTGCGATTGAGTGACCAACCCCCAAAATAACAAGCTCTATGCTTACCTCTATTGTTGGCCAATCAAAACCTTACTACCCTTGTTCCAAAATCTCTCAAGCTGGGGGCACTGCCGAAATACATGCATGTTGTCCTCTCTCCACATTTTGGTCAGGTTTTCACCTTCTGTTTGCTGAATTTTGCCTCTTCGGTGACCAGTACGCTCTATGTGTGGTAAACAAATGTTTCTTAGGGAGGCAGATTTTACAATATGCCAACAAGTAGCCATAGATACTTGCCATCTGTTTTGCACATCCATCGTCAGCAGTTCTAACCCCCAGATCATGATAGGTACAGTGAACTTCTCTACTGCAGCCTCTTTAAAGGCCCAGTACCAACATGAAACTTCTTTTTTAGATATCTCACTTCCCTGGAATTTCTTCTCTTTTTCTTTATTTCCTGTTTCCTCCTCTCTGAGGCTCTTGACCCAACCCAATAATTGGTAATATTTAAACTTTGATAGAGTGTCGTTAGTTTTGGTTGTGAGTTCTTCCCAATCAGTGATGGTGTTTTCCTCTATGAGTTGACCCCCTTTGGTTATGCTTCCTTTCCTCAGTGGAATGGCTAGCGTGTCCCTGAGACATTCTGGTGTTCCAGGGGATTCCTATATTGGGGTGAGATCGCTATAATAAGTTATTTTCAAGGTTCTTCTTATCCGATACCATAGTCTTGCGGCTGACCAGAGCATCTTCAACTTTATCTTTTTGAAGTACTCTGGATGTCCAAATTTATACAGAAAGTGACTTCCTTCTGTATTAATCATTGCTTATAGGTAAGTAGGATAGGGCTTGTATTCATCCAGCAATATCCTCATATACTTAAATTGGAATGCTCTGGAGTATTCCAATATGTCGGGGCTTGCTATACCCCTTTGTTCCTTTTTCCTTATAAGTTTCTTACAGGCGATTCTTGCCCCCTTTGAGGCCCAGATATAGCTGCTCAATTCTCATAGCAGCTTTTTATCTACTCCTTTTTAAATTCCAGTGGTATAGAGCTAAAAATATATTAAAACTTTGGTAGAATTGTCATTTTTATTCTGTTTGACCACCTCACAAAGGTCAGAGGAAGGCCATCCCGGACCTTGAGGAGTTTCCTGACCTCTCCAAATACTGTTAAATTTTGTGTAAGCTATTTTCTGAATGTCGTTTTCTTGGTCCACGCCCAGATACCTTATTTTTTCCTTTACTAAAGGGTTATTGCTGTAGTTGTTCCATTCCATGATTTCAGATTTTGATTGATTGACCAGATAACAATAAACCTTCCCATACTGATCCAGGGTATCTTCTGTAGCCGGGAGTGACCCTGCCAGATTACTGGTAAATAACATTACATCATCTGCATATAGGGCCACTTTTTCTTCTCCCAACCTTGATAGATAAAGGTGGCTGTGTCCAGATTACTCCTGAGCTTACATGCCAATGGTTCAATGTATAGGTTAAAAAGAAGGGGGGAGAGGGGATTGCCCTACCTAGTTCCTCTCATTATCTTTTCAGTGAGGCTGTCATTAACCAGGAACCTGGCTGATGGTTTTTATGGAGTAATTTTATGGCTTCCTGGAAGATTTCCCCTAGATTGTATTTTCCTAATGTTGTATTCAGAAATGGGCAGCTAACTCTGTCAAATGCTTTAGCTGCATCAAAGGTGATAATAGATAGAGGGGTGTTCTGTTGTGTTGCTACATCTATTGCGCCAATCAGCTTGTGGGTTAACCCTTGAATTTGTGTCCCTCTGATGAAACCTTTTTGGTTTGTGTGTATTAGAACGCAGCTACTCTTCCTAATCTTTTGGCCATGATTTGTGCATAGATCTTATAGTCACAATTTAGCAGTGAAATGGGCCTGTAGGATTCACACTTGGCTGGGTTTTTCATGGGTTTCAGCAGTATACTAATGATTGCCTCATTCCATGAGTCTGAAAGATCTTTTTTTGCAAGGAAGATGTAATTTAAGAGTTCCGTCAGGGGGGGGAACCAAAACTTCTCTTAGTGTAGTATACAATCCATTTGGGATTCTAAAAACCTTGCGAAAAATCCTCCCACAACTGCCGGAAAGGGCCAGAAAAATCCTAATACAATCTCTGATCCTTTCCAGGATAGATTATGCGAATGCCTTGTATTTGGGAGTACCAGCCTCCACGACCAAAAGGCTTCAAGTAGTTCAGAACGCGGCGGCAAGACTTCCAATGGGCGTCAATCACCGCACATCAGCTAAACCCGCCCTGAAATCTCTTCACTGGCTTCCGGTGAAAGAGCGGGTTTTCTTTAAATCTTTGTGTATGGCACATAAACTCCTCCACGGGAAAGGTCCTCCCATCTTGGAAAATTTGGTCATTCCCCACAAATCCCCTCTAAATCTTTGATCCAATGATCAGAACTTGGTAGTGATCCCTCGAATTAAGAGATCTCGTTCGGGTGGGCGTCTTTTTTCACTAAATGCCTCCAAACTTTGGAATTCCCTTCCTCTGATGCTTCGCCAGGAGCCTTGTCTGCTTGTGTTTCGGCAGAAGTTGAAAACCTGGCTCTTTCCGAGGACTTAAGTCGTGTTTTCTGGTCTAGTTAACGGCTTTCCTATTTTCCTTGGGTTACCCTTGTTGAGCGCTGGGATGCTTTCGAGTAGCCATGCGCTATATAAGAGCTTCTTCAATTCAATTCAATTCAATTAGGGAGTGTGTTGGGGCCAGCAGCTTTCCTACTTTTTAGACCCCTGATTCTTTTGGCCACCTCTCCTACTGTGATTTCTCCATTAAGATCCTCTCTTGAGACCGGACACCCTTCCTTCAACCCATATTGTTTCTTCATCACTGCCCTGGTGCTGGCTGTCCTTTGTGTCAGTGAGGGGTAGAGGATCACCCCCTTACCTGGCATAAGGGGACACCCCCCGGGCCAGATCAGACCTAGTTTGTTCTCCTCCTCACTATAGCTAACCTGCCACCACTTCATGTTGAAAGAATCTAGGTGTAGAGTGCCACCTTTGCAGAGTGCTTTCTCTCCTTGCTCAAAAACTGGCCGCCACTGACTATATTTGTGGCCCCTCTCGAACCTAGACCTTACCATTTGCTGCCTTGAATGTCTCCCAGTGTTCACCAACTCCACCACCTGATGTGCTGGCTAATCTAACACTGTAGGGGTGCTCTCAAGCCCCTCATGTACCCCTCAACTCAGTGGCAGGTTCATACTCTACGACCCATTACAACCTCTAGGGTCACGCACCAGGATCTTTTCCATGCCCACTGCCCAACAATTAGTCATGGGCTGCCTTCGCTCCACTACTCCGCATGTGGCGGGACACCAAGAGTCCGGAGATGGGGCATCTTCGAAGGGGGATGGGCCTTCGGAGACTCATCATTCCGCTCTTTCACCCAAACTCGGCTCGGTCCTTGCGGCTGTGGAGAAAATTGAACCAGACATGCACCTCGCTGGAGACAAAAATACATAATGTAGTATCAGACTTTACACTCCTGAAAGTCGATCACCAAAAACTTGCTGATAGGGTCCAGGAGACTGAACTTACCCTCACTGACTTGCAACCAAAATTTTCCAACCACACTGCCACCTTATAAGATCTACTGGACCGGGTGTATTGAGTACAAGCTAGACGACTCTGAGGGGTGCTCGAGCTGTAACAATGTGCGAGTGGTTGACTTCCCAGAGGGCTCGGTTGACTATACAGAGTGCTAGTTGAAGGAGCTGCTTCTGCGGCGGTACTGTCTCCCCAATTTGTGTTGGAGGGTGCACACAGGGTGCCTGCTTGTAAGCCCTCTCCTAGAGCCAACCAGCGCCCATTTCTGATCCAGCTATTGAGTTTCTGGTATACAGACACAATAGTGAGAGAGGTCAGAAAACTACCGGGACTCACTGTCCAGAACACTTCAGTCATGTTTTTTCTGGATTACACCGCCTAAGTGCAAAAGCGTTGTGGCTCCTTCAGAGCTGTGAAGTACCAACTCCACAAACTCAACATGCGATACTCCTTACTGTTTCCAGCCCGCCTGCGAGTGGTTAAGGATGGAACTGCCCGCTTCTTCAATTCACCCTCAGATGCTTAGGACTGGTTGGAGGAGATGGGCTTGGTCACTATGTCTAGATCTACTGATGACCCTCTGCCGCTCAAATGTATCAGACGTGATCATCGCAGGGGTAGAGGGGGTGGATCATGCCGTCATACCCCATTGATCAATGCTCTGGACCCAGAGCAGATCCTATCTGAGTGCCAAGTGGTGCTCCGTGTGGCTGTGACACTTTGCAGCACGATGTCAACCTCTGCATCAATAACGTCATCCAGCGAGTATGATTCTTTACAGGCATGGTCTGGGGACTCAGGCTTTCCCGTCTCCCTGTCATCACACCCAAACCTCAGACACCATAATTTGAACATTGTAAATATACTGCATATCATTGGACAGGCTGACGTGTGTCCTATTATGCTTTGTTTTTCCAGCTCATACTTCCCCACCTTTTCCACACAATTGGGTACTAGAGGGGTTGGGGGTTTGCTCTTAGTTCTGGGCTGGGTCAGGCTTGACTTTGCCCTGGGGCCCGGTTGCACAGAGAACTGGGATGCAATGTATTATTCATACACAATATTTCTTACCTTTTCTCATACTCAACTACTGGGGGATAGGCTACAAGTAATAGCTCCACGTGCATCCACCCCCTTAGAACACTAGCTTGTTTGTACATTAGTTGCCATGGTTATGCATCCCTGTTTGGGTCAACTCCGGTTGAGAGTTAGCTCTCATGAGGTTGCACAACACAGAAACTAGGGGGATATTAGAAAGGGCCTTATCGCCGCTTTAGCGGCACTTCTTGCCACTAAAGTGGCGATGTTTCTATCGCCCTATCAGCAAGCTGTCGCTAACAGCTGTTTGCGACAGCTTTATGGCGAAAGCGACCATTTTGGTGCCGCTTTGCATGTCAGAGATATATATCGCTAATGACATGCAAAGTAGGCGTTCCCGACTTAAAGCAACTGAAAACAGTCGCTAACACAGCTTCCCTCTAAAAGCAATGCCCGCGAAGCGATAAAAAGATTTACGCTAACCGCGAATATCGCTGGAATCTAACACCTGCTAAAAACCTGACTTAACCATTCTAGTCAATGGGGGGGGTGGATTGTAAGGTTAAGTCCTCACCTGCCTATTAGCAAGCTTTTCATTAGCGTGTAGAATTTATCGCTGGTTTTCTCGCACTATTGCTGAGTTTTGCCGCTAATGCTGGATTTTTTATCGCCTTGGAGCTAAGCGTTGATAATAACCTGTTATTTCTGGGATGAAATCCACCGATTAAAAAAAACACGCTAAGCGCGCTTTGCGATAATTATCACACTTTCTTGGTAATATGGGCCCAAGTTCTTTAGTTTCCTCCTTATATTCTTTGTTACCCCTAGTGGGGTGCTACCCTGCCACCTGCTCCTCTCTTGCATGTCTGCACCGCTAACTGTGTCCAGATACTACTATTGTCCCCCATGGCTCACGTTAATGTTGTTACCTGGAACGTGAGGGGAATACATTCCCCCTCAAGCAGATACTTCATTTACTCCTATTTACAGTGCAGCTCTGCTGGCATTGCCTTGCTCCAGGAAACCCACCTAACTAATCTTTATGAGGATTAGTTACGCTGCCACTGGCTGGGTCAGGTGTGCATCCCTAACTTTTCCTCTCAGGGAAGAGTGTTCTTTGTGAGATGGAGGAGGTTGAGATACAGAGGGCAGATATATGTTCCTTAAGGGTAAACTTAATGGCCAACCCCTGCGTATTGGTTCGTGTAATGCTCCCAATGTAGATCAGAACTTCTTCCTTTGTAGACTTTCTAGGGTATTGGCCCACTGGAGCAGCTGGCCCTGGCTTATAGGGGGCAACTTTAATTTCGTCCTTGACATCTCACTGTATTGCTCTTTCCCACCCCTTATGCGTACCTCTGCATCATCCAATGCACATGCTCTGCACACTTGGCTCAATTATTGGTCCCTAATAGATGAATGGCGCTCTTGCAACCCCGACACCCACATATACTCCTTCTACTCACCTGTCCATAAACTCCATGTGCGACTGGATCGTATAATAGCTTCTTCTTCCCAGCTCCCCTTGATTCAGGACACCGAATCCTAGGTCATACACATTCTGACCACAATCCTCAACTTTTGAGGCTCAGCTTGGCATCTTCAATCAGCAGCACTGGAGGACCAAGCATTCCGCAGGTCTCTGGGTGTGGCAATCTCAGGCTACTTTGCCCTTAATGTCAGCTCCACTGGTTCACCATCACTGGAATGGGAGGCCTTCAAGGTCACGATTAGAGGCTACTTCCTTGCTGGTTTAGGTCCTGAACTATGTAGAGCTTTAAAAACAATACAGAGAGATTTAAACTGGATCCTCTGTAGCGCGGGAGCCATTGAAGCTCATTAAGAGCCAAGGAGGCTGGTGATCGCCGTGCTTTCATAAGGGCTAAATTAGCTGCAATTGTCTAACTTCTCTGAAGTCTCTCAATCTGATAGTTTGGAACCTCCAGCAGAAGGGCATTGCAATAGTCCAGCCGTCTCAAAACAATGCTTCTCATCATCTGTGCCCTAGTGGAAATTGGCAGCATTGGGAGGATCTTCCTTAGCACTCTTATTAGCGAGAAACTAGTCCCTACCATGTTATTTACTTGTGTTTCTAAACTCAACCTATCATCAATTACTACTCCCTGATTACGTACAGCTTCAGAGGGTGTCAATGGCTTATCCACTGGGATTGGCCAAAGGTTTGCCAGGAGCAAACTTGGGATTTGCTGGGCTGAGCAGCATAGGATCTCTGTTTTGTCACCGTTGAATTGCAATTACACGGCTGTCCCTTACCCCCCTTCTTTTCTCCTTGGCAATGGAGCCACTGGCTAAATGCGTCCACACCCGAGTCAATGTGGGCATACCCCTAGGTGGCAGTATACACACAATCTCACTGTATGCGGAAGACATTCTGATGTACATGAGAGACACCCACTCCATTCCCTCCTCATTGCCTCATACTCTGTTGTCGTTTGCCGATGTGTGGGGATTGTACGGGAAAGCATCAAAGTCCTCTCTATACCCCTTTTTGGGATCCACTGAGAACCCTAAGTACGCCCTTAATGGGAACCAAGTAATGTGTTGTGCCAATTCCTTTGGATATCTAGGCATTAGCATATATCGACTAGATCCCGACCTCTTCAACAGCAATATAGGTAGAGCGATGACTGCTATCCATGCCCATCTCACCTTTTGGGGTACCCTTATGCTATCCGTCACTGGTATGATTCCCCTCACTAAAATGGTAAACCATCCCCGGCTCCTCTCTTATTTCACAAACCTGCCGCCCCCCTTTTTCAATCAACTAGAGAGAATGATCAGAGATTTAATTTGAGGTACTTCTCATCTCTGTGTTTCCATTAAAAAAACTATATACCCACAGACCATGGAGGCCTTGCCAACCTTAACCTAGAGCATTACTACTTAGCTGCACAGCTAAAATGGATCACCAGCTCACTGACACGGCCACTCTACACCCACCCCATTGCATCACTCTCTACTTCATTTGTTCCACCCTTGCTCGAGACCCACGGCCATAGACTCCCTATTGCTCACAGAAGCACATAAATGCTTCCACAGAAGCTTTTTTTATCACCCGCTCTACAATACCATATGCCCCCACTATTCATCTCCAGGGGACACCTACAGGGCTGGAGGTCACCATGGCAGCTGAGCTCCATAACTGGAAGATGGCTGACATTCATGACACTGGAGGTCCTATCTGGGACAGGACCCTCAACTCATACACCGTGCCTGTCTGAGAGGAGGGGCTTCACCCGGGCTGCTTTTTACTACACCGTTCCCTTATAGCAGCCCTCACGGCTCGCTGGGGTGACTAGACCATAGAGCCTCCCACACATCTCACGATTCAGTACTTGCCCCTGATGGGTACCCTGGAGAGCCTCACACATATACCTTGCAATCAGCGTTTCCGCCAGATCCAATATTTTATCTTACACAGAGCGTACCTTACCCCTGCTAAAATGAATGAGTATTTCTGTCCCACAGACGCTGCACAGACTGCCTGTCAATTGATTGATGCAGACCTCTTACACATGCTGTAGCGCTGCACCACTCTTAACGAGTACTGAAGTAGAATAGCCGACATCCTTGCCCGCTGCAACAAGCACGACATTGCCTTTCAATGGCAATCCTACATTTTGCATCTCTTTAGAAGAGGTAAAAGACATAAGTTTACATCTCACTTACTGGATCTGGGATGGCAGCCGCCAAGCGGCTGATCACCAGGAGATGAAAATCTCCTGCGCCCACACACACTATGGCGTGGTGTCACTCTTTACTGACATGGGCTAAAGGCGGAGAGCATTGCCCTGATCAGAGAAGATTTGCTGGTCCTCCGCATGCTCCCACTAGTCTCCAGCTGGGACACAATACTAGTGGACCTGCAGAGGAACAATGTCATGGATTCAGTGGATTGATCCATAGAGGGTGAGCCAGCCATTGTGGTGACATAATTTGGGCATGCTCATACATCCCTGCAGAGTCAGGGTGAGCCTTCATTAATGACTTCTCCCACAACCAGTTGGCAATTGCACATTTGGCACATGTGCCAACCATCCGCTAAAGGTGGAAGATGCGCATGCCGGGGTATTTGGGCGGGGGGAGCCATGGCGGCAGATCACTAACACTTAACCCTCTTTTTTGGTTTCTTTGTCCTCATTTTGTTGTACCCCATTCCCCCTGTTCAGTATCTGCTAAATAATAACCACGCACTGTATGCATAAACATGTGATGTACAGAGGTACTGATATATAGGATTTTATGCCTCTTAACCGACCTATCTTATTTTTGTTGGTAAAAACTCTCAGAGATCAATATAACAACACAGCAATTTTCCCCATAAATACAATGTCTTTACAAAATTGTTGCTTTTTTCCTTTGTTTTTATTATTTAGTAAGAAACAAATAGATTTTTTTGTATCAAAAATATATATTCATATTACATTTTCATATTTTTATATTTTCTTTGTGCTTTACAAAAATTCTGGAAACGAGTGAAAATACGTGATCAATAAGTATAAACAACAAATACATTGTTATCAAAAACAAGACAATACTTGGATAGTTAACAGTGCCCCTCAACAAATAACAAAAAAATATATATATCTACATTCACATCTTGATAGCTATTCTTGCATACCAACATCCATACCACATACCAAAAAGTATACAAACAAAAAGAATTATAAAAACAACACAACTGGATAGATCTCCTACAAATTACTTTTGTCGAGTTTTACTGTGATGACATTGATTTCAGACTGAATTTCTTTTCTCATTAGATTTAAGTTGATCCATTAGAGTTCGTTTTCCAGTTGTGAAGTATCTGGTCTACGTACGTTTCGGTGATAATATAACTAGGATCACCTTCCTCAGGACCATCAAGGAGTTAAAAGAGTAGAGGGGAAACTTTATTCTGTTTGAGGATGATACATATACATTGTATATGTAGTGAAATATCTGTGCCAATTCCTCTAGGGTAGCTATCTGGTAGGACTAGAACCGTTGTTTACACAATCTGTTTATGATCTTCCAACATGAAAATCTTCAGTGTCAGGATGTCTTGTATTGGTAATATTCTGTCCTGTATGACATGTATTAGCCCCGCACGTATGTTGTCTCCTAAGCAGGAGTGTTGCTTCCAGAAGGGTGTGAAAGATAAAAAGGTGTTTTCTTTTTTATTTTTTAAGCATATTATATCCAAGTTTACCACATGAGGCTTGAGATGCTGGAGTTATTAGTTTGTTCTTCCGTAGTTCTATGAAGCGTAACCTGTACCAGAAGGTTACGCTTCATAGAACTACGGAAGAACAAACTAATAACTCCAGCATCTCAAGCCTCATGTGGTAAACTTGGATATAATATGCTTAAAAAATAAAAAAGAAAACACCTTTTTATCTTTCACACCCTTCTGGAAGCAACACTCCTGCTTAGGAGACAACATACGTGCGGGGCTAATACATGTCATACAGGACTGAATATTACCAATACAAGACATCCTGACACTGAAGATTTTCATGTTGGAAGATCATAAACAGATTGTGTAAACAACGGTTCTAGTCCTACCAGATAGCTACCCTAGAGGAATTAGCACAGATATTTCACTACATATACAATGTATATGTATCATCCTCAAACAGAATAAAGTTTCCCCTCTACTCTTTTAACTCCTTGATGGTCCTGAGGAAGGTGATCCTAGTTATATTATCACCGAAACGTACGTAGACCAGCTACTTCACAACTGGAAAACGAACTCTAATGGATCAACTTAAATCTAATGAGAAAAGAAATTCAGTCTGAAATCAATGTCATCACAGTAAAACTCGACAAAAGTAATTTGTAGGAGATCTATCCAGTTGTGTTGTTTTTATAATTCTTTTTGTTTGTATACTTTTTGGTATGTGGTATGGATGTTGGCATGCAAGAATAGCTAGCAAGATGTGAATGTAGATATATATATTTTTTTGTTATTTGTTGAGGGGCACTGTTAACTATCCAAGTATTGTCTTGTTTTTGATAACAATTTATTTGTTGTTTATACTTATTGATCACGTATTTTCACTCGTTTCCAGAATTTTTGTAAAGCACAAACAAAGAAAATATAAAAATATGAAAATGTAATATGAATATATATTTTTGATACAAAAAAATCTATTTGTTTCTTACTAAATAATAAAAACAAAGGAAAAAAGCAACAATTTTGTAAAGACATTGTATTTATGGGGAATATTGCTGTGTTGTTATATTGATCTCTGAGAGTTTTTACCAACAAAAATAAGATAGGTCGGTTAAGAGGCATAAAATCCTATATATCTGTCTTTTTCCCCCCTCTTGGACCTAAAAGTAACCGGGGAATACCTTCTCCCATAATCATGTACAGAGGTACTTACACTATTGTTGGTGCCTGCATCTCACAATAAAACACGATTGTTATTCTCGCTTCCTGTATCTAAATTGCAATGTCCTACAGATTCGAATCATCCCTCACTCTGGCGTCCATTCAGGGTGTTACTCTGTATATGTCAGTTTTTCCTTGCTTTCTCATGGGAAAAACCCATAAACAGATTTACAAACAAAACAAAAAGAAACATAATGGTATCAACTCAAGCCACACCACCCAAGAATACCCCAGTTCTAGTTTTCCAAAAAGTCTGGAATTGGTAGGTTTTCTGGGGTGCCTTCTAAACCAAGGTCAAAATACCTCAGCTACCCACATTCTCAGATTGACTGAAATTTGAAGAAGAAATGTTGATGCTTCTACATTGCATTTTGGGGCCTTTCCTGGCCCAGGCAACAGGTCGGACACAAGACGGTAGATCTGTCTTTGAACTCAGCAGATTCCAGAAATGTCCCACACAGAAAAGAATGGAAAGTCAGTAATTTCATCCAAAGTTTGATACCTACATGGCTTTCTGGAAAGGAAAACATACACAGATCTATGCAAACCAGATTATCCTTAATTCCTGTGGGTATCTAGTTTTCAAAATGTCTTGTTAGCCTGCGAGCCAGTCAACAACAGGCCACAATACTACAACTACCCATATCTTAAAAATCAGCGCTGTTTAAATCAAAAATCTTGATGTTGTTATAGAGTGTTTAATGGCCTTTCTTGTTCTCTGTGAGAAGCCCACTTGGGTACCACCTTAATTTAAAGAAATGTAGGAACATAGAATGGCAGAACCTGCCTTATTATCTAATACATTTATCTACATTTTTGGAATCCGAATGGGAACTAATTTTCTCAAACGCCTCCAAGTCACATGGTTTCAAGGTTAACCCCAAATTCAGAGTGGTCCAAATAATCACTCCGATAACTCAAATACTTTACCACATTTATAAAAATGCATAGCTTTCATTTATACCCTTTTTTATTTCATTATATTTTATATTAGAATTTGACCCACAGTCGAAAAGCAATGAAAATGTTGGAGCTTACTTGATGGCTCTAGGTATTATGTGCTTATCGACATCTTAGTCTGATGGATACAATGGCATACTTCGGTAGAAAGTACAACTGAAAGCATTGTCTCAATTTATCGTTTTTTTCTACTATTCATTTTTTTATTTCAACACTTAGGGACATATGTACAAGCACCTATCGCCACAGGAACGTCGCTTTTTGTGATGTTCCTGTGCCGATAGGGGCCTTGCCTTATATACAAGGCAGCGTTAAGCCACTCAACGTGGCTTAACGCTGCCTTGTACATAAGGCACCCTTTCACGCTATGTTTACCATGAAAGGGGCGTGCAGTGGGTGTTGCATTGGGCGTTCCACCGCAACACCCATTGTATTTGATGCTGCCCCTTATGTACAAGGGTGGCGTACATAGGAGGCAGTGCCAAAATTAAGACCAGGAAAATCCTGGTCTCAAGTTGGCAAAACGAGGAGAAATGCATTATTTCTCCTTGTGTTTGCTTTTCCCATGTGTGCTGCCTTTTGCACCCTTCCACTCTGGTGCAAGGGTGCCTGCGTTGGCGCTAAGTTGTTAAACTTAGTGCCATTGCAGGGGGAAATGCAAGGCTGAACCACATTCTTGAAGATGTGGTGCAGCCTTGCGTTTCAGAAGTGGTGGAGCGTGTCATTAAGCCCAGGAGGCTAAGGACACACTCCGCCACTTCATTGTATATATCCTCCTTAGTTTATAAAGGAAAACCACGAGTGGTCAAAAGACCCCTCATCAGAATTCAGAATTTTCACTACATTTCTTAAATCTATATCTTTCTTAGATTACCCTTGTTTTCCAGATACAAACTGAAAATAGCAAATACTAATAGACTTCTGCAAACAGTATGGTGGAAAAAAGGATGTTTCTGAAGCTCTGCCTGTTGCTGAAAGCTAGGAAGAATGCAAATTTAGAACACACAAAACCTTTGTTGATCCCGTTGTTTAAATACATACTCATACCATCTTGCACAAACCTCTCATCCCAGTTTAATTATTTCTTTTGACTTATTTTGCCTATGTTCTCATTCCACTCCAGGAGAAACCACAATCCCTGGATATACCTTTATAATCTTCAACATGTGGGGTAAAAAGTGCATATATTTTGCGTGGATATCTTTAGTCGGAAAGCATGCATGAAGGCTTATACAGGACCTGCCCCAAATATTTAAATTAAAAAATGGCTCAGCTGTTTATGGTACATTTATACAAAGCGTACCCTGGCTCACACACACACACATGGATATAACAAATGGCGCATACCTATTTAATGGCACTCCGAGTTCGAGTGGAGTTTGGGCGTGCAGTAAAAGTCTTATCTCTCGCGTTCACTGTTACTGCTCAGATTTAAACTGCTGTCTAGGAGGTAACTTTATTATCTCACTTCAATCTATCCCATAAAAGTGAGACTTGATTTTCTCAGCATGAGAACAGATCAATAAAACCTAGGACATACACAAAAGATTAGACCACTAACTTCGAGATCAAAGATGGCAAATATATGCTGTAAAGAATAGCATAGATCAAACATTCAGTGGAAATGTATATTTTTAAACAACCCCAAGAAATATTCCCTTTGAATAGGTTAGTTATATGTCTGTGCTTGCTGTTCCTGCGTGTTCTTTCTCAGATTGGCGATGCTGTGTTTTCAAGTTGGCATTGGCATTTGAAAGGATGGGCGGTACCAAATTGTTATTTTTCTTATTTAGAAAATATGTTACATGTATTGTTACTTCAAAAGCTAAAAGATGAGCATGCTTACCGGAGGACTCATCTAGTAGTTGAAATTGAGAGGGTGGCAGGCGGGTGTGTTTGTCTAATTAAATACAGCAGGGTTTAAAGAGGTCAGGTTGTTAAAGTGTGGTGGAATGTTGTCACTAGCCCGGGATTAGGAGTGCAATAGTATATTTTTGTCTGCTGGCGAACACTTTAATTACGAGGTAATAGTTTCTTTTCGGTTTCATTGTTTAGTGAGGCCTTGAAAGTGCTACGCGAAAGGAGGGGCACTTGCGAAATGTGCCTGTGTCTGAAAATGTAGTGTCAGGTGAGCAGCACTGGCCAGGGTGCAACTTCCACAATTGTGTGCAGTGTACAATATGGCACCACTTATTGTTAACACCTGAATGTTTGGTTGGGATGGGGGTTTGTTGAAGGTTGTTGGGGCTTACGGCTGGTGTCTAGGGTTCAGGACTGGTGTTTAGGGTTTTGGGTTAGCTTTTGGTGTTCAGGCTTGGTTTTTAGGGTTTAGGGCTGTGTTTTGGGTTCGGGTTGGTGTTTAGGGTTCAGGGCCAGTCTCTAAGGTTTAGGGTTAGGCTTTAGGGATTTGGTCTGGTTTTCTAGGGTTTAGGGCATGTTTTTGAGTTCAGGATGGTTTTTTAGGGCTTAGGGATCAAATTTGCCAGGGTTCCCGGAGTCTAGTGCTCAGGCCCATTTAAGGTTCGTGCATATTGGAGTTGGCAAGGTTTCATTGTGATTTGGTTCAAATTTGGCTGATTTTTGGGTCTATTTCAACGTTGGGGGGTGGGCGGTGTTTGGGTCTAACACCCTAATTAATTCTGTCTTCATTCTTCACACTTCACTCTTCACTTTTCTTTTATTGACATCAAGATTTTTTTTTTAACTTGCTGCACTTATAATCTCCAAACATCGTTTTGGATAACCCCTTGTGATTAGCCACCTAAATAAATCCTGTTTGATATGCATTTTTATGAATGATGGGAAAGTCTGATCAATCAACTAAAAGTCTATGGGCCTGGTTCACAAAAGTAAATGTACATTTACTCCTTCAACTAGGTGTAACTTCCACTTTTTTGCTATTCACCATTTTGGCGTGAAAAGTTACACCTAAGTGTACACTTATATGCCACCACCCTCTCAAAAGAGAATTTATAGCATCCTACAAATGAATTTATGAGTAGGAATCTCTCATATGTTTGTGGAAATCTCCTCCACTGTGGTAGAGATCTCCCTATGGGAAAGTATATGGACATTTACTTAAAATGTATTTATTTTAAATTATTAAAAGTCTTTAGGTGCCATGACCTACTGTAAATCTCAAAATATTTCATTTTTATTGGGAAATACTAAAACAGAAATATGCAGCACATTCACACATCAAATTAATTATGTATTAAATAATAACATAATTCAATATATAAATTTAATTTATGAATACTAATTTTACAACAATGATCGAGAAAACAACGTGCCTTTTTTATTTTTTCAGTGAAGACCAGGCAGACCAGTGTCCTGTCCAAGGTGAGCTGGAAACTGGCTGTAGAAAGTGCAAGGTGTGAGTGAGTGAAACATAGAGTACATTACAGAACTTTTGACTACCTCAATTTCACTCAACTACATAACCGTAATTATAACTTTTTAAAACCCTAATTATGAGAAGGTAGGTTTTGACTTTTCAAAAACAAGTTGCAAGTGATGCATTCAACAATTATTACAATTATCTGACTTTAGAATTTGACATTGTCCCTTATTTTTCAAAGCATCCTTTCAGTGGACATTCTCAAGAACGAGTGATAACTATTGCAAAAATCAGCGATAAGCAGTGACAGGCCTGCAATTCCCACGTATCTTGCGGGAAAATGCACTATAAAAGCAACCCAAAAAATAACCCAAAGCAAAAATAAACTGCAGTTGCACCATGGAAGCTCCCAAACCGAGTGCAGAGGACAACCCAAACCCCACAAGCCCCCAGGATGACCAGCCAGGAACCCCGGGGTGGAGGAAGGTCAAGGAGAAGAGGAAGAGGAAGACGCGGTCCAGTCCACAGAAAAACCGGATCATCGTCACGGAGGTGAAAGAACACTACCAACAACTGTTCGTCAACTCCACTGTGTCATTGGCAACACAAACAGAAATATGGCAGTCCATCGTGAACAACATCAATGCAGTCGGAGTGTTGAGGAGGTCAATGGAGGAGGTCAAGAGGCGCTGGCATGATGTGTCAAGCCAAACAAAGCAGAAACTCGCTGCCAATTGGAAGGCAGCAACGGTGACTGGAGGTGGGAGTCCTCCAGTCGCCACTGTCATCAGTGTGGGGACGGTGCAAGGAGTCAGGGGCATGGACACTGCACGATATGACCTGAGCCAACAGCAACAGGGTGAGTAACTACCAGGGACTGGGGGGACGGGGTAGATGGGCACAATGGCACACATGCACAATCATGTGTAGCACAATGCACACCCACAATGACTGTAGAACATGTCCCTGATATCCTTGGCATACTGCAGCACACATAGAAATACCAAGTAGGACCCCGTCCACTATGTGCACAAATGCCCCCCCTATCACCAATCCCACAACCTACCCATGCACATGTGCTGAACCCAGCAAAGCTGCGGCCCTGTGAGCCACACTAACAATGCAAGTGACACTACATGACCAATATCATGGCTGCAGTAAAAAGAACATGAGAAGGTGCACGCCATGACACTGAGGTGGCCCAGTGTGGATCACATCCTCAAAGGAGCAGGTCACACTCTGACACATCCATGTGCACATACAACTCCTGACATCAACAACACATCTACAGACAAACAATGCACAAGACTCCAAAATCCGTCCAAGAGCACAAATGACCCAAGTCGCCAACATCTCAGCACAGTAAAAGCACACAAGACAAAGGCACAGCGCCTCAAAGGGAAAAGGGGCCACCAAATCAGAGCAGCAGGGGTGACTCTCCCACAATGCAGCACACACACATAGCAAACACAGCGCCGCAACATTGACAAAAATGTGGTACAAAGTGCTACACTCACACTACAGAACAGAGGACACAACTTGTGCCGCTTGTGCGTAGAAACTGGCCAATCACATCTGGCATAGCATGAAACTGTGAAATGATAATGTACGAGTACAACCTCAAATCCGTCATGTAGTCGAAATGTCCACTGTCTCCCATCAAATACCCAGCTCCTCCAGAACAGTCACAATGTACATTGTCATGCAGTCTGTAAGTAAACATGTACAATGAGTGCACATACATGGAACACACTATTGAACTGCATCTCCTCTTTACATTGCAGAGGGACAAATAACACCTCCTGCAGAGCAGACCAGACATCTCTCAAGTGATGATGTAGAGGACCCCCTGGACATCTGCTACGACACCCTCCAATGGCTCATGGACACCCTCTGCACCACACCTCCAGGAGCAGGGCAGCCCAGCTGCATCGAGGGGATTCCACCCCCTGCACAGACCACACAGCAGGAAGCACC
This sequence comes from Triturus cristatus, assembly GCF_964204655.1. Lineage (NCBI taxonomy): Eukaryota > Metazoa > Chordata > Amphibia > Caudata > Salamandridae > Triturus > Triturus cristatus. Next base: position 338,001,664 of record NC_140581.1, on the reverse strand, counting down.
CACCACCATGGCTGGCTCCCAGCACCTCATCGAAGAACACATGGCATTCCAACTCC